>NC_134353.1:781944104-782544104 GCF_048569485.1 Anomaloglossus baeobatrachus
CATAAAGTAGACAAGGAGCCAAAATCACCTGATTAACCCTTGCGGCTCCAGCGCCACCTTATTACTCATCTCTGAGGACATGGCTGAAATGATGGGACCTCAGCCAGAACGCCGAGCCCAGTGACTAACAGCAGCATTCACGTGCAGGAAGCCATGGCAGGCGGAGGAGGTGGCACTAGAGTGGCAGAAGTTAAATAATTTGGTTATTTTCAATTGTCCAAATTCTAGTTCTATTTAGGTTTAACCACAAACCCCCCCCCCCCCTTAATTTGGACAACCACATTAATTATGGCAACCTTCTAACAAGTGAAAGCTAAAGTGAACCTGTCAGTGCAATATGCACCAGAACCAGGAGCAGTTCTGGGTGTGCATATTACGAATTTCTGCCTAACTGTCCCTGTATACACTAGCATAGATAAAGAGATCTTTAGAAAAAGTATTTCTAAAGATCGATATTATATGCTACTGAGCGCAGGGACTAGTCCCAAGGGTGTTTGTTCAGTTAACTAGTCGGCCCACACAGCATGATAGCATGCCTCTGTGGCATACTAACATGCTAATGAATGCGCAGATACCTCACTGTTCATGGCAGCCAGCGGAGGATGGATGCGCTCTGCACATGATCAAGTCCTTAGCACTTCCGTCATGCGTAGAGTACCTCACTGAAGCCGGGAAGCTTACATACAGCATCAGTTTAGTGCGCATGATCGGAGGTCCCGGGTACTCCGGATCATGTGCAGAGCGCATTCCATCCTCCGCCGGCCGCCATGAAGAAGCTCTGAACATCAGGAATGTGCAAATCTTACGTCTTCTAATTTTTAGTAAAAGAGAAAAAGTATCTGTGCCCCTATACTAAATACTTGCTCTTAAGTAAAAAAAAACCAACAGCTGACAGCACATAGCCACTCCTGCGTAGTGACAAAACAAAAAACTGCATATATTATAGAGATACGCTGCGCTAGTCAGTCATCGCCCCCTTTCACACATCAGTTTTTTGCAATCAGTCATAATCTGTTTTGTGACGGATCCAATGCAGATTGTGTAAAAACTGATGCGACAAATCCCTGGAAAAAATGGATCAGGCCAAAGGGAGAGAGAAAGAGAGGAGAGAGAGAGAGAAAGAGAGAGAGAGAAAGAGAGAAAGAGAAAGACAGAAAGAAGAGAAAGAGAGAGAAAGAGAAGAGAAAGAAAAGAGAAAGAGCGAGAGAGAAAGAGGAGAGAGAGAAAGAAGAGAAAGAGAAGAGAAAGAGAAGAGAAAGAGAAGAGAAAGAGAAGAGAAAGAGAAGAGAAAGAGAAGAGAAAGAGAAGAGAAAGAGGAAGAGAAAGAGAAGAGAAGAGAAGAGAAAGAGAAGAGAAAGAGCGAGAGAGAAAGAGAAGAGAAAGAGAAGAGAAAGAGAAGAGAAAGAGAAGAGAAAGAGAAGAGAAAGAGAAGAGAGAAAGAGAAGAGAAGAGAGAGAAAGAGAAGAGAAAGAGAGAAAGAGAGAGAAAGAGAGAGAAAGAGAGAGAGAGAAAGAGAGAGAGAGAAAGAGAGAGAAAGAGAGAGAAAGAGAGAAAGAGAGAAAGAGAAGAGGAAAAGAGAGAGAGAGAGAAAGAGAGAGAAAAGAGAGAGGAAAGAGAGAGAAAGAAGAGAGAAAGAGAGAGAAAGAGAGAGAAAGAGAGAGAAAGAGAGAGAGAGAAAGAGAGGAAGAAGAGAAAAGAGAGAGAAAGAGAGAAGAGAGAGAAAGAGAGAGGAAAGAGAGAAGAGAGAAAGAGAGAAGAGAGAGAAAGAGAGAGAAAGAGAGAAGAGAGAGAAAGAGAGAAAGAGAGAGAAAGAGAGAGAAAGAGAGAGAAAGAGAGGAGAAAGAGAGAGAAAGAGAGAGAAAGAAGAGAGAAAGATGAGAAAGAGAGAGAAGAGAGAGAAAGAGAGAAAGAGGAGAAAAGAGAGAGAAAGAAGAGTAAAGAGAGAGGAGAAAGAGAGAAAGAAAGAGTAAAAGAGAGAGAGAAAGAGAGAGAGAGAGAGGAGAAGAGAGAAAAAGAAAGAGAAAAAGAGAGAAAGACCCTCCACTGCCATAGTAATTTTGGTCTCTTCATCTATAAGACTGACTAGCGCAGCAGTATCTCTATAATATATACAGTTTTTCTAGCTTTACTCCTTGCTTTGAATTTGAAATACAGATGCACTAATGCTACTGTGTGAAACTACCAGCAAGCATTAATCTCAGCACTCCGTTCGTCTTAAAGGGGATTTCCATATCTACTTTATTTAAAGCCTATTGGCTTGCTCTAGTTTAAAATAGCTTTACTTACCAAGTTGAGCTCCAGCACCAGCTCTCTGCTGCAGCTCCTGGTGACTGTTTACAGGCTGCAGTGGTGACATCGAGGACTGCAGCCGATCACTGGGCTCAGACGCTTGTGCCATCTACATAGGCCGAGCTGCGTACCCAGTGCTTGGCACAACGGTCACATGTGCTGCAGTAATGTCACTGCTGCCACCTGTAAACGATCACTAGGAGCAGCGCTGGAAAGTTGGCACTGGAACAAGGTTGTGTAAGTAAAGCTCTTCAGCTCTGCAATTTAAAAAATTATAAAAGGAAAATCCCTTTTAAAACCATGCATACAATGTAAAGTAGAAGCATGTCTGTCCATTAGGAGTAACACTATTATAATCCAACTACCCAGTAATGATAGTTTTTAAAGTGTGAATGGAAATGCCATTTATATTATGCGTGGAAACTAAAAAAGGTGATAATGTCAACAGAAAGAGAAACACGTGGACCTTTAAATGTATCGAAATTGAAAAAGTGCAGACCACGTTTGATAACAATGAGGAAATTAATTCACAAAAAGTGAAAAGCCAAAGCAAAGAACGAAGAATCGCATGCAGAAAAGCAAACACTGGAATACGGAAACAGCCGAGCCATGTAACAATTGTATCTCTCCACAAATATAACGATACACATTAAGAACCGTACAACTACAAGATAAGATATGAAGTATTATGTGGAAAAAATATACATCGGGTAAGCACTGTTCACATCCAATAATAGAAGAATAACGTTCATTTAGATAGCCTCAACTTATTCTGCAGCACATATTCCGCAGGGTACATGTACAAACAAGATCAGACATACCATAATGACACATAATACAACAATTCACAGAGGAGGAGTAAGGGCCCTGCTCACATGAGCTTACAGGGGTCTTTAAGATAGATGACCAATTCTTAGGATAGGTCATCAATGTATGATTGCTGAGGGTGCGACTCAGTACGTCCGCTGATCAGCTTTTCCCGATGCCACCGGATGCACAGCTGCGTCAATTTTATAGTGTCCATGGCAGAGTACTGCATATTCCTCCCATTCAAATCAATGGGGGGCAGATGTGTGGTACTAAGCCGAGGCCACTATTCCATTGATCGGTATTGTCCTGTGCAGCTCCCCAACTGAGTAGTTCCAGCTGGTGGCACAGCCCAACAGCTGATCGGCAGGGTTGCCAAGTGTCGTACACCCACCAATCACACATTGATGACCAAGACTAACAACAAGTCATCATTTGTAAAGTCCTCAGTCAACCCTTTTAAGTCTATAAGGAAATGGAGGGTGCAAAAGGTAAACATGCTTCTAGTACGGTATATGGCTTGAAATCCTTATAATAAATAAGGTTACACATAAACTACATGAACTGTCACCGGCTTGTATCTGTAAAACATGACATGCAGCTGAGAGCACGGTGTTTGGGGCAAACAGATAAAAAAGGAGATTAGGTTCGAATGAAAAAGTAGGAGGTGAGGGGTGCCACAGAAAAGTTACATAAGTAATGTGAAACGCCTGTGTAAAAGCGAGTTTTTAAGCCATTCATATTATCACTGGAAATTAAATGGATTGTCTGGGGTAGTGTGTTCCAGAGAGTTGGTGCAGCACAAGAAAATACTTGTGGACAGGAATTCTAGTTTTGAATAGTGGAGAATGAAATTCTTATATCATTAGTAGGCTAGAAGGCATGAGTTGGTGGTATCCATTGTGGCTTAAAAATACAACAATGTACTATTAAATTTGTGACGTAACAGGCATATAATGTGACTCAGGTATCTACGTTTTATATTGAAAAATAACATGGAACGCAGCACTATTTTCTCCTTGTTAGCGAGACTCTTAACATAGTCTGAACGCATAACCTTAAAGGGATTCTACCAAATACGCAGTGCGTAATGAGTGTGTAACCACCAGGGGTCTTATTATTATTATTATTATTATTGTTTATTTATAGAGCACCATTGATTCCATGGTGCTGTACATGAGGGGGTTACATACAGAATACGTATACAAGTTACAATAGACAGACTAGCACAGAGGGAAGAGGGCCCTGCCCTTGCGGGCTTACATCCTAAAGGATTTTGGGAGGAGACAGTAGGTGGGGTGTAGGTTGGGGTCTTACTGCTGGGACACATCAATCTCAGGAACTGAGATCCAGAGACCTCCGTTTAAGTGGATGAACATGCGCAATACAACTTGATGGAATTGACCAAGTAATGCATTACATACACTGTCAGTCCCGAAGACACGTACTAGACAGCCACTTTATTTGGATAGGGGACCAAGTTTGCATAATTGTCACAAACAATCTAATGAGAACTTTTTACGACTGTTACAAGAAATCAATCAAAAATGCCCAAACACATGACTAGCAAGATGGTTCCCGTACTTTTTACAAAAGGAAATCTCGGGGTTCATCACATTTTACAGGCATGTTTGACTAGACCTTTCTCGCCAGACAAAACTAATGACCAGATTATGCACTCTGAGCATCTGTCGGAGCCTAGAAGTATGCAGGTTTAATATGAGATTTGACAGATTACAAATAGCAGATGTCAGAGGTTCAGAAACCTCGAGCTCATGCCACTATCAACAACCAAACAATGTTGTAACGGCCCAAACAAAAACTACGACAATTATTTTACAAACCCCAGAAATACAATAAACAAAGCAACAATGATAAAATGGACTGAAAGAGAAAACTGATCTGAGGCATGCTCTCTCCTATGAATCTCTGTCAGCCGACATCTGGAATCAGCATATTTCTTCCAGCGCCTCAATTCATTGTGTGCAATAAAACAGAGGATCAGTTCCAAGAGATTTGGCATTGATTTTTCACCCCCAAACAAAGCCCATTTCTGGTTACATGATCTATCATAATCAGACAATTTGTACCTTGGCTTTGCATTTGGAACAATGACTCGTAGATCGCTTCTGCAAGTCAACAGATTTGTGTGTTCTACCAGCTGTTCCCTTTAGTCACATGTAACCGAGCTGAGAACACGAGAATTAATTCTGGGACAATCTACTGACAGTGGAATAAATACATACAAGTGGGTTAGAACTGTTAGCACTAATATGGGCTGTCTACAGCTTTTATATTAATAATGGTTTATCCTACTGCCATGTCAAGGATGCCTACAATACACAATACTGTACAAAAGTTTTAGGCAGGTGAGGAAAAAATGCTGCAAAGTAAAAATGCTTCAAATTAGAAGTGTTAAAAGTTGTTTTTTTTATTGACAAAATACAAACTGAACAAAAAATAAATCTATAATAATTATTATTATAGCGCCATTTATTCCATGGCGCTTTACAAGTGAAAGAGGGTATACGTACAACAATCATTAACAGTACAAAACAGACTGGTATAGGAGGATAGAGGACCCTGCCCGCGAGGGCTCACAGTCTACAGGGAATGGGTGATGGTACAATAGGTGAGGACAGAGCTGGTTGCGCAGTGGTCTACTGGACTGAGGGCTATTGTAGGTTGTAGGCTTGTTGGAAGAGGTGGGTCTTGAGGTTCTTCTTGAAGCTTTCCACGGTAGCGGAGAGTCTGATGTGCTGAGGTAGAGCGTTCCAGAGTATGGGGGAGGCACAGGAGATAATAAGGATATTTTTGGTGTTACTACTTTTTGCTTTCAAAATATCATCAATTCCTCTAGATACATTTGCACACAGTTTTGGAAAAAAAGACAAACAAACTTAAGATGAGGTTGTTCCAAACATATTGGAGAACTAACCACAGATTTTCTGCAGATATAGGCTTCTGCAGATCTTTGTCTCCTCATTTAATACCACACAGACATGAAGTTGTGGGGACCATATCATCAATTCCAGGAATCCTTGTTCTTTACGCTGAAGGCAGTTCATATGATATTCACTGTATGTTTGGAGTTGTTGTCCTACTACGGAATAAGTTTGAGGGTAACAGACGTCTTCCTCACTTTATTACATGATATATGTAATACATCACATCTGTACACTCTGTATTTCTCAGCATCAAGGACACAAAGAGACGGTGAGGGCCGTAGATGTAGTGATCAGCCAAGGAAACTTAGAGCAGCGGATCAAAGGCACATTATGCCTACTTCCCTTCAAAATTGGTAGATGTCTACCAGTGCCACCAGCTTAGAACTGGCAAAAAACAGTGGGACACAGTGTCACCCATTTACGGTTTGGAGAAATCAGACCAGAATTGGTCTTCATGAAAGAATTGCAGACAAAAAAAATGATATCTTCAACATGGAAACAAGGCCAAGTGACTCAACTATGCATGAAAACATAAGAACTGTGGTACAGAGAAAAATATCAGCAAGTGCTCTGAACTGATGAGTCGAAATGTGAAATATATGGCTGTAACACAAGGCAGTTGTTCACTGAAGGGCTGGAGAGCGGTACAATGAGTGTGTGCAAAAATAGTAAAGCAGGTGGAGTTTCTTAGCAAGGTTTGGGCTGCAATTCAGCAAATGGAGTTGAGGATTTGGTCAAGACTAGGGATGACCTAACTGCTCAGTGGTAAGCGTAACGAGGTAGTGTTGAGTGAGTGTGCTTGTCAATGTTCGGTACTTGATCAAGCATTGGGGTGCTCGGGTACTCGCGGTGCTTGGCCAAGTATCGCAGATGCTCGGATGTGTTGTCCATGAAACAACCACAAACCACAGGCTTGCTTCACTGCATGATGTGTGCAGGCACCTCAGGGAGAAACATTCACAGTCACTGAATAGCTCTCACTGGGGCTGAAATAATGTTTTCGCATCTAATGTATCAAAAGAAAATAATCCTGTCCCCACTCCCCCCCGGAAATGTTTTGTTTATGGCTGGCTGTATGAGGGCGTAGAGACGAATTGTCCAATTATTGACTTCCATTATTCTCGTTACTCGAGCTGAGCACTTTTAAAAGCATTTGACCTGCTGGATTTAAGTACCGAGCACTTGAGCATTTTAGTGCTCGTCTAAACCATTAACGAGTGTAGAGATGGGTGAGCACTAAAATACTCGGGTGCTCGGTACTCAAGTCAAGCAGATCAGATACTCTGAAAGGGCTCAACTGAAATAATGAGTATTATGGAAGTCAATGATTGTGCAGTTCGCCTCTACACCCATATACAACCAGCCATATAGAGAACATTTCTGGAGGAAAAGGGAGGGCTGTTTTCTTTTTCTTTTTTTCCCTCTTGACACACTACATCTAAGAATGTTCTTTTTATCCCCTGGAAGAGCCATTCAGAGACTACAAATGGCTTGCACTGGGGTGCTGGCTCTCATCAGTCAGTGAAGGAAGCCTGCTTGTGTTTTTGTTTCACTGACGACACATCCGAGAACCTGTGATACTCGGCCAAGCATTGCAAGTACTCCGATGCTTGATCAAATAGTGGCGAGCACGCTCGCTCACCACTAGTAACAAGCATTTTGATGCTCTGGTGCTCGGTACTCCTTTACAGAGTATAATTAGAAGTCAATGGGGAACGCAAGTAATTTTCCAGAATATTTTATCACCTGGACCAGCAAGAAGAAGATGCTGCTCGGGAGCAAGAGCAAGGTATGTGTTTTTATTTTTAATGTTTTTTTTCGACATGGCTGGTATTTAGGAGGCCATGTGGAGACTAATACAGTCTACAGAGGGCTAATACTGTCTACAGGGAACTAATTTGGGGCTCATGATATATATAGTGCTAGGATTCCACCAATTAAGTTCTAACCTATCCTGTGGATTAAGGATAGAAAACAAGTTGTTTAATGCAAACTACAGCAATTCTACATCCAACTTATGGTGTGTGCACAGAAGATGTGCAGGAGCCTCCTGTATATTAATGTCGATGCTCTTCTAGAACAGGGTTAACGGCTTAAAGGTATTTGCATATAGTTGCGGTGTAGGCCATAGAGTCAATTTCTCCTGTGGGCCCCAGATACCCCAGTGCAACCAGTCTTATGCAATACCATTATATAGGCATCTGATTGGCTCCAACTTTATTGTTAAGCAGGATAAAGATCCCAAACATAAAGCTAATGTTATTAAGAATGATCTTTAGCGTAAAAAGAGACTTGTAATTAATGGCCTGGCCTACATATCATACGGTATATGTGGGATTACATTAAAAGAAGGAAGGATTTGTGGGAGCCTACATCCATAAAAGATCGATGAGTTCTCTAGTATGTCTGAAACAAACCCTCTGCTGAGTTCTTTCAAAAATTTTGTACAAATGTACCTAGAACAGGGGTGGGGTACATCCGGCCAGCGAGCCACATGCGGCCCGCAATTAGAAGAACTGATGCTGTTTTGAAGGCAAAGAGTGGGCACACCAAATATTGATTTAATTTAGATTGCTCTTTTGTTAATTCACTTTGCTTTTTGTTAATTAGAGGGATTGTCCTCTACTCTAACAACCCCTTCTCAATCTGAGTGTTTGCCCGCAGTAAAATAAAAACACTTAAGGCTGCTTTACACGGTACGACAGATTGTGCAATTTCACAATCGATTGTACCCGCCCCCATCCTTTTTGCGTCACGGGCAAATCGCTGCCCGTGTTGCACAAAGTCACACGTACTTACCTCTCGTGCGACCACGCTGTGGGCGGCTAACGTCCACTTCCTGGAGTGGGAGGGACGTTCGGCGTCACAGCGACGTCACACGGCCGCCGGCCAATGGAAGCGGAGGGGCGGAGATGAGCGGGACGTAAACATCCCGCCCACCTCCTTCCTTCACATAGCCGGCGGCGGCCGCGTGACGCAGGTGAGCTGCTGTTCATCGTTCCCGGGGTGTCACACGGAGCGACGTGTGCTACCCCGGAAACGATGAACAACTAAATTAAACGATATTATGGAACCTAGCGACCAGTACACGACTCACGATTTGTGAGCGATACTGCGTCGCTAGGAGGTGTCACACACCCCGACGATCTATCGCACGATAGATTGTCTGGTGTAAAGCAGCCTTTAGGCCTCATTCACATGTCAGTATTTTTTCATCAGTGTTTGTATACCAAAGCCAGGAGTGGAACTTATAGAGAAAAACTGAAATAGAAAAATTCACCTGTACTGTGCGATACTGATTTGAGAATTAGACTATATGCGCATGCTGCAGTTTTTGTCGTGTTTTTGTCTTGTTTTTTGGTGCAGTTTTGTTGTCAGAACTTTCTCACTTTTGACTTCCCACTAAAGTCTATGAGAAGTCAGATTTGCTGTGCGCACGTTGCAGTTTGTCAGTTTGCAGTTTGCCAGCAGTTTTTTTTTTTTATAAAATTTCGTGTCCATAAAGAAGCAGCATGTTCATTCTTCTTCTGTTTTTGTCAACTTTTGTCACTTATTAAAATCAATGAGGGGAAGAAAAACACATGGCAACACGCATGGTTACAAATTGTTTGCATTTTACAAACATTTTACATGCGGTTTTGGCAACAAAAACGCAGCTCATGAACTTAGTACCAGAAAGACCAAATAATTGCTGGAGTGATTTTGGGGTGTCTGTGTGTCTCTCTCTCCCCCCAAGAGCTTCTCTCTCACCGATCACTAGCGTAATGCGGCTGTCACACTGCTCCCGTGGCCTCTCATTCTTCTTCCTTACTCGCTCATTAGGCTCATACATATTCACTGCACCTGCTCATTAGGCTCATACATATTCACTGCTTTCCCCACTCACTGATGTCTTTGATAGTTTGCAGTCAGACCGGCCCCCATGCTGAGTGACAGCTGCTTGACTGCAACCAATTACAGCCGCCGGTGGACGAGCCTATATCGTACAGTAAAATAAAATAAAAAATAAAAAAAAAAAAACCGCATGCAGTTCCCCCAAATTTGATACCCAGCCAAGCTAAAGCCCCACAGATGGGGGCTGGTATTCTCAAACTGAGGAGGCCTGTGCTTATTAGGCTCACCCCGGCCTAAAAATATCAGCCAGCAGCCGCCAAGAATTGCCGCATACATTAGATGCGACAGTCCCATCACTTTATCCAGCTCTTCCTGATTGAACTGGTGCGGTGGCAAATCGGGGAAATAAGGAGTTAATGGCAGCGCATAGCTGCCACTAAGTCCTAGATTAGTCCAAATAGTCCAGAAAGAAAAAAGACCGCACTCATCCACTGTGCCGAAAATCCTCTTTATTCAAACAGGTGCAGGGTAAAAGGCAGGAGAGGAACTAGGTGAAGGCTCCTCCCTTGATTATTTGGATTCATCCTTCTATGTGGACGAGCACCCCGCAGCTGGTGGAAATCATACACTGGAGCTAAACTCCTAGCAAACGTGCGGTACCGCAAGGTAATACCCAGTGGTGCGGGACTGTTCTTCATTATGATGCTAAGTCCTAGATTAGTCATGGCAGGTGTCTATGAGACACCCCCAATCCTTTATTTGAAATAAAAGACAAAAAAGCTACCCTCTTTCACCACTTTATTAACCCCCCATACACCCCTCCAGGTCCGACATAATCCACACGAGGTCCCATGATGCTTCCAGCACTGCTACATCTGACGCTCACAGCGAGCGCCACAGAATAAGACGGCCCACTGTGAGCTCCACGTAGCAAGTGAAGTGAGTTGTGCGATAAGCGGTGACATCACTCAAGTGATTTCCGATCACAGCTGGAGTCCTCCACCTGTGACCGCAAATCATGCCGCCGCGACTGAAGAGAGCTGCACGATCAGCAGTCACGTCACTCCGGTGAGTCCTCTACCTGCAGCTCACTTCAGTCATGGACTCCAGGATATAAGGACTCTCGCTGTGACTGCAAATCACCAGAGTGACGGCACCGCTTATCGTGCGGCGCACTTTACTTGCTGCATGGTGCTTACAGCGGACAGTCATGTTCTATGACGCTCGCTGTGACAGGACAGGCATGTAGTAGAGCTGAATCGCAGTGGGACCTTGTGTGGATGTCAGACCTGGGAGGTCTTTGGGGGGGGTTAATAAAAGTGGTGAAAGAGGTTGCTTTTTTGTTTTTTACTTCAAATAAAGGATTTTTTGGGTGTTTGTGTTCATGTGTTTTTTAACTTCATGTGAGCTCCAGCAGAGTGGGAGCCAATATTGCTGGAGCGGCGCTGCCACCCGAGGGGAGTATAAGTGTTTTTATTTTAGATTCCTACTAATGTAAGCTTATAAGAGCCAGTACAAGGCTCTCATAGACTTACACAGATTAGTGATTGTTAGCTTTCACTTTTAGTCAGTCAAAAGCTGTGGATCCGGACTAGAGCTGTGCTAGAAAGAGCAGGAGACAGTGCCTGGTAAGTGTATTACTGGGGGCAGGGAACTTAGATTAATGATACCATTCCAGTGGTTAAATAAAATAATAATGCTGCAGTGCAGGGCTGTAAAGAGGCAGATTTCTGCAGTATGCTTTTTATTATTATCTAAGAAACAAACTACATTTTACCAAATAGACATGCCAACATAAATGATACAAGAGAAACGATCAAAGATTACTATACATAAATTCCCTCTAACATCCATTTCATCCTATCCCCTTTATATTACTATACTAAAGTATGTGAATGAATGAATGAATGAATGAATGAATGAATGAATGAATGAATGAATAAAATAAAAACTTATCACTTATTCACAGGATGGTTAATAAATTACTGGTCACTGGAGGTGCCAATGATTTTAAAGGGGTGTTCTCAACTTTTTAATTAGTTTGACAGCAGATAGAAATAGCCAAGTTATTAGCAAATCTGCTTATTTCCATGCTGCCTATCTCCTGAAGTAATAGCTTTTATCTTACATAGTGTACAGCTGGTTTCCATGTAGCTTCGGGCTCTAGTGCCTGGCCAAGAGTGTGCAGGAGATAGGTTAACACTTAACATCCCATTTAGTTCTCTCCAGCCCATATACAGCAGTTAGTAGCTCACCTTAGTCCTCTCCCTATCATCTTCTGAGGAGAAGCAGTCCTAAATAACTAGCCTGGCAGTTTTCACAGCAGATCTCCTAATCATGGCTCTCTCCTTTCAATGTCAGTATTGACCTGTGTGCTTGTTCAAATGCCTTGTTACCTCCATGTGTAAATATAGTGATAGCTAAATATGTAATAGCAGAATTTGGGCTTTGTAGTTCTTCTAATGCTACAGTTCTATTCACCAAAGCTGTCAGTCAAGGAGGAGAGCCTGCACTGCTAGAAACCATGAAATAAGGAGATTGTATTGTTCTGAGCTGCTTAGGAGAACTTGAGAATCCCATTTAGGCCGTGGTCACATGAATGTATAGCATCTGATGCAAGAGCACTGGCTGTGATATACTATTGACACTCAGCATAAACTCTGCTGCGAGCGTGAGACAAGTGTCATTATACTGTGCTCTGATTCTGTAGCATGCGAGAATCAGAGCACAGGTGAGATGACGAGAGATTAATGTCTCCATCTTCTCCGTTGCCTATCTGTGCGTATATCGCACTGCACTCAGATGACATCGGAATGCAGTCTGATATTTCACATGCACCCAATAGATTTGTATGAGTGAGCGTGATACAATTTTTGCAGCATGCCAAATAAGCATGAAAGAGAAAAAAAATAATAAAAAAAAAAAATCGCAGATCCGCTCTACTTCATTGACTAATATAGGTCCGAGTGTAGTGCGAGATTTTCTCGCACTGTACTCATCCGATTCATTCGCTCATGTGAGTGAGGCTTTAAACTAGAAAAGGCAGCAGTGTGAGACCAGGCACAAACTGCACTTACTGTCTGTATATATTTTATTGTAGGAGTTTCTAAATGCATTTAAAGAGAACTTTTCCTTACATTTTCTTTTCCTCCTTCACGTGGTGCTTCCCCACTGATTCTGGAACAAATTTCTTTTCTTATATGCTCCTCCATTCTAAAGTTATTACCTCTAGTAATAAAAATTCAAATTTTCACTTCAGCTAGGTGTATACCACAGAACTTCTCTGCGGGCATTTGCTTTTCCTCCTTTGATGATGGCAAATCAAAACCCAGCCGTACTTACTGAGACGTTCTGTAGTATACGCCTAGTTGGTTGAAGGCAAAATCGGATTCTTTGTGGTCAGGTGGCATTGGTGTGGAATGGATGGGGTACAAAAGAAAAACTGTTTCACGACCAGTGGGATGAAACCAATTGGAGGAGGTACATTATTTTTTTTTAAAAATCCAGTGAATGGTCATCTTTAAAGGAGGACAATTCTTTGGACTATCCTTCTCCCCTTTGGACAATCCTTCTGACTAATGCCCATTAGGGTCTAAAGAAATAATAAATAGAGTCTCAAATTTTGGGAGAGATGCGACAAAGGGGCAGTCCTCGCTTTAGAAGACCTAATGCATTACAGAGGCAGTAAGTGATAACAGTCCCCCTTCTTCACCCAAATGAGCTCATGAACAGTGAAAGATGACATTAAGCAGGGCTTGCCCAAAGCGGACAACCCCTTTAATAACTCTTAATCACTGTGCAAACTGCTCTGAATTGATTAAATAATCAAGAAAAGCATTTCAATTTAGAGAATCATCTAAAACAGTTTTTCCACACTTAGTCTGCACCTCATTAGAAAAATGCATGATCCTACCAGAAATTAACAAGCCACCAGGAGAGATTTCTCCCTCAATTTACAGAGAATTATAGCAGCACTTCTATCTAGAATAGGTTCTGCCGCCGTCCTGACAGCCATTTACATCAGATCACAACAAAACATCTTTACCTTGATAAAATGCAGATGCCACTGTGTATCAGGACAGCACCCGACTCTTCGCACAGACAGTCCAAAACAGTTTTCTTGATCCCTCTCAACCTGAAGTCTTGTCAATATATGGATTGTCTTGCTTTCTAATTCAGTGAAAAATCTAGTTTTCTATTAGTCTCTGCCTTTCTAATTTTCAATACGGCCTTACTAAATGTAATTATTAAGGGCAGATTCAAGAAAGCAATTACTGAGCTAC
Organism: Anomaloglossus baeobatrachus; assembly: GCF_048569485.1. NCBI lineage: Eukaryota > Metazoa > Chordata > Amphibia > Anura > Aromobatidae > Anomaloglossus > Anomaloglossus baeobatrachus. The sequence continues at coordinate 781,958,266 of NC_134353.1, forward strand.
TCGTTTGTATCTTCACAGAGGGCAGCTTGGATGTATCCACAAGAGAAGATGGGAAATTCTGTATGGAGAAATGGGATGTCCACTTCCATAGCCTGACAGAGGTGGACATAGGCAAAAGAGAAAGCTCTCACTGATACAATGCTTGGAAGTGGGCCTTAAAGGGGTTGTCCACTACTCAGACATCCCCTTGTCAATCACCACGTTTTTCCCCTTTTAAAATAACAACGCTTATACTTGACTCCAATGCCGTTCCAGTTATGTCATCACTCGCCGTCTGTTGTTACATCACGAGCCCTGTGTCCAATCAGAGCTGGCTTCCCTCTCACTGCCTTCAGATCAAACAAATTGGGCACAGGGCTCATGTGACGTCACGTGAGCTCCGGAACAACGAGTGCCGACACAGCTGCAACGGCTCTGGAGCTGAATAGAAGTGTTGTTATTTTAATGAGGGCAAACTTGGTGATTGAGAAGAAGATATCCGAGTAGTGGACAATCCCTTTAAGACAGTTGGCCCAAAATGAACTTTCATTCCAGAGTATAAGGTTTAATCTGGCCGCTATCAACTTTATTATGTTCATGTATGGTACAACAGGGCACAAAATAAATCCCTAACTGTGTGCCCGATAAGTGCACAATACCGTGGTTCTTTCCATCCACAAGTCTATAACTTACAGCCCGGTACCTCCAATCAAAACACTGACGATACCATCATTGGGCATGGTAATGGCGACGATGGCTCGACAGTGCTTGGTATGCTTGAACTTCTTCATACTGAGACTATTGTGGGAAAAACTCACCAATTTTTAAAGTGGCTCTCCATCTTTGGGAACATTTTTATTTTCTTACTTAAATGTATGTATTTTAGGGTAAGAATAATTTTATTTTAAATTGGGTTTCAGTAAAAATGTTGCTCCTTTTGCTTTCTGTAGCCTCTGTGTTGCATCTACTGAACACTACAGAATGCATTAACTGAGAATCCGTCAGTGAGCTGGTCCTACATGGTGCAATGGGAGACTTTGACCCTTTGATCTGCTTTTTTTAATCTCTTCTCAGCCGAGTTATGACCACAGATCATATTAAAGTTGAATGTGCAGGAAAACAAAGATCCTGGAAAATCAAAACAGCCTAACATTTTCCATCAAACCGAATTGCAAAAATGATTTTTAACCCATGCAAATTTGTCCCAAAAGTGGACAATCCTTTAATGGGCTTCCCCAGATCGCTCCTAATAAGCCCGCTCTTTACTACCTCAACTCCACAAACTATCATATGTAAGGCCACTGACACACACGGCCTTCTAGTCTACAGTAAATCTACATCTGGGTGATAGGCTGTGTGCACACGTTGCGTTTTTTACCGCGGAAACGCTGCGTTTTGAACCGCAGCGTTTCAGTGGCAAATTGCATGCGTTCAGCTTTCCCAGCAAAGTGTATGGGAAAGCTGAAAAATCAGTGCACACGCTGCGTTTCTTTCCGCAGCGTTTTGGATGCCAAAAATCGGTGCGGAAAGAAAAGCAGCATGTCACTTCTTTTGTGCGTTGTGGCTGCGTTCTCTCCCCCATTGAAATCAATGATGTGGGTCAGAACGCAGCTACAGCGCATGGACCTGCTTTTTTGTTGCGGTCCGCGGCCTTTGTCGGCACGCCAGAACGCAGGCATTTACCTGGAAGTGAGGTCAAGAGGTTTCCTGTTGACCTCACTTCCTGGCAAAGCCCCCGGTGTCGCCAAAGTGCCCGCCCCGACCCCCGACCCCCCTCCCGAAAATCCAACATGGCCGCGCGCACAGTAGCGCATCGGCCGCCCTGCTCCTATGATTTCTGTCGCATGTGCAATAACACATGCGACAGAAAAATGCCCCCCAGGCCCTGCCCGTTCACCCCAATTCCCCCCGGTGTTATACATACCTGTCCGGTCGCAGCGCTGATCCCCCGCGGCCCCCTCCTCCTTCACAGCAGACGCCGGCCGGTCACATGTGCAGAGCAGCTGACAGCCAGCACTGTCTTCAGTGTGAGCTGTGCTGGCTGCTCGGCAGTTTGCAGCTGTGACCCGGGGAGAGTGGGTGCAGATTTTTGCACCCACTCTCCTCAAATGGAGGGTCTGCCCTCCTAGAAAATGGGGGATACGTTCCCTGAACGTGTCCCCCATATTCTAGAAGGTCCAGAGCCGACGTGGGACATCCAAATGGATTTCTGCGGACCCATTTTTTTTATTAAATTGGAGAACAAGGGAATGATTTGGGGAGTGTTTTTTCTAATAAAAAATTTTTTGTTGTCTTTTTTTGCTTTTGTTTACTGTCAATTAGTTATGTCGGGTGTCTGATAGACGCCGTAACATCACTAATTGCTGGGCTTGATGCCAGGTGACATTACACATCTGGTATCAACCCCATTTATTACCCCGTTAGCCAACGCACCAGGGCGCGGGATGAGTTGGGGCGAAGCGCCAGGATTGGCGCATCTAATGGATGCGCCACTTCTGGGGCGGCTGTGGCCTGCTATTTTTAGGCTGGGAAGAGTCCAATAACCATGGCTCTTCCCACCCTGAGAATACCAGACCCCAGCTGTCAGCTTCACCTTGGCTGGTGATCTAATTTGGGGGGACCCCATGTTATTTTTTTTTTATTATTTTTATTTATAAATAAAAAAAAAAAACCTGGGGAGCCCTCCAAATTGATCACCAGCCAAGATGAAGCTGCCAGCTGTGGTTTGCAGGCTACAGCTGTCTGCTTTACCCTGACTGGCTATCAAAAATAGGGGGGACCCCACGCCATTTTTTTTTTTGTTTTTGTGATAAAAACTAGGCTAGGCACCCTTTAGTGCCACATGAAAGGTACTAAAGGTGCCAGCTTAGAATATGCAGGGGGGGGTGGGACGTTGTATATATATTTGACCTCCATTGACGCTTTTTAGGCTGGATGCCCACAATCGGGGTTTGCAGCGTTTTGGGCGCAGATTGTTTTCCCTGCGTCCATGACGCTGCGTTGTGCAGTAGAAGCACAGTGGAAGGATTTTTAGAAATCTCATGCCCACTGTGCTTCTTTTCTCCGCAGCATAAACCGACCGGTGGCGCAGCTTCCCGAGCCTCAGCATGTCAATTTATGCTGCGGAGACGAGAGTGTTCTCTGCAGGTAGCATAGAGCTCCACAGCAGCCTGAGCCCAAATCGTGGGCATGGGCAGCTGCGTTCTCCCGTGGACAACACTCACATCTCTGCAGGAGGCTGACACTGTGTACTGGACGCCGTGTCGCTGGATCATGGCCACATAGCCTTAGGCCTGTTTCACACGTCAGTGATTCTGGACGTTTGTGCTTTTTTTTAAACGTACCAGAATCACTGACATACGCAGACCCATTCTAATGAATGGGTATGCTCACACATCAGTGATTTTTCACTACACGTGTCTCCGTGCGGCGTACCCGTGTGTGCGTGATAGCCGCACGGAGACATGTCCATTTTTTTCTGACATCACTGATGTTCCACGGACCACGCAGTGGTGTGGTCCGTGAAACACGTGCCAGAAAAAAAGTGCTTGTAAAATAAAAATCATTTTTACTCACCCGGCGTCCAGCAATGTCCTCTGCAGCCCGTTCTGCCGGCTGCTTCTGAGCCGGCTCATTATTGTCGCGCATATTCATGATGTGCGACACAGCCGACCCGGAAGCAGCTGCTGCGGGGGTCAGCGCCAGCCGGATGCTGCACCGCGTGAGCGATCAGCACCATGGAGAGCGGGAGCGGGCACAGGTGAGTTAATCTCTAAGTGTAATCACGGGCCACGGAGAACGGAGCCCGGATTGCACTTAGACAACCCATGTGTGCCGTGATTCACGGCACACGGAGGGACATGTGCATGTTTTACACGCCAGTGAAAAACGTCACTGTTTTTTACAGACGTGTGAAACGGGCCTAAAAGTGAGAATATTGTTGCTACAGCAACATTTTGGGGGAAGTAGCTGTGGATTCAAAATGCTTAATATACTCCTGAATAAAATCCTTGAGGGGTGCAGATTCCAAAATGGGGTCACTTGTGGGGGTTTTCTGACGTATAGGTACCCAAGGGGCTCTGCTAATGTGACATGGTGCGCGAAGTTTATTTCAACTTTTCCAAAATTCAAATGGTGCTCCTTCCATTCCAAGCCCTCCCATTTATCCAAACAGAATGTGGAGAAGGAAATGACATCACAGGTTTTTTTTCCAAAGGTCTGTGTTCAACCAACTTTATTAACACTGACAAGTCTTAAAAAACGCACCTAAAAAAAACGCATGAAAAACGCATGAAAAACGCATGAAAAACGCATGCGTTTTCGATGCCTTTTTCTCAAAAAAGCATTGTTTACAATTCTCCCCTCTGCCAGAGGGTGCGTTTTTTTCCGCGCTGAAAAAAAAGCAACGTGTGAACATACCCATAGTCACGTTCTACTAAACCTTTAGATAAGCAGGAACAGTATATACAAGCCATTGTTTCTGCACTGTATTCATTAGGGGGGGGCAGAGACTTCTCAGGTAAGTGAATCTGACATTTGGCTACATAATGTTATCATTTTTTCTACATTGGTCAGTGTGAAAAAGTTTAACCAGTAAGAATGTATTTTCGCAGGCAGCGCATGGAAATACTTTAGATAGAGGGAAGTTTGAGGTGTCATAATGGTTTTGCTATCAGTAGCTAGAGGATAAATAGAAATAAATTTACAGCAATGGGTACAAAGGGGAAATGATAAAAAAAAAATGGTTGTCTCATGGGCTGGTTATATGAACTGTCCATCATCAACAGCCACAAAAGCTGAACGTGTGAACCTAACCTTAGCTGTGAACTTTCAAGGATGCTTATCACATGTTTTACACGGTGCACAGACTTAGTGACCATTACCGTGCAAGTAAATAACCCCAGTGCCACTGCCCCAAATCACATCATCAACAGAGAGTGCTGCTATTAAACAGGGGGTGCCCAAGGTGATCAGTCCGTTTCAGAACTTTGTAGCCCTTGTGAATAGCAAATAACTATCCAAACCCTGAATAATCTACAGCCGACAACAGAAAGTAATTGTTTGTATGTAACTATACAAGTAATAAGAAAGAAACATCAATCCCTTTTCAGTATGTCAGATGAAGGATTGTCCAGCCTCTTTTCCCACCTAAAACAGGGTTCAATATGGTGCAAAAAATACCTACAGATTCCTGATACTTCGCTGCAGCACCGCCCGGCTGGTGCCCCACAAGGCAGGCATGTGCCCGTACTCTGGGCGTTCTAAAGAAAACAACAGCCATTCTCCGTACATTGTAATCCGGGCTAATGGATGTATTCCTTTTCTGGACAGAGCCAGGCTGGGCCAGTGACAAATGGTATGAACTAGGTGGTATTTTGAGGTGCAGGAAATAGGTTAAAGGGAACCAACCAGCAGGTTTTTCACATAAAAAGTACAGGCACTGCCATACTGGAGCTAGGATGGTAATTCAAATTATGCCTTTAGTTTAGAGATTTGACGCTTGATTGCTCAAAAATCCTTTATCAAAGCTTCCAAAATTACGTTATTGGTGCAGTGGCTTGAGCATCGGGGCGAGACTTAGTGGTTCGGGTCCTCAGGAATGCTTCCTCCTCCTGGCACGCCTCCTCATCTTCCATGTGCGTATTGCTATTGTGACGCTTTTTTCAATAAAATGGCGCAGGGATCGGGACACGCACATACTGCGATCTCCAACGCAAATTTACTGAGGATAATGTGGAGATAACTATGAGCGGTGGTGGGGCATGCGCTGATGAAAAAAAAAATTTCAATCTGTACATGCGCTGCCGCTGCTCATATTTGTTCCTAGTGTCTTCAATAAAATGGCACCGGAGATTGCGGTATGTGCATGCGCCAATCACAGAGCCATTTCATTAAGACACAGTGACACTACCAATGTGCATGCAACGCCGACAGAGGCAATGGTGGTGGCGACAAAAAATATAAAAACAGAAGAGGAGGTGAGCCAAGAGAAGGAAGCATGGCCCACAAAGTCTCACCCCGATGATCAAGCCACTGCACCAATGACATAATTTCTGAATGATTAATAAAGGATTTTTGAGCAATCAAGCATCAAATCTCTAATCTGAAGGTATGATTTGAATCCGCACCCTAGCGCCAGTATGGCACTGCCTGTACATTATATGTGAAAACCTGCTGGTTGGTTCCCTGTAAGAGTCTCGGTTAGTGACAGTTATTGTATATGATTATTGGCCAGATGGCCAAGATTTATTTTGGGAACATTATATGACTTGGATCCTTTATTTTTTATCAGTGTCCCCATTTGCAGGCATCTTCGGTGTGGGCCTCTCCTCTTTCATATATCTTCAGTTCCTTCCCCGTTCACCTCAAGTACTCCTTAAGGCAGGAGCTTTAATCTGATTCCTCAGTGAAAATGGATTTCAGCATTTTATCAGAATTGAAGGTCAGTTTCGGGAGATGGGTAGAGGGGGGGGAGGAAGAGAGACGTGACTAAGTAAGGAGAAATCATTTCTCTCCAAGAAGATATCTTTCAATGTATAGGTGTAAAGATGTAGAGTAATGCCATTTTAATTTTTGATTTCATACATCAATAGTACAAGTGAATATGCCAAACTTTATTAAATATCTTATCCGATAAATCGGCTTCTTTCTCCGCAGCACTCATTTTAAAACTCTCAGGTCTTGGGTAAAATCTGTATTCAGTGAAGATGGACTGCTACATTACTGAGATTCTAGGAGGATTCTATGTAGACAGAATAATGAGGGAGGAGCTGCTCCTTCCCCACTACATAGAAAATGACAGTTGCTACTGAAAAGTTCCTGAGTAGACAGAAAGAGGGTCTAGCTCTGCCTCTACCTCTGCCCTCAGCCTCTTACTTCTCCTTCCCCGCTACATAGATGATGACTGTTGCTAAAGATCACATCCTGAGTAGACAGTAAGGGGGTAGAGCTCTGGCTCTAGGTCTCGCTCCTCCTTCCCCACTACATAGATGATCACTGTTGCCACTGATAAGATGAGTAGATGGGAAGGGGGTGGAGCTCTGCCTCTAGCTCTGTCTATACCATAGCTCTGCTTTCTGCCTCTCGCTCCTCCTTCCCCATTACATAGATGATGACAGTTGCTACGGGTAAGATCCTGAGTAGACCTGAAGGGAGTGGAGCTTTGTCTTTCGCTCCTACCTTCTTATGCCTCCTTTCTACATAAAATATCATCAATAGTAACTGCTATCTCTTATCTCAGTAATATAAAAATCTCTCCTCACTGAATAGATATTAGCAGACAAATTTGAATGTTGAAAATGAGTGATCAGTCCTGAAGAAAAAGCAGATTTCTCTGATAAGATATACTACAAAGTTTCTTATTTTCACATTAACTATTAATTTATGCAATAAAAGTTTAAATGATTGTTAATCACCCCAAACCTGTTTTCACCTTCCTGACAAGGCCAAATTTGTCATTTCTGACCAGTGTCACTTTATGAGGTTAAAGGGAACCTGTCAGCAGAAATTTTGCCCTAAACCTAAAAATAAATAGTTTATAAAGGGGTACCTTTCAGTGTGAAAAATCTTGTTAATTCTACCACGGGGGCGGGCTGTCTGTTGTCCGTTACTGTCCCTCCTGCCGCTTTAGGCTGTCCCCCAACACTCATTTACATACCTCAGGACACCGCCCAGTGCGTCTGTGGTCTCGCGCATGCGCCATGCCACTGTAGCGGGATTGTGCACAGTGGGACCGCTGGTGACGTTGCGCAGGAACGAGATTATGGGCGGTGCTTTCATTTTCATCAGCAAGCTCCCGCCCATAATCTCGTGCCCGCGCTTTCCCCTCTGCCTCCACCGTTCTGCGCATGCCCTGGCCAGATGACCAGATGATCGGTGGTGTCCTGCTCCGCTCCTCCCATCTATTTCCTGCTCCAGGGCTAGATGGGAAAGAGGTGACGTTGGGTCATCTGGCCAGGGCATGCGCAGAACGGTGGAGGCAGAGGGGAATGCGCGGGCACGAGATTATGGGCGGGAGCTTGCTGATGAAAATCACAGCGCCGCCCATAATCTCGTGCCTGCGCAACGTCACCAGCGGTCCCACCAAGGTTCCACCATCAGCACAATCTCTCGTCAATTTTTCTTTTCCTTCCACATCTAGGGAGGTTAGCCACAGTGCCATGGGCTTTAAACTTCTTGATGACACTGCGCACCATAGACACAGGAACTTTCAGGTCTTTGCAGATGGACTTGTAGCTTTGAGATTGCTCATGCTTCCTCACAATTTGGATTCTCAAGTCCTCAGACAGTTCTTTGGTCTTCTTTCTTTTCTCCATGCTCAATGTGGTACACACAAGGACACAGGACAGAGGTTGAGTCAACTTTAATCCATGTCAACTGGCTGCAAGTGTGATTTAGTTATTGCCAACACCTGTTGGGTGCCACAGGTAAGTTACAGGTGCTGTTAATTAAATAAATAAGAGAAGCATCACATGATTTTTCAAACCGTGCCAATACTTTTGTCCACCCCTTTTTTTATGTTTGGTGTGAAATTATATCCAATTTGGCTTTATGACAATTTTTTTTTTTCATTGAAGACAAATTAAATGAAGATAATAATACCAAAGAATTTGTGATTGCAATTTTCAAGAAGAAACTGAGTATTATCTGACAGAATTGCAGGGGTGCCAATACTTTTGGCCAGCACTGTATATACAGTATTCTAGAATGCTGTATCTAATAGCTCACTGGTGGTGGTGGCAGCTTATAAGGGAAAAGCCTGGTGACAGATTCCCTTTACAGGGGATTTCCCATGCACAAAATTAATAGGAGCTGTGGTATGATCAGACCATGGCCCTGTACGGTCGGACACGGCCATTAGACAGCACATAGCAGGGGCATATATAAGATTATCTCAGCACAGGAACATTTTAAAGAATCTATTCGTCAAAAAAATAAAATTAAAAAAAGCCCAGATACAGTTACATCAAAAGAAAAATGTTACAAATGTAGAGATAAAAAGCAAATAAAAACATGCCAAGTCCCTCATGGGTTAGATTAGCACAAGATATCTATACAAGTTATTCATTATAGAAGGCTACAATGAAGACAGTGCACGGGTGGATACGCTGCCTGTCAGCAGTGACAGCTCCCGCAAGATATCAAGTTTCTTGCTTCTGACGTGCATTTACATCACTCAATGACAACTGACAGTAGTGAGAGGGTATACAAAACTGCTTATTGATCAATACAAAACAATTTGACGAAGTAGATGAGACTGTTTGGAAGGACTGCGGGTGCTATAAGGTGAAGACATTTGGCGCTCCTTCACACTCACGTTAAAAGCTACACAACTTCATTAGATAGTGCCAAAAACACTTAGCATATCACAAATCCCACTTGATTAGTTGAGCAATGAAGACACATTACTTGGCCAGAGAATAATTATCAATTTGATTCAATCATGGAAACTTGGGAACTTGCAAACTAGTTGGTTAGTAAAAGGCTCTGGGACCATCACTGCATGCAACTCCCTTGAATAGCGTCAGTAAAATGAAGGTAAATTGGAAACATATGATTTGCTTAGCTTGTATTAAAAAATAGAAGGAAATCAATGTGAAACAGAAAATAGATCCTCAAAGGGTTTGCACCATAAACACTTATCACTCATATACAAGATAGGGGATAAAAAGTATGTGTTGGAAGTTTGGCTCCTAAAAGTCTCACTAAGCCAAAAGACACAATGCCCAAAATTAGGGAAACATGGGGCCCTATTCATCAAATTTTGCCAGAATACCAACAAAAAAATAGCATTTTGCCACTTTTAAGCCAAGCTTTTACGGCCAACTTTGTGTAAAAGTGGTGAAGCTAAAGCCAAAGGGGGCCTGGCCTAGGGCAGCCAACAAATTCCTCATGATTCACTTCAGTCCCGAAAAGGAGTATTATGAAAACTGCAAAGTCACTAAAAAAGCGTGCGCCTCATAATGGGGCACTGGAGTAAGAAGCGCCAAATTCATTAAGACTTTCAGATTAAATGGAGCAATTGATCCAACTTCTCTTTTAGTTCCAACTTTTGTTTTCATTAAAAAGGAAAAACATTCATCTTTCATAATGAATGCAGTGGCATATCGCCAAATGCAGTAGACTGAGCTGCCGCTATGGGGTATGTGGGTTGGGGGGGTTCCAGTGCCAGCGCTGGCACTAGTCACCCTCGCCCAGCATCACACTGTCAACTGTATTGGCTTTGTAGATGCCAATACAATTGAAAGCAATGATGAAAGAGGGAGCGCTGTCTTCTTAACTATTCTCTCTTGGCATCTAAGATCTGACATCTCAGCGCAGCAGGCATGATGAGGTCACTTCTGTGCAACTGCTGTGCCAAGATGTGCGGAGCTGCAGACTACATGCCACTGCAGAGACCGGAGCAGTGAGGGAAAGAGGAGAGGTGACTTTTTTTTTTTTCATCATTGAGTACAGTTTTGACCAATGAACACGACACTAAATGGATGACTATGGGGGATATGGATTATACTATATGTAGGACTGTGGCTGTGCATTATAATATAATATATGGTGGACTATAGGAGTGCACTGAACTATGGGGGGGTGCATTATACTATGGGGTGTGCATTATAATATATGGAGGACTATTGTCTGTGCATTATACTATATGAAGAACTATGGGCTGTGCATTATACTATATGAAGGACTTTGGGCTCTGCATTATACTATACGGAGGACTATGGCTGTGCATTATAATATATGGTGGACTATAAGGGTGCATTGGACTATGGGGGTGCATTATAATTATGGGGTATGCATTATAGTATATGGAGGACTATGATGGTACAGCATATTTTATGGAGGACTATGGAGGTGCATTATACTATATGGAGGACTATGGGGTATATTATACCATATGGAGGACTATGGGGGTGCATTATTCTATATGGAAGGCAGTGTGGGACCCATTACACTATACGTAGGACTATGGGGGGGCATAATAATATATGGAGGACCATGTAGGGCCAACTACACTATATGGAAGGCTATGTGGAGGTCATACTATTTGGAGGTCTATGTGGGGGCCATTATATATTTGGAGGGATACAAGGGAGCCTTTAGAATTTATGGAGGGCTATTTGATGGCCACTATAATGTATGGAAGTAATTATATACTGTGAAAGTTTGTGTGGGGTCCATCATACTGTGCGGAGGCCATTATACGCTTTGGAGAGTTAGTAGGGGCCATTATACAGTGTGGAGGCCATTATACTGTATGTAAGTCTATTATTCTGCATGGAGAGCTGTATGGTGCTCACAGTTGGGGATGTTACTGTGTTGGGGACACCATAATTTGCCAGGATAATTGAGGGTGGGTACAGTAAAGTCATCATACTGTGTGTGTGGAGGAACTCACTGTGGGGGACCGTGTTTTTTTGCCATCAAACTTTACGGGTACAAAGAAAGGGGAATCTAGGGACTTCAATAGGAGAAAAAGTACCTGACAAGAGCTTCAAAGCTATAAGATATGTTCTTATGTGACCCAGCTGAAATTATTTTTTTTGTTTTTTTAGAACGGTGGAAAAATTAGAACTTCGGCTATGGAGCCTCCTAATTTCTCTGTACGCCCCTGAATTAGAAAAATGTGTGATTTATAGTACCATAATTAGCTAGAGCTCCTGATCTTTTTCAAACATTTCTTTCATATCAAATTCACTGCAAAAAGACAAAACTTGATTTGCCAACTCTAAAGACCACATCGCTGAGACAGACTGAAAGTGACAGGCATACAATAGGGACTGGGGAGAAAACTGCGCAGTTGCTCAAAGCATGCCTGTAGCACTATGACTACACCACTGAGGACTGGCTTCCTATCACAAGCTTTATTTTCCTTATTTCTATATTAACACTATAGGATTTTTGTGAAATTAAACAGGAAAATAAATGTTGAGGTAAGTCTGTAAGCAAAACATGACCCATTTTACTATTCTCATAACCAAAGTAACTTTGATAAGATTGCAGTAACCCGAATTACAGAGATAGAGCCAAGAACTGCAACTTCAAGGTCAAGACATAAGAGGGACAAACAGTGAGGACATGTCACAATGTCTGAGTGTTAGGGGTGCTTCACACATAGCGACAGCGACGTCGCTGTTACGTCACCATTTTCTGTGACGTAACAGCGACCTGGTAAGTCGCTGTTATGATCGCTGCTTAGCTGTCAAACACAGCGACGCAGCAGCGATCATAACATCGCTACATGTGCAGAGAGCAGGGAGCCGCGCACACTGCTTAGCGCTGGTTCCTTGCTCTCCTAGCTACAGTACACATCGGGTTAATTAACCCGATGTGTACTGCAGCTACATGTGCAGAGAGCAGGGAGCCGTGCACACTGCTTAGCGCTGGCTCCTTGCTCTCCTAGCTACAGTACACATTGGGTTAATTAACCCGATGTGTACAGCAGCTACATGTGCAGAGAGCCGGAGCCGGCAGCACAGGCAGCGTGAGAGCTGCGGAGGCTGGTAACTAAGGTAAATATCGGGTAACCACCTTGGTTACCCGATGTTTACCCTGGTTACAGCTTACCGCAGCTGCCAGATGCCGGCTCCTGCTCCCTGCTCGCTTCATTTCGTCGCTCTCTCGCTGTCGCACACAGCGATCTGTGTGTCACAGTGGTAGAGCGCCTTTGAAGAAAACGAACCAGGGCTATGTGTAACGAGCAGCGATCTCACAGCAGGGGCCAGATCGCTGCTCAGTGTCACACACAGCGAGATCGCTAATGAGGTCACTGTTGCGTCACCAAAACCGTGCCGTAGCAGCGATTTCGGTAGCGATTTCGCTATGTGTGAAGCACCCCTTAGGGTCTGCCTATCCAGGCACTGCATTTAGGACAATAGCCCACATCTGTCCACATAATCAAGCTCTACAGTACCTTCATTCTAAAGGCTGGTGGATGATTTATAGATTGGCTCCCAATGAGGTCAAAAAAGTTGCAAAACGCCTTAAAAAAGTTCTTAAAATTTAATCTCATGACATTAATTTCAATTTAACCAAAATTTGAAATCCAGATATCTCCTAGAAACGGTATCACACTTGTTAATGCTTGTCCCAGGGTAATTGTAGCTCAGCTTCATTACATGAAGAAGCTAAGCTGCAATATCATAGCTACTGGGGCGGATTTACTAAAAATGTCTAAAAGGCCCACATACGCATGAGATGACAAATTGAAAGATGAAAAATTGATGGTTCTTGAAATTAAACTTTTCAGGACTGCACCATAAACATGAAGAATAACATTGTGTAAAAGTCTGTCAGATTAAATAATTTATTTTCGATAATCAGTGGAATGTGTTAAGGAAAATAACATCTTAGTCATACGTAAATATCAGATACGCCCAAACGATCTTTCCAATGACTATGAACGTTTATTGCCCAAAAGTCTATCACAATCTAAAGAACAAGTGACAAACGTCCTTTAGTTTAGACAGTGTAAACGCAGACCAGGCAGTTTTATAATGCACCAGATTTATCAAAGAGGTGGATGTGGCTTGATAAGTTTGCCTCCTTTTTAGGCATCATAGTCAACGTTTATAATGTCATCTGATTGTTAGCTTATTTGGCTTGCGAAGTTATTCCAAAAGGTGGTCAATTTTGACATTTTTGTCACTTGGAAATACTAGTTGATTCCCTCTTGAGGAATGTTGCCTAAAACCCGTGACACATGGCATGTAAGAAAGGATTTTGACACAAATTAAATCAAAATCCTGATGCAAGCTGTGTATGAAATAACCACTTCATGATCAGCAGATTTTTCATTTTTGTTCATTTCTTTTTTCCCAACGGTCAAAAGTCTGTATTTTGTTTTTGTTTTTTTATGTAAAGTCTGCGTTTGGTACGAGCACTGAACCTTGGGTTTTCTCATCTCTAATGATGATGGTTCTCCACACACTGGAGAATAAACGGTTACTGGTCTTCTTCAGTGCTCAGTGACTAATTAAATTTACTCATGAGTGCAATAGAGTGTTTGGTCGCATCATTTATGATTTTCAATCCAGCGACTTTTGAGGATGCATCGATGTAAATTGCATTAGTATGCCACAGACAAGGATCTTGATGAATAAAATCTTGATTTATTTCCAGTGCAACAAACAGTTTTTTTGTGTTCGATGACATGAAGTGATGAAGCTTCTTGTGTGACACAAGGTCTTTGGCAGGCTGCAGACGAGTTGAGCAGACCTTGTTGCCTTCCTTCTCCAGAGCCAGTACCATCTCAACCTTTTCTGTTGTTGGAACCTGTCAAAAAAAGCCAGACCTACCATAATCTCACGGAGGTACCACAGGTGTCTGTTAAATTTTTTTTTATTGCTGTCGCAACAAAATGCACGTTGATTCCTTTGTATGCAATGAGTTTCTTGCAGTAATGTCAAGTCATTGTACGGCAATGGGGCTGGGATCTAATAGAGGTACCAAGCCTTTAAGTAGAAGTAGACAGTAAAAGAGCAAAATTGACTTAGGTTTTTCAACTTTGTCACAGTTAAACGAAATTGGTGACAAAACATGAAGATCTTCAGAGCATACACTGTGTGCAGAAATATTAGGCAAATGAGTATTTTGATCACATGATAATTTTTAAACATGCTGTCCTACTCCAAGCTGTATAGGCTTGAGAGCCAACTACCAATTAAGTAAAACAAGTGATGTGCATCTCTGTAATGAGGAGGGGTGTGGTGTAATGACATCAAACACCCTATATAAGGTGTACTTAATTATTAGGCAACTTCCTTTCTTTTGGCAAAATGGGTCAGAAGAGAGGTTTGACGGACTCTGAAAAGTCCAAAATTGTGAGAGGTCTTGCAGAGGGATGCATCAGTCTTGAAATTGCCAAACTTTTGAAGCGTGATCACAAAACAATAAAGTGTTTCATGGCAAATAGCCAACAGGGTCGCAAGAGGCGTGTTGGGCAAAAAAAGGTGCAAAATAACTGCCCATGAATTAAGGAAAATCAAGCGTGAAGCTGCCAAGATGCCATTTGCCACCAGTTTGGCCATATTTCAGACCTGAAACATTACTGGAGTATCAAAAAGCACACGATGTGCCATACTCAGGGACATGGCAAACTCAGCAGGTCTTTCTGCATTTTATGTTGTAAGAGGATGAACACACCAGCCTTTGTACCAGTTTTACTATTGGACGTGTCGAACGACAAACTTCACTTTATCCAAAAGCTGCTATGGTAATACAGCAGAACCTCAAATACCGCATTAGCTTCTGCTTCTCATATGCTAATAGGTATCTTTGGGACGGACAACAACTTCTTAGTTCCTCCTCCTGACACTAGTACTGCCAGTTGCTCAGTAGTTTCATTGCGGGTCTGGCTTGCAAACCTTTTCCGGTTCCAGTGGACCACTGCTACTTAAGGAAACTTTGATAGAACTGTCTGCGTCAATGCTAGCGACGAGCATGTCTAATATATTCCCTGTTCAACATAACACTGTCTGGATCATGTCCAAGACAATGAGCAGTAGCAGCAAACAGGTAGGTTGCTTTTCTATCACTGGTATTCGTTCTGTCTGGAGCTCCAGTAACTTCCTGAGTGACAATGTTGACGTCTTTCCAACTTAAGTTTCTTTGGACTAAAATGTCCTTTGCCCTCATCACTATCACTGTTGGAAGCGTCGTTGTCGCTGAAACTGCTATTACTACTACAAAGTTTAGCCGATGCGGTCGACTGCTGAACTCACAGGTTTCTCCACCTGAACTTCTCTCATAAATCTTCTTTCCTTGACCGTGGCCAGCTTTCTGTCTAATGGTCCCATGTTTCCACAATGACCTTTTCCTCTTTAAGTAAGCAAGAAGTCACTGTCTTCCTGAAGTTTTAAATGTTTCATGGCATCAGTATGAGCAACATCGAACAAATCATCAAGTTTGTTAATGAATTCCTTCTCATTAGATTATTGTGTTTTGGTTAGCAGTTTAGAATTCTACTTGAGACTCTTCCAATTACCAAACAGACTCTTCACCTTACTGATCATGTGATATTGCTGCCCTGCCGGGAGTTTCTCTTTTTCCCAGAACCAAAAGTACTTCTTCAGCTGAAACGGTGGTACATGTTGGTTGCGATTCTCTATAATGTTGGAAATAAAACCTGGCTAACACCTGCCAATTCAATGGCAGCTTACAATCGCTAATACTGCATGCTGTCCCTCCATTTAACCACATTCCTCTAACACTGCAATTTGAAGGCACCATTTCTTTTTACATCAGTGACTAAACCTGTGTGAGGCCTAAATAGCAAACACACAACCACATATCATTTAAATTTGATACGTTGCTGCTAGAGATGAGCGAATCCCTTTGTATTCGGCTGTGCACCTTCTCCTTCGCCATTAGCAACCATTGCTCCCATCTGGCCAGAATCCTACTCCACACCACTGATGAGGGGCAATACCCCGAATCAGCTGTCTGTGGATGGATACCTGGCCTTGATATTTCCCTTATGATATCTTTAAACTTGTCAAAGAGTTGGATATTGACTAAAAGGGCCACTTAATATGGTGGTTATGGTGGTCTACTAAAAAGAGCCACTCCTTGGCTAGGTCCTTCCCGGAGGGATATCTGGTTAGTTTCTGTGTTGAGAATCCTAACAGAGGCGCCACGGACTTTTTTGATCAACCTATGCTAATGACTGAGGGAGGGGCTACAGCCGCAACAAGTTTGTTGATTGGCTGTCCTGCAGCCTTTCAGCAAACTTTATTGTCTGGGACAGTGAATGGAGAACAAGTGCGCGCTACTGTGCATGCTCACCCTCCACTTCACTCACTTCTAGTATGAGCTGGACAGTGGCTGAAAGAAAATGCAAAGGGCTTCGCTCATTAACACTGGCAAATTACTATTATAGATGAAATTAAGTGAATATTAGGTAAAAATGAAATTCGAGTAAAAAAAAAAAACAAACAAAAAACACAGTGGGAATAGTGTAGGCTGCTACATAAATATTTGAAAATTAGACTTACCTAGAAGAGTGACAAATACTGAATGTGGTCTGTAATCTGGTAAGTTTACTTTGAAACAGGAAATGTATATTAATATATATTCTTTACAAATTACAAATAAGTAAATTGGTGAGCCTTTTAAGTAGCGGTGGGGCCCTTATTGTTACTCTATATTAAAACTACCCAAATCCTATGTTAATGGCTATTAAGGGTTCAAGGGCTGACATTGAGTCACCTTTTAAACACAACAAAAAGAAACGTTTTGTGTTTTTTTAAATGATATTACAGATCATTATATGTAACAATTATAGGGCGTGAAACTTTGAATAAAACTCATTTTTATTTTTTCTATAGAACGCATTGTCACCCCCTTCGGGCCACGTCTTCTAAACTGCCTGGGGCCCTGGCTATTCTTAATCCACCTCTGGTTCCAGCTGAAAAAGACATGTCCATCAAGTTTAATGGCGGAATGGGAGATGATAAAGTGAATGGAATATTTGGAACATCTATGACACACTATTCAGGCTGCCCTAAAGAGCAAGTTTTCCCTCCCTGATCCCAAGTGTTGATGGACTGGATCAACATACAGATTAGCTTACGGATTTTTCAAAAGTATTTATGCAACTTTTTTTTTTTTAATTTCATTTAATTTTAAACATTTAAGCTTTTTTAAACCATCAGGGGTTCCATCTGTGACCATCCCCTGGAGGTACAGTAATGTTCAAAATAATATCAGTCCAATAGGTCCACCCAGATTATTCACTGTTTTTGGTATAAATGATATTACCATATGTCAAACAGTTTACCATTTGGTTCAGTAGCTTCTTAGAAAACCAACAGACTGGGCATTTATTATCTGCAGATTTTTGAGTCTGTGTATTTGAATAATTAATTGAAAGGGAGTGAGTTCAAAATAATAGCAGTGTGAAGTTACATTAGTATTAGTGAGGTCAATCATTCTGTTAAGAAACCAGTGTGAATCAGGTGGTCCTTATTTAAGGGTGAAGCCAGCCCATGTTGTACATGCATTTCTCCTTGAAATCCTGAGAAATATGGTTAGTTTGAGACATTGTTCAGTAGAACAGTGTACTTTGATTCAAAAGTTGATATGAGAGTGTAAAACTTATAAAGAAGTGCAGACAATGATCAACTGTTCAGCTAAAATGATCTCCAATGCTTTAAAATGGAAAGAAAAAACAGAGAGACGTGGAAGAAGACGGAAGACGATCATTTGAATGGATGGAAGAATAGCCAGAATGGCAAAGACTCAGCCAATGATCAGCTCCAGGATGATCAAAGACCGTCTCAAGTTACCTGTGAATACTGTGAGGGTTAGAAGACATGTGAAGCTAATCTATTAGTAAGTAGTCGCCGCAAAGTCCCACTGTTTAAAAAAACAAAACAAAAAAAAGACACATACTGAAGCGGATACAATTTGCCAAAGACACATCATTTGTTCTAAAGAAAAATGGAGAAACATTTTGTGGACCAATGAAAGCAAAATTGTTCTTTTTGGGTCTAAGGGTGGCAGACTGTTCGTCAGATGACCCCAAACTCTGGATGCAAACCACAGTACACTCTGAAGACAGTGAAGCATGGTGGTCCAAGCATCGTGATATGGGCATGTTTCTATTACTATGGTGCCGGGCCTATTTACCACATACCAGGGATCATGGAGCACTTTACATATATCAAAATACTTGAAAAGGTCATATTGCCTTATTCTGAAGAGGAAATGCCCTTGGTGTTTCAACAAGACAATGACCCTAAACACACCAGTAAAGGAGCAAAATATTAGTTCCAGTCCAACAAAATTCAACAAAATTAAGGTTATGGAGTGGCCAGCCCAATCCCCGGTCCTTAATACAATAGAACACTTGTGGGGTGACATAAAAAATGCAGTTTCTGAGGCAAAGCCAACAAATGCAAATATATTAAAACAGATGGGTAAACTTGGCGATAGCTGGTGATTAGGGCATAACATCTTTATATCTGCAGGTTATTCCTATGGGGAACCTTGCCTTTGTTTGGGGATCTTCCTCTCTTTCAGAGTCCCTTGTGGCTTGATAGTGGCTCTGCATAACCTAATGCTATTGCATATCTAATTTCAACTATATGCTTTATGTACCATCTCTATTTGTATTTTTGTATGACTCTGCATGGTGTATATTTTATATCTAAAACTGTTTGGTTTATCCCCTACATATATTATATTGCCCTGTTTCACACCATTGCCTTCCCTTTGGGGAGCAGGGGTTATCCAACCTCAACAGGGGATTGGACTGGTTTGGATATGTGGCTGTATGCCTTTTAAATGATTTTAATTGTGTGTGATCCCGTGTCCTTTTTGTAATAAAGATTGCCTTTTTCACATAATTTGGTGTATCCCTCTTGTTCGCACACTTCTGCCTTTCTGTTTTAATGTTGTATTAAGTGTGCTGAGGTGAACCCATTGACCCATATAGGGTATAATTAACCCTGATAGGTGGTGCCCTCCCCATTCTTTCCCAAATGCAAATATATTGTGCGATGTAGTCAAAGCATCCTGGGCTGGAATAAGAGTTGACAGGTGCCAGAAGGAGGGTGTCTCTATGCAACATAGATGTGATGCCTTACTAAAAACTGTGGTTATACAACTAAATATTAGGTAAGTGATTCACAAGAATGCTAAATCCTAAATAAAAATAGGACAGATTCTGAGAATGTAAAGACAATTCAGACACTGCTATTTTTTGGAACAGCCCAATGTTAATTTTTTGATATTTTCTGTAAAGTACCGGTAGTTAAAAATTATACAAATTTCCCTGCATGCTTATAATTAGAAAACAGTATGCAGTTTCCAATGCATGGAACTATTAGGCCCTCCCTGTGCACACACAAAAATTATGTTTCTTCAACAAAAAACGCACCCTCTGGCAGAAAAACGCATAAAAAAAAACCCTCATGTGGTTTTACAGCGGTTTGGTGCAGATTTGGTGCAATTGTTCCCTGCATATTTTTAACATTGTCAATGGCAAAACACAGGGAAAAATGCAGAAAAGAAGTGACATGCTGCTTCTTTTTGCTGCAGAAAATCTGCAGCAAAACCTGTAAGGAAAAAAGAAACAATGTGCGCACAGCATTTTGGATTTCTCATAGACTTTGCTCGGGAAGGCCTGCATGAAGCTTATGAACAAAAACTGCAGAAAAAACGCAGCAAAAAAACAGTGTGGGTACAGAGCCTTTGAAAGATTTTGGGCTTAACTCATGTTTTTGTACATTCTGCTATTATTTTGAACACAACTGTAGGTTGTTCTACATCTCCAGTTCTCATGGTAAAGATGACTTTTTTGCTATGGAGAATTAAACTTTTTGGTCCAGAAAGAGGATATAAAGTTCATAAATGTTGTTTAAAAGAAAAAAAAAAAAAAAAAAAAAGTCCAAACACTGACAAGAGAATTATTTTGCTAGCTTCAGGGTACCTTCTGGCCACTTAGCTGCCATTTTACGCTACATGGTGACATTATGGGGAGTTAAATCTTTGGTGTGGAGGGCTTAGGGAAATTCCACAGAGCCTGGACAAACAGAAAAGCAAAAATAAAATATTAAAACCTTCCCATGTCTTCCACATTACTGCACAGGGTGCTGACGGCAAGCTATTCCTCATCCTTCACATGACTGCAAGCGTGAAAAGGTTTGCCCTAAATCCGGTGAGAATAGCTTGTTAATCAGAGACAGCATGTACAATATAACAAGAACCCATGATCTGACAGATTTTAGCAACAGATTACTGACATTTTAAATGTTCTCTGAATGAAATCACTAGCATTAACACCTCCGCGCTAATCGATTGATGTCAGCATGATTCTTGAAGCCGTGCTGCAGGCTTAGGTACTTCATACGAGCAATCAATTATAGATTTCAGAACGAAAAAATGATGTACAGATCAGGCTTTGTCAACTGTAAAATAATATGAGCTCCGACATTAACTGAGGAGTCCATTTGTATATTAGAATCCTTAAAAGTGATTTGCTACAAATGATACTTATCATCTATCTACCGTATAGGGGACACATGTCTGATCACTGAGGGTCTCAACACTGGGACCCTTAGGGTACGTGCCCAGGATAAGTTTTAATCGCCTTTTTTATTTTGCATATTTTCGCTGCGTCAAAAACGCAGCATTTTACAAGGAAAGTGGAAGGGATTTATAGAAATCTCATGTCCACTGTGTTTCTTTTTTACGCTGTGTGAATTGACCTGCGGTGTGTTTTTTCCCAATCCACAGCATGTCAATTTCTCTTGCGGGTACGCAGTGTCAAAATCCTTAACAAATACTGATTGTGGGAATGTCGTGTTATGGACCCATAGTCCCATTGTTCCTTTTCACATTTGCCATCAAACTGAACCATATGACCGCACATGAACACTTCTGCCAGTGATCAGCCATTCATTTTCTGTCCATGCACCAGATGACACAGAAATTAGTTGTGATGAGGTAACCCAGGCATGTGGGACATCAAGTAAGACGAGAACTGAGCACAAGTCTCCAGGAGAGTCTACCTTCAAGGATTGAGTGGGGAGTTATCACTGTGAGACATGTAGATTAGGAGAGCAGACTGTCAGATATTACATGTCTCACACTTGTAACTCTCCATTTCATTTAAAATAAGCTCTGGAGGCAGAATCTGATGCAGATCAGTGTCCCATAGAGCTTAGCAAATTTAAATATAAAGAAAATGTGGAATAAAACATCACATTGCAGATATTAACCCAGACACCTAAAATGTATTTTCTCACTATCTATCCTTACACCTTAACCACTTTTGTAATGATCTTTATTATAAAATTCCCTATACTTTTCCCTATCTATCTAATTCTTATAGGTGTTTGTTTGGTTTTTTTTTGGTGCACTTACTGTAACCTTTCATTTAAAGTGACATCACAAGAAGCTGGAGCTGCAGTCACTCTCTGCAGCCTCCACCCCCCTCCTGGAACAGGACACAATGAGGGGACGACGCTGCAGTTACTTACTAGTTTCTTGCATCATCACCGTCTGAGAATGTCCTGGATGATGGACACTGTGGCCAAGGTTAGTGGTGCACTGACATGCTACTTCTTTCTCTGTCACCTCTTCAGTTGCTTGTGTGAAAGAGGTCAGCAGGTGTCTGTGCGAAATACAGTGAGTGACACAAGCAACACCCCACAGCCTCTAGCTCTGTTCTCAAACCACTCTTCATCAGGGGCAGTGCTGGTGTCACTCCACACTTCCAGGACCGACCCTTGATGACGCTTCATTTGCTGGCGGGTGCTAGAAAAAGTGAGTGACACCAGTTAACGCCACCTGATTATGCTTTGTTTGAAGGCAGTGCTAGAGGCTGTGGGGCAGCTCTGGTGTCACTCACTGCAGCTAGCACTGGCCCTTGCCAATGTCTCACACAAGCAACAGAAGTGAGAGGAGACAGAAAAGTAGCATGCGGTGTTTCTCTAACATTGGCCACAGCGTTCATCTTCATCACTCATCATCCAGGATCTTCTCAGAGAGTGGCGATGCAAGAAACTTGTAAGTAACTGAAGTATTGGCCCCTGGTGATGTCCTGTTTGATGAGGGGTAATGGACACTGCGCAGAGGTACTGCAGCCCCAGCCTCCTGTGCTGTCATCTTTGAGACTCCTCTCAAAACAAAACGTCACAGGAAGCGCAGTAAAAAAAAAACAAAAAAAAACCTCACACCTTTACGAATTAGATAAATAGGGAGAAGTGTAAATAATTGTATAAATAAATACAATTATAATCAGTCTTATTTTACAATATGATGGACAGTTTTGACAGTATCTGAACTCTTGTGGCATACATATTGGGCTGACAGAGATTATTAGGTTAGATTAGAGCTTCTTGGTGTTCTACCTACCCACCCCTTCTGATTTGTGTCAATGTCTTGTTTAGTATGTGTATTAGTTGATATACTATCTTTGGACTAGTTTTGATTCAATCCATATGTTGATGGGCTAGGTTTCTCCCATTTTCTGTATGTATTAAAACTTTAATAAACTTCAGTTAAAAAAAATAAAGAAAAGATAATTAGAAAAGTGGTGGGGGGGTAAGGATAGATACTATAGTTAGAAAATACATTTTAGATGCCGGACCACCCCTTTAGGCTATGTGCGCACAGTGCGTTTTTCGCGGCGTTTTTCGGGTGCGTTTTTGGCCTCAAAACTGCAGGACTTTGCTTCCCCAGCAAAGTCTATGAGTTTTCATTTTTGCTGTCCGCACACATTTGTTTTTTTTACCTGCGTTTTTGAGTTAAAAAAAAAAAAAAATGGACATGTCAGTTCTTTCCTGCGTTTTTCTGCGTTTTCCCCCCATGCAATGCATTGGAAAAACGCAGCAAAACGCAGAGATCAAAAACGCAGCAAAACGCAGCCAAAAACGCACCAAATCGCGGCAAAAACGCATGTGTTTTTTGATGCGTTTTTTCGACGCAGGTGCGTTTTTGTGCATTTTTAGCGGCCAAAAACGCACAAAAACGCAGCGTCAAAAAGACGCAGTGTGCGAACCTAGCCTTAAAGTATCATTTATACAGGTTTCCATGACCCACATGCCCATATAGACGGCTTAGGGGGGTTGATCCTGGTTATCCTGCTAACAGATTCTATTTAAAAGGTACAGTGTGGTATTTTTAATTATTTCAAATACGCTACAATTAGGTGACATCACAGTTGACTGCGAATGACTGAATAATCAGGAGTAACCCCTTCATGCAACTAGTTTAACACGATCATTGTTTTAAGATTTAAACCAAAAAATATATGTTACATTTGTTTGGCCACAGTTGAGTGTTGAGCTTACCCGCCTCATTCATGAGTGGTCATGGGAAGGTCTTTTCAAGCCTGTTTCGTTCAATCTCTGTGTCAGGTATTCTTTGCTTCCCCGAACAATCAGGGTGTATTAAAATAACCGTACACTGATAATGCCACCAACATGACAAATTGCAGGCCAGGAGTCAGATACCAGAGGGCTCAAGAGCCAGGCCCATTTGCAAGTAAATGATATTGTGTGGAGCTGGCATGCCCAGTGCATGACAAACTGAAGCAATTTCAGCGATGTCGCAGGATCCCGGTTAGATTCCTCTGATGGTAGCTTGGGTTAGTGTACTGAATTGTGCAGACTCCCTAGATTTGAATCACTGGGGGCTTGAAAGGTCTGCATTTGACAAGCCACAAATAATTACCGCACACTCTTTCTATTGGACTCCATTATTTTGCACCTCTTATCTGTAGGCTTTGGGCACTTCTGAACAAGCAGGGTCTCTTCTGTTTTGACCACAGCAGCAACAAAACATTGCTCTTTTGCTGATATCATAAATAAAAGGCGGCCGGGCAGACAGAATTATTTTATCAGGTGTGCAGGAGTTCACTCTCTACTTGAACAAAAGAGTAAGAAGCAAGATCTAAAAATTAAACCCTGTGGATTTTCATGATGGAAAAAATTAAAAGGGCGAGTTCATGGTCTTTTCAAGTCCTAAGCTAAATCCTTGGAATTACTGCAAAAACTCAATTGAAAAATGGTGCACAAAACTTTTTCGATTCACACAATCATGTGAAATATTCACTGCAGCTAATATTAACTTGGCGAAATAGAAAAAAAAATATTGACAAAAATATCCCCAGTTGCTACAAATCACTGTCTCACGTGTAATTGTTCTAGAACTATAATTAATAATAATTATAAAAATAAATAAATAAATGAAACAATAAGTGTTAGCGTTTTTTTACCCACTCTCCAGGTCTGGGGTTTTGCTAAAGTTCCCAAATTGTGAACTTGCCTTCTTTTTCTTGTTATTTTCTAATATATATATATATATATATATATATATATATATATATATATATATATATATATATATATATATATATATATATATATATATATATATATATATATATATATATATATATAGAGAGAGAGAGAGAGAGAGAGAGAGAGAGAGAGAGAGAGAGAGAGAGAGAGAGAGAGAGTATATGACTTGTATACTGTATTCTTTTACCAGTTTTCCACCCTGCAGGCACAGTCTCAAACTTTCGGTTATCTCTGAGCTGGTGGATGGAGACTAGCTGGTATGATATCTTTCATATACACACACACACACAGCAATCATTTTCTTCTTTCTCTAAGGCTACTTTCACATTGCGCTTTTACTTATGTTCAGTGGTCCCGTCAGGGCATCGGTCCGAACAGCCTCTCCCCCACCCCGCAAAATGTCTTTCGGATGCATGCGCCGACAGGGCCATTGACTATAATGGAGCAGACTCCATTAGCGTGAGCTGTGTATTGCACCATTTTCGGGCATATAAGTTTTATGCAGGCGGACACCCGAATGTAGTCTACTACGTTCGCATATCTGCCTGCAGAAAACTGATATGTGCAAAAATGGTGCAAGACAGAGTACACGCTAACAGAGTCTGCTCCACTATAGTCAATGGCCCTGTCGGCGGATGCGTCCGAAACACATTTTGTGGGGTGGGGGAGGGGCGGTTCGGATGGAAGCCCCGACGGGATCACTGAACGTAAGTAAAAGCGCAATGTGAAAGCAGTGTAAACCACACACACCCAGAAGCAGCATGAACATGATTAAGACCTGAGCGTCGAAACGCGTTGTTCTGTAAACCCCCCGACATATATGCTGTACCTGCTGGATTTTAATATACTCAATAAAATGGATTTTTAATCAAGCTATTCCTGGCGCTGGAAAATTCCTATTTTTCTACAATTATTGGCTGCCTAACCACTTTCCGTGCGCAGGATCTGGATTTGCTAGTCAGGCAGTTGGTGAGCTGGACTTTCTTTTCCTTTTTCTCTGAACACATTTTTTTTAGGGACATCAGATTTGAAGTGACTTTGCGAGGCCTAGGTGACAAAAAATACCCAAAAGTGACACCATTCTAAACACTGCACCCCTCAAACTGTTCAAAACCACATCTAAGAAGTTTATTAACCCTTTAGATGCCTCACAGGAACTAAAGCAATAGGGAAGGAAAAAAATGAACTTTACTTTTTGCCACAAAAATGTTACTTTAGCCCCAAATTTTGTATTTTTACAAAAGTAATAAAAGAAAATGCACTGTACAATTTGTGTTGCAATTTCTCCTGAGTAAGCCAATATTTGGTTAAAACTACTTTTGAGGCACAGTGCAAATAGAAGAAGGGAAGGAGTGCCATATTTGAGTTCAGATTTACAGTTGAAACCAGAAGTTTACATACACCATCTAAAAAGACACATCTGCATGTTATCTGACATGAAATCAGAATAAACCTTTCCCGTTTTAGGTCAATTAGGAACCAAAATTATTTATATTTGCCAAATGCCAGAATAATGAGAGAGAGGATGTTTTAAAAGTCATTTTTATTACTTTCTGCAAAGTCAAAAGTTTATATACATTTCACTAGTATTGGTCAAACCTTTTGGATCGCCTTCCACAAGCTTCTCACAATAGTTGGTGGGAATTTGGGCCCATTCCTCCTGAAAGAACTGGTGTAACTAAGCCATGTTTGTAGGACGCCTTGCTCACACCAGCCTTTTCAGCTTTCCCCATACATTTTCAATAGGATTGAGATCGGGGTTTTGTGATGGCCAATGCAAAACATTGAATTTGTTAGCCTGAAGCCACTTTGTAACCAGTCTGGCAGTGTGCTTCAAGTCATTGTCCATTTGGAAGACCTATTTCGGCCTAAACTTTAAGTTCCTGGCTGATGTCTTGAGAGGTTGCTTCAGTATTGCCCCATAATCTTCTTTCTTCTGTGTGAATTTGAAAACATTAATCTAGATTTTTTATGTTTCTTTTGGAGTAATGGCTTCTTGCCGGCAGAGTGACCTTTCAACCCATGTTGATACAGTACTTGTTTTACTGTGGATTATCACACAATCTTACCAGCTTCCGCCAGCATCTTCACAAGATCTTTTGCTTTTGTTCTTAGATTGATATTCACATGTCTGCCCAAAGCACGTTCATTTCTGGTACACAGAAGATGTCTCCTTCCTGAGCGGTATGATGGCTGGACATTCCCATCTTGTTTGTACTTGAGTATAATTGTTTGTACAGATGAACGAGGCACCTTCAGATATCAGACTTGTGCAAGTCCACAATTCTCTTCCTGAGATCTTGGCTGATTTCTTTTGACTTTACCATGATACTACACAAAGAAGCAGTGTGCTTAAGGTGTGCATTAAAATACATTCACAGGCGTGTCTCTAATTAACCCCTTCACGACCATGGATGGATCTATCAGTCATGGATTGTGTGCCGTTAAGCCCCGCCCTCTGCAGCGGGCAGGGTGCGGCGATCATATCAGCTGTTTTCAACGGCTGACATGTGTGCCTGCATGTTACGAGTGGAATCGCATTCCACCCATAACATTAACCCCTTACATCTCGCTGCCAAAGTCTGGCAGCGAGATATATAAGTTTTTCACTTACTGCTGCCCCCACCGGAAGTCACGTGAGTGATCACGTGACTTTTGGTGGTTGCCATGGGAGCACAGGGTCATGTGATGACGCCTGCAGCTATGACGTTTCACTTTCGTTTTCACTCGGCCTGGAGGCCAGTGAAGCAGGAAGTGACCGTATCTGCTGTTTACAGCTGTATAGCTGTGATCAGCAGATAGATCAGAGCGATCGGATTGCTGATCGCTACAGCCCCCTAGGGGGACTAGTAAAATAAAAAAAAAAAGTTAAAAAAACGTTTTTAAAAATTTAAAAAAAAAAATAAAAACCTAAAAGTTCAAATCACTCTCCTTTCACCCCATTGAAAATTAAAGGGTTAAAAAAAAATAAAAACACACACATATTTGCTATCGCCAAGTTCAGAAATGCCCGATCTATCAAAATATAAAATCAATTAATCTGATCAGTAAACGGCGTAGTGGCAAAAAAATTCCAAACGCCAAAATTACGTTTTTTGGTTGCTGCAAGTTTTACGCAAAATGCAATAACAGGCGATCAAAATGTAGCATCTGCGCAAAGATGGTACCATTAGAAATGTCA
The DNA here is from genome assembly GCF_048569485.1 of Anomaloglossus baeobatrachus. Lineage (NCBI taxonomy): Eukaryota > Metazoa > Chordata > Amphibia > Anura > Aromobatidae > Anomaloglossus > Anomaloglossus baeobatrachus. The sequence continues at coordinate 781,986,238 of NC_134353.1, forward strand.
GCTAGAGACACAAAAAATAAGCCGCCACTGAGCCACAGATACCAAAAAATGAGAACGCTACAAGTTTCGGAAAATGGCGCAAAATGTACGCCACTTATTGTACAAGCTTGTGAATTTTTTTTAACCCCTTAGATCAGGGGTGGGCAATTCATTTTCCCATGGGGCCGCATGAGAAATTGGGATTGGTTTAGAGGGCCGGACTAATATAATTACCTCAGTTCTACCCAATATACTACATCACTACACCCCCTCCATATACTACACCTGTAATAAACTACACCACTACACCCCTATATACTACACCTGTATTATACTACACTCCCTCCATATACCTGTAATATACTACACCCCCATATACACCTGTATTATACTACACCACTATATAATACACCTCCGATATACTACATCATTACACCCCTATATACTACACCTGTAATATACTACATCACTACACCCCATATACTACACCTGTAATATAGTACACCTCCATATAGCACACCTGTAATATACTACAACTCCATATAGTACACCTGTAATATACATCACTACACCCCTATATACACCTGTAATATACTACATCACTACACCCCTATATACACCTGTAATATACTACATCGCTACACCCCATATACTACACCTGTAATATACTACACCTCCATATAGCACACCTGTAATATACTACACCTCCATATAGCACACCTGTAATATACTACATCACTACACCACTATATAGCACACCTGTAATATACTACACCTCCATATAGCACACCTGTAATATACTACATCACTACACCCCTATATAGCACACCTGTAATATACTACACCTCCATAGAGCACACCTGTAATATACACCTCCATATAGTACACCTGTAATATACTACGCCTCCATATAGTACACCTGTAATATACTACACCTCCATATAGTACACCTGTAATATACTACACCTCCATATAGCACACCTGTAATATACTACACCTCCATATAGTACACCTGTAATATACTACACCTCCATATAGTACACCTGTAATATACTACATCACTACACCCCATATACTACACCTGTAATATAGTACACCCCCATATAGCACACCTGTAATATACTACAACTCCATATAGTACACCTGTAATATACTACATCACTACACCCCATATACTATACCTGTAATATAGTACACCCCCATATAGCACACCTGTAATATACTACAACTCCATATAGTACACCTGTAATATGCTACATCACTACACCCCTATATACACCTGTAATATACTACATCACTACACCCCTATATACACCTGTAATATACTACATCACTACAGCCCATATACTACACCTGTAATATACTACACCTCCATATAGCACACCTGTAATATACTACACCTCCATATAGCACACCTGTAATATACTACATCACTACACCACTATATAGCACACCTGTAATATACTACATCACTACACCCCTATATAGCACACCTGTAATATACTACACCTCCATATAGCACACCTGTAATATACTACACCTCCATATAGCACACCTGTAATATACTACACCTCCATAGAGCACACCTGTAATATACACCTCCATATAGCACACCTGTAATATACACCTCCATATAGCACACCTGTAATATACTACGCCTCCATATAGTATACCTGTAATATACTACATCTTCCCTCATATGCACTCACCCTGCAGCTCTATCTTCCCTCATATGCACTCACCCTGCAACTCCATCTTCCCTCATATGCACTCACCCTGCAGCTCCATCTTCCCTCATATGCACTCACCCTGCAGCCCCCCTCCCCCTCATGTCCCCTCTTTTCTCATTACCAGTCATCATGTGTCCACATCTCCTTCAGGATTCAGTATCTTTGCTTTCTGCCCGGCATCCTGTGTCTCCTCCCACACAGTCACATGGGCGTGACATCATCGCAGGTCCTGCAAGATGAATTATTCCGTCTGCTGTGCTGCTTCTTCTCCTGCCCGGCGGGAACTTTTGAAATGACACACGCAGCGCAGTACTGACAACGTCAGAGCGCGCGCGTGTGTCACTGACAATTAGTGCCGGCAGGGAACAGAGGAAAGACTCCTGCGTTCCGCTGCCTGCACTGACTGTGCGGACCTGCACAGGATCTCTCACTGCTCGGCACGCTGCAGCCCGGCTCCACTGCACCGGCTGAAGATGGGCGGGCCGGTCACAGAGAGCAGGCGGGCCGGATGTGGCCCGCGGGCCGCCCCTTGCCCAGGTCTGCCTTAGATACAACTAAACCTGTACATCTTTGGGGTCTATAAACTCGCACCGACCTCAGGCATCATACCCACACATCAGTTTTACCATATAGTAAACACCATGAATAAAACATCCCAAAAACTATTGTGCCATCACACTTTTTTTGCAGTTTTTCCACACTTGGAATTTTTTTTCTGTTTTCCTGTACACCATATGGTAAAACTTATGGTTTTATTTAAAAGTACAACTTGTCTCGCAAAAAACAAGCCCTCATATGGCAAGATTGACGGAAAAATAAAAAAGTTACGGCTCTCGGAAGAAGGGGAGCAAAAAACAAAAACGCAAAAACGGAAAGTGCCCTGGGGCTGAAGGGGTTAATTCAGATGTTGCCAAGTAACCTAATCAGAAGCTTCCAAAGTCATGACATCATCATATTGTTTAAAGGCATAGTACTCAGTGTATGTAAACGTTTGACTTTGCAGAAAGTAATAAAAATGTATTAAAACAAATCGCTCTCTCATTATTTGGCCATAATTAATTTTGGTTACTAATTGACCTAAAATGGGAACTTTTTATTCTGATTTCATGTCAGATAGTGAATAGTGAAAAAAAAACCATGCATATGTGTCTTTTTAAATGGTGTATGTAAACTTCAAGTTTTCAGCTGTAGTTGGAATGGTTTGCTAGTGCCATGCCACATTAGCAGAGCCCCTAAGGTACCAGAACAGCAGAAACCCCCCACAAGTCACCCCATTTTACAAACTGCACCTCTAAATGAATTCAGCCAGGGGTGCAGTGAGGATAGCAGAAAAAAAGAGAAATGCACAGCTCACTGGAGAAAATTAAGGGTGGTGGTGCACGGACAACCTGTTTAGGCTGGCAGGTGAAGAACAAAATTAGAAGGTGAAAAAAAATCCAACACCAGCACATAAAATTTAAAAATTGTATTGAAACATAAATTAAAAACCCCTAAAACAAAAATTGTTAGGGCGGGTATAGAGCAAGAAAATGTCAACGCATTTCAAGCAAAAAAAGGCTCTTAATCATGACCAGTGTGTCACAAAATTTTATACTATTGAGCAGTGAAGAGAAAATAATTACATTTGTCATGGTGATTCTGGAGAAAGCAGGAGACAGAGGGCTTTAGACTAGTCCTCAGGCTAGGGGACCCTAGCTATCCCTGATCTCCAAGTTACCTCTGAAGGTGAGTATGTCTGAGTGCCTTCCTGGCACTGCTCTTGATCAGCCCTGATCTTATACGCCGCCAACCCCAGGGGAGGGCCGGGACAAGAGTGATTAAGCCAACAGAAATAGGCAAACATGGGAAATCAAAACTTTATATCACTCAGCACGCTCAGACAGAGCTATAAGACAATAAGAGCTTAGGAGGAAAATAGGGCTATGTTCACAAAGTGCGTTTTTTTCCTGATCTTTTCACAGAAGTCTCCTGGGGGTCTCTTGGTGCTTTTCTCTGTTTTTGAGATTGTTTTTGGCCAGGTTTTTGGTGCAGTTTTTACAGATGGTGTAGCAAAAACTTGCTACATTTCTGTGGTTTTAAAGTTTTCAAGTAACGTTTATCTGCCAAAATTATCAAGTACATAGACCTTTGCTATACAAGACATTAGATCAGTATGTAATAATCTTGTTACTCAATGGAAAATTATATTAGATAGCAGAGCAGCCAGATAATAGTGCAGCTCTCGACATACCATGTATAGAGTACTCTTAAATAATAGGCAATATATAAGATTAATCTGCTCAGTATTAGGCTTTAAAATGAATGCATGTAATGGTTTTCCTCCCAGATACACCACTTTCTGTATTCAGGACCAGAGGTGCGCAGGATGAATACCCTTGGATTGCTCATTAGAAGATAAATGCAAGCTAAACAGATGACCAATGTTATTTGCAAAATGAATTCTTTTCTGGTGAGACAACTGGGTCAGGGGTCAATCCCCCCTTTAATTCAAACTAACAAGAAGACATGTTAATGTTCGTGATTAAGCAAGTGGACTTGGGACAGATATTGACACATTGTGATCTTCCACCGCTCCTTGGCTGACCTTGCTTTGGCTAAAGCTCTATGCGGACACGTTTTCAATGGCAGTTAATGAGCAGAGACACCGGCTACATTAGAGATCAGCAATTTTGAACATTCACAATGCTTTTGTTTAATCTTCCATTAGTTTTTTTCTCTTCCATGCAGCTATTTTTCCTTGCTCTTGGCAGCAATTTGTTTCACTCTTGAACACGTCTTCTGCTCATCAAGTTGACTTTAAAATAGTCCATTGCATAAAATGGGAATTTAACTGTGACTTCAAGTATACCTGCAGCTCCTTGTAACAGCGCCTTGTATACTTTTACATAATAGAAACTGATCTACAGAATAGTACAGATATAATAAGGGCCACCAACGCAACTTTAAAGGGGTTGTCTGGTTAGTTAAAAGGGAAGCAACCATCAGATTTTTGACCTATAAATTAAAGGTAGTGGCATAAAGGTACCAGTATGCTGATTAAAATGATACCATACCTTTAGCTGATAAATCCGAGTCTTGATTGCAGAGTAAACTTTGTCCAAACATCCAAAATGATGTAATTTGTGCAGTTTCTGAAGCACTGATGCTGGACTTTATCGGCCCGGTCTTCTGTAATGCTTCTTCCACTGGATGCCTAACTCCCCTCTATTTAAATTTCTCCCCTCTGCCACCACGATTAGTGGTCCAGCGCATCCACAGTACTATTTTCAAGTTTTTCACCAAATCTTCAATAAAATGGTACTGAAATCAGCGCATGTGTGTACTGTGATCTCCGATGCCATTTTACTTAAGAAACGGTAAAGACAAATATGAGCGGAGGTTTTCGCATGCGCAGATTATTATTATTATTTTTTAATCAGTGCATGCTCTGCCACTGCTCATAGTCCTCACCAGTGTCCTCAATAAAATAATGTTGCTGGAGATAGCTTTGACAGAGACTAATTTGAGCTGTTACACCCCCCCCCAAAAAAAAAGAGAAGGTCATTTCAGGATGCAGCTGGGTGGATTAAAAATGGCTTAGAAATTATCTATTTCCGTTTTACCCTTACAAGATTTTCTTCCAAATCTAGTGCCTTGTATCATCTATTTAGACCTTCTAGGCACTTTATTACACTCTGTGTCTGTACTTGCTGGTAACGAGTTCATGTAGTATTATTTATATACCCTGTTTATTACATTGATGGCTGGATCATAAAATACAAGCACTTTATTTTTACCATTTACCTTTTGTGTTACCCCTATTTCCACATATTGTAAGCTTGTGAGCAGGGCCCTGACTTCTGGTCTCTAATGAATTATGTTACTCTGTAAGGTCTGCTACTGTTTATAAATGTCCCTTCTGAATTGTAAAGTTCTGTGGAATATGTTGGCGCCATTTAAATAAAAAATAAAAGTGCTTCTCAATAAATTAGAATATCATCAAAATGTTCACTTATTTCAGTAGTTCAATACAAAAAGTGAAACATATAATATATAGAGTCATTACAGACAGAGTGATCTATTTCAAGTATTTATTTCTGTTAATGTTGCTGATTATGGCTTACAGCCAATGAAAACCCAAAAGTGATCTCAGAAAATTAGAATATTATATTAGACCAACTGAAAAAAATATTTTTACCTCAGAAATGTTGGCCTAATGAAAAGTATATAAAGTAAATGTACTCAATACTTGCTCGCAGCTTCATTTGCATGAATTACTGCATCAATGCGGCGTGGCATGGAGGCGATCAGCCTGTGGCACTGCTGAGGTGTTATGGAAGCCCAGGTTGCTTTGATAGCAGCCTTCAGCTCGTCTGCATTGTTGGGTCTGGTGTCTCTCATCTTCCTCTTGACAATATCTCATAGATTCTCTATGCGGTGTAGGTCAGGAGAGTTTGCTGGCCAATCAAGCACAGTGATATTGTGGTTATTAAACCAGGTATTAGTACTTTTGGCAGTGTGGACAGGTGCCCAGTCCTGCTGGAAAATGAAATTTTCATCTCTAAAAAGCTTGGTCGGCAGAGGGAAGCATGAAGTGCTCTAAAATTTCCCAGTAGACGGCTGCGCTGACCTTGGTCTTGATAAAACACAGTGGACCTACACCAGCAGATGACATGGCTCCTCAAACCATCACTGATTGTGGAAACTTCACACTAGCCCTCCAGCAGCTTGGATTGTGGCCTCTCCAGACTCTGGGATCGTGATTTCATATAAAATGCAAAATTCACTTTCATCTGAAAAAAACACCTTGGACCACTGAGCAACAGTCCAATTCTTTTTCTCCTTGGCCCAGGTAAGATGCTTTTGGCATCTTCTATTGGTCATGAGTGGCTTGACACAAGGAATGTGACAGTTGTAGCCAATGTCCTGCATACGTGTATGTGTGGTGGCTCTTGAAGCACTGACTCCAACAACAGTCCACTCCTTGTGAATCTCCCCAAAATTTTTGAATGGCCTTTTCTTAACAATCCTTTCAAGTCTGCAGTTATCCCAGTTGCTTGTGCACCTTTTTCTACCAGACTTGTTCCTTCCACTCAGGTTTCCATTATTATGCTTGGATACAGCACTCTGTGAACAGCCAGCTTCTTTAGCAATGACCTTTTGTGGCTTACCCTCCTTGTGGAGTGTCTCAATGACTGCCTTCTAGACATCTGTCAAGTCCACAGTTTTCCCCATGATTGTGTAGCCTTCTGAACCAGACTAAGGGACCATTTTAAATGCTTAAGAAGCCTTTGCAGGTGTTTTCTGTTTATTATTTTAATTTTCTGAGGTAATGACTTTTGGGTTTTCATTGGCTGTAAGCCATAATCATCAACATCAACATTAATAATAATAATAATAATAATAATAATAATAATAATAATAATAATAATAATAATAAAACACTTGAAATAGATCAGTCTGTTTGTAATGACTCCATATAACATGTTTCACTTTTTGTATTGAATAACTGAAATAAATTAACTTTTTGATGATATACTAATTTATTGAGATGCACTTGTATTATTGTTGTTATTATAAACCCCTTCAGAACCTTAGACATACATAAACATTCTAGAAAACAGGGTTGTGGAGTCGGAGTTGGAGCTCATTTTGATGGAGTCAGAGTCGGAGTTGGTATAAAGTGCACCGACTCCGACTAAAATATATAATAAATTGGAGACAGTAGTGCAATGTGCTGAATATTTTTTCATAGGAATTTGGGAAAGTTATGAAATGTCTTATAAATGTCTGTTCTATTCCTGATCTAAGGCTACATTCACACACAGCGTTTTTGCTGCGTTTTTTGAGGATACATTTGTCAGCTGCAAAAGCAGATCAGCTTTTTAAAAAAACGCATCACCTGGAAGGTTTTTGAGCTCATAAATAATGCTTTCAATAGCAAAAGTAGATTAGAAAAACACCACACAAACTGACTTACTCATTCTTTGTGAGGATCCTCACAAAACGATGTGTCTGAATGTCCTATCTGGAAACCCATTGCCTTTGCTGGAATGCCCAGAGTGACTGCATTTCACTGAATTATTTTTCCATCAATGTTCGATATGTTTACAACAAGAAAGAAATGGTTAGTTAGACACTGGCAGTAAAAGATAGTGGAGCTCATCACATCAGCCAGTTTCTCCAGGCCTTAGTGGAAAAAGTTCTGCAAGATTACGAACATAAAAAAGAACAGGTTCTTGCTATTGTAACGAACAATGCTTCACACATAAAGTACAATTACACTGATGAATGAGAGTAATGAACAACATCTAGAAGAAAATTTAGGATTTAGTATGTTAGAGATGGAAGGCCACAGTGCTGTTCATGTAACTGAGGAACAAACAGATATTACAACAGAAGAAAAGCAAAATGATACTTTAGGATTAGATGATCTTGTTGAAGCTGCTTCAAAACACTTTCATATTCATCACATGTGCTGTGTTGTGCACACGCTGCAGCTGGCAATAAAAGATAGTCTGCAAGAGGGACCCTGGTTTCACACATCCGGCTTTTCGCCGGTTTGGCGGATGCAGCGCACTTCAGTACAGTGTATACAGTATAGTGGCAGCGTGACAAACGCCGGTCACATGCTGTCATGTGACCCGGAAGTTGCGGTGCTGCCACTGTACTGTATTGTACTGTACTGGCGTCCGCCAAGCCGGCGAAAAGCCGGATGTGTGAAACTGGGCGGACATGCTGGAAATCTAATTGGAAAAGTGAGGAAGTTGGTTATTGCCGCCAGAACCCCGAAAATTGATTCCATCTTGAAGAGACGTGCTGGGAAAGGGGCAATTGTTGATCAAGTCACTCGGTGAGGCAGCACTTATTTAATGACTGAGTGATTGCTTGAACTAAAATCGTTTCTTATAGATATGGTGAACCCTCAAGCAACATTAAATGAAGGTCAATGGACACAGGTGGCTGAATTGAACGAATGGCTTAAACACCCATTTACCATGACTAAAAAAATTACAAGCCGAGTATTTAACTCCTGGCATTTTCATAAGGGAGTGGAAGAACTTGCTATTTTGCATGTCCCAAAGAGGAGGTTTAATCGCAGATGGCATTTCTGCTTCAATGAAATGGAGAGAGACACAGCTATTGGAAAATAAAATTCTTCTGGCAGCTGTTTATGTGGACCCAAATCATCGTATACTGCTTGATGATCAACAGCTTACTAAAGGAAAAGAAGCTTTGAGTGAGGTAGCAGTTAGGATGAGCAACTACAGGACTGCCAGGCGCAAGAGGACTTGGGGCCCGACAGTGCTACTGCTGCCATATCTTCATCCTCATCAGATGAGGAGTTTAACTTTGACAAGTATTTGGATGACATGGAGCAGGCAAAGCGTTGCCGCAAGGAAAAAGATTTCACTCCGTCTCCTATAGCAGCAGATTGACCAGATTTCAGTAAAATTTTTCACTTGTTTTCAAAGAAATAGAAAAAATGACATTTTTGTGTACTCACCGTAAAATGTCTTTCTTGGAGCCTTTCATTGGGGGACACAGACAATGGGTATTATGGTGTTTCCAGGGAGGCGTGACACTAGATTGAATAAGTGTTAGCTCCTCCTCCCACAGCATATACCCTAGCTAGGCAGGAAACTAGCTCAGTTTGGTGTAAAAGCAGTAGGAGAAGAACAACGAAAACAGAAGGGTGGGAGCTGTGTCCCCCAATGAAAGGCTCCAAGAAAGACATTTTACGGTGAGTACACAAAAATCTCATTTCCTTTCTCACCTTTTCATTGGGGGACACAGACAGTGGGACGTCCCAAAGCAGTCCCTGGGTGGGAACTGAACTATTAACAGTGTATAACATCAGACTTAGGGCGGCTTTGCACGTTGCAACAATCGCACATGCGATGTCAGTGGGGTCAAATCGAAAGTGACGCACTTCCGGCGTCACTTTCGAGATCGTAGTGTGTAAATCCTATATGATACGATTAACAAGCGCAAAAGCGTCGTTATCGTATCATCGTTGCAGGCTCCGACTTTTTCATAATTATGCTGCAGCGACAGGTACGATGTAATTCCTCGCTCCTGCGGCTGCACACATCGCTGTGTATAACGCCGCAGAAGCGAGGAACTTCACCTTACCTGCCGCCGGCGGCTATGCGGAAGGAAGGAGGTGGGCGGGATGTTTACATCCTGCTCATCTCCGCCCCTCCGCCGCTATTGGCCGCCTGCCGTGTGACGTCGCTATGACGCCGCACGACCCGCCCCCTTAGGAAGGAGACGGGTCGCCGGCCAGAGCGACGGTCGCAGGGTAGGTGAGTGCATGTGAAACTGGCATAGTGATAATTTTCGCTACGCCAGCTATCACAAGATATCGTACCTGTGAAGGGGCGGGGACTATCGCGTGTGACATCGCAGCATCGGCTTGCGATGTCGCAACGTGCAAAGCCCGCCTAAGAGCTGACTAACAACTGCAACTGCAGTGAACACATATCAAAACACTGTCAAAAAAAACGAGCAGTGGCCACTTATAAATGGGCCACTGCCGCCTGAAGGACTTGTCTTCCAAGAGCAGCATCCGTGGAGGCATGCGTATGCACTCTAGAATTTTGTAAACGTGTGCACACTGGACCAGGTAGCGGCCTTGCAAAGTTGGGCCGCCGAAGCCTGATGGCGGATAGCCCAGGAAGCACCCACTGCTCGCGTAGAGTGGGCCCGCACTGATTGAGGGGGAACAGAACCTCATGCTTTGTATGCCTCACATTGCATGGCAGTCAATGGCAGTCCTGATCCATTGAGAAATCGTGGATTTAGAAGCCTGGTTGCCCTTTTTGTGTCCTTCTGAGAGGACGAAGAGGGCATCGGACTTGCGCAACGGCGCTGTTCTGGAGATGTAGATCCGCAGAGCCCTAACAAGATCTAGAGTGTAAAGGGCTTTATCAAAGGAGTGGACCGGGGCCGGACAGAATGACGGCAACACAATGTCTTCGTTCAAGTAGAAAGAAGATACGACCTTCGGAAGAAAGGCGGGGGAAGGCCGAAGGACCACCTTATCGTGATGGAATATCAGGTAAGGTGAGCGACAGGGCCGCCAGTTCAGACATTCGTCTGATAGAGGTAATGGTGACTAAAAAGGCAACCTTCCAAGAGAGACGTTGAAGAGAGATTTCTCTTAAAGGTTCGAAAGGAGGAAGCTGAAGAGCTCCGAGAACCAGAATCAGATCCCAGGGATCTAAGGGGTGGCGATAAGGAGGGACTAAATGCACTACCCCTTGAAGAAAGGTACGGACCTGAGGGCGAGAAGCCAGCTGCTTCTGGAAAAAAATTGACAAGGCAGAAACTTGACCTTTAAGGGCACTGAGGGCTAGTCCAGAGTCCAGACCGTCTTGCAGAAAGGCAAGCACATCAGGGATTGAAAAAACAAGGGGCGACCGGTGATGACTGTCACACCAGGAAAGTTAGGTCTTCCAGGTCCTGTGATAGATACTGGCGGAGGAGGGCTTCCGAGAATTAAGCATGGTATGAACTACCTTTGAAGAAAGACTTGACTTGGCTAGAATCAAGGATTCAAGCGCCACGTCGTCAAATGCAGCTGTGCTGTATTCTGGTGGAATATTGTACCTTGCGACAGAAGATCCGGGCGGTCGGGGAGAAGCCAGGGAGTGTCGCTGAGAAGTTGGAGAAGCTCTGGGTACCAGGCTCTCCTGCGCAACGAGGATCACGGGAATTCCCTCCGCCTTGATTTTCTTGATTACTCTTGGAATGAGAGGAAACGGAGGGAAGATGTAGGGCAGGCGAAACTGCGACCACGGGAAGACTAGAGCGTCGGAGCCGAGCGCTAGCGGGTCTCTCGACCGGGATATGAAGGGATGTACCTTGGCGTTCATCCGAGACGCCATGAGATCCATATCTGGGAGTCCCCAACGAAGAGTGATCTGATGGAACACTTCATCGTGGAGGGACCATTCCCCTGCCGCTAGACCCTGTCTGCTGAGAAAGTCTGAGGCCCAATTGTCTACTCCCGGAATATGGACAGCTGAAAAAATGGGAATGTGCATCTCTGCCCAAAGAAGAATCCTGGATACTTCTTTCATCGCTGCCCTGCTGCGCGTTCCTCCCTGACGGTTGATGTAAGCCACAGCCGTGGCATTGTCTGACTGGATCTGAACAGGGAGATCCAATAGCAAGGGCTGAAAGTTCTGAAGGGCCAAAAATATGGCTCTGATCTCTAGAACGTTGATGTGAAGGGAGCGCTCGGAGGGAGACCAGCGTCCGTGAACAGTGTGGTGGAGAAACACCGCTCCCCAGCCTATGAGGCTGGCATCTGTCGTGACTACTTGCCAGTGGACAGAACGGAAGGACTTCCGTTGAGATAGGGATGAGACTTGAGTCCACCAGACGAGGGAGTGGAGCGCAGTCCAAGATAAGCGCACTCACTGGTCTAGAGAAGCTGGATTCTTGTCCCAGAAGGATAAAAGATCCAGTTGTAGAGGGCGCAGATGGAATTGGGCAAAAGACACGGCTTCCATGACTGACACCATCTTGCCTAACACTCTCATCCCATTCCAAAGGGATGTGTGATGGCGGGAGCGGAGGGATTGGGCGGCCCGGATGAGGGAAGACCTCTTGTCTTCTGGAAGAAAAACCCGGGACTGAGCCGTGTCTATCAGCATACCTAAAATGGTGATGCGCTGATAAGGAATGAGGGATGACTTGTTGAAGTTGATAAGCCACCCTAGCCTTGACAGCGTGTCTAAGCATATCTGCACGCTTTCTGAGCAAACTTGAGGAGAGCTCCCCTTGACAAGTAGGTCGTCCAAATAGGGAACGACCAAAACGCCTCTGGAGTGCAAAATGGACATGACGGCCGCCATGACCTTTGTGAAGACCCGAGGCGCAGTGGCCAGTCCAAAGGGGAGGGCCCTGAATTGGTAATGACGGTGTCCTACGGCAAAACGAAGGAACCGTTGATGAGATACACATATGGGAATGTGTAAATAAGCATCTTGAACATCTATGGAAGCTAGGAATTCTTCTGTTTCCATGGCGGCTAGTACTGCTCTCAATGACTCCATTCGGAAGGTCCGAATGCGTACGGATCTGTTCAGTCTTTTGAGATCCAGGATAGGGCGGACAGAGCCATCTTTTTTGGGAACGACAAAAAGGTTTGAATAGAAACCTTTGCCGCGCTGTTCCAGGGGCACTGGAATGATAACGTTTGCTTTTTGTAACGAGGCTATGGCCTGAAATAAGGCCTGGCTTTGCGTTTCGGACTTTGGGAGACGAGAACGCAGAAACCTGCTGGCTGGCAGGGAATGGAAATTGATCTTGTAACCTGAGGTGACGATTTCTCGAACCCAAGCATCGTGAGTGTGGTCTAGCCAGATATCCCGAAAAAGCAGAAGCTGCCCTCCAACAGGAGTCGCATCTGAGGGATACCTGGTGTCATGCTGAGGGGGCCTGTGCAGGGCTAGCTCCCTTCGGTTTAGGTTGTTTGGAGTGAGAACGCCAAGAAGAGCCCCTTGAGGGGCCGGATCCTCGATCTGAGCGTTGGGACGATCCTTGTACTGAAGGTTTTTGGGAGACGGGCCGAAAGGACTGCCTGGGCCAAGAAGATTTTTTAAAATTCCTGGATACAGGCCGCTTTTATGGTAGAATGGTACTTTTTCCACCCGTCGTCTCAGATATGAGTTTGTCCAGGGATTCTCCAAACAGGTGAAGACCATGGAAGGGGAGTGTGGACAGGGATTTCTTGCAGGCACTGTCCGCGTTCCATATCTTTAGCCACAGGACTCTGCGGGCAAAAACAGCATTGGCTGCTGTTAGGGCTGACAAGCTAGCTGCATCTAGGGAGCCGTGAAGAAAATAATTAGAAGCTAGGGAGATCAAATCAAGGATCTTAAAAGCCTCCGGAGGAATATTACAAGAGCGAAGCATTCTGTGTAGGTTCTGACTCCACACACCCATAGCTCTCGCGACCCATGTCAAGGCAAACAGGGGACGAAGAGAGGAGCCTAAAGCCTGGAAAATAGACTTGACCGCCGCATCAACTGCGCGGTCGGACGAGTCCTTGAGAGACGCGCTGTCTGAAACGTACATAACCGTGTGTGTAGCCAGCCTGGATACTGGCGGGTCCACAATGGGGGGGTACTGACCAGGTCTTATCCATTTCAGATGGAAAAGGATAAGCGAATGAAGTGAAAGGTTTTTTATTAAACCTTCTATTAGGGTGATCCCACCGTTTAGACACGATTTGATGAAAAACCGGATCCTGGGCACAGGACTTAGGAGGCTTCTTGGCCCGCTTGATTGCCGACTGAGAAGTCGGGTCCGGAGGCTGATCAGAAATCGACAAAGAGTGATTGACAGCCGAAATTAGTGTGTCTTCTATATGCCTAGACTCGGAAGGGACATCTGAATCAGAGTCAGAGTCTTGGGAATCGTGACTACTAAAAGTCACAGAGCCCGGGTCAGACTGACCATCGTCCGAGTCAGAAGAGGCGTAGAGGTCGCAATGGCGCCTCTTGGAAGCAGCCTTTTTACGTTCTGGGGAAGAAGGACCAGACGAAGCAGGCGGGCTCCTCTGAAGGAGCTGAGCCGGGGGAAGGCTGCCTGAGGTTTGGGATATCTGAGTGACAAGGTCATCTATCCTTTTAGACATTAGAAGAGCCCATGCAGGAAGAACGTCATCAGACGGGTGTGCTGCCTGGCCGGTGGCCGGGGCAGAATCCAAAACCTGCCCGGCCTCCTGCTCCGGCAACTGGGTCTGTTGTGACACGGTAGTAGGGGCATCGCAGCCCCGGCATAGTGGATAGCTTCAGCCATTAGAAAACGAGCGTCCACAGGTGGTACAAGCATAGTACAGGTCCGTAGAGGACGCCTGGGAAGCTGTATCACCCTTAAGGTTACGCATGTCAGCAACAGAGTCATACAGCCCTATATAGGGATATGCCGCTGTTAGTATGAGTGGGAGCCACTAGCAGTATTATAAAGTGACTACTATGCAGAGCCGGTATATACCGATAGCAAAATGGCATATACTGTCAAACAGTCGGCATATACCTGCAGGCAGAGCCAGTATATACTGCTAGTAGCTGATATACACCACTAGCCAGCAGGCGCACACCGCTAGAGAGACAGCAATATACCGCTGAGCAGAGCGGTATATAGTGCTGCAGAAGTGCAGAGTCAAGGAGGCAATCTCACCCGTGTCTGCTCCCCACGTGGAAAATGGCGTCCAGTGTTCCTGGCAGCCTGGAGGAGAGAGACGGCCCCCGGAGACTGATTGGTCTCAGGGCTGGGACTAAGCGTGACGGCCAATCGGAAAGGAGCTGCTCCTGAGTGAGGGAGCGGCTTCCAGAGCAGTGAGAGGGGGCTTTGCTAGAATGCAGGCCAAAGCCGAGGGCTAAATTAATGATGCTCCCCAGGATCACGGCCTGCATCGTCCCACCGGCGCCTTTCCAGGCGGCGGTTTGGATGCAGGGGACAGATGACTCGTCGTCTCCCTACCTGCTCCTGGCTCCGTCTGAAGACGTGTCGGTGATGGATGCGGGGATCTCAGGGACGCATCTTCGGCTCAAGGCTGAAGCAGGCCCTTGGCTCTGCTTAGCCCTCTGGAGCTACCTTGGTGTGAGGTGCTTCCAGGGAGCCTGGAGGGGTACGCAGACCCGACCACTTGGGCGCGAGGGAAGACTGACGGCTTGTGCACGCCAGGTTTCCCCTGCCCGTACGAAGGGGGGAACGAGGGTGGCAGGGCACCCTGGTATTGCCCCATATCAAAAATAGAATGAATAAGAAAAAACAAAATAAAAAATAAAAACAAAATAAGCTGGCCTGAGGCATCTGGCAGGGCAAGGCCAGACATGTCAGCCTCCCTGCTGACACTAGAAAAAACTGAGCTAGTTTCCTGCCTAGCTAGGGTATATGCTGTGGGAGGAGGAGCTAACACTTTTTCAATCTAGTGTCAAGCCTCCCTGGAGACACCATAATACCCACTGTCTGTGTCCCCCATTGAAAAGGCGAGAAAGGAATTCAACCATTCATCAAAATTTACTGTGCATGAGGAAATTCCTTTATACCCGGAAATTGTTAGAGATGTTGCCCATGTGGTTACGGCTTTGCCTACAACCCAAGTTAGTGTAGAGAGGCTGTTCTCTAGCCTTAAAATTATTAGGTCAGATTTGAGGTAATCTATGAAGGAGGATCTGATGGAAGCAATTCTATTTTTTAGAATAAATTCATAGACTGCACAAATGTTATTTAGTATGTTTTTGTTGAAAACTGTTTTTTGCCACTTACATAGTGTATTACATAACACTATATAATAAACTATGAAAATAGAAAAAAACTGTTTTCAACAAAAACATACTAAATAATAACATTTAGTATATTGCTGATATTTAAGTGAAAAAATGTATTGTAGTACAATGTGAACATCAGACATTTAATCATTTTTATGATACAATAATCAAGATACTTAGAACATAAAATATATCTATTGGAATACAACTTTAGAACACAAAAAAAATAATAAATTGTAAATATGTAATACAATATGTAATATATATACACACACAAGATATATATGTAATCTACTGTATATGACAGTGTATTACATATTTACAATTTATTACAGTTTTTTGTGTTCTAAAGTTGTATTCCAATAAATATATTTAATGTTCTATCCAAATATCTTGATTATTGTATCCTAAAAATTATTAAATGTCTGACGTTCACATACACATGTTCATGTACTACAATAAATTTTTCACTTAACTATAAGCAATATATGTAGGAGTCGGAGTCGTGGAGTCAGTGCAAGGGAAATTGAGGAATCGGAGTCGACGGTTTGTCTTACAGACTCCACAGCCCTGCTAGAAAGGGAGAACGTCAAAACCTAGGACGTATATGTACGTCCTGGCAATTGCACGGACATTGGCACGATCACTGTCAAGGCCTCTGCTTTCTCAACAACCCAGCCTTCAGTTTTTATGGTGTAAAAGCAGCAAAATATAAAAAGAACTATATAAAATGTGGTATCGCTGTAATCGCACTGACTTGAAGACTTAAACGGTCATCACTTTTACAACATGGTGAATGGCGTAAAAGAAAAAAAAAATCCTAAAATCGCAGTTTATTCATGATTCTTTTTGAATTAACAGCAGACTAAAATTCAATAAAAAAATATTATGTGGCCCAAAATGGCCCCAATAAAAACTTCAACTCATTCTGCAAAACTCAAGTCCTTACATAACCCTGTTGATAGCCTTTAAAATTTGGTGATGCAGAAAAAAAAAAAAAAGCATTTTTTAGTGTGATAGTAGCCAAACCTTAAGAAAGAAAAAGAAAGAGAAAAAAAATAAATATATAAATTTGGTATTGCTGTAATGGTACTGACCTGAGGAATAAAAGTGCCTTATAATTTATAACGCAAGCTGAATGGCGTAAAAAATAAATGAATAAAAACTGCTGTTTATTCTGTCTCCCATAGATCTCAGTACGGCAAGGCTCATAGTTATCCTGTGCGCTACGCTGAGTGCTTACACTGGGGAAGACGTGTAAATCTCTGAAAAACGGTGTTCAGACAAAATTGCTAATGGAAACTTCCAGGTAATGAGGCAGAGGAAGTCACTTTGAACTCCTATTTGTCCTGTGGTGCGGCAGTTTCCATCTTTTTACGCGTTGTTTTAGCAGTGAACAAAAGTGCGGTCATGAACACTTTTGTTCATCTTTGAAAAGACGCACACCGCTGAACAGAGGCCAAATGGAGTCCGGAATAACTCTGCTGCCTCATTAGGGAATAGTTTCGTTAGGGGGTACACCTGAATCACGCATTTCGGAGATGTAGTTGGAAACCCCAATGTAAGTGCTCAGCATAGAGCACAGGATAAATGTGGACTGATCCAAAATGTTCTGTATCCAAGTCAACCCTCAAAAATACAAGTCTCCACTCAGGTCCGTCATCTGTAAATGTAAATATAGGGGGCTTTCTTGTTACTAGTAACAGAAAGGCTCTGGAAAACACTATGGCTTCCCCCCCTCATAAAACAAATCCAGCAAAATCTGTTCTACAAACTCCAAATGCCTCCTTCGATTCTAAGCCCCACACTGTCCCTAAACCACAGTTAGTGTTCACATGATTAGCATTGTTGTAGTGAGGACAGCCCATCTAGCTTTTGGGATGCAGGTTCACAAAAGCACGAGCTGGGCAACATGTACAGGTACTACAAAGTACTGGGGATGACAAGGACTTATTTGCAACTTTTAGTTCTGAAACATTCACTGCATTTGACTCCATGGGTGTTTTCCAGAGACTAAATCATCACTACATCTGCAGATCAATTCCCAGAGGGGTGTAATTTCCAAAATTTGGTCACTTGAGGGGGTTTCTGCTGTTCTGGCACTTAGGGGCTCTATAAATGGAGTCCGCAAACTATCCTAGGAAAATCTGTGCTCCAAAAATCAAATGGCACTCCTTCCCTCCCGAGCCCTGTGGTGCGGCCAAACAGTATTGCACGGTCACAAGTAGGGTATTGCCACGTTCAAAAGAAATTGTGAAAATTGGAAATCTGGGGTTAAAACAACATTTTAGTGGCAAAAATCTAATTAATTTTTGTTCACCACCCAATAGTATAAAATTTTGTGACTCACCTATAGTGTTAATATGCTCACTGCACCCCTGGATAAATTCATTGAGTGGTGCAGTTCATAAAATCGGGTCAATTGTGGGGGGTTTCTGCTGTTCTGGCAGCTCAGAGGCTCTGCAAATGTGACATAGCACCCAGAAAGCATCTCAACTAAATCTGAACTCATACATGGCACTCCTTCCCTTCTCTACTTTGCAATGTGCCTAAAAAGTAGTTTTTGACCACATAATGGGTATTGGCGTATTCAGGAGAAATTGCACAACAAATTGTTTAGTGCATTATCTCCTGTTACCCTGGTGAATTTGAAAACTTTGGCATCAAAGCAATATTTTTGTAGTTTAAATTGCATTGTTTCATTTTCACAGCTTGAACGTGCTCACTAGTGTTGAGCGAGTATGCTTGTCACTACTCGGTACTCGCACGAGTATCACTGTACTCGGGCTACTCGGCGGGGACCGAGTAATCTCGCGATACTCGTGCTGTACTCGTGGTCTTCATCCCTGCATGTTGGCGCTCTTTTGAGAGCCAGCTCTCATGCAGGGATTGGCTGGCAGACCACTGCAATGCCACAGTCCTGTTAGTTGTGGAATTGCAGTGATTGGCCGGCCTGCACAGCGTGACCGAGCCTTTATACCGGCGGGCGTGCTGTGCTCTGCACACAGCCATGCAGACAGTCAGTGCAGGGAAAGGTTTGCGGCCCTTTATAGTTATTTCCATAGCAGGGCTGCAAACAGTGTGACCAGAAATCCTTCTCAGGACTATTGTAGTTGTATACAGGCAGGCAGGGTATAGCCAGGTCGAAGTACAGGAGCAGAGTCCTTCTCAGGACTATTGTTGCTGTATACAGGCAGGGCAGGCAGGGTATAGCCAGGTCGGAATACAGGCTAGTGACCAGAAGAGTCCTTCTCAGGACTATTGTAGCTGTATACAGGCAGGCAGGCAGGGTATATAGCCATTCCTAGTGGTGACCGTATACCAGCCTTCATCATATCTGGGGCTGGTGTACACATTCTAAAACAGTCCTGATAGTGTCAGACTTCTCAGTAATTGTCGCTCCTAAAAACCTGTTAGGTTCTTAGTGCGTCCGTGCTTGCATTTAAAAACCGCACGTGTGTGCCTGTCAGTGGCAGCGTACAGGTGCACTTGTGTGCGTTTTGCACAAACTTGGATATAACGCACAAGTCTAGTGAATACATATCAGCACAGCATTGCAAAATGCGCAAGGGCGTTGGCAACGAACAAGGAAGTGGACGTGATGGTGGTGCAGGCAGAGGCCGAGGTCGTGGGCAAGCTCTAATTTCGCCACAACAAAAGGGCCACATCTACTCGCTCGCACGTCCTGTCCCAAATTCTTGGGGACCGCAGCAGTACACCGCTCTTGAACCAAGACCAGTGTCAACAGGTTGCTAGTTGGATAGCGGATAATGCTTCCAGTCAGATTGGCACCACCACAAACACTCTGTCTTCCACACGGTCAAGTGTCAGTAGCCGTGATACTGCACCACACATTTCAGAACTTGATCCTCCTTCCTACCACCAGGCTGAGTACACGTCCACGGACATTACTGATCCCACACTTGGACACTCGGAAGAGCTGTTCACGTTTCCATTCGCACATTCTGGCCTCTCGCCAGCTCCTGTTGAAGTGGGTCATGAGGAGATCGTATGTACAGATGCCCAAATATTTGAGCAGCCACGTTCTCACGAAGTTGGCAACGTGTCTCAACAAGGGGTGGACGATGATGAGACACAATTGTCAGGAAGTCAGGAGGAGGAGCAGGGTGCAGAAGAGGAAGACGACGTGGTGGATGATCCAGTAACTGACCCAACCTGGCAGGAGGATATGCAGAGCGAGGACAGCAGTGCACAGGGGGAGGGAGGCGTAGCATCCCAACAGGCAGTAAGAAGCAGGGTGGTGGCCCCAGGCAGAAGTCAGGCAACCCTTCCCCGGAACAACAACACGACACAAGGTGCCTGTACAAATGTTAGGCCTTCCCGAGTCTGGCAGTTTTTTAAGTTGGCTCCAGATGATTCTAAAAAGGCCATTTGCAACACCTGCCATGCCAGCATCAGCAGGGGTACCAAAACTAGCAGCCTGACCACCACCAGCATGATCAGGCACATGTCAGCCAAGCACCCGACTTTGTGGGATGTACAACAGAGTCGAGGAGCAGTGCTTGCTGATGTCACTGCTACGTCTTCACTTGTTGTGCATGCAAGCCAATCCCCTGTCCATGCTGCCTGCGAACAAGCCTCCTCCAGCCCTGCACCTGCAGTTGCCCACGCAGAAATAACACCATCATCAAGCACGTCCTTGTCCCATCGCAGCGTTCAGTTATCCATTCAGCAAACCATTGAACGCAGGCGCAAATACACTGCCAACGCCCCACATGCCACAGTTCTAAATGCTAACATTTCGCGACTGCTTGCGCTGGAAATGTTGCCTTTTAGGCTGGTGGAGACAGAAGCATTCCGCTACCTGATGACGGCAGCTGTCCCACGTTACTCGGTCCCCAGCCGCCACTATTTCTCCCGGTGTGCCGTCCCCGCATTGCATAACCACGTGTCACAAAACATCACACGTGCCCTGAACAACGCTGTTTCAGCCAAAGTCCACCTAACCACAGACACGTGGACAAGTGCTTGTGGGCAAGGCCGCTACATCTTGTTGACGGCACACTGGGTTATTATTGTGGAAGCTGGGACCCAGTCTGAGCGAGGGACGGAACACGTCCTTCCCACACCAAGGTTTGCAGGCCCTACCTCAGTCAGGGTTTCACCCACACTCTACAGCTCCGGAATGTCATGCTCCTCAGCCTCCTCCTCCTCCTGCGCATCCTCATCCACTTTACCCTCCACACCAGTCCCAAGCTGGAAGCACTGCCTCGGCGAAGCGGCAACAGGCTGTGCTGAAGTTAATCTGCATAGGTGACAAACCCCACAATGCAGAAGAGGTGTGGACAGCTCTGAAACAGCAGGCAGATCACTGGCTCACACCTCTGAACCTAAAGCCAGGAAAGGTCGTGTGTGACAATGGCCGGAACCTGGTGGCGGCTTTGAGGCGAGGCCAGCTGACACATGGTCCATGCGTGGCCCATGTGCTCAACCTCGTGGTTCAACGGTTTCTAAAGTCATACCCAGAGATGTCTGATCTGCTGGTAAAAGTTCGCCGCCTGTCTGCACATTTTCGAAAGTCACCTGCTGCTTCAGCCGGCCTTGCCGGCTTTCAGCGCCGTTTGCATCTTCCGGCTCACAGACTGGTGTGTGATGTCCCCACGCGTTGGAATTCAACTCTGCACATGTTGGTCAGGATATGTGAGCAGAAGAGGGCAGTTGTTGAGTACCTGCATCACCTAAGCCGTCGGGAAATGGGTCAAACTCCACACATAACATCTGAGGAGTGGAGATGGATGTCCGACCTATGTACCATCCTCCAATACTTTGAGGACTCCACCAAGATGGTGAGTGGTGATGACGCCATTATTAGCGTCACCATACCGCTTCTCTGCCTTCTAAAACGGTCTCTGCTCAAAAACAAACATGATGCATTGCAGGCGGAGCGCGATGAGTTGGAGCAAGAAACAGTAGTGGGTGTGGGTGATAACACACAGCCCAGCCTCGTCTCATCACAACGTGCAGTGGAGGACTATGACGAGGAGGAGGATGAAGACATGGGAGCAACTCTCCGGCCAAATTGAGGATATGACATGCACACCAGTCATATCCTCGGTTCAGCATGGCTGGCCAGAGGACAGGGTAGATGAGGAGGAGGAGGACAGCATGTTCAGTCATCGTGTTGGTCAGGATACTGAAGTACTGGCTGTTAAGAGTCTGGCGCACATGGCTGACTTTATGGTAAGCTGCCTGTCTCGTGACCCTCGCGTTAAGAACATCTTGGCCGACAATCATTACTGGTTGGTAACACTGTTAGACCCACGCTACAAGGAGAACTTTATGTCTCTTATTCCCGAGGCGGAGAGGTCAGCCAAAATGCAGCAGTTCCGGAAGGCCATAGTCACGGAAGTAGGCAAAGCATTCCCATCACAAAACGCTAGCGGAATAGGTCAGGAATCAGTGGACAACCAAGGCGTACAGCCGAGAGGGGCACAAGTCCAATCCGCCAGAGGTAGGGGAACAGTCTTTAAGATGTGGGACAGTTTTCTCAGCCCCTCACGTACCACAGCCCCTGAGGTGCGGGGTAGTGCCACAAGAAATCCTAAGTTTGCCCAGATGCTCAAGGAGTACCTTGCAGATCGAACAACTGTACTCCGACATTCCTCTGTGCCTTACAATTATTGGGTATCCAAGCTGGACACGTGGCATGAATTGGCTCTCTACGCCTTGGAAGTCCTGGCCTGCCCTGCCGCTAGCGTTTTGTCAGAGCGTGTTTTTAGTGCCGCAGGTGGAATCATTACAGATAAACGCACCCGCCTGTCAACTGAAAATGCTGACAGGCTGACTCTGATCAAGATGAACAAGGGTTGGATTGGGCCAGACTTCACCACACCACCAGCAAATGACAGCGGAATTTAAAGTTTGTAACGGGAATTTGCCATGTACCTCCACTCACCCATGGGTACACACTTCTGGACTTTGGATAATCGCTGGACTGCTCCTCCTTCTCCTCATGCGCCACCATGATGACCGTTACAATAGTTAGGCCGTTGTTTCAGGTATACCACCAGTGGTAAATTTTTTCGCCCATTCTTTCAGAATGGACATTACAACGACAGGAGACCCGCTCTCCTTTGCAATGGGAACAATGTTTTGAGGCCCTCATGCACATCTCTATCCAGGGACAATGTGGAGCCTCCCAATTTTTGGCTGCCCTGCCAAAGGGCTATACTACAATAGACCCACTTCCTTACAATGGGCACTTCAGGTTTACAGGCCCTCATGCACGTCTCTATCCAGGGACAATGTGGAGCCTCCCAATTTTTGGCTGCCCTGCCAAAGGGCTATACTACAATAGACCCACTTCCTTACAATGGGCACTTCAGGTTTACAGGCCCTCATGCACGTCTCTATCCAGGGACAATGTGGAGCCTCCCAATTTTTGGCTGCCCTGCCAAAGGGCTTTACTACAATAGACCCACTTCCTTACAATGGGCACTTCAGGTTTACAGGCCCTCATGCACGTCTCTATCCAGGGACAATGTGGAGCCTCCCAATTTTTGGCTGCCCTGCCAAAGGGCTTTACTACAATAGACCCACTTCCTTACAATGGGCACTTCAGGTTTACAGGCCCTCATGCACGTCTCTATCCAGGGACAATGTGGAGCCTCCCAATTTTTGGCTGCCCTGCCAAAGGGCTATACTACAATAGACTCACTTCCTCAAAATGGGCACATTAGACTCAAGAGGCCTTCATGTACGTCTCTTCTCAGGGACATCGGAGTGCCACACAATGTTTTCACGTAAAATCTTTCATGTAATCTCAAAAAGTAACATACACCAGCTCTATCTCACTATTGGGTATGTGCCCTTAACATTTCCGCCATGAAAATTCATTTTGGTGTCATTTTGGAAGGTTTTCTGGCGAGTCTGTAAAAATGGCATAAAACTCGGATAAAATTGTTCACAGCTGTGACTTTTGAGTGATAAATGCTTCAAGGGGTCTTCCCCATGCTGTTGCCATGTCATTTGAGCACTCTTCTGAGACTTTTGGTACATTTTTAGGGTTTCTACATGCTGCCGAGGGGTCATTTCATAAAAATACTTGGGTCTCCCATAGGATAACATTGGGCTCGGTGCTCGGGCCGAGTACACGAGTATCTTGGGATGCTCGGCCCGAACCTCGAGCACCCGAGCTTTTTAGTACTCGCTCATCGCTAGTGCTCACCAAACATCTAGGAAATTTCCTTGAGAGGCTAGTTTCTAAAATGAGGTTACTTGTGGGGGAGCTGCACTTTAGACACATATATGTGGCATCGGTGTACTGAGGAGAAATTGCACAATAAATTTTACAGTACAATTTCTCTACCCTTGTGAAAATGAAAAAATTGGGACTAAAGTAACATTTTTTATCTCCACATTGTTTCAGTTCCCGTGAAGCATCTTAAGAGTTAATAAGCTTCTTGAAAGTGATTTTGAGCACTTTGAGGGGTGCAAGTTTTAGAATGGTGTCACTTTTGAGTATTTTCTGTCACCTAGGCCTCTCAAAGTCATTACAAATGTGACGTGGTCCTTAAAAATTGGTTTTGTAAATTTTGTTGGAAAAAATGAGAAATTGCTGATAAACTATGAACCCTTGTAACTTCCTAACAAAATAAAATTATATTTCAAGGATAGTGCTGATGTAAAGTAGACGTGTGGGAAATGTTATTTAACTATTTTGTGTGAAGATAACTCTCTGGTTTAAGGGCATAAAAACTCAAAGTTTAAAAATAGCAAACTTTTCGCCAAATTTCCAATTTTTCCACAAATAACTGCAAAAAAAATTGATATCTAAATCTACCACTAACATGAAGTACAATATGTCATGAAAAATGGAAGATTATTGTAATCCTAGATAGTAAGTGCCAAACAAAATTGTTATTCAACATTTGCCATACGTCAGCATAATTTTTTAAAATAACTTTTTTTTTCCATTTAGGATGTTAGAGGATTTAGAAGGTGTATAGCAGCTATTTTCAAATAAATTTTGATAGTGAATTTTATTCACTGTGTTCACTATATGGTAAAAATGAGGTATCTATGTGATGCCTAAGGTCAGTGCGAGTTTGTAGACACCAAACATAAATAGGTTTACTTGTATCTAAGGGGTTAAAAAAAATTCACAAGCTTGTCCAAAAAAAGTGGCGCACGTTTTGCGCCATTTTCCAAAACCCGTAGCGTTCTCATTTTTCGGGATCTGAGGCTCAATGATGGCTTATTTTTTGCGTCTCTACCTGACGTTTTTAACGGTAGCATTTTTGCGCAGATGCTACGTTTTGATCGCCTGTTATTGCATTTTGCGCAAAATTTGCGGCGACCAAAAAACATAATTTTGGCGTTTGGAATTTTTTTGCCGATACCCCATTTACTGATCAGATTCATTGATTTTATATTTTGATAGATCGGGCATTTCTGAACGCGGCGATACCAAATATGTGTGTATTTTTTATTTTTTTAAACCTTTAATTTTCAATGGGGTGAAAGGGGGGTGATTTGAACTTTTAGGGTTTTTTTTATTTTTTTTTAATTTTTTAAAACTTTTTTTTTTACTTTTGTTTTATGTTACTAGTCTCCCTAGGGGGCTATAGCGATCAGCAATCCAATCACTCTGCACTATCTGCAGATCTCAGCTACAGAGCTGAGAACTGCAGATTTGCTGCTTTACTTTCAATGCCGGCTGTATTCCGGCATTGAGAGGAAGTGAGTCATGTTAGCTACAGGCGTCATCACATGACCCTGTGCTACCATGGCAACCACCGAAAGTCATGTGATCATATCACGTGCCTTCAGGTGGGGGGCGGGGTAAGTGACTGTCATGGCGGCGCCCATATACATATCGCTGCCAGATTTTGGCAGCGAAATGTAAGGGATTAATGGCCGCGGGTGGAAGCGATTCCCCCCGCGGCTAGCAGGCACACATGTCAGCTGTTGATAACAGCTGATATGTGCGCGGATCGCCGTCGCCTGCCGGCGGCAGGGGGCAGGGCTTACCGGCACACGATCCATGACGTACCCAGTACGTCATGGGTCGTTAAGGGGTTAAAATAAAATGAAATCCACAATGTATTATGCAATTTCTCACAAACATGGCAATATGCTATATGTGATCAGAAACTACTGATCGAGCACACGCGAGAGTTCGAAAGGGAAGGAGAGAGGCAGTGGGTACAGAAAGTATTCCGACCCCTTTAAATTTTTTACTGTTTCATTGCAGCCATTTGGTAAATTCAAAAAAGTTCTTTTTTTCTCATTAATGTACACTCTGTACCCCATCTTGACAGGAAAAAAAAAGAAGAAACATAGAAATTTTTGCAAATTTATTAAACAAGAAAAACTGAAATATCACTGTTATAAGTATTTAAACCCTTAGCTCAGGCACTCATATTTAAGTCACATACTGTCCATCTCCTTGTGATCCTCCTTGAGATGGTTCTACTCCTTCATTGGAGTCCAGCTGTGTTTAATTAAACTAATAGGACTTTATTTGGAAAGGCACACACCTGTCTATATAAGACCTCACAGCTCAAAGTGCACCAGAACTCTTCCTAGACCTGGCCGTCCAGTGAAATTGAGCAATCATCGGAGAATAGCCTTGATTAGAGAGGTAAAGAAGAACCCAAAGATCACTGTGGCTGAGCTCCAGAGATGCAGTAGGGAGATGGGAGAAAGTTCTTCAAAGTGAACTATCACTGCAGACCTCCACCAGTCGGGCCTTTTTGGCAGTGTGGCCCAACGGAAGCCTCTCCTCAGTGCAAGACATATGAAAGACCGCATGGAGTTTTCAAAAAAACACATGAAGGACTCCCAGACTATGAGAAATAAGATTCTCTGGTCTGAAGAAACGAAGATAGAATTATTTGGTGATAATTCTAAGCGGTGTGTGTGGAGAAAATCAAGCACTGCTCATCACCTGCCCAATACAATTCCAACACTGAAACATGGTGGTGGAAGCATCATGCTATGGAGGTGTTTTTCAGATGCAGGGACAAGACAACTGGTTGCAAAAGAAGGAAAGATGAATGCAGCCAAGTACAGAGATATCCTGGAAGAAAACCTCTTCCAGAGTGTTCTGGACCTCAAACTTGGCCGAAGGTTCACATTCCAAGAAGACAATGACACTAAGCACACAGCTAACATAATAAAGGAGTGGCTTCAACTCTGTGACCATTCTTGACTGGCCCAGCCAGAGCCCTGACCTAAACCCCATTGAGCATCTCTGGAGAGACCTGAAAATGGCCGCTCACCATCCAACCTGATGGAACTGGAGAGGATCTGCAAGGAAGAATGGCAGAGGATCCCCAAATCCAGGTGTGAAAAACTTGTTGCATCATTCCCAAAAAAATTCATGGCGGTACTAGCTCAAAAGGGTGCTTCTACTGAATACTGAGCAAAGGGTCTGAATACTTATGACCATGTGATATTTCAGTTTTTCTTGTTTAATAAATTTGCAAAAATGTCTACATTTCTGTTTTTTTCTGTGAAGATGTGGCGCAGAGTGTACAGTACAGACCAAAAGTTTGGACACACGTTCTCATTCAAAGAGTTTTCTTTATTTTCATGACTCTAAAAATTGTAGATTTACATTGAAGACATCAAAACTATGAATGAAAACATGTGGAATAAAATACTTAAAGTGTGAAACAGCTGAAAATATGTCTTATTTTCTAGGTTCTTCAACGTAGCCACCTTTTGCTTTGATTACTGCTTTGCACACTCTTGGCATTCTCTTGATGAGCTTAAAGAGGTAGTCACCGGAAATGGTCTTCCAACAGTCTTGAAGGAGTTCCCAGAGATGCTTAGCACTTGTTGGCCCTTTTGCCTTCACTATGCGGTCCAGCTCACCCCAAACCATCTCGATTGGGTTCAGGTCTTGTAACTGTGGAGGGCAGGTCATCTGGCGTAGCATCCCATCACTCTCCTTCGTAGTCAAATAGCCCTTACACAGCCTGCAGGTGTGTTTAGGGTCACTGTCCTGTTGAAAAATAAATTATGGTCCAACTAAACGCAAACCGGCTGGAATAGCATGCCGCTGCACAATGCTGTGGTAGACATGCTGGTTTAGTATGCCTTCAATTTTGAATAAATCCCCAACAGTGTCACCAGTAAAGCACCCCCACACCATCACACCTCCTCCTCCATGCTTCACGGTGGGAACCAGGCATGTAGAGTCCATCCGTTCACCTTTTCTACAAAGACCTGGTGGTTGGATCCAAAGATCCCAAATTTGAACTCATCAGACCAAAGCACAGATTTCCACTGGTCTAATATCCATTCCTTATGTTCTTTAGCCCAAACAAGTCTCTTCTGCTTGTTGCCGGTCCTTAGCAGGGGTTTCCTAGCAGCTATTTTACCATGAAGGCCTGCTGCACAAAGTCTCCTCTTAATAGTTGATCTAGAGATGAGGTGTGTCCAAACTTTTGGTCTGTACTGTACATTAATGAGAAAAAAAAAATAACGTTTTTGAATTTATCAAATGGCTGCAATCAAACAAAGAGTGAAAAATTTAAAGGGGTCTGAATACTTTCCTTACCCACTGTAGTTGGAATGCACATTTTGCTGGGGTAAATATTGTATTCACAGATCCTAATGTATCCAAACAACACAAAAAAACACTATGCAAAAAATAACTTGTTTTGCATTGCCCCATTCTGAGAGTTCTAGATATGCGGAGTTCTTTATATTTCTGCCAACAGAGATGTAGGGGTTTGTTTTTTTTGTAGGATAATGCTAATGTTTTAATTCTGATATTAGGGATACAAATATGACCAGGAAACAGCATTTCAGGATTTTTTTGATTTTATGTCATTCACTCTGTTGTAAGTTGCCTCATCATTTTTACTTCTATCGGGTCCATGTGATTACAGTGATGCTACATTTATATACACTGCTCAAAAAAATTAAAGGGAACACTCAAATAACACGTCCTAGATCTGAATGAATGAAATATTCTCATTGAATACTTTCTTCTGTACAAAGTTGAATGTGCCGACAACAAAATTACACAAAAATCATTAATGGAAATCAAATGTTTTAACCAATGGAGGCCTGGATTTGAAGACACAAACAAAATGAAAGTGGAAACAAGTCAAACTGAAACAAGACAAAATTAAAGTGGAAACAAGTCAAAATGAGGCTCAGTATTGTGTGTGGCCTCCACGTCCCTGTATGACCTCCCTACAACGCCTGGGCATACTCCTGATGAGGTTTCCGATGATCTCCTGAGGGATCTCCTTCCAGATGTAGAGTAAAGCATCTGCCAACTCCAGGATAGTCTGTGGTGCAATGTGACGTTGGTGGATGGAGCAAGACATGAGGTCCCAGATGTGCTCAATCGTATTCAGGTCTGGGGAATGGGTGGGCCAGTCCATAGCTTCAATGCCTTCATCTTGCAGGAACTGCTGACACACTACAGCCACCTGAGGTCTGGCATCGTCCTACATTAGGAGGAACCCAGGGCCAACCGAACCAGCATATGGTCTCACAAGGGGTCTGAGGATCTCATCTCCGTACCTTATGGCAGTCAGGCTACCACTGTTGAGAACATGGAGGGCTGTGCGGCGCTCCAAAGAAATGCCACCCCACACCATTACTGACCCACTGCTAAACCGGTCATGCTGAAGGATGTTGCATGCAGCAGATCACTCTCCACAGCGCCTCCAGACTCTGTCACGTCTGTCACATGTGCTCAGTGTGCACCTGCTTTCATCTGTGAAGAGCACAGGGCGCCAGTGGCGAATTTTCCAACCCTGGTGTTCTGTAGCAAATGCCAAGCATCCTGCACGGTGTTGGGCAGTGAGCACAACCCCGATCTGTGGACGTTGGGCCCTCATGTCATCCCCATGGAGTCGGTTTTTAACTGTTTGTGCAGATACACGCACATTTGTGGCCTGCTGGAGGTCATTTTGCAGGGCTCTGGCAGTGATCCTTCTGTTCCTCCTTGCACAAAGGTGGAGGTAGCGGTCCTGCTGATGGGTTGTTGCCCTCCTACAGCCCCCTCCACGTCTCCTGGTGTACTGGCCTGTCCCCTGGTAGCGCCTCCATCCTCTGGACACTACACTGACAGACACAGCAAACCTTGCCACAGCTCGCATTGATGTGCCATCCTGGATGAGCTGCACTACCTCTGCCACTTCTGTGGGTTGTAGAGTCCGTCTCATGCTACCACGAGTTTGAGAGCACAACCAACATTCAAAAGTGACCAAAACATCAGCCAGAAAGCTTTGGTACTGAGATGTGGTCTGTGGTCTCCACCTGCAGAAACACTCTTTTATTGATTGGGTCTTTATAATTGCCAATAATTTCCATCTGATGTCTATTCCACTTACACAGCAGCATGTGAAATTGATTGTCAATCAGTGTTGCTTCCCAAGTGGACAGTTTGATTTCACAGAAGTTTGATTAACTTAGTTATATTCGGTTGGTTAAGTGTTCCCTTTAATTTTTTGAGCAGTGTAGGTTTTATGTGTTGCTATTGTACCTATTTAACCTCTTTCCTGTTTTTCGTCCTCTCCTCACCTTCTTCCAAGAGCCATAACTTTTTATTTTTCCGTCAATATTGCCATGTGAGGGCTTGCTTTTTGCTGAAAAACAATACAAACTATTGTACTGAAAAAACGTAAAAAAATTCCAAATGCATTGAAATTTCAAAAACAAGAAGTGCAATTGCACAGTTGTTTTTTGGTTTTTTTATTTACCATGTTCACTATATGGTAAAATTGACCAGGTAATATATTCTCCAGGTCAGAACAAGTCCGTAGATATCAAACGGGTATAATAAAATCAGAAATTTGTAGTTAACAAAAAAAAGCGTTTTTGTCGTCAATTTCCAAGAACCATAACGTTCTCACCTTTCGGGATCTGGGGCAGTGTGAGGTTTTTATTGACTCTTATTGCATTTTATTGCAATGTTGCGGTTACCAAAAAAGACGGAATTCTGGAGTTTTACTTTTTTTGTTACGTTGTTTACCAATCAGATTCATTTATTATATACTTTGGTAGTTCGGAAATTTCTAAAAGCGGAGATACTAAATATGTGTTATTTTTTATGGTTTTATTTTCAATTGACCAAATGGGTGGTGAATTGAAATATTTTTTTCTTATTTTTCCAAATTTTGGGGGGTATTTTTTATTGTTTTTTAGTAGTCCCCTTAAGGGAGCTGCGATTATCTAATTGCTTGTGCTGTACAGACATGTAGAGACATGTCACACAAAATAGTTAATAAATAACAATTGCCACATGTCTACTTTACATCAGCCAAATTTTTGAAACATTTTTTTTGTTAGGAGGTTGGAAGGGTTCAAAGTTGATCAGAAATTTCTCATTTTTACAACAAAATTTATAAAACCATTTTTTTAGTGACCACATCATATTTGAAGTGACTTTGAGAGGTCTAAGTAACAGAAAATATCCAAAAGTGACATCAGCCTAAAAACTGTTCAAAAACCACATCCAAGACATTTAGTAACCCTTTAGACTTTTCACAGTAACTAAAACAATATAGAAGGAAAAAAAATGTCATTTTTACTTTTTCCTACAAAAATGTTAATTTAGTCCCAAATCTTTCATTTTCACAAGGGTAACAAGAGAAAATGTGTGGCGCCCCTGAGGCCTCAGACGCTACAGGGTACTGCACCACACTTAAGGTGCGGTGCTATTCGGATCCAGAGGAGGTCGCTACCGGTTCCACCACTTACACAACTTAAACACACAACCAGGTTGCCCTCCCCACTGGGGACCGGACTAGGGTAGGGTCCTAAGGCAGTCTCCAAACATGGGGGAGCAGCCACCCACTAGTGACAGGGACACGGAGAGGAGCAGCCACCAGGAGGAGTCAGGAGCCAACACAACAGTTAGGGAGTTCTCCAACAGGAAAGGAAAGAAGCAGAGGGTCTCACCGGTGACTCTGGTGGGACACAGGATTTCATACGGTTGCCGAGGGGAGAGCTTCATTGCTAGCGTGGTGCAGAACCCTAGGAAAGATCATTCTTTAAGCTGGTTTTCCAGAATATGCCAGGACGGGGAGATTGCACGTCTCCCTGGCCAACACAGTGCCTGAAGCACAGTGGCATATAGGATCCGGGGTCTTGATCCGAGTCAGGCCCCATTGCGGAACCACGGCATCTGCAAACGGGAAAGGAGTTTTCACTCAACACGGACTGGGGTCCCCAAGTAGCTTTAAGCCACGGGGATACATCTCACATGGTGCTAGGAGGAAAAGTCCACCGACCACCACACCGGACTGACCTCCAACGGGATCAGAGTTCGACGGGGCCCATCAAAGCGGGTGACCGGTACTACCCGGACGCACGGCATAATAGTGAGTAACAACAACCTGGAACCGCGGAGACTGTGTGAGCCTGTTATTGCCGGCGCTGCCGCCCCGTGCCACGGCGCCCGCCATTACTACTCCCCTCATCATCCTCCCTGGGGCCCGCTCCACCTGTGGGGAGCGAGACCATCTTTGCTGCTACTACCATCTGCCCCGGAGGACAGCAACAGCAGCGGCAGCTAACCCCTGGCTGCATACCATAGGTGGCGTCACAACAACCCCCATCATCACCTACCATCTTCCCCCATTTATTGTGGACACCTTGGGCCACGAAGCCGGGCAGGCCACCGCGACATCCCAGACCTCCACACCGGCTTGGTGACGAGTCACAGGTACCGTATCGCACCTGAACCCCCTGTCCCCATGGGTTTCACAAATGCACTGTACAATTTGTTGTGCAATTTCTCCAGACTACGCCGATACCTCATATGTGGTAGAAATCTACTGTTTGGGTGCACAGCAGTGAATGAGTGTCATTTGACTTTTTGAATTTAAAATTGGCTGGAATTGTTAGTGGACGCCATGTCGCTTTTGGATAGTGCCAGACGTTTCTAAACAGTGGACCTCCCCCACAAATGACCCCATTTTTGAAACTAGACTCCTCAAGGAATTTATATAGATGTTTGGTAAGCACCTTGAGCACCCAGGTGCTTCACAGAATTTTATAACGTTGAGCCGTGAAATCAAGCAAACATTTTTAACCACAAAAATGTTGCTTTAACTTCAAACCTTTCATTTTCACAAGAATAAAAAGGAGATAGTGAACCATAAAATTTGTTGTGCAATTTCTCCCGAGTATGCCAGTACCCCATATGTGGCCGAAAACTACTTTTGAAGCACAGTGCAAAGTGAAGAAGGGTGAAGAAGGGAAGGAGCGCCATATTTGAGTTCAGATTTGGTTGTAATGGTTTGCGGGTGCCATATCACGTTGCAAGAGCACCCGAGGTGCCAGAACAGCAGAAACCTACCATAAGTGACTCAATTTTATAAACTGCGCCCCTCTATGAATTCATTAAGCATATTGACCATACAGATGTGTCACAAAATGTTATACTATTGGGCAGTGAAGAAAAAATTATTACATTTTTACTACTATGTTGCTTTAACCACAATTTCCAATTTTCACAAGGGAATTGGGTAAAAAATAAGCCCCAAAATATGTTAGACAATTTCTCCATAACGTGAAAATACCCCACATGTGACTTCACAGTACTGTTTGGCCAAAATGCAGGGCTTGGGAGGCAGGGAGCGCAATTTGATTTAGGGAGGAAAGATGTATTATTATTGTTATTATTATTATTAATAATAATCATATTTATATTTCTATAGCGCCAACATATTCAGCAGTACTTTACAATTCAGAGGTTCATATACAAACAATCATAAGTAACTAAGTAACAGTTATAGAAGACACAATAATTAAAGCAAAAATAAAGACACCCTGCATGTGAGAGCTTACAATCTACAATGGGGTGAGGTGGGGGTAGCATAAGGTTCAAGTGCTTATTTACAACGACAGTCCAGCCGAAATGGGGGATAGATAAAGTCTACATATGCCAGATTATTTTTTCTATATGACTGCATGAGCCAGTCATCAGCCATTTTTTACAATGCCTTTGGGTGCGGTGTAGTTTAAGAGAGAATTAAGTTTTGAGAAATAGTGGAGGGGATATATAATGACTGACTTCGATTAGGGAGGGTGGTAGCCGCCGCTAAAAAAATGCATTTCTAGGGAGCGTCTCAAGCAGTCCAAGTTGTGGATCATCCTAGTTTTTTTGGGGTAGAGAATTCCTGAGGATTGGTGCAACTCGGGAGAAGTCTTGGAGCTGGGAGTGGGAGGTTCAGATTAGTGTGGATGTTAGTTGAAGGTCAGTTGCGGAGCATAGAGAACAGGTAGGGTGACAGATAGAGATAAGGTTGGAGATGTAAAGGGGTGCCACGCTGTGAAGGGCTTTGTGGGTGAGAACAAGCACTTTAAATTGGATCCTATAATGTATGGGCAGCCAATGCAATAACTGGCACATAGCAGAAGCGTCTGAATAACGATTAGCCAGATAGGCTGCAGCACTAAGAATGGAGAAATAAAGCTGGGCTCAACTGCATACAAGAGAAGAGGTGCTTAAGGGAAATAAGGAATTCAAATATGATAGCAAATCCCAAGCACACAAATGGAGATAAAATGTTGGTTTTGCTCTGTCTTGGTAGTGGCGATTCTTTCTGCAGCTAGTCTAAATAAATCACATTTGCAGCACTAAAAATGGACTGGAGAGTGGAAAGTCTAGGTAGGGGGAGGCCAAATAATAGAATTACAGTAATCCAAGCGAGAGTGGATCAGGGCCACAGTCAGGGGTTGTGTTGTTTCCATGTTGAGAAAGGGGCAGATTCTAGAGATGTGCAAGCGACCAGAGTGGCTGTGAGATTGTATATAGGAAGTGAAGGAAATATCGGTGTCAAGCATAACTCCCACACAGCGAACCTGCGGCGTAGGCACTAATGTGATGCCACAGACAGAGTGGGAGATGTCACATTTATGGAGGTTAGTAGATGGAGGTAGTAGAAGAAGTTCAGTTTTGGAAAGTTTAGGTTTCAGATATAGAGCAGACATGATGTTGGAAATTGCAGACAGACAGTCACTAGTGTTCTGTAGTACTGCAGGGGTGAAGTCAGGGGATGCGGTGTATAGTTATGTATCAACAGCATAAAGATGATACTAGAAGCCAAATTTGCTGATATAGTCTGTCCAATTGATACAGTGAAGAGAAGAGGGCCCAGGACGGAATCTTGAAGGACCCCAACAGTAAGAGGAAGAGAAGTGGAGCCAGCAAATGATACACTGAAAGAGTGGTAAGAAAGATAGGAAGAGAACCAGGAGAGAGCGGTGTCCTTTAGGCTGATTGAGTGGAGCATAGCGAGTAGGAGACGGTGGTCA
The DNA here is from genome assembly GCF_048569485.1 of Anomaloglossus baeobatrachus. Classification (NCBI taxonomy): domain Eukaryota; kingdom Metazoa; phylum Chordata; class Amphibia; order Anura; family Aromobatidae; genus Anomaloglossus; species Anomaloglossus baeobatrachus. The sequence continues at coordinate 782,021,480 of NC_134353.1, forward strand.
GCAGTGTCAAAAGCTGCAGAGAGGTCAAGAAGAGCATACTTTTGTTGGTTCCATTTGCAGAGCGCATAAGTGCCAGAACAGCAGAAAATCCCTCAATCCTACATTTTGAAAATTACACCACCCCTCTGGTATCTGATTTACTGGTGTAGTGATGATTTCGTCTCTGGAAACCACCAATAGAGTCAAACACAGTGAATGTTGTACAATTAAAAATGACAAATAAGCCCTTGTAGTGCTTTGTACATTGTAGAGCACATACACTGTACCCAGCTCGTGCATCTGGAAACACACCCAGTAATTTAAGTGAGCTTTCCTCACTGAAACAATGCCAAACATGTGGAAATAAACTGTGGTTTAGGCACATTGTGGGGCTCAGAAGGGAAGGGGGCATTTGGATTTGGGAGTACAGATTTTGCTGGATTTCTTTTTTGATGGGGATCCATTGCACTTTTCCAGAGCCTTTGTGCTACTACTAACATGGAAGCCCCCTATATTTCCATTCCACATGATGGATCTGAGTGGGGACTTGTGTTTTTGTGGGTTGAGTTGAATATTATTTGGTGGCAATTTGGATCAGTTCACATTTATCTTGCGCTCTATAGTGAGCACTTATTTCAGGGTTTCCATCTACATCTCTGAAATACGTGATTCAATTGAAACCCCCAACAGATCAAATCATGAGGCAGCAGAGTTAGGCTATGTGCGCACGTTGCGTTCTCTGCAGTGCAGAAAAGAACGCACCCTCTGGCAGACTGGACACTGCGTTTGTAAAAAAAAATGCATCCACAACGCATGCATTTTGGATGCATTTTGCATGCGTTTTGGATTCATTATTGACAGTGCGTTCCCCCGGCAATTCAGCTCTGCTACATGCCGGCTGACAGCAGACACAGACGCGCGATGAGAATGAATTCGGGTGAACTTCACCCGACTTCATTGTCATACCGCGGCTCTGTCTGTGTGTGGTGTCCTGATTAGCGGTCACCCGTGAAGAACTTACCGGTGACCGCTAATCCCCTGAGTGATTGAAGTGAGCAGCGCGATTAGTGCTGCCGTCACTGATCTTCACCGCACACATCCCATTACCGCCTACATCCCCGCACACATCCCGACATTACCGCCTACATCTCCGCACACATCCCGACATTACCGCCTACATCCCCGCACACATCCCGACATTACCGCCTACATCTCCGCACACATCCCGACATTACCGCCTACATCCCCGCACACATCCCGACATTACCGCCTACATCCCGACATTACCGCCTACATCCCCGCACACATCACGACATTACCGCCTACATCCCCGCACATATCCCGAAATTACCGCCTACATCCCCGCACACATCCCGACATTACCGCCTACATCCCCGCACACATCCCGACATTACCGCCTACATCCCCGCACACATCCCGACATTACCGCCTACATCCCCGCACACATCCCGACATTACGGCCTACATCCCCGCACACATCCCGACATTACGGCCTACATCCCCGCACACATCCCGACATTACCGCCTACATCACCGCACACATCTCTTCACTACAACCCTCATCATCCCCGCACACATCCCTTCACTACAGCCCTCATCATCCCCGCACACATCCCGACACTACCGCCAACATCTTCACCGCACACACCCAGACACTACAGCGCCCATCATCACTGCACACATCCCGACACTACAGTCCTCATCATCCCCACACACACACCGGCACTACCGCACCCATCATCCCCGCACACGCAGGCACTACCGCACCCATCATCACCGCACACACACCGGCATTATCTCAGTGACGTCCCCGCTGACAGCACGATTCACTTCAGTTGCTGCATGAAGCTCACAGGAGCGGCGGTGTTCTACTGCCGCTACTGTCAGCTTCATGTAGCAGAGCTGGATGCGTCGCGGGACCTCTGTGGATTACGCTGGACCTGGAGGGGTATTTCGGGATTTTAATAAAGTGGTGAAAGAGGGTGGTTTTTTTTGTCTTTTATTCCAAATAAAGGATTTTTTCAGGTGTGTGTGTTTATTTACTTTCATTTACAGGTTAATCATGGAATAGGTCTCATAGACGCCTGCCATGATTAACCTAGGACTTAGTGGCAGCTATGGGCTGCTGCCAATAATTCCTTATTACCTCGATTGCCACCACACCAGGGCAATTCGGGATGAGCCGGGTAGAGTCCCGGGACTGTGGCATCTAAAGGATGCGGCAATTCCGGGCGGCTGCTGGCTGATATTGTTAAGGTGGTGGGCTCCCGATAACGTGGGGCTGCCCATCCTGAGAATACCAGCCTTCAGCTATGTGGCTTTACCCTAACTGGTATCAAAATTGGGGGGACCGCACGTCGTTTTTTTTAAATTATTTATTTTACTGCATGATATAGACCCGCCCACCTGCGGCTGTGATTGTGAGACAGTGAGACAGCTGTCACTCAGCGTGGGGTCGTGTCTGACTGCAACCAATCATAAGTGCCGGTGGGCGGGGAAAGCAGGGAATACCAGATTGAATAATGAGCGGCCGGCATTTTCAAAAGAGGAAAAGCCACCGGAGCCTTGTGACAGCTGTGCAGCGCCGCACCGGTGATCGGTGAGTATGAGAGAGGGGGAGAGACTGACCGACGTACAGAGAGAGGGACAGACAGCGAGAGAGACCGACCGACAGACAGAGGGAGATTCATCGACATCCACAGGCAAAGATTGACCGACATCGACAGAGAGAGACTCAAAAGACCTGCATTTTGTTTGCCAAAAAAGCATGCGGAACGCAACAAAAATGCAGTCCAGATGCATTTTGGTTGCGTTGTGACCCACATCATTGATTTCAATGGGTGGAGAATGCAGCTACAACGCACAAAAGAAGTGACATGCTGCTTTTTTTTCTGCAGCGATTTTGTGCATTGATTTTTTGGCTTTCTCATAGACTTTGCTGGGGAAGCTGAACGCATGCAATTTGGCACTGAAAAAGCTGCAGTTCAAAATGCAGCGTTTCCGCGGAAAAAACGCAACGTGCGCGCATAACCTTATTAGGGTATCTGTTTGGCCTCTGTACCATGGTGTGTCTTTTCAAAGGTAAACAAAACAGATGTTGACCACACTTTTTTGCACGCCTAAAATGATGCATAAAAAGATGGACACCGCAGGACTACAGGAGAGACATGAAGTTCAAAGTGATTCCCCCTGCCTCATAGTGCATTCCCATTGGACATTTTATCTAAATCACACTTTTCAGAAAATTACGCATAATTCCCAATGTAAGCACTCAGTATAGAGCGCACGTAAATGTGAGCCACACCTTACTGTGATCATTGGGATGCAGAATGAATAAAATCAACAGCAGTTGAAGAATTGGCTTTATTTATTTTTTACACCGTACATTATGCTGTATAAATAAGGTGACTTTATTCCTCCAGACAGTACAATTACAGAGATACCAGATTTATATTTGTTGTTTTTTGGCTCCTAAAGGTCATGGTAAAAAACACTTTTTTGAAAAATAAAAGGTTGTCTTGCATCACTGGATTTTGAATGCTGTAGTTTTTTATTTTGCTGCAGACTGTGAGATGTGAGGGCTTGCTTTTTGTGAGACGAGTTGGAATTTTTATTTGTACCATGTTGAGCCACATAATATGTTCTGATCACTTTTTATATGACAGAATCAAGAAGAAACAGCAATTCAGGAATTTTATTTATTTTTATTTTTTTTTACGCTATTACCCTTGCGGTAAAAAAGTGATAAGATAGTTTTATTCTCCATGTCAGTACAATTAAATTAATGCCACATATAGTTTTTTTTATGTTTACCGCTTTTACATGATAAAAACCATTTTATTGGAAAAAAAATAGTTTTTGCATTGCTATATTCTGAGAGCTATAGGTTTTTTATTTTTTTCGCTGATGGAGTGTTTTCAGCTGTACCATTTTTTAATTTAGGTATGACTTTTTGATCGCGTTTTATTCCACTTTGTTTTGTCAGCTGTATGATGAAAAGACAGTTTTTGGTACATTTTTTTTTTTTACAGTGTTCCATGAAGGAATTATCTTGTGTGACAGTTTTATAGCTTGGGCTATTACGGACACGGCGATACTAAATATGTGTACTTTTTCTTTATTTTTTACATAAATTTGCCTACAGGATTTATTGGATTTTTTTTGTTTACTTTCTTCCTATGTGGGACATTACCTTTTGCTGCTCTGATTGCAGTACTTGATCATTGCAGTACAGTGTAGCTGTCAGAGCTACAATGTCAGAAGCTTCAGGAATCATGCTGCACTCATGATCCCTGAGGCTTCCTATAGCTGGGTGACCCATGACGAATTCGAGCCACCATGGCGATGATCGAGCCCTCGCAATCACATTGCGGGGGGCACTGATCGGAGGGGAGAAGTAGCGCAATATCGATTGCGGCATTTAGTGAGTTAAACAGCTACAGACGGCACTGGCTGTGAAATTATGGACTCAGCTGTCGGAATAGCTGAGTCCCCGGGAGTGATTGCGCCCGTCACAGCTCCTGTGCCCCAGTGATAGGACGTACCTATATCTCCTTGGTTGGAAACTCCTTCCCAACTAGGACGTATAGGTTCGTCCTTGGTTGTGACGGGGCTAAATTAGGGTCCCAACAAAGAGATACGCCTTGTCACTGGCTGTTGGGCTCTCATAAATTTAACAAATTGTGCACTAAGTATCTCATTTTTAAATCCTAAATCCTAGTTTCAATAGCCGTAATGTAGTTCCTATATTCAAGGTTTGCATGTTATAGCATTTCAGAGTGCTGCTGTATTTTTTTATTATATTGAATCAGCTTGCACCTGTTCACACTTGTCTGTTTCTGTTTGAAGGTGCTGGTCAGTCTTTTCTATTTGTAGTACACTAAATCAAAATCACAGTATAGCCAATATTCCTGATCACCACCACATCAAGTCTGAAGGATTTGCACAAGCCTACATCCACAGATCTGCAATTAATTCTCCAAGATGTTTGGCACAATCTCTCAGCTGAGCTCCTTGCAAAACTGAGTGGAAAAACTGATGCTTTGATGCTGTTTTCAAAGCAACAGTTGGTCACAATAAATAGTAATGTGATTTGCTTGTAATTAAACAATAAAAGAAATACATAAAAATTAATGTGTCAATATTGTGCAATCATCAAACTTAAAATAGACAGCCTAAAAGTAATTAGAATTGGTAAAGACATATGTCACACACGACCTTTATGTAGTAAATGTATGTCACCTTGACCTATAAAAGCAATGGATGGCAATTGGGTCAATAGAAATCAAATGTGAACTCATTTATTCTGGGCTGTGTGGTATCTCAATCAGCTACAGAAATCAGGGAGGGATTTATAATTCTGCTATTGACATGGCCGCCACATTTAGATGATAACAAGGGCGCACTAGTGTCACTTTGAAGTTGAATTGCTCCCAATGGTCAGTCGCAGGGAGGGCTCAAATATAAAGATCAACTGTGAGCAAACTGTTGCATTGATTAGCACAGAATGGTCATGAGATTGCCACCAACTGATCCTCTGCATGCATGACATACAGTATCCAGACAATTACATAGGTCATAAACAATCACTTTAAAGCACCACCCCAGCAGGCTTTTTTTTCCAGCATTGGAGTGGCGCTTTAAATCTAAGTCCTCTGCCTTGTGATATACAGTGGGTGCGGACAGTATTCAGACCCCTTTAAATTTTTCACTCTTTGTTTCATTGCAGCCATTTGGTAAATTCAAAAAAGTTCATTTTTCTTCTCATTAATGTACACTCTGCACCCCATCTTTACAGAAAAAAAACAAACAGAAATGTAGAAATTTTGGCAACTTTATTAAACAAGAAAAACTGAAATATCACATGGTCATAAGTATTCAGACTCTTTGCTCAGACACTCATATTTAAAGGGAAGGTGCCGTCCAAAAAAAAAAAAAAATTCAATAACTGAAATAATGTAAAGTATTAATGTTTTAAAATTTTGTTTGAATATTATTTGTTTTTAATTGAGCAAAATATAAAAAAAAAATTCAAAAGTTTGATATTTTCCACTATTAAACACTAGGGGGAGCAGCTGCTGAAATCCTGCTGCAGAGCTACTGTAGAACTAGCTCACATTACAGCTGCAGTAAAAGTGGGCAGAATCTGCTCTCCTGTGTGTGATGTCACAGCTCCCCCTCCCAATCTGGGTGTTTCCAAAAGGATAAGGGAAGATGAAGTTTAGGATCACAGTTCGGTGCCATTTTGTTGGTGACAACAAATGTCTAAAGTGTCACCAAGGACAGCTGCATAGCACTCTGCACGCACCGGTCCAGTAATGCTTTGCGCATGCACGCCCACCCAAAATCTTCTGCCACATACATGCTCGCAATGCTCTGCCACACACATGCACACACACAATGCTCTGCCACACTCACAGATATCTGCCCGCAATGCTCTGCGTGCACGCACGCCCGCACGCAATGCTCTGCATCAACGCACGCAATGTTCTGCGTGCACACATGCCCGCATGCAATGCTCTGCATGCACGCCTGCATGCAATGCTTTGAATGAACGCACGCAATGTTCTGCATGCACACACGCAATGCACGGAGGGGGTTTATCGTTGGAGATGGTAGCAGCGGTAAGGGGAGCGGGGTAGAGGGTAGCGGTGGGGGGTGTCATTGGAGACGGTAGCAGCGGCGGCGAGGGGAGGGGCGCCGGTACTCACACAGGCAGAACGGGTGACGGGGAAAGTGCAGCACACAGTATACGCTGTGAGCTGCACAACAATGGCGTCGATCTCCTCCCTCTGCGGTGATCTGGACAGCCCAGGGGCGCGTCCAGGTCACAGCAGGGAGTTCTCTTGTATTAAGTATAGGGTCGCAGCGCGACTATCAGAGAGAATGCACAGAGGGCTGCCATAAAGGAGGTGAGGTGAGGTCGTTACACTGTCGTTACACACAGCAAATCCAAGATGGCAGCCCCCAGGGTTTCAGTAAAGCTAGAATTAAATAAAAACTAAATAAACAGTGAGTTTAATTTTGTATTAAAAATACTTGATTTCATAATCACTATTTTTAATACAAAAATAAAAAACGCGACACCTTCCCTTTAAATCACATGCTGTCCTTTTCCTTGTGATCCTCTTTGAGATGGTTCTACTCCCTCATTGGAGTCCAGCTGTGCTTAATTAAACTGATAGGACTTTATTTGGAAAGGCACACACCTGTCTATATAAGACCTCACAGCTCAAAAGAATTTCTGCAGTACTCAAGGTTTTTAAGAGCACAGTGGCCTCTATAATCCTTAAATGGAAGATGTTTGGGACCACCAGAACTCTTTCCACACCTGGCCATCCAACCAAACTGAGCAATCGTGGGAGAAGACTTGGACTTTGGACTTTGCAAAGGCATTTGATACTGTACAACATAATAACATTATACTACAGCTCAAGAAGCAAGGACTAGGGGAAACTATATGCAGCTGGGTAAGGAATTGGCAAAAAGATAGGAAATTAAGAGTAGTCATAAATGGTACATTCTCTAAATGGGCTATAGTCAGCAGTGGGGTGCCGCAGGGATCTGTGCTAGGACCGATTCTTTTTAATCTCTTTATTAATGACCTTGTGGATGGGATTGATAGTAAAGTGACAGTCTTTGTTGATGACACCAAACTATGTAGGATATTAAAAACTGACCTTGATAGTACAATATTACAAAAATATCTGGATAAGATGTCAGAATGGGCAGATACTTGGCAAATGAGATTTAATGTTGATAAATGTAAAGTAATGCACCTAGGACGGAGTAATCCTATAGCTACATATACATTAAATGGAAGTACTCGGGACTACAGAACAGGAGAAGGACTTGGGTATTCTTATTACAATCAGGCTGAGCAGCAGCACTCAATGTCAGGCAGCAGCTGCTAAAGCAAACAAGATTTTAGGGTGTATAAAAAGAGAGATTAGATCCTGTGATCCCAACGTATTGTTACCCCTCTATAAATCACTTGTAAGGCCACATCTGGAATATGGGATCCAGTTTTGGGCTCCACATTTTAAAAAGGACATTCAGAAGTTAGAGTCAGTTCAAAGGCAAGGAACTAGACTATTACAAGGAATGGAAGGCCTCTCATATGATGACAGGTTGAAAAAGTTACATATGTTTAGCTTAGAAAAAAAGACGTCTCAGAGGAGATCTCATTTATATGTATAAATACATGTGTGGTCAATATAAAGGACTGGCACATGACTTATTTCTTCCAAAGACAATACTAAGGACCAGGGGGCACTCACTGCGAGTGGAAGAAAAGAGATTCCAGCAGCTAAATAGGAAAGGGTTCTGTACAGTTAGAGCAGTCAGACCGTGGAATGCCCTACCACAAGAGGTAGTAATGGCAGATACTATAACAGCTTTTAAAAAAGGGCTGCATGATTTCCTCAGTACACACAACATTGTTGGTTATAAATGACTTAGTGACCAAATGTAGAACTGGTGGAGGAAGGTTGAATAGATGGACCTAGGTCTTTTTTCCACCTAAGTAACTATGTAACTATGTAAGAGCCTTGGTGAGAGAGGTAAAGAAGAACCCCAAGATGACTGTGGCTGAGCTCCAGAGATGCAGCAGGGAGATGGGAGAAAGTTCCACAAAGTTAACCATCACTGCAGCCCTCCACCAGTCGGGCCTTTATGGCAGAGTGGCCTGACAGAAGCCTCTCCTCAGTGCAAGACATATGAAAGCCTGCAAAGAGTTTGCATATAAACACATGAAGGACTCCCAGACTATGAGAAATAAGATTCTCTGATCTGATGAGACAAAGATAGAACTTTTTGGTGATAATTCTTAGTGGTATGTGTGGAGAAAACCAGGCACTGCTCATCACCTGCCCAAAAATAAAGAAAATCACTCCACTCTCCAGAGATTATTTTGTATAATACAGTCGCAAACTTCACAAATACAAAACATGTTTGAAAATAATCTTTGCAGAGTGGAGTGATTTTCTTTATTTTTGGACTCTGAGTTTTCACTCAGTTCACTGGCACCTCAAAAATCCTCACAGTGTGCACGCCTAAAATATTTTGGATCACTTGCCCAATACAATCCCAACAGTGAAACATGGTGGTGGCAGCATCATGCTATGGGGGTGTTTTTCAGCTGCAGGGAAAGGACGACTGGTTACAATTGAAGGAAAGATGAATGCGGCCAAGTACAGAGATATCCTGGATGAAAACCTCTTCCAGAGTGCTCTGGACCTCGGACTTGGCCGAAGGTTCACATTCTAAGAAGTCAATGACCCGAAGCACACAGCTAAAATAAAAAAAGGAGTGGCATCAGAACAATTCTGTGACCATTCTTGATTGGCCCAGCCAGAGTCCTGGCTTAAATCCAATTGAGCAACTCTAGAGAGACCTGAAAATGGCTGGCCACCAACGTTTACCATCCAACCTGACGGATCAGCAAGGAAGAATGGCAGAGGAGCCCCAAATCCAGGTGTGAAAACCTTGTTACTAGAGTTGAGCGGATTGCTAATAATCCGGGTCCGGCGGATCAGTGGCGGGTTGACAAGGAAGTCAGAGATCCGATCTGGAATCCGGGCCAATATATGTCAATGAGGAGCGGAATCTGGGAGAAAGGGAGAGAGTGAAAGGGAGAGAGAGAAAGGGAGGGAGAGAAAGAGAAAGAAAGAGAAAGAGAATGAGAAAAAAAAAAATAAAATAAAAAAATTTAAAAAAAAAACGAATCCGGATCGTGCAACCGAAATCCCGTGTCGGATCCGGATCTACCGCGCGGATCCGGATTTACTTGTTACATCATTTGCAAGAAGACTCATGGCTGTACTAGCTCAAAAGCTGGCTTCTACTCAATACTAAGCAAAGGGTCTGAATATTATGACCATGTGATTTCAGTTTTTCTTGTTTACTAAATTAGCAAAAATCTATATTTTCTATATTTGTTTTTTTTCTGCCAAGATGGGGTGCAGAGTGTACATTAATGAGAAAAAAAATGAACTTTTTTGAATTTATCAAATGGCTGCAATGAAACAAAGAATGAAAAATTTAAAGGGGTCTGAATACTTTCCGCACCCACCGTATTAGGAAGATCTGAGCCCAATCTGTACTTGAACCTGGTTTCATAGACATCTGAATTTGGCTTTAATTGTTATTTACCAGAAGCATTATGCAGTGTGATTTTGAATCTACATTATTATCCCCACTGAGTATGCTCATTAAAAAATATCTTATTTTATACCTTAACCTGTTGACTATATTACAGGCTCTTTTCATTCCTGTCGGCACCAGTCACCCACAGAATCCTATGTTTAATAAGGTATACCCTACAGCAGTACTGCCTGTGTCCTGGAGCCGTGTATTACAGACACTCAGTGATTTGGACGAACATCACATATGGATGTCCCGAAAGACTTTTCTAGAACTTTTGATTTTATTCCCCTTATGGAGGCTCCCGTCCCCGATTATGTACTAAGCACACATTTGTACATTCTGTAGTAGCTGTTCCTGGTATAGCAGATTATCTCCACACATGCATAGGATTGAGGTGCAGGTCCATACACAGCCACTATAAATCTATGTTCACACAGTGCATCTTTTATTGCATTTTTGAGGTCACAAAGATGCACCAAAATGCCTGCATTTCCTTCCCCCAGCAAAGTCTATGAGATTTCTACTTTGTTGTCCACACTCGGCATCTTTTGTTTGCTGCATTTTTGAAGATGCAGCATGTCAATTCTTTTTGCGTTTTTCCAGCGTTTTTGAGCCCTTCCAGTCAATAGGTTTGACTTTAAAAAATGCATTGGGCAAAATGCGGCAAAAACGTGTCAAAGACAAATGCCTTTTTTTTCTGTGTTTTTGCCACGGGTGCGTTTTTTTCGGGCCAAAAGCGCTGCATCTTTGTGGTTAGAAAAGATGCACTGTGTGAACATAGCCTTAAATATACAGAGCACTGGAACCCCTTAAATTAATGTTCTATTGATGGCTTATCCTAAAAAGAGACCATGAATATTAAAGTTCTGATTTTCATTTCTCTGGGAGGGTACATTTTTGGACGGCCCAGCAGCAACCCAAAAACATCTGCTGATGAGGGGGAATTTCAGGTATCACCTTTAACAGAATTATTAGTGGAACCTTGGATTACGAGCATAATTTGTTCCGGGAGTGTGCTCTTAAACCAAGTTACTCTTATATCAAAGCAAATTTTCCCATAGGAAATAACTAAAACACAGACAATACGTTCCACAGCCCAAAAATATTTACTGTATTCATACAAACTTATTACAGAAATACAAAATACTGTACTCATACAATTACAGTATACTAATACAAAATACTGTACAATACAGAAAAAAACATATAAGGCAAATTAAACTGCATTTTAGCTTACAATATAAATTGTTGGTGTGTGAGACGTGCAGTATAAGCAATGTGCTGTACTGGTTACCAGAAAGAAAGTACAATACTGTATCCACAGATGCAAATTGATAGCCATGCTATATAGTATATACTGTACAATGGTATACTGTATACAGTACATATGTACAGAAAGATTCCTCCAGAGCGGGTCAGAGCGTGGTTAAAGGACAGAACTGGAAGTGTACACGGTGGGAATTTGCTCTTATTGCAAAGCATTGCTCTTAAACCAAGTTACAAATTTGTAAAAAGCTTTGCTTGTCTTGGAAAATGCTCTCAAATCAAGTTACTCTTAATCCAAGGTTCCACTGTATATTGTATCGGTTATAGTATTATTATTATTGTATCACTGTGTGTCAGAGCACAATATTTCACGGGATCACTAATAGCTACTTACTCCAGTATGACGAGGCGGCAGAGTAACTTAACAGGCGCCGTTCTCAGCAACCGAAATAACTTTTTCTTGCTGTAAACAGCTGTAACAAATGACAAATACTATGCTGAGAGCCGCGTCTTCCAAGTGAACAAACTGATGTCTTAAACATTGTTGAATTATTTTCAATACATTACACTTGCCCCAGGGAGAAGTCTAACTGGTTTTCCACCTGTCTGGTCGGGTGAATCAACAGCTGGCTGGCCCTCCGAGGACAAAACTCTTCAAAATAACTAGACACTTTCAGATCTCTTCTGCTATGTAGAGATATGATTTGTCATTAATATATGAAGTATAAATCACTTAATTAAAAAAAAAAAAAAAAAGAAGAATTGAACCGAACCCCTGATGCGTTATCCTACAGGTACTCATGAACATTAGCTATACATGAACATTAGCTAAGCATATTTCAGTCCTAAACTTAAAGCTTTACGACACGTTAATTGGCAGCAGTAAAGATGTTTAAGTTCAGCAACTCAAAGCTTCAACTAAAAAATGTTCTTGGTCATTAACAAAGTCAGTGAAGATTCTGTAAGAGCCAAGTTTCATCACCAGTGGATGATCGCAGAATCATCACAACCATTTACTGCAGTCCAATGTCTCTGTTGGATTTCTTCTTTTTTTTCAGTCTAATGATGTCCTGTTTCTCTTCCATTGAGAGCTCTTTTGACAACATGTTGTGGGTTCACATTAACAGCTTCCAAATGCAAATGCCACACCTGGAATCAACTCCAGACCTTTCACTTGCCTAACTGATGATGGATTAACACAGCCCATTAAAGAGTTTTTCAGATAATTGTCCAATTACTTTTGGTCCCATGAAAAAAGAGAGCTCCATATTAAAGAGCTGTAGTTCCTAAACCCTTACTCCAATTAGGATGTGAAAACCCTCAAATTAAACCTGAAAGTTTGCACTATAAAGCAAAGGTGGCTTTATTTTAATTTTTGTAATAATAATTATTGATTATATAACACTATTCTACAGCCAAATTGGTTCAGAGACGAGACCAGTTGAACTTAACTAATTTTGTGTTGCTGAAAACAAATATGATGCTTAAATTTGCTGATTGGCTTACATTTTCAAGATCCAGAGGAGGTTGTAATTTATCATGACACCTTTCATGCAGGATCATAGAAAAAAATGCATTTTTATTATTTTATCATCATTATTGATAGTATGTAGCCTATTACATCCTGTATTTAGTCTATTGAACCTTCAGTATTCCATTTTACAGTGACCAATCAAAAAACACCAACTCCGCTCTGATGACGTAATTCTAACTACAGTTCAATCACCTACTTTTATAAATGCTCTGTGTAAGGTATACAGTTTTAGGATAGATTCTTAGCATACTGACATGTTTATATATGTGTTTTTCCTTCAGAAATGCCTCATTCTTGCATGAATAAAGCAGAACGTTTTGCTACATATGCAGAAAAGTCATTTTTGCATTACAAAGGTGAACCTTGAGTACTATGATAAGGAAAGTATACAACCTGTATTTTGTCTGCAGAAAAGATCAGCACCAGAGTTGGGCTCCACACATGCTGCAATAGATGTGCATCACATACTACCCAGTGCTTGCATGGGAAGACGTAATCTATGATTTTTACAGTTCCAATGATCTGGAGAGCGCAAGCCGATGACACTACCAATTTCTATTTCTGAACTGTGCCCTGCATTAAGAAAGGAGTTTCAAGGAAGAGGTGGACTTTACAGTATCCAACATTGCATCTGCAATACGCCCAAAACCACATACAGAAGAACTAACGGTTGCAAAAGCCCCAGAGACATATTCAGTCAAGTCAAGTGAGGAAGAAGAGGACGCTTTGTGTCACGAAGCATCTTCCTCTCATAATCCAAACTTTCTGTCAGGAATCTCAACTGAACCACACCTTATAACACAAAGTGAACTGGACCATTGTGTTAGAGATTTGGATCTGCCCAAGAGTATGGTTGAGCTCTTGAGGCTACAACCGTGGAATCTCCTAGAGTGGGATGTTCATGCTCGGATTTCATTGTTCAGCAACGGTGATAAAGATCTTGTTCAGTCCTTCTACTATACTCCAATACTAATCTTATGGCATACAGTTTAATGGAAGCTCTGAAGAGAACGTAATAATTCAGAGGAATTGAGGCTCTTCATCGATTTATCCAAAACAAACCTAAAAGCCGTTTTTGCTGCATATTGGTAATGCTCTACCTTCAATTCCAGTTGGTTATGCAGTCCACATGAAAGAAACCTATGGCAACATGAAACAGCTGCTGAGGTGCCTGAACTATGACCACCATTTGTGGCCCCTCTATGGTGACTTAAAGATGACTGCCCTGTTACTTGGTCTCCAGGGTGGAAACACAAAGTACTACTCCTTTCTGTGTGAATGAGAGAGTCGTGCAAGACAATATCACAACAATAAGAGACTGGCCTCTCTGACATTCACTTCTTCTACGGAGTAAAAATGTCCTGCATCCAACACTTGTTGACCCGCATAAGATTTTGTTACCACCATTGCATATTCAATTGGACCATTAACCAAAAGAGACTATTTTACCTAAAAAATCATTTTTATTCACATATATGCCACAAACAAGGTACACATATTAAAAAAGTGATGAGAAGAAAAGGTGGGAATCAATATACCCTACTCCTCACCCTTCCTGTCATACAGGGGTCGACGTCCTAAGGTTTACTGACGCCCCTGTTCCTCGTCGGCTAGAGTCCTATGTTAGCCCTTCTCTTACACTAGGAGAGTACCGTGTGCCCTAATTTAAAGTGGGTAAGGTGAAACACCCAAAGTCAGACCCATATAGATAGTATGTGACATTAGTTTAGTCAGGATAATAAATTTCTGTCAGTAGATGTCATAAATTATCGATGGGGGAATTTTGACTCAGTCGACTATCAGTCAAGAATTTTTATAGACCATAAAAACTGCTGTTGCATATGTCCAGGATGCACCCTACGCGTTTCGCCCTCTTATCAAGTCAATAGGGCTCATCAGGGGTATAGAACATAGATCCTTGACAATTATATCACAGCTTCAACCGGTAATAATGAGTTGTACCAGAACAATTTTATACTGTTAGTAATTTCTCCTCCAAGGGTATAGACCAGGATAATGCATCTGTTAGAGAAGACCAGGGTTATAAACATATCCCTCAACCAATCTGGGAGCTATCCCGAGGTTCAAGCACACCCATATGTGCACGTGCTGGTCTGGTCTGAATAAAGATAGATGTCAGCACATTAGAGGATTCATCCCGCAATACAGGCTCATTCACCTATGATCAATGTCACCTGGGTAGCGATGTGTATCCAGTACGGGTGTGCTTACTGGATACACATCGCTACCCAGGTGACATTGATCGTCCAGGCATTAATAAAGGTGTTGCCTATACCAGGATCCGGATTTATTTGAGGGGAGACTGGTCTTCCTGTGGACATTTGTACCATCACATAGGTGAATGAGCCTGTATTGCGGGATGAATCCTCTAATGTGCTGACATTATCTTTATTCAGACCAGACCAGCACGTGCACATATGGGTGTGCTTGAACCTCGGGATAGCTCCCAGATTGGTTGAGGGATAGGTTTATAACCCTGGTCTTCTCTAACAGATGCATTATCCTGGTCTATACCCTTGGAGGAGAAATTACTAACAGTATAAAATTGTTCTGGTACAACTCATTATTACCGGTTGAAGCTGTGATATAATTGTCAAGGATCTATGTTCTATACCCCTGATGAGCCCTATTGACTTGATAAGAGGGCGAAACGCGTAGGGTGCATCCTGGACATATGCAACAGCAGTTTTTATGGTCTATAAAAATTCTTGACTGATAGTCGACTGAGTCAAAATTCCCCCATAGATAATTTATGACATCTACTGACAGAAATTTATTATCCTGACTAAACTAATGTCACATACTATCTATATGGGTCTGACTTTGGGTGTTTCACCTTACCCACTTTAAATTAGGGCACACGGTACTCTCCTAGTGTAAGTGAAGGGCTAACATAGGACTCTAGCCGACGAGGAACAGGGGCGTCAGTAAACCTTAGGACGTCGACCCCTGTATGATAGGAAGGGTGAGGAGTAGGGTGTATTGATTCCCACCTTTTCTTCTCATCACTTTTTTAATATGTGTACCTTGTTTGTGGCATATATGTGAATAAAAATGATTTTTTAGGTAAAATAGTCTCTTTTGGTTAATGAAATAATATACTTAGCTTGATATTGTATTCGGTTTATGATTCATATTCAATTGGACCTAATGAAGAGCTTTGTAAAAGCAATGACTAAAAATGCAAAAACACTCAAGTACAGTATCTCATTGAAAAAGGTCTAAGGTTGAGTGAAGCAAAGATAAAGGAAGGACCTCAGTCTTAGAGGAGTTTCTCAGTTTGTTGGCGTGCAAGGAAAAGGCTACATGGGAAGCATTCACATTAGTGGTAACTAATTTTCTGGGAAACTCAAGAGTAGATAACTATGAAGACTTAGGGTACCGTCACACTGTATCTGAAGTCAATAATGTGGGATACAACCCAATGCCGAGTATCTATTGCCCATCATTTGTAACACGGCTCTGGGGGATATCTGTAATACCCCCTAGAGATGTGCATCTAAGGCTCATCATGTGTAAGACAACCCAGAGATGCATATCTAATACCCAACATGCGTGATACGGCCCACACAGGCACGCATCCAATCCCAGCATGATTCACTCTGTGTATCCAATAATCCATCTAAACATTACACATTACACTACTGCTCTCATAGAAGTGGACGGAGTGGTGTCAAACATTACATCCCTGCTCCCATAAAATTGGACAGAGATCTGACACACATTACACCACCACTCTCATAGAAGTATATGGAGCAGGATCATACAGTACACTACTACTCCCATAGATGTTGACAAAACACGGCTACACGTATTTAATCCCATCCTGTGTGATGCACTTGGCTGAGCCCTATATAAAATCCCATTGTGTAATACTCTACACTCAGCCCTGTATCTACTCTGCGTATTTAACTCCAGCGCAGGATACAGTGAACAGCATCAGCTAACAGAATCTGCAGTGCCAGTCATCCTCAGTGACACTGTCCACATCTCAGTATCATTGCAGTCACCTGCAAAACCTCTCTGCAATGTAATCCTAAACTTCATCCACCCTTATGTGCCCACGGGAGATTAAACCTGTGGATTTATCTGCAGAAAATCCGCAGATTTTCTGGATTTTCCAGATAAATCCGCAGGTTTCAGCATGTACAGATACTCCCTATGTTATCCTATGGGACATGGGGAGTGCTGTGTCCATGCTGCGGATACGTGCGGCTATGGAACATGCTGCGATGTCCCGCATGTCAATTATTTCTGCGGAATTACCTGCGGAAATCCCGGCCCTCCACTATGGAGATAGAGGCCGGGACCTCCGCAGATAAGCCGCACGAATGTCCGCAGGTTTACCGCAGCTATTTCGCTGTACTACCGCAGCTAATAATAGCTGCGGATTCCGGGAAGCAGCTGCGGGAAACCTGTGGATGTACCTGCGGATATATCCGCAGGTACAAACTCCCGTGGGCACATTATCCTTTAGCAGACACTTAGAACGGGAGGGGAGGAGACATCAGGCACATGCTAGCAGTACCGGTACAGTTGTTTTCTTGGCAAATATCATAAGCTGCTCCCCCTAGTGTTTAAAAGTGGAAAATATCAAAACTTTTAAAATTATTTTTCGGATTTTACTCCATTAAAAACAAATGTTAAAATAAAAAAAAATAAAATGAAAGACATTAAGTTTACATTTTTTTCAATTGTTTAAAAACAAATTTTGGCACATTCCCTTTAAGTCCATATTGCTTATATAACTGTATCTTGGATATGTTTTGGTAAAAAGCTAAAATACCAAAACGTGTGTCACTGTTCAACTATTTCTGGACCTAACTGTGTATATGTGATGTGATGTAGATGCGTCTGATCCCCTCCTGGGTCCCGATATCGCTCCACTTTCCTGGCTCACACAGGGACTGCTGTGTAGGGTGCTGCTTCCACCAATGTAAGCCTCGCAGCATCATATGGGGGTGCCATAGACTTACACTGTGAACGAGACCTCTGGTCCACATATAAAACTCAGTGAGATACAGCAACTCTGATTTGAAGTCATATGGGCCAGAAGAGGATAGAAGCCAGGCTTAAAACCAGAGACGACGATCGGTAGGCATTTTTATACATTTATATTACACCACATACCTGTTTAGAGAGGGTTATGAGATAACATTTTAGCTGGGAGTGCTTCTGTAAGGTTAATAAACCTCCAGGGTCTGAGGTATGTTCACCTTTGAACACCATCTCACAGTATTTTTATGTGTTATCAACATAAAGGTGTCAGTAACCTTGAAAATACTTCACTTTTCTTATCATGCATTGAGCTGCATTCATCATTTATCTGGCTGCTACATAAATATGTGACGCAAGCAGAAGTAGATAATTGCACTAAGACTTAAAACGCCAGAATGCAACCCATCAGAGCAAGATCTAAGCAGACACAGATCCAGCATCCTAGAAGTGTGACTACAGCCGCGGATTACACAGCAAAACAATGGGGAAGATGTACGAGAACCTGAATACCATAGACACGCTTAATTGTTCTTTCAATGCAAGGGGTGTGTGGAGTAGGAGCACGTCAGGCCAAGCCAAAAAACAAAAACAAAAACAAAAAAAAACAGCAAAACAAACAGTAGGTCCAACCTTTGAGAAGTAATTTGACCTGACAAGTTTTCAGGCATGTGTGTATTGGAATAAGTGATGCAGGGCACTTGACATGGATATTATGTATCAACGCTAGAGATGAGAAAGTGTGCTTGGCACTGTTTGATATTGGGTATGCTTATTACTCGGCATAATATTGCGGAGGCTCAAGTGCCATGCTGGGGTCTCCGCCATGCATGTTTCGTGGCTGTTAGTCAGCCAATAAATATGCGGGGATTGCCTGCCATACACGGTAATGCCGTAGTCTTGTTGGCTACTGGCATTACTGTGACTGGCTGGCCACATTGTGTCATCGGGTCCTATATAAAACCCAGGGGTGAGATTCTCAGCATACTCCTCTGGAAGCAGCTCAAGAAGAGTTGATCTAGAGGCCCCGTCACACTAAGCAACATCGCTAGCAACATCGCTGCTAACGAACAACTTTTGTGACGTTGCTAGCGATGTTGCTGTGTGTGACATCCAGCAACAACCTGGCCCCTGCTGTGAGGTCGTTGGTTGTTGCTGAATGTCCTGGGCCATTTTTTAGTTGTTGCTGTCCCGCTGTGAAGCACAGATCGCTGTGTGTGACAGCGAGACAGCAACAACTAAATGTGCAGGCAGCAGGAGCCGGCTTCTGCGGAGGCTGGTAACCACGGTAAACATCGGGTAACCAAGAAGCCCTGTCCTTGGTTACCCGATATTTACCTTTGTTACCAGCCTCCGCCGCTCTCACTGTCAGTGCCGGCTCCTGCTCTGTGCACATGTAGCTGCAGCACACATCGGGTTAATTAACCCGATGTGTGCTGTCACTAGGAGAGCAAGGAGCCAGCGCTAAGCATTGTGCGCTGCTCCCTGCTCTGTGCACATTTAGCTGCAGCACACATCGGGTTAATTAACCCGATGTGTGCTGTAACTAGGAGAGCAGGGAGCCAGCGCTCACTGTGCGCTGCTCCCTGCTCTCTGCACGTGTAGCTGCGTGCGGTGGTAACCAAGGTAAATATCGGGTTGGTTACCCGATATTTACCTTAGTTACCAAGCGCAGCATCTTCCACGCGGCGCTGGGGGCTGGTCACTGGTTGCTGGTGAGCTCACCAGCAACTTGTGTAGCGACGCTCCAGCGATCCCTGCCAGGTCAGGTAATTAACCCGATGTGTGCTGTAACTAGGAGAGCAAGGAGCCAGTGTTAAGCATTGTGCGCTGCTCCCTGCTCTGTGCACATTTAGCTGCAGCACACATCGGGTTAATTAACCTGATGTGTGCTGTAACTAGGAGACTGGCGGCTGGTCACTGGTTGCTGGTGAGCTCACCAGCAACTCGTGTAGCCACGCTCCAGCGATCCCTGCCAGATCAGGTTGCTGGTGGGATCGCTGGAGCGTCGCAGTGTGACATCTCACCAGCAACCTCCTAGCAACTTACCAGCGATCCCTATCGTTGTTGGGATCGCTGGTAAGTTGCTTAGTGTGACTGGACCTTAGGAGGGAGAGCTTAGATTAGAGCAGGGTTTGAACACGTGCACCCTTTAATGCACTAAAGGGTGTTTTTAGCCTTGTTTTATTATTATTATTATTATTATTAGGTTAAATAATTAAAAAAATAAAAAAAGTGTGGGGTCCCCCCATTTTTGATTAGCAGCCAAGGTAAAGCAGACATCTTCGGGCTGATATTATCAGGCTGAGAAGGTACATGGTTATTTGGCACTTCCTAGCCTCCAAATAGCAGCCCGCAGCCACCCCAGAATTGGTGCATCACATTAGATTGCCTTAGATTCACTCAATTGCCTTGGTGTGGTGGTAATCGGGGTAATATTTTAGGGGACTGATGTCAGCTGTCTAATGTCAACTGGCATCAAGCCCAGGGTATAATAATGAAGAGGCATCTGACACCCCTATTATAAACTCAATAATAAAAAGACAAACAAAAACACACACAGGTAAAAATATTTTATTTGAATAAAGACTCCCCCACATCATTCCTCGTTCATCAATTTATTACCAAAATGTTCCAACGAAGCTCCTACATAGTCAACATTCCCTGAATACAGCTCAGGTGACTGTGAATAGTACAGCTATATACAGGCGCCGAGGAGGGACGACAACTCTTATCAGAGTCACTGAGTTTCGCTGAGCGCAGTCGCCGGAGCTGTATATGGGTCTCACGGAGCGCAGTTGCCGGAGCTGTATATGAGTCTCGCTGAGCGCAGTCGCCGGAGCTGTATACGGGGAATATGGACTACAATGGAGTTTTGTGTGAAAATTTTTGCTAAAATCGGTGAAGGAGAGATAGTGTGGGGAAGGCTTTAAACTATTTTTTCCTGTGTATGTGATTTTTTTTCCAGGCCAAATCGGGAAGAGCAGGGCAAATCTAAAGGATGTGCCACTTTAGGGCGGCTGTAGGCTGCTATTTTTTAGGCTGGGAAGGTCAAACTAACCATGGGTCTTCTCTCCCTGACAATACCAGCCTGCAGATGTCTGCATTACCTTGGCTGGGTATCAAAAATAGGGGGATCCCACATAATTTTTTTACATTTATTTATTGACAAGTACAGTAAACTACACATGCAAGGCATCGATAATTGTCAGATATATAGTGCCTTGTGTGTGTAGTTTACTGTATTTGTTACTAAATAAATGAGAAGGAAAAAAAAAAAAAAAAAACAAAGTTACATCCCCCCTGTTTTTGATAACCTCCAAGGTAAAGCAGACCACTGTGGGCTGATATTATATGGCTGGGAAAGTTGATGGTTATTTGGTCCTTCACAGCTTAAAAATACCAGCCCGTAGCCACCCCATTAGATGCGCCAATTTTGACGCTTCAACGCGGCTCTTCCCAACTGCTCTGGTGTGGTGGCAATTGGGATAATGGAAGTTGTGGTCGATGTCATCTGTGTATTGTCAGCTGGCATCAAGTCCTGGTGTTAGTAATTGAGAGGCATCTATCAGCCCTGGTTCACCAATTTATTAAAGCCTTGCAGATCACAGCCGCTAAATAAATCACAGTTCTATAAACATTTCTTTTAACGAGAAAATGATAATAACATATACCAGTAATTTGATTTTCTGGAGCTCAAAAAAGCACCATAAGAGAGAGTCCGCCTCCTAGAACAGAAAACCTGTGGATACAAACCCGGAGCCCCCAACAATCATCAGTGGTTTTCAAGAAAGGAGGTCACCTTCTTGTGGTAATCTATGGATTTTTTTTTTATAATACCTTGGTCACATGACCCCTACGAGTGTAACACCCAAAAAGAAGGGGGGTGACTAAGGGGAGCTTTCATAGGCTCTGGGAATCAAATTACCAGTTAGTGTAATTATTTTTCCCCTTCACCGATGACAGCACCAGTAAGGAAGTGTCCCTTAGGGTGGAACCACCGTTGGAAAAGCTCTACATCTAAAAGACAGATCAGAGACAAAAGATCCAGTCTGTAGAGTTTGAAAAAAGATAGATGGAGAAGACCAAGACAAAGACCAAACTGAAAAAAATGGCATTATTTAGTCGCAAGAGAAGATGTAACACAGAGATGTTTGATAACCCATCTCCTCATGTCCTAGCAGCTAAATTAATTTTTCTTTTCCAGATTTAGGATGATCACAAAAAATGAGCGAAGAACTATCTCCTGAGATCTATTGAGCTTAAAAGGGGTTATCCGGCTTCTTTTGACTTTTTTTCATTATTACACTATTGGGCTACATTGGGGCAGGTAAGTAGATAGAGACCACTTACCTGCCATGCTGTCAGCCCCTCTCCCCCCTGGCTCAGAGTGGTCATGTAACCGCTCCTGCTGCGATTTTGCTGCTTCCGGTCATTTCATGTCTACATGGGCAGGGCCATGTTGACATGCAAATCTGGAACAGCATGTCGCCTCCCTGCTGGGCTGTACAGTGCGTGGAGTAACCGCCCCCGTTCCCTGCCCCCTCCCACACATTCCCCTGCACCCCGTACTCTGCCCACAACCTCCCACACACTCCGTAGTCTCCCTCCCCCGCTTCCTGTGCCCAGCTACGTGCGCCCTGAATTCCAGCCAATTCAGTGTCCAGTTCAATAAGGCAAGGAACACTTGCTGTCAGATACACTGTCAGCGCTGTGTCCCCAGCGCTTTATCATGTTTACTGCCTGACGCCCTGGGAACTGTCTCCCCCCCCTTCTCCCGTGCGCGCTGTCTATGTCATCATGGGTCACCTGTGTATGTGCATCAGTCTGTGTCCCGCGCCAGCCCCGCGGATACCCGCACTGCAGCGTGTCAGTGTTTGCCCCCCCCTGCAGTATAAGCTGCTTCTCACCCTGCAGTGCGTGCAGCCGCGGGGATGACGAGCGCTGCTTGTCATCACTGCCCGTACAGTCTGTGTCCCGCTCCCTGCCTGCCCCGCAGCTGTCCGCACTGCAATGTCAGTATCTGCCCGCAGTATCAGCAGCTTCTCACGCCGCGGGGCTGGCAGGGAGCGGGACACTGACTGCTAAAGGTGGTGTCACACACAGCGACAACGACGTCGCTGCTACGTCACCATTTTCTGTGACGTTGCAGCGACGTCCCGTCGCTGTCGCTGTGTGTGACATCGAGCAACGAGCTGGCCCCTGCTGTGAGGTCGCCGCTCGTTGCTGAATGTCCAGCTTCATTTTTTGGTCGTCGCTCTCCCGCTGTGACGCACAGATCGCTGTGTGTGACAGCAAGAGAGCGACAAAATGAAGCAAGCAGGGAGCAGGAGCCGGCATCTGGCAGCTGCGGTAAGCTGTAACCAAGGTAAACATCGGGTAATCAAGGTGGTTACCCGATATTTACCTTCGTTACCAGCCTCCGCCGCTCTCACGCTGCCAGCGCCGGCTCCTGCTGTGTGCACATGTAGCTGCAGTACACAATGGGTAATTAACCCGATGTGTACTGTAGCTAGGAGAGCAGGGAGCCAGCGCTAAGCAGTGTGGGCGGCTCCCTGCTCTCTGCACTGTGACATGTAGCTGCAGTACACATCGGGTTAATTAACCCGATATGTACTGTAGCTAGGAGAGCAGGGAGCCAGCGCTCAGTGTGCGCGGCTCCCTGCTCTCTGCACATGTAGCTGCAGGTTAGATTAGATGAGATAATTACCTGCTGTGACGATCTCCTGCCTCCTGACGTCACCGCGGTCACTGCCTTCTCTGCCCGTCTCGCGGGCGGCCCGAGACTGTCACTAGCAGTGACGTCACGGGCTCTCGCGATACTGCGTAGAACGCGGCGGGCATAGAAGTCAGTGACAGCGCTGACGTCAGGAGAGCAGGAGATCGTTACTGCAGGTAATGATCTCATCTAACCTCCTGATGGCAGCGCTCGGCATCCCCTGCAGTGACCTGGGCTGACCTATTGATGTTAGCTCAGGTCACTGCACGGCTCTCCCAGCCAATGGGGAACATTTTGTTCTTCATTGACTGGGAGTCTCATTGACTATGGTATGGATCGCCGTGCGACCCCCTTATTGGATTACGCCGGACCCGGATTGGATTGTTCTTGTCAATAAATTGGTGAAAAAGGGAATGTGGGGAGTGTTTTTTCAAATAAAACTTTTTTTGTTGTCTATTTTTTATTTCTTACTGACTGGGTTGGTGATGTCGGGTATCTGATAGACGCCTGACCTCACCAACCCCAGGGCTTGATGCCAGGTGACATTACACATCTGGCATCAACCCCATATATTACCCCGTTTGACAACGCACCAGGGCAACGGGATGAGTTGGGGCAAAGCGCCAGGATTGGCACATCCAATGGATGCGCCACTTCTGGGGCAGCTGTAGCCTGCTATTTTTAGACTGGGGAGTGTCCAATAACGGTGGACCTCCCTAGTCTAAGAATACCAGACCACAGCTGTCCGCTTTACCTTGGCTGGTGATGCAATTTGGAGGGGACCCCACGTTTTTTGTTTTAAATTATTTATTTAATTTTAAATAGCGTGGGGTGCCCTCTGTTTTGGATTACCAGCCAAGGTGAAGCTGCCAGCTGTGGTCTGCAGGCTGCAGCCATCTGCTTTACCCTAGCTGGCTACAAAAGATAGGGGGGACCTCACGTCGTTTTTTTTTTAATTATTTATTTATTTATTGGCTAAATACAAGGCTAGGCACCCTTTAGTGCCACATGAAAGGCACTAAAGGGTGCCAGCTTAGAATATGCGGGGGGGTAGGACATTATATTGGTCTTTCTCATCTATTATCTATCCCTCTATCTATCCCTTGATTCATTCATCCATCCCTCTATTTATCCCTCTAGCTATCTAGCTGCTTCCGTTTTTTTGCAGTATGAAAAAAATAGGAAGGTACGCAGATGACACACGGACCATATACAGAACGGAACGGATGCCACTCAGTTGCATCCGTGAAAAAACATGACCATTTTTTTGCAGACCGCAAAAACAGGGCAGTCCTGTGAATGTAGCCTAATCAAGAGGCTTATGAGGGTGATGTATTTAATTACAAAAAACTGTTTTTTCTTGGTGTATGTGTTTATTTACTGTCACTTACAGATTACTAAGGGGGGGGGTCTCATAGACCCTGACGATTAATATCTGGCTTGGAGGCAGCTGTGGGCTGTGATTAACTTCATATTAGCCTGATTGCCACCGCCCCAGTGCAACCAGGAAGAGCCAGGTAAAGTGCTGGGATTGTCACATCTAATGGATGTGACAATCCTGAGTGGCTGCAGGCTGCTATTATTAGGCACGGGGCGGCTCAATAAATAGGGGTCTCCCCAGCCTGACAATACCAGCCCCCAGCTTTTGTGGTTTATCATGCATGGGTACCAAAATTCGGGGGGACTGAATTTCGTTTATTTTTAAATTATTTTTGTAAATCAAGAAAAAAGCCGCATGCAGTTCTTCTTATTTGGATACACAGCCAAGATAAGCGCACGGCTGGGGGCTGCATACTGTAGCCATATGCTTTTTCTGTTTTTGGTGTCATAATATGGGAGAAAAACACAGTGAAAAATTTTATGCGTTTTATACCACAATAATGATCCGCAGAGTTGAATTGCTTTCCCGCTCATCAACTGTCTTGGCGCCCGTGATTGGTTGTAGGCAGATGCTGTCACATACGCTAAGGGTGCGTCTGACTGCAACCAATCACAGGAGACAGGACAGCCGGAGGACGGGGAAAGCAGTGCATATGAATGAGCAGTAATTAGCGGCCCAGCAAGTGAAGGAGAAGCCACGGGAGCAGTGTAGAGCTGCAACGGAGCCTCGGTCAGTATGAAGCGCTTTCTTCTTTTTTTTTTTTTACTTTACTATTAATTTTTAATTTCACAAGTGCCTGATCCTGATCACACATCCGGAATCCAGGTCCTGGTTCTGCCCAACAATAGCCTCTGATACTCTGAAAAGAGGGCTGTTTACCCCTACACTGACTGATAGAACGAGTTTTTTCAGTAGCTACTCTGAAAAGATGACGCAAAGTTTCGTGAATCTACATTTTCAACAACCCACAAAGTACAGTTTCATCAACACAGTATGATAGCCCCGACACAACCCACCACATTTTATAATGGCTCACACACAGTATAATGCACTTCACATAGACATCCAAATACTATAATGTCCCCCTCATACAGCCCAGCAAACTATATTTTGGCCCCTACACAGATCAAAACAGTATAATGGCTGCCCCACCTAATGATTAAAAAAATTACTCATCTCTCCCCATTCTCCCGCTGCTCCAATCTTCGCAGCAGGCGCCCTGAATGTTCGGCACTGGTCTGCAGAGGGTGCGTTGAAGTGACATCATTGTGCCCTCTGCACTGAGACATCAAAGCTCATAAGCACAGGGAGAATAATGGAGGAGGGAGCCGTCAGATCATTGCTTTCAATTATATTGGCATTTATCGTTCAGTTGAACGTGCAATACAGGACGGAGGAGGGTCCAGTGCAGGCCCTGGAACTGGCCCCCTGACTCACAGGTCCCTTAGTAGCAACGTGGTCTGCCGCCATGAGCGGTACACAACTGTATATATCTTTCAATTTTAAATAAATATGTAATTATATTATATATATATATATATATATATATATATATATATATATATATATATATATATATATATATTATATTATATATATATATATATAACTAATCTAATATATAAAGCTGAGTGTGTGTGTGTGTGTGTGTGTCCGCACTCTCATTTACAATAACGTTTTTTTGCACAGATGACCCATGTGACCCAGGGAACGTCGTAGACTACGGTTTCGCAGGAAAATTTAACCCTGCGCTTTACAGTTACTCTCCAAAAAACATGACTCCATGAAAGTGAATGGAGCCTGGAACTACAGTTTATTAATCTCAGCTGTGATTGGTTACTATAGTAACAAAGGACAGTGTTAGTATAAGAGGTAATAAGATGTCAGTGGGGAGACGGATAGAGAGAGACAGACAGGGAAAGAAAAGAGACGGAAAGCTAGAGACAGACAGAGACAGACGGTGAACGAGACAGTGTGGAAATGAAAGCCACCTCACAGACCTGCATCATGCTAGTAGTGACATAGGCATGCTGTGATGTATGACAGCATGACCAAAATATCATGTAGCCCAAGGAAAAAATAGTGGTCAAGATTTTTCACAAAAATCTGCAGTAACTATATTTTATTGTAGATGATGATGATGATTATTATTATTATCGCACTATTTCTTGCTTGCTGCTACACAGTGTAGATATGTGAATCCTCACATCACATGCAGCAGACACAGTTGTCGACAGTCAGAATGAATGGTCATGTGACCACTCGTATGCAATCTGCACACTCCACATTCGGAGCCCAATGTGTCAATTCATATAGTGACACATAGAGGGATAAGCCTGGAGAATCTACCGTATGTGCATGCATATATATATATATATATATATACTAGAAGGTGGCCCGATTCTACGCATCGGGTATTCTAGAATTTACGTATTGTGTAGTTAATGTATGATTTTTGTTATATATATAGATGTTGTTGTGTGTAGTTGCCAGTGTTTGTGTAGGGCGCTGTAAATGTTCTGGGTGTTGTCTGGGTGTGGCGGGGGGTGAGAGTGGTGTTGTTTGTATGTTGCGTTGTGTGTGTTGCGTTTGTGGAGCGCTGTGTGTCTGCAGTGTTGTCTGTGTGTGGTGCTGTGTGTGTTGCGCGGTTTGTGTGGGTGTGGGGTGCGTGTGTGTGTTTTGGGGGGAGGTATGTTTTGTGCAATGTGTGTGTGTTGCGCGGTATGTGCGTATATTTGTGTATGCCGCGGTGTTTGCGTGTTGGGTGTTGTGTGTGTGCGGCGTTGTTTGTGTGTGTGTGGGTGTCTGTGTAGGGCGGTGTTTGTGGTTCCCAGTGTGTGTGTGGTGTGTTGTGCGGTGCGTGTGTGGCGGTGTGTGTGTGTTTTGGGGGGAGGTGTGCACCCCCATCGTGCTCCATCCCCCATGCTGCGCACCCCCCATCGTGCTCCATCCCCCATGCTGCGCACCCCCCATCGTGCTCCATCCACCATGCTGCGCACCCCCCATCGTGCTCCATCCCCCATGCTGCGCACTCCCCATCGTGCTCCATCCCCCATGCTGCGCACCCCCCATCGTGCTCCATCCCCCATGCTGCGCACCCCCCATCGTGCTGCATCCCCCATGCTGCGCACTCCCCATCGTGCTCCATCCCCCATGCTGCGCATCCCCATCGTGCTCCATCCCCCATGCTGCGCACTTCCCTTCGTGCTCCATCCCTCATGCTGCGCACTCCCCATCGTGCGCCATCCCCCATGCTTCGCACCTTCCATCGTGCTAAATCCCCCATGCTGCGCACCCCCCATCGTGCTCCATCCCCCATGCTGTGCACCCCCCATCGTGCTCCATCCCCCATGCTGCGCACCCCCCATCGTGCTCCATCCCCCATGCTGCGCACCCCCCATCGTGCTCCATCCCCCATGCTGCGCACTCCCCATCGTGCTCCACAGTCACACATCAGACAGTATACACGCACACATCTGATCGCATACACTCACACCCCACTTCTCCCTGTGCCCTCCGGTGGGCGGTCCCAGTAGCTGTGCTGCACGCCGTGCTCCTCTGCCTTCTGCCGACACGCACACATCCGATCGCATACACGCACACATCCGATCGCATACACGCACACATCCGATCGCATATACGCACACACACACTGACGATATCGCACATACGCGCTCACACAGTCACAACAACCGGAGATACCACATGCTTCCGGCCATGTGATCCTCCGGCAGGTCCTGGAAGGTCACTGCACGCATAGTATCGCCGCCGAGACGTAAGCGATATCACTGGATGATGTGTGTGTGAGAGTGAGTGTGATCTGATGTGTGTGTGTCTGTTCTTATGTGTGTGCGTGTGTGTGTGTTCCGCCGCTGCAGGACCTTGATGCGCTCACCTGCTCCCGGTCGGCGTCTGGTCAGTATGACTGCGGGGTCTTCTTTCTTCTGTCTTCTCTCTTCTGGGGGTGCCCGCTGCCTATAATGAAGTGTCTTGCAGTGTCTTTAACTCTTTCACCGCTGCATGACACTTCATTATTGACCGCACCGGTGTACGCTGGTAACCATGATACGAAGCGCTTCCTATAGTTACCCGATGTTTATCATGGTTACCAGCATACACCGGCTCCGTCACGATCCCAGCATCGCAAGGTTATGTCTGGGCTGGGGGAGTCGGGGCTTCGTTTGAATTCGGGGGAAGGGGCGTGGCCGAGCGGTCGATGCGTGCGGAGGGTCGGGGCGAGTGGCCAATCCATGCGGGGGGCGGGGCCAGGCCGAGGCGAGCGGCCAATCCGTGGAGGTGGGCGGGGCCAGGCTGAGCCCGGCGGCCAATCCGAAAGTTGTCACTGTAACGACACAATATTGGAGCAAAGCAAGGTGGAGGTCAACCACCGACCAATTCAATGAAAGTAAAGTGAATTCAATGAAGTAAATAGCCTGTGGACAAAGCCTGATGACTTAATGTGAACAGTCACCAACCGCCAAAATCTAGACAGATGGAATACATCCCAAATTGGGGTGCAAAGCAAGGTGGAGGTCAACCACCGACCAATTCAATGAAGAAAAAACAAAAAGCAGCACCAAATGTGCACTACAGCACTAAACATTCCAAACTGTACTTATTTGTTTAGTGCTGTAGTGCACATTTGGTGCTGCTTTTTGTTTTTTCTTCATTGAATTGGTCGGTGGTTGACCTCCACCTTGCTTTGCACCCCAATTTGGGATGTATTCCATCTGTCTAGATTTTGGCGGTTGGTGACTGTTCACATTAAGTCATCAGGCTTTGTCCACAGGCTATTTACTTCATGCAGCATTTGCTTGGACCTGTCCCGCCCACAGCCATGACTCAGTCATGGGTACGGGATTGAAATAGACCAGGTGAGTGCTGCTAAGAGCAGTTCTACTATTCATATGTGAGACCGTATGGCACATTTTATAAAAATATTTTAGTGTAGGACTGCTTCAAATGAGATTTGCCGTGACGTGGCGAAGCAGCTCAAGAAATTGCAATTTTTTGCCAAAAATCTCAAAAATTTTTAAAATAAGTACAGTTTGGAATGTTTAGTGCTGTAGTGCAATATTGGAGCAAGACAGACAGAATAAGGCAATTATATAATGTATACACATAACTATAGGACACAAACCACACACACATGCACCATACATGCATGGCGTATATATCTACTATAGACTCACATTGGGTGCTATATATAGTCTGCCTTAGGCCCGTTTCACACGTCAGTGAAAAACAGTGACGTTTTTCACTGGCGTGTAAAACACGCACATGTCCCTGCGTGTGCTGTGATTCACGGCACACGTGGGTTGTCTAAGTGCAATCCGGGCTCCGTTCTCCGTGGCCCGTGATTGCACTTAGTAATCAACTCACCTGCGCCCGCTCCCGCTCTCCATGGTGCTGATCGCTCCCGCGGTGCAGCATCCGGCCGGCGCTGACCCCCGCAGCAGCTGCTTCCGGGTCGGCTGTGTCGCGCATCATGAATATGCGCGACAATAATGAGCCGGCTCAGAAGCAGCAAGCTGCACGGGCTGCCGAGGATATCGCTGGACGCCGGGTGAGTTAAAATGTTTTTTATTTTAAAAGCACGTTTTTTTCTGGCACGTGTTTCACGGACCACACCACTGCGTGGTCCGTGGAACATCAGTGATGCCAGAAAAAAATGGACATGTCTCCGTGCGGCAATCACGCACACGTGGGTACGCCGCACGGAGACACATGCAGTGAAAAATCACTGACGTGTGAGCAGACCCATTCATTATAATGGGTCTGCGTATGTCAGTGATTCTGGTACATTTAAAAAAAAGCACAAACGTCCCAGAATCACTGACGTGTGAAAGGGGCCTTACACAGTATTCATTTATCTATAAGGGGTGAGGAACATGTAACAACTCTTTCTGTTACCATTGTGGATGGGATGTGAGCTGATTGCTGTTTCACAGATGAGAGAAGCTGGATCTCTGCTCTGTCACATGCTGAGAGGTCAGGAGCTGGGCAGAATACTGACAGCCATTGAATGTGCAGAGGGAGGGCAGGGGGCGTTTCTGGACACTGAGGCCGGGCAGGGGGCGTTTCTGGACACTGAGGCCGGGCAGGGGGCGTTTCTGGACACTGAGGCCGGGCAGGGGGCGTTTCTGGACACTGAGGCCGGGCAGGGGGCGTTTCTGGACACTGAGGCCGGGCAGGGGGCGTTTCTGGACACTGAGGCCGGGCAGGGGGCGTTTCTGGACACTGAGGCCGGGCAGGGGGCGTTTCTGGACACTGAGGCCGGGCAGGGGGCGTTTCTGGACACTGAGGCCGGGCAGGGGGCGTTTCTGGACACTGAGGCCGGGCAGGGGGCGTTTCTGGACACTGAGGCCGGGCAGGGGGCGTTTCTGGACACTGAGGCCGGGCAGGGGGCGTTTCTGGACACCGAGGCCGGGCAGGGGGCGTTTCTGGACACCGAGGCCGGGCAGGGGGCGTTTCTGGACACTGAGGCCGGGCAGGGGGCGTTTCTGGACACTGAGGCCGGGCAGGGGGTGGGCAGGGGGCGTTTCTGGACACCGAGGCCGGGCAGGGGGCGTTTCTGGACACCGAGGCCGGGCAGGGGGCGTTTCTGGACACTGAGGCCGGGCAGGGGGCGTTTCTGGACACTGAGGCCGGGCAGGGGGTGGGCAGGGGGCGTTTCTGGACACTGAGGCTGGGTGGTGCCAGCTCTGACTGAGGTTTGGCAACCAAGAATACAGGAAATTGTCATGTTTGTTGGAGCTGAATGTAAACAAGGAGCTGCAGAGAATAAAGGGTGAATTCAAGAGGAACAAAAGTTAGAAAACTAAAAATAACAATGTAGGGGTGATTTATATGACAATACAGCACAGATTAGCTTACAATTTTTTTTGGAGTGTATGTCGGATAACTCCTTTAATTTTGACTTTGAGAAGGAAAACTGGTGTATGAGAGACCGGTATTCTAGAATAGTAGTGTACATAGGAGAAATGGACATTCAATGTTAGGGACTTTAATGGGAATGTACTTAATCAGCTCAAAAGGAGATTTAGTAAGAGCCTTCAGAACCAGGGTTAAATCCTGTGGGGGTATTCTGGGAGCGGGATCCGGTGGGGACCAAGTAACCAACCTTCAAAAGGAAAAATCTTATAGCCTATGGATGGTCAGAGATTTTCTGTTGAATAAGGGAGTTATAGGCTAGAGGCCTGCACTTTTAAAGTGCTAAGGAAAGTTGGGGGGTTTATACCTTTTTGGATCCACAGGTGCGTGTAGGGAAAAAATGTATTGCAACATCCAAAGCTATTTTACCACAATAACTGACAGAATATTGTGAACAGTAAACCCCATCAGTAAAGCAGGCTGCACATATTACGTAGAGGTTTAGCAATCATTACAACGCCAGGACAGGAAAAGATGAGCACAACATTTTGCAGGACCCTGCTCCGACAGCCAGTCTGTGGCTGCCGGATCAAAGCATGGCGAACCTCCTCCCACTTGTGGCTCCCCTTCTGAATATCAGGTCCCATAGCATATAATAATAGTAATTTTTTGTTTATATAGCGCTATTGATTCCACAGCGCTTCCATAGCATCATTATATAGCGGCAGGATGCACATATGATGTCACGCTGGGTGTACTGATCAGAGCTTTTAAGAGACTGGATGAACATACAAAAAAAAAATAAAAAATAGGAGAGGGTTAAATGATTAACCAGATATTGAATAGCTGAGGTGACGTCCCTTATCGATCATTCTACTACGCTCACACAATAACCAATAGCATTTGTTTGACATGTAATCTGGTGGATATTAGGAGTGACCTTTAGTGGAAACGTTAAGCCTAATGCGGGCTTTACACGAGACGATAGATTGTGCGATATGTCGTCGGGGTCACGGTTTTCGTGACGCACATCCGGCATAGCGCACGACATCATCTCGTGTGACACCTCCGAGCGACGCAGTATTGCTCACAAATCGTGAGTCGTGTACTCGTTGTTAACTTTCAGAATATCGTTTATTTTTATGGGTGCAGGTTGTTCATCGTTGCCGTGGCATCACACGTTGCTCCGTGTGACACCACGGGAACGATGAACACAGCGTACCTGCGTCCCACGGCACCCGCCGGCTTAATGGAAGGAAGGAGGTGGGTGGGATGTTTACGTCCCGCTCATCTCCGCCCCTCCGCTTCTATTGGCCGGCTGCCATGTGACGTTGCTGTGACGAACGTCCCTCCCACTTCGTCCACAGCGAGGTCGTCCGGAAGGTAAGTGCATGTGACTGGGGTTAAACAAGTTTGTGCGCCACGGGCAGCGATTTGCCTGTGACGCAAAAACGACGGGGGCGGGTACGATCGCTTGTGCTGTCGCACAAGACTTGTGTAAAGCAGGCTTAAGTCAAGTTCACATGACTACTAAAAATGGCCGATTTTCATCTGGTCAAAATGGACGGTTTTCTATAAAAAAATTTACAAGACCAAATTCAGCTTCCTGTTAATAATATAATGTATCCATAATAACCAGATGCGATATGGTTGATCCATATGGGATACACATTTTTTTCTTCCTTGCACTCAGACTACCATAGGCGATTTTGTCCACTCGGACATTCAGTCCATGTGAAACAACTCCTCTGAATATCATTGATCTGGGGCTGCCCGTGTCAGGTCAGGTTGTTTTGAAGAAAAACAAACAAAACAAAATAGGGTTGTGTGAACATACCCTCACCCTGTAAAACAGGTATGCAAATTACCCAAAAACCTGCATTACTTTAGCAGTGGTGAACTGCAACCTGTGTGTAAATGGACCACAGATGGACCACAAGTAGCAGCGCAAAGGGTTGTGACTTGGGCTAAGCTCCTACATGGAGGGATATTTCCAAGGAAAACTGAAAACGATGCAGCAGCAAAATCCATATGTAGATTTTTCTTTGGATTCTGTGCAGATTTTACCCTACACACTGAAGGAGTAAAATCATTCTTAACATTAACATGACATACGAGAATGATAGTTCTATCATGCTAGTAATTCTGGGATTCATTAATCAGCCATTAAAGGGGTTTTCTCACAAACAAAAGTTATCGTAATTGTATTCAACAGATCTTGGAAAAAAAAAGTTCTATAATTGGAGGTGTTATATAAAATGTTCCTGCACGGAGATAATCTTATATATGTGTCCCTGCTGTGTACTGTGTAATGGCCGTGTCTGACCGTACAGGGACATGGTCTGATCATAGCACAGCTCCTGGGCAGGGGAGGACACAAAAGAGTATACCGAAATTGTGAGGTAAAACATTTCCCGGTCATTTTTATAAATGTTTTACCCTAAAAAAAGAATAATTTATGATCCCGTGCTCTGCTATCTGTATACTATCTTTTGTATCCTCTCCAGGCCCAGGAGCTGTGGTATGATCAGATCATGTCCCTATACAGTCAGACACAGTCATTACACAGTACATAGAAAGGACACATATTCAGTGTGTCCACCCATAGCCTGTCCACCGCCATTAACTTGAGAACGGCGGCAGCTATAGGCATAGAAGTGGTGTCTAGGTGTAGTAAAGTAGCCACGCGCTACGCAATGAAACCACCAATAGCGCCACCTGGTGGAAAACAATGGAGTTAGCATTTTTATCTCGAAAACGGAACGAGATAGAGAAAAAAAGTGAATTACAACGTTGCAGGGCATCATCAATTCAATACGAATCAACACCTTGCATACAGAAATGCTATGATATGAGACCCATGACCCCCCCAAAAACATTGAATGCTGGTCACGCATATGGCGCTCATTTAACTTTGATGGTCAAAGTGGCCACCGTCAGCTGCAATGCACATCTGGACTCTGGACAGTATACTGTATCTTGCTGCACGTTGTGCAATATGGTAGGTGACACATTTGCACAAGCATCTGTGATACGTCATTGTAGGTCCTGCAATGTTGGTGGAGGGGTCGCATACACCTGCTGTTTGATGTGTCCTCACAGAAAGAAGTCCAATGGGGTCGGGTCAGGTGAGCGTGGAGGCCACTCCACGCAGCCACCATACCCAATGACTTGTAGAAAGGTCTCCATGAGGTATCGCTTCACGTCTGCAGCCTTGTGAGGTTTACACGTTCTAATCATAGCATTTCTGTATGCAAAGTGTCGATTCGTATTGAATTGATGATGCTTTGCAACTTTGTAATTCACTTTTTTTCTCTATCTTGTTTCGTTTTCGAGATAAAAATGCTAACTCCGTTGTTTTCCACCAGGTGGTGCTATTGGTGGTTTCATTGCGTAGCGCATAGATACTTTACTATACCTAGACACCACTTCTATACCTATAGCTGCCGCCGTTCTCAAGTTAATGGTGGTGGACAGGATATGGGTGGACATACTGTATGGCCGGGGCCACAAGGAGCACTAGTGCGATACTCGCACGACACTCGGCTCGTGCTGGCAGCACAGCAGGAGCCGAGTGTCATGCTAGTATCCATGCGACTGAGGTCCGACTGTGCGTGCGGACCTCAGCTGCGGGGGGGCGGGTCAGCTCTGCAGAGGGGCGGGCCGGCACGGAGGAAGGGAGGGAGAGATTTCTCTCCCTCTCTCCTCCGTAGCCAGCAATTGCGATTCAGTAAACCGCGAGTGCAATGCGATTTTTCTCTCGCCCCATTCACTTCAATGGGTGCAAGAGAAAAGAGTCTCGCCTTACAGTTGTAGCATGCTGCGATTGTTTTCTCGGTCCGATTAGGACTGAGAAAATAATTGCTCATGGATGCTGACACACAGGCTAGAATTGGTCCGAGGGGAATGCGATGTTTTATCGCACTCCACTCGCACCGATTTTCTTGCCGTGTGGCTTAGGCCTATTAAAGATTCTCACCACATGAACTTTTTTTTTAACACATTCAGTTATGGAACTTATTAAAATTACAAGATCTATTGAATAAAATGAACTTTGTTTGTGGAAATACCCCTTTAAAGGGAACCTCTCATCACTTTGACCTTTTTAAACTGTTAATATGGGCATAGAGGTTATAGAATGCTGAAAAATGTCACACCTGTGTGTCTCATATCAGATGTCTTGTTTTTGAAATATCATCTTTTATCACTTTATGTAAATGAGCTCTTCAGGGTTATCGAGGCTGCCTGGACGATAACTGCACATCCAGAGCATATTTTAAATAACAGGGGCGTTACCAGTGTGATGGCCGCTCTCTGTTCTCTCTGCAGAGCTGTATGTGATTATAATTGACACTTCTGCAAGATTGTCTCAAGCTTCAGCCTCCAGCTCACAGGCAGACAGCGTTGCAACATTGTTGCAATGAAGCAGAGATCAGGATGCTGCATCAAATGTGTTTGTAAGAAACGCCCTTTTCTATATAAAATAATCTCTGGAGGCGGAGTTATCTTCCAGGCAGCATCTGCCCCATAGCCTGGAAGAGCTCATTTACATAAAGTGATAAAAGATGATTTTTCCACAACAAGGCATCTAATGTGATACATAACAGGTATGGGTACTTTCACACTTGCGTTTAATTCCTTCTGGCACAATCCACCCTTTTGGAAAACAGCGGAATCCGTTAACCGATTCTGCTGTTTCCCATAGACTTGTATGGATGACGGATTGTGCCAAAAGTACCTGCGTTGCTTCCGCTGGCCAACGCTGCGTTGCATCCGCTGGGCGGAAGGAACGCAGCATGTAACGTTTTTTGAGCGTCGGAATCCTTGATTTTTCACTGCGCATGCTCATCATTTTTTTTTTTTAATCACAGAAACTTCATTTTATCTCTCGGTGGCTGAACGTTCAGCTGAGCGCCCGGCAGCCGGGTGATCAGCTGATCGTTCACAATAGTCTGCTGCCGGTAAAACTGTAAAGAAGAAAAGGAAAAAAAAAAAAAAAAAAAAAAAAAGCTTTCCGTTGTTTTGTACGATCCGTTGCATCCGTTGTGCCATTATATGCAACGCATCCGTTGCATCCGTCACACAACGCAATGCAACGGATGCCGTTCAACGCAAGTGTGAAAGTAGCCTGACTATTGTCAGCACTCTAGAACCTCTATGCCCATATTGACAGTGTAAAAAGGTCAAAGTAGTGACAGATTCCCTTTAAGTTTTGAAAATCCTGATCAGCATGCATTGTACTGAAAATGGCCATGGTCTGGGCCACATGCTTTTTCCTATATCATTAGCGGTGGTCTCTTTGATCTGGAATAAGCTGCCACCTGTCTTGTTCTTAAAGTGTTATACTGTGTAAACCCCTCACCTCACACGGGCCAAGCAAGTGGTAATATCAATAAAATATTACAGCCAACCCTGCATTCTCTTCTGGCACCAGAAGTGTCACATACCGGTAAACGACCACATGTAGCAGAGTCCAATTTACTGTAATGAGATCCGTCAGTTACCATACTACACTATTTTTCACAGCATTTTGACGGAATCTACCACAAGGGCTCCTAATGGGACCACCAACTCAAATGTGAACCTAGTCTTACACATGGAAAATGGTTTTTACCCCCCCCCCCCATCTCAAAAAGGAGTCAAAATCTTTTAAACGAATATAAATATGTCTGTCTTTCCTCACTGCACAGTATACGGAGCTTTCTTATAAGATGATGAGTCTTGTAATAAATGTATATTTATAACCCGCGGCCCGTGCTGAGTAACCAGAAAACTAAAAGAAGAAGTGCGGTGGTTAATTCAGCCGTGTCAACAAGAAGGAAGACGACTCATCCTGACATCATAAGCAAAAGTTCATTTTCTACTTCAGAGGATTCCTGTAAGAATGCAGAGCAGTGGATAAGAGGACAGATCTGCGCCTCTCCAGACTCTGCAGCCTGTGACGCCCGCTCTCTTTAGATTAGGGATGGTATAAATGGCGGACTCCGGCCCCCAGAAGTGCACATTTATAGCTGGAGGGGGCTGGACACCTCTGGCTAGATCCATATATTGCAGTCACATTGAATCATGTATATACCCTATAATATTCGGGTTCGGACTCTCTGTACCTGCCACACACTGGGACAGTCACGATGAGTTATGGCTCAGTGGTAAATATAGACTGTGAGCGTCTCCTGCGTGTTTTATATTTCAGGACAGGCGGTATACTGCCAGGTTGTTAGAGAATGCAGCTATATTAGCGATGTATGTCACTGGGTCTGTCTGTTTTAATATTTTACTCTTGAAAATTCCTATTATGTAGAGATGGGGGAATCACTGTACAGGGCTCAGTCCATCGGGCAGGTCAGTAATGGGAGACTGCTGGACGGGAGCCCGGCCAATGACTTTACTTCCCACATCTTCTTTCAGCTAGCCGGGATGTCATCATTGTGACGACTCAGAAACGACATTGTGCCAGCCCGGCCACTCAGAAGAAAAGCAAGGAGATTCAAGGGGCTCCCGTCCATCAGTCACCGACTACTTACCTGCCGATAGACTGGAGTCCTGCAGATCAATTCCCCCAACTCTACTATTAGGGTATGCTCATATAGTGCAGTTTGGCAGCATTTTTTTCTGCATAAAAAAAAACAAACAAACGAACCAGTGTTGGCAAGAAAACCACTGCATACATTAAATATATACAATTTTTATGCATTTAAATAGGTAAAAAAAATACACAGCAAAGATGCGGAAAGGATTGACATGCTGCAGTATAAAAAAAAAAAAAAGACAACTGTTACAGAAAATTCTCCAAACACTCCCCAAAGAAGGAAGGTTTCTCAAGTGGTTTGCGCTTTAAAAGGAAAAAAAAAAAATTACTTAAAAGGTGCATACCCACAATCCGTGTTCACAGCGTTTTGGACGCAGCATGTGTCAGCTGCGATGTACAGTACAAGCACAGTGCATGGGATTTCTACATAGCCCACAGTGTAAACTGACCTGCGGTGCGGCTTCCCGACCTGCAAGCATGTCAATTGTTTGCTGCAGAGTCGCAAGTGTCCTCCGCAGGGAAAACAGAAGAGAGAGACCGCAACTACCCAAACCCTAATAGTGGTCACCAACAGCTGCGGTCTCCTGCAGAAGAGACTCGTGGCCCCGCAGGTCACCCGCTGCGTGAAGGACACAGCAGGTCCTGATTGTGCGCACATACCCTAAGCAGGATTAATAAGCAGCATATGGAGCTGTAGTATCCCGCTCTGTACATAGTTAACATTAGGCCACTGGAAAAACAAATATCTGCTGACCGATGGGGGTGCCGGACCCCTACCGATCTGATACCAATATAGGTCATTAATGTACTAGTAGTGGAAAAAACCCTTTACCATTCACTGACAAAGAAAGATCCTAAAAATAGAACAAAAGTCAAATATAGTGAAAGGGATATACAGTCTATATAATATAGACTGTATATTATATAGACTCTATATAATAGATCCACGATCATGATTGTCTGTACACAGCCAACAGATCAGAAGCTTCACAGCGTAGAAAAAGCAATGAAGGGGTTGCAGTGCTAAATCAGCTATGTGGCCCTCGTATTCTCAGTGTCCCAGAGGTGGGACCCCCTACGGATCATACCAAGCTTGATTTGATTGTTGGGGGTCTGGCCGCTGGGATCCCCAGTGGTCTCAAGACCAGTATTTAGAATAGCCCCATCTGAACGGAGCACAGGTTCCTCTGGGATACCCAACTTTCAGGTAATAAAATAGGAAGGATAGAAAGAGGAGGTACAAAAAAACCTCCTGGTCTTTTACCTTGAAGTCAACAATTTCCCCAAATAAATCAAATCATGAAGTTTCTGCCAAATTTGTATGATGAGAAGTTTGTGATGTAATGGAGAATGTCGAGGAGCGGCACAAAACACAGAAACAAAAACTAGTAATTTGTGGCACTGGGTACTATAATTCTGACAACATAAAACATACAACCCTGCTAACTATCACTTGTACTAGGGAAGCTGCAGGCTGCATAATAGAATCTGTGGACTGCAATATCATTTACATGTAGGCTGTACAATCAGATGCCCAAAAAATGATGTGCTCGGTGCACCCAGGCGCAAAACGCTCATTACCCTGCTCTTCCCCTTAGAATGATGATTGATACCGCTGTAGGAATTGAAAACTGTGTGCACACTGACTCTGCAAGAGCAGCACACAGACATTGTCAGTGCAGGAGCTGAGCAGGAGCGCAAACATTCATCTCTCCTGTCTGCAGCGAGCGACTGTCACTCCCTATACAGGGTTTTTTCCACTTGCGTATAGCTTCCGATGCAAGAACAGCAGAAGCGATATGCTAATGACCCTCTACTGCGTGCGTCAGCCGAGGGCCATGCGACTGTGATATAATCATCACCGGAGCGGAGAAGATGAAAGGAACACTGCAGGCGCATAACATGCGAGTGCAGTGCGATGATTCACACGCTCCCATAGGAATGCATGGGGGTGCGTGAGCAGAGACTCGATGCAAAACGCTGCATGCTGCGATTGCACCAAGAGCACGATTATTTGTGGCGAGAAATAACAGGAAAGAGGACACTACCCCATTGATTAAAACTGGTGCATGTGCTATCCGATTTTTTATCGGATCGCACTAAAAAAAAAAAAAATCGCAAGAAAAGGGCTCTAACTCTGTGAATCAGTGTACTGAGCAGCAGAATACAGGAGATATGGAGGTGTGCTCAAAAAGATCATTTTGTGGCCTATCAAAGCTAAAGAAAACCCCTAAGCCACAGGCCTTCTCTTTATGGGGCTCAGTGCCCTATGTGACCATCATAACAGGAGTGTGGGGTGACAGGCGCCCGTTTCCTCCTGTTGTATTTAGCATTATTCCACAATATTAAAATGTTATTTGTATTGACATTTTCCCAATAAATTTACTTACTAAAATTTGGACGTTCTTATGTACCAATTGCCCTACAAGTGTGGGCAATTTTTCATCACAAGCGGACCTAGAAGTACTTGACTTAGAAGGGTCCCGTCAGGATGGGGCACCCACCCGCACCTCCGGCAGGTCTCAGCTCCCAGCGTTACATACGTCCTCCCTTGTGCTATAATGTGATAATTAACTTACCCCAAATTCTTTAATAGTACGAAAAAAAATCATGAACTTGATCATAATTAGCGGATTCTATGCAGCTTTACAAAGGAAAGTCATCTACATATTCGGCGATGTTCTCACATTCGTGCGTCACCAAGAGAAATGGAGAGGTTTTCTCAGGTGTCGTCCTAGTCACATCAGGGTTTTAGGACTCTCTTCCACTTGTGTATAGCTTGTGATGCGAGAGCATCGATAGTGATTTGCTAATGACCCTCTGCTGCGAGCGTCAGCCGAGGGTCATGCAACTGTGATGTGATCTTGTGATCGTATCACAGGTGCGGGGAAGAGGGAGGGAGCACTTTCTCCCCATCTCCTCCGCTGTCTGTCTCTGCGTGCACCGCACTAAGGCCGGTTTCACACATCCGGCTTTTTGCCGTTTTGCCGGATGCGGCGCTCTCCCGTACAGTTAATACAGTACAGTGACAGCGCTGTAACTTCCGGGTCACATGCGCCGGTCACATGACAGCATGTGACCGGCGCTTGTTGCGCTGTCACTGTACTGTATTAACTGTACGGGAGAGCGCCGCATCCGGCAAAACGGCAAAAAGCCGGATGTGTGAAACCGGCCTTACATAACATGCGCGTGCAGTGTGATGTTTCACACGCTCCCATAGGGCTGCATGGGGGTGCGTGAGCTGAGACTCGCTGCGATTGTACCGAGAGCACGATTCGTGCCGTAGAAAATTAAACAAGAGGATACTGCCTCAATGATTAACACTGGTGCGAGTGCAATCAGATTTTTTAATCAGATCGCACATGAAAATTGCAGGTGGAAAATTATTCTTCCTTTTTTTCCACTGAAGCAGAAAAACTGTTCGGACTATTTTATCCATTGTTATCTTAACAAAGGATCAGTGAAAAACAAATAAAACTCACGTGGATCTCTAATGTAAAGTCTTGTGTGGGTTTCCGATTTACACAGCTCTCCATAGACTTTAAAGTTGTCCAGGTTTTGTATAAAATGCTGCAAACCCTCTATGTGTGTCATGCTATGTGACAGCAGACTTGTGAATCTTCATAGTGTACACAGCGCACACTGTCAGGATTCTCCGCTACCCGCAGTCATGTTACCTCAGGTATGAGATAGGTTTACACATTGTGACTAGACGTGCATTGATGTGAGTGAGGCCGCAACCTTCTAGTCACAATGTGGCCTTGAGTAAACCTATCACAGAGCTGAGGTCTACAGACACTGGAGAATCCTGACAGTGTGCACAGTCACATAGAGGGGCTCAGAGTGACTACAGTGTTTTATGCCAATCCTGGACAACCGCTTTAATGGCCAAGTCCGTTGACCACTGGACATGTTCTGATGGACCAGAGTTTAAATCAGATGTGATCACAGTCCAGTGTGCTGTCTGAGGAACCAACGTTTGTCACTGGGACGGGGGCCATCACTGGCACGGGGGCCATCACTGGGACGGGGGGCCATCACTGGGACGGGGGGCCATCACTGGGACGGGGGCACATCACTGGGACGGGGGCACATCACTGGGACGGGGGCACATCACTGGGACGGGGGCACATCACTGGGACGGGGGCCATCACTGGCACGGGGGCCATCACTGGGACGGGGGGCCATCACTGGCACGGGGGCCATCACTGGGACGGGGGGCCATCACTGGGACGGGGGCCCATCACTGGCACGGGGGGCCATCACTGGGACGGGGGCCCATCACTGGGACGGGGGCCCATCACTGGGACGGGGGCCCATCACTGGGACGGGGCCCATCACTGGGAGGGGGGCCATCACTGGGACAGGGGCACATGGGGTGTGAATGTGCAAATGTAACCTGGCAGTAGCAGCAGAGTGGCAGAAATCTGTGTGCTGAGGAACAAAATCCATGGCATATTCCACAGAAAAATCAGCAACAAAAAAAAAACCTGCAGAATTTGGTTTTGATTTTTCACCTGTGGATATCCCCTGTGGTAAATGCACACGGTGTGGATTTTTCACCTGTGGACGACCCCTGTGGTAAATGCACACAGTGTGGATTATTCAGCTGTGGACGTCCCCTGTGGTAAATGCATACAGTGTGGATTTTTTACCTGTGGATGTCCCCTGTGGTAAATGCACACTGTGGATTTTTCACCTGTGGATGTCCCCTGTGGTAAATGCACACTGTGGATTTTTCACCTGTGGATGTCCCCTGTGGTAAATGCACACTGTGGATATTTTGAACGTGGACGACCCCTGTGAAACATGCACACGGTGTGGATTATTCAGCGGTGGACGACCCCTGTGGTAGACGCGCACAGTGTGGATTAGGTGCAGGTTTTCCTGACGGATTTCCATGCAGGATTCCCCATGCTCTGCTCATACACCGGCCTGCGGGGGGAGAATCCCCCATAAACCCTGATGGAGCACACGGGACATTGCTGGGAAAATCCTTCCTACAGGTAGAAACACCTGACAGCCAATCAGCGCGCAGATGATTTCAGGCCGCTGTTACCATGACGCCCAAGAAGCCCCAGCTGTCCCGGGCTACTGACTGACAGGCTCAGTGGCCGCACACACTGCCGTTACCGCGGGATGCCCTAGTATTCTGCACACAGAGCCGCCGCCGCACGGTGACACCCCGGTGCCCGGCTCCCTACCGTGTATCCCCTCTCCAGGTCGCTCTCCTCATACCGAAACGACGGCACGTAAACCTCCATCACGCCGAGCTCCGTCCTCGGGGGCGGCCAATGGAATGTCTGCTCGTGACGTCACGGGGGAGCCGACTCCGTACAGCCCGGAGCGGAGAAGGTTAAGAGAGATCACATGATCGTAATCTCAATGCAGCTCTATGGACGGTAGAGTCTAGAGTGGTCACGTGATAGGACAGGAAGGGGCGGGGCAATCCATAATGTTTTCTGGGGAATCCTAGCAGAGAGGTCAGGTCCGTTCCATCCATGACCCC
This sequence comes from Anomaloglossus baeobatrachus, assembly GCF_048569485.1. Taxonomy (NCBI): domain Eukaryota; kingdom Metazoa; phylum Chordata; class Amphibia; order Anura; family Aromobatidae; genus Anomaloglossus; species Anomaloglossus baeobatrachus. The sequence continues at coordinate 782,065,453 of NC_134353.1, forward strand.
CCCCCTCCTCGAGGTCGCGCCCCATCCCCCTCCACCTCGCTCACCCCGTTCTCCCCTCCCCATCGGAGACGGGGGCGCCATGACTGGCACCGGACCTGTCCTCTCCTGACCTGTTCTTTCTGGCAGATGCTGGCGCTGATTCCCTTGCATTGTGTGGCTCCTGTTATTACTCCTGGATGTGTGTATGTGACTGATGACCCCGCTCCTGTTATTACTCCTGGATGTGTGTATGTGACTGATGACCCCGCTCCTGTTATTACTCCTGGATGTGTGTATGTGACTGATGACCCCGCTCCTGTTATTACTCCTGGATGTGTGTATGTGACTGATGACCCCGCTCCTGTTATTACTCCTGGATGTGTGTATGTGACTGATGACCCCGCTCCTGTTATTACTCCTGGATGTGTGTATGTGACTGATGACCCCACTCCTGTTATTACTCCTGGATGTGTGTATGTGACTGATGACCCCGCTCCTGTTATTACTCCTGGATGTGTGTATGTGACTGATGACCCCGCTCCTGTTATTACTCCTGGATGTGTGTATGTGACTGATGACCCCGCTCCTGTTATTACTCCTGGATATGTGTATGTGACTGATGACCCCGCTCCTGTTATTACTCCTGGATGTGTGTATGTGACTGATGACCCCGCTCCTGTTATTACTCCTGGATGTGTGTATGTGACTGATGACCCCGCTCCTGTTATTACTCCTGGATGTGTGTATGTGACTGATGACCCCGCTCCTGTTATTACTCCTGGATGTGTGTATGTGACTGATGACCCCACTCCTGTTATTACTCCTGGATGTGTGTATGTGACTGATGACCCCGCTCCTGTTATTACTCCTGGATGTGTGTATGTGACTGATGACCCCGCTCCTGTTATTACTCCTGGATGTGTGTATGTGACTGATGACCCCACTCCTGTTATTACTCCTGGATGTGTGTATGTGACTGATGACCCCACTCCTGTTATTACTCCTGGATGTGTGTATGTGACTGATGTCCCCACTCCTGTTATTACTCCTGGATGTGTGTATGTGACTGATGTCCCCACTCCTGTTATTACTCCTGGATATGTGTATGTGACTGATGTCCCCACTCCTGTTATTACTCCTGGATGTGTGTATGTGACTGATGTCCCCACTCCTGTTATTACTCCTGGATGTGTGTATGTGACTGATGTCCCCACTCCTGTTATTACTCCTGGATGTGTGTATGTGACTGATGACCCCACTCCTGTTATTACTCCTGGATATGTGTGTATGTGACTGATGACCCCGCTCCTGTTATTACTCCTGGATGTGTGTATGTGACTGATGACCCCACTCCTGTTATTACTCCTGGATGTGTGTATGTGACTGATGACCCCACTCCTGTTATTACTCCTGGATATGTGTATGTGACTGATGACCACACTCCTGTTATTACTCCTGGATGTGTGTATGTGACTGATGACCACACTCCTGTTATTACTCCTGGATGTGTGTATGTGACTGATGACCACACTCCTGTTATTACTCCTGGATGTGTGTATGTGACTGATGACCCCACTCCTGTTATTACTCCTGGATATGTGTGTATGTGACTGATGGCCCCGCTCCTGTTATTACTCCTGGATGTGTGTATGTGACTGATGATCCCACTCCTGTTATTACTCCTGGATGTGTGTATGTGACTGATGACCCCGCTCCTGTTATTACTCCTGGATGTGTGTATGTGACTGATGTCCCCACTCCTGTTATTACTCCTGGATATGTGTATGTGACTGATGACCACACTCCTGTTATTACTCCTGGATGTGTGTATGTGACTGATGTCCACACTCCTGTTATTACTCCTGGATGTGTGTATGTGACTGATGTCCCCACTCCTGTTATTACTCCTGGATGTGTGTATGTGACTGATGACCCCACTCCTGTTATTACTCCTGGATGTGTGTATGTGACTGATGTCCCCGCTCCTGTTATTACTCCTGGATATGTGTATGTGACTGATGACCACACTCCTGTTATTACTCCTGGATGTGTGTATGTGACTGATGTCCCCACTCCTGTTATTACTCCTGGATGTGTGTATGTGACTGATGACCCCGCTCCTGTTATTACTCCTGGATGTGTGTATGTGACTGATGACCCCACTCCTGTTATTACTCCTGGATGTGTGTATGTGACTGATGACCCCGCTCCTGTTATTACTCCTGGATGTGTGTATGTGACTGATGTCCCCACTCCTGTTATTACTCCTGGATATGTGTGTATGTGACTGATGACCCCACTCCTGTTATTACTCCTGGATGTGTGTATGTGACTGATGACCACACTCCTGTTATTACTCCTGGATGTGTGTATGTGACTGATGTCCCCACTCCTGTTATTACTCCTGGATGTGTGTATGTGACTGATGACCCCACTCCTGTTATTACTCCTGGATGTGTGTATGTGACTGATGTCCCCGCTCCTGTTATTACTCCTGGATATGTGTATGTGACTGATGACCACACTCCTGTTATTACTCCTGGATGTGTGTATGTGACTGATGTCCCCACTCCTGTTATTACTCCTGGATGTGTGTATGTGACTGATGACCCCACTCCTGTTATTACTCCTGGATGTGTGTATGTGACTGATGTCCCCGCTCCTGTTATTACTCCTGGATATGTGTATGTGACTGATGTCCCCACTCCTGTTATTACTCCTGGATGTGTGTATGTGACTGATGTCCCCGCTCCTGTTATTACTCCTGGATATGTGTATGTGACTGATGACCACACTCCTGTTATTACTCCTGGATGTGTGTATGTGACTGATGTCCCCACTCCTGTTATTACTCCTGGATGTGTGTATGTGACTGATGACCCCACTCCTGTTATTACTCCTGGATGTGTGTATGTGACTGATGTCCCCGCTCCTGTTATTACTCCTGGATATGTGTATGTGACTGATGTCCCCACTCCTGTTATTACTCCTGGATGTGTGTATGTGACTGATGTCCCCACTCCTGTTATTACTCCTGGATGTGTGTATGTGACTGATGTCCCCACTCCTGTTATTACTCCTGGATGTGTGTATGTGACTGATGACCCCGCTCCTGTTATTACTCCTGGATATGTGTATGTGACTGATGACCCCGCTCCTGTTATTACTCCTGGATATGTGTATGTGACTGATGACCCCACTTTTGTTATTACTCCTGGATGTGTGTATGTGACTGATGACCCCACTCCTGTTATTACTCCTGGATGTGTGTATGTGACTGATGACCCCACTCCTGTTATTACTCCTGGATGTGTGTATGTGACTGATGACCACACTCCTGTTATTACTCCTGGATGTGTGTATGTGACTGATGACCCCACTCCTGTTATTACTCCTGGATGTGTGTATGTGACTGATGTCCCCACTCCTGTTATTACTCCTGGATGTGTGTATGTGACTGATGTCCCCACTCCTGTTATTACTCCTGGATGTGTGTATGTGACTGATGTCCCCACTCCTGTTATTACTCCTGGATGTGTGTATGTGACTGATGTCCCCACTCCTGTTATTACTCCTGGATGTGTGTATGTGACTGATGTCCCCACTCCTGTTATTACTCCTGGATGTGTGTATGTGACTGATGTCCCCACTCCTGTTATTACTCCTGGATGTGTGTATGTGACTGATGTCCCCACTCCTGTTATTACTCCTGGATGTGTGTATGTGACTGATGTCCCCACTCCTGTTATTACTCCTGGATGTGTGTATGTGACTGATGACCCCGCTCCTGTTATTACTCCTGGATGTGTGTATGTGACTGATGTCCCCGCTCCTGTTATTACTCCTGGATGTGTGTATGTGACTGATGACCCCACTCCTGTTATTACTCCTGGATCTGTGTATGTGACTGATGACCCCACTCCTGTTATTACTCCTGGATGTGTGTATGTGACTGATGTCCACACTCCTGTTATTACTCCTGGATATGTGTATTTTACTGATGACCCCACTCCTGTTATTACTCCTGGATGTGTGTATGTGACTGATGTCCACACTCCTGTTATTACTCCTGGATATGTGTATGTGACTGATGTCCACATTCCTGTTATTACTCCTGGATGTGTGTATGTGACTGATGTCCCCACTCCTGTTATTACTCCTGGATGTGTGTATGTGACTGATGTCCCCACTCCTGTTATTACTCCTGGATGTGTGTATGTGACTGATGTCCCCACTCCTGTTATTACTCCTGGATGTGTGTATGTGACTGATGTCCCCACTCCTGTTATTACTCCTGGATATGTGTATGTGACTGATGACCCCACTCCTGTTATTACTCCTGGATGTGTGTATGTGACTGATGACCCCACTCCTGTTATTACTCCTGGATGTGTGTATGTGACTGATGACCCCACTCCTGTTATTACTCCTGGATGTGTGTATGTGACTGATGACCCCACTCCTGTTATTACTCCTGGATGTGTGTATGTGACTGATGACCCCGCTCCTGTTATTACTCCTGGATGTGTGTATGTGACTGATGACCCCGCTCCTGTTATTACTCCTGGATGTGTGTATGTGACTGATGACCCCGCTCCTGTTATTACTCCTGGATGTGTGTATGTGACTGATGTCCCCACTCCTGTTATTACTCCTGGATGTGTGTATGTGACTGATGTCCCCACTCCTGTTATTACTCCTGGATGTGTGTATGTGACTGATGTCCCCACTCCTGTTATTACTCCTGGATGTGTGTATGTGACTGATGTCCCCACTCCTGTTATTACTCCTGGATGTGTGTATGTGACTGATGTCCCCACTCCTGTTATTACTCCTGGATGTGTGTATGTGACTGATGTCCCCACTCCTGTTATTACTCCTGGATGTGTGTATGTGACTGATGTCCCCACTCCTGTTATTACTCCTGGATGTGTGTATGTGACTGATGTCCCCACTCCTGTTATTACTCCTGGATGTGTGTATGTGACTGATGTCCCCACTCCTGTTATTACTCCTGGATGTGTGTATGTGACTGATGTCCCCACTCCTGTTATTACTCCTGGATGTGTGTATGTGACTGATGTCCCCACTCCTGTTATTACTCCTGGATGTGTGTATGTGACTGATGACCCCACTCCTGTTATTACTCCTGGATGTGTGTATGTGACTGATGTCCCCGCTCCTGTTATTACTCCTGGATGTGTGTATGTGACTGATGACCCCACTCCTGTTATTACTCCTGGATCTGTGTATGTGACTGATGACCCCACTCCTGTTATTACTCCTGGATGTGTGTATGTGACTGATGTCCACACTCCTGTTATTACTCCTGGATATGTGTATTTTACTGATGACCCCACTCCTGTTATTACTCCTGGATGTGTGTATGTGACTGATGTCCACACTCCTGTTATTACTCCTGGATGTGTGTATGTGACTGATGACCACACTCCTGTTATTACTCCTGGATATGTGTATGTGACTGATGTCCCCACTCCTGTTATTACTCCTGGATGTGTGTATGTGACTGATGACCCCGCTCCTGTTATTACTCCTGGATGTGTGTATGTGACTGATGACCCCACTCCTGTTATTACTCCTGGATGGGTGTATGTGACTGTTGACCCCACTCCTGTTATTACTCCTGGATATGTGTGTATGTGACTGATGACCCCACTCCTGTTATTACTCCTGGATGTGTGTATGTGACTGATGTCCCCACTCCTGTTATTACTCCTGGATATGTGTATGTGACTGATGACCCCACTCCTGTTATTACTCCTGGATGTGTGTATGTGACTGTTGACCCCACTCCTGTTATTACTCCTGGATATGTGTGTATGTGACTGATGACCCCGCTCCTGTTATTACTCCTGGATGTGTGTATGTGACTGATGACCCCACTCCTGTTATTACTCCTGGATATGTGTATGTGACTGATGACCACACTCCTGTTATTACTCCTGGATGTGTGTATGTGACTGATGTCCCCACTCCTGTTATTACTCCTGGATATGTGTATGTGACTGATGACCACACTCCTGTTATTACTCCTGGATGTGTGTATGTGACTGATGACCCCACTCCTGTTATTACTCCTGGATGTGTGTATGTGACTGATGTCCCCACTCCTGTTATTACTCCTGGATATGTGTATGTGACTGATGACCCCACTCCTGTTATTACTCCTGGATGTGTGTATGTGACTGATGTCCCCACTCCTGTTATTACTCCTGGATGTGTGTATGTGACTGATGACCCCACTCCTGTTATTACTCCTGGATATGTGTATGTGACTGATGACCCCACTCCTGTTATTACTCCTGGATGTGTGTATGTGACTGATGTCCCCGCTCCTGTTATTACTCCTGGATGTGTGTATGTGACTGATGTCCCCACTCCTGTTATTACTCCTGGATATGTGTATGTGACTGATGACCCCACTCCTGTTATTACTCCTGGATGTGTGTATGTGACTGATGACCCCACTCCTGTTATTACTCCTGGATGTGTGTATGTGACTGATGACCCCACTCCTGTTATTACTCCTGGATGTGTGTATGTGACTGATGACCCCGCTCCTGTTATTACTCCTGGATGTGTGTATGTGACTGATGTCCACACTCCTGTTATTACTCCTGGATGTGTGTATGTGACTGATGACCCCACTCCTGTTATTACTCCTGGATATGTGTATGTGACTGATGTCCCCACTCCTGTTATTACTCCTGGATGTGTGTATGTGACTGATGACCCCACTCCTGTTATTACTCCTGGATGTGTGTATGTGACTGATGTCCCCACTCCTGTTATTACTCCTGGATGTGTGTATGTGACTGATGACCCCGCTCCTGTTATTACTCCTGGATGTGTGTATGTGACTGATGACCCCGCTCCTGTTATTACTCCTGGATGTGTGTATGTGACTGATGACCCCACTCCTGTTATTACTCCTGGATGTGTGTATGTGACTGATGACCCCGCTCCTGTTATTACTCCTGGATGTGTGTATGTGACTGATGTCCCCGCTCCTGTTATTACTCCTGGATGTGTGTATGTGACTGATGTCCACACTCCTGTTATTACTCCTGGATGTGTGTATGTGACTGATGACCCCACTCCTGTTATTACTCCTGGATGTGTGTATGTGACTGATGTCCCCACTCCTGTTATTACTCCTGGATGTGTGTATGTGACTGATGACCCCGCTCCTGTTATTACTCCTGGATGTGTGTATGTGACTGATGACCCCACTCCTGTTATTACTCCTGGATATGTGTGTATGTGACTGATGACCCCACTCCTGTTATTACTCCTGGATATGTGTATGTGACTGATGACCTCACTCCTGTTATTACTCCTGGATGTGTGTATGTGACTGATGTCCCCACTCCTGTTATTACTCCTGGATATGTGTATGTGACTGATGTCCCCACTCCTGTTATTACTCCTGGATGTGTGTATGTGACTGATGACCCCGCTCCTGTTATTACTCCTGGATGTGTGTATGTGACTGATGACCCCACTCCTGTTATTACTCCTGGATGTGTGTATGTGACTGATGTCCACACTCCTGTTATTACTCCTGGATGTGTGTATGTGACTGATGACCCCACTCCTGTTATTACTCCTGGATGTGTGTATGTGACTGATGACCCCACTCCTGTTATTACTCCTGGATATGTGTATGTGACTGATGACCCCACTCCTGTTATTACTCCTGGATGTGTGTATGTGACTGATGACCCCACTCCTGTTATTACTCCTGGATGTGTGTATGTGACTGATGACCCCGCTCCTGTTATTACTCCTGGATGTGTGTATGTGACTGATGTCCCCGCTCCTGTTATTACTCCTGGATGTGTGTATGTGACTGATGACCCCACTCCTGTTATTACTCCTGGAAGTGTGTATGTGACTGATGACCACACTCCTGTTATTACTCCTGGATATGTGTATTTTACTGATGACCCCACTCCTGTTATTACTCCTGGATGTGTGTATGTGACTGATGACCCCACTCCTGTTATTACTCCTGGATGTGTGTATGTGACTGATGACCACACTCCTGTTATTACTCCTGGATATGTGTATTTTACTGATGACCCCACTCCTGTTATTACTCCTGGATGTGTGTATGTGACTGATGACCCCACTCCTGTTATTACTCCTGGATGTGTGTATGTGACTGATGACCCCACTCCTGTTATTACTCCTGGATGTGTGTATGTGACTGATGACCCCACTCCTGTTATTACTCCTGGATGTGTGTATGTGACTGATGTCCCCACTCCTGTTATTACTCCTGGATATGTGTATGTGACTGATGTCCCCACTCCTGTTATTACTCCTGGATGTGTGTATGTGACTGATGTCCCCACTCCTGTTATTACTCCTGGATGTGTGTATGTGACTGATGACCCCGCTCCTGTTATTACTCCTGGATGTGTGTATGTGACTGATGTCCCCACTCCTGTTATTACTCCTGGATGTGTGTATGTGACTGATGTCCCCACTCCTGTTATTACTCCTGGATGTGTGTATGTGACTGATGTCCCCACTCCTGTTATTACTCCTGGATGTGTGTATGTGACTGATGACCCCACTCCTGTTATTACTCCTGGATGTGTGTATGTGACTGATGTCCCCGCTCCTGTTATTACTCCTGGATGTGTGTATGTGACTGATGACCCCACTCCTGTTATTACTCCTGGATCTGTGTATGTGACTGATGACCCCACTCCTGTTATTACTCCTGGATGTGTGTATGTGACTGATGTCCACACTCCTGTTATTACTCCTGGATATGTGTATTTTACTGATGACCCCACTCCTGTTATTACTCCTGGATGTGTGTATGTGACTGATGTCCACACTCCTGTTATTACTCCTGGATATGTGTATGTGACTGATGTCCACACTCCTGTTATTACTCCTGGATGTGTGTATGTGACTGATGTCCCCACTCCTGTTATTACTCCTGGATGTGTGTATGTGACTGATGTCCCCACTCCTGTTATTACTCCTGGATGTGTGTATGTGACTGATGTCCCCACTCCTGTTATTACTCCTGGATGTGTGTATGTGACTGATGTCCCCACTCCTGTTATTACTCCTGGATATGTGTATGTGACTGATGACCCCACTCCTGTTATTACTCCTGGATGTGTGTATGTGACTGATGACCCCACTCCTGTTATTACTCCTGGATGTGTGTATGTGACTGATGACCCCACTCCTGTTATTACTCCTGGATGTGTGTATGTGACTGATGACCCCACTCCTGTTATTACTCCTGGATGTGTGTATGTGACTGATGACCCCGCTCCTGTTATTACTCCTGGATGTGTGTATGTGACTGATGACCCCGCTCCTGTTATTACTCCTGGATGTGTGTATGTGACTGATGACCCCGCTCCTGTTATTACTCCTGGATGTGTGTATGTGACTGATGTCCCCACTCCTGTTATTACTCCTGGATGTGTGTATGTGACTGATGTCCCCACTCCTGTTATTACTCCTGGATGTGTGTATGTGACTGATGTCCCCACTCCTGTTATTACTCCTGGATGTGTGTATGTGACTGATGTCCCCACTCCTGTTATTACTCCTGGATGTGTGTATGTGACTGATGTCCCCACTCCTGTTATTACTCCTGGATGTGTGTATGTGACTGATGTCCCCACTCCTGTTATTACTCCTGGATGTGTGTATGTGACTGATGTCCCCACTCCTGTTATTACTCCTGGATGTGTGTATGTGACTGATGTCCCCACTCCTGTTATTACTCCTGGATGTGTGTATGTGACTGATGTCCCCACTCCTGTTATTACTCCTGGATGTGTGTATGTGACTGATGTCCCCACTCCTGTTATTACTCCTGGATGTGTGTATGTGACTGATGTCCCCACTCCTGTTATTACTCCTGGATGTGTGTATGTGACTGATGACCCCACTCCTGTTATTACTCCTGGATGTGTGTATGTGACTGATGTCCCCGCTCCTGTTATTACTCCTGGATGTGTGTATGTGACTGATGACCCCACTCCTGTTATTACTCCTGGATCTGTGTATGTGACTGATGACCCCACTCCTGTTATTACTCCTGGATGTGTGTATGTGACTGATGTCCACACTCCTGTTATTACTCCTGGATATGTGTATTTTACTGATGACCCCACTCCTGTTATTACTCCTGGATGTGTGTATGTGACTGATGTCCACACTCCTGTTATTACTCCTGGATGTGTGTATGTGACTGATGACCACACTCCTGTTATTACTCCTGGATATGTGTATGTGACTGATGTCCCCACTCCTGTTATTACTCCTGGATGTGTGTATGTGACTGATGACCCCACTCCTGTTATTACTCCTGGATATGTGTATGTGACTGATGTCCCCACTCCTGTTATTACTCCTGGATATGTGTATGTGACTGTTGACCCCACTCCTGTTATTACTCCTGGATATGTGTGTATGTGACTGATGACCCCGCTCCTGTTATTACTCCTGGATGTGTGTATGTGACTGATGACCCCACTCCTGTTATTACTCCTGGATATGTGTATGTGACTGATGACCACACTCCTGTTATTACTCCTGGATGTGTGTATGTGACTGATGTCCCCACTCCTGTTATTACTCCTGGATATGTGTATGTGACTGATGACCACACTCCTGTTATTACTCCTGGATGTGTGTATGTGACTGATGACCCCACTCCTGTTATTACTCCTGGATGTGTGTATGTGACTGATGTCCCCACTCCTGTTATTACTCCTGGATATGTGTATGTGACTGATGACCCCACTCCTGTTATTACTCCTGGATGTGTGTATGTGACTGATGTCCCCACTCCTGTTATTACTCCTGGATGTGTGTATGTGACTGATGACCCCACTCCTGTTATTACTCCTGGATATGTGTATGTGACTGATGACCCCACTCCTGTTATTACTCCTGGATGTGTGTATGTGACTGATGTCCCCGCTCCTGTTATTACTCCTGGATGTGTGTATGTGACTGATGTCCCCACTCCTGTTATTACTCCTGGATATGTGTATGTGACTGATGACCCCACTCCTGTTATTACTCCTGGATGTGTGTATGTGACTGATGACCCCACTCCTGTTATTACTCCTGGATGTGTGTATGTGACTGATGACCCCGCTCCTGTTATTACTCCTGGATGTGTGTATGTGACTGATGTCCACACTCCTGTTATTACTCCTGGATGTGTGTATGTGACTGATGACCCCGCTCCTGTTATTACTCCTGGATATGTGTATGTGACTGATGTCCCCACTCCTGTTATTACTCCTGGATGTGTGTATGTGACTGATGACCCCACTCCTGTTATTACTCATGGATGTGTGTATGTGACTGATGTCCCCACTCCTGTTATTACTCCTGGATGTGTGTATGTGACTGATGACCCCGCTCCTGTTATTACTCCTGGATGTGTGTATGTGACTGATGACCCCGCTCCTGTTATTACTCCTGGATGTGTGTATGTGACTGATGACCCCACTCCTGTTATTACTCCTGGATGTGTGTATGTGACTGATGACCCCGCTCCTGTTATTACTCCTGGATGTGTGTATGTGACTGATGTCCCCGCTCCTGTTATTACTCCTGGATGTGTGTATGTGACTGATGTCCACACTCCTGTTATTACTCCTGGATGTGTGTATGTGACTGATGACCCCACTCCTGTTATTACTCCTGGATGTGTGTATGTGACTGATGTCCCCACTCCTGTTATTACTCCTGGATATGTGTATGTGACTGATGACCCCGCTCCTGTTATTACTCCTGGATGTGTGTATGTGACTGATGACCCCGCTCCTGTTATTACTCCTGGATGTGTGTATGTGACTGATGACCCCACTCCTGTTATTACTCCTGGATATGTGTGTATGTGACTGATGACCCCACTCCTGTTATTACTCCTGGATATGTGTATGTGACTGATGACCTCACTCCTGTTATTACTCCTGGATATGTGTATGTGACTGATGTCCCCACTCCTGTTATTACTCCTGGATATGTGTATGTGACTGATGTCCCCACTCCTGTTATTACTCCTGGATGTGTGTATGTGACTGATGACCCCGCTCCTGTTATTACTCCTGGATGTGTGTATGTGACTGATGACCCCACTCCTGTTATTACTCCTGGATGTGTGTATGTGACTGATGTCCACACTCCTGTTATTACTCCTGGATGTGTGTATGTGACTGATGACCCCACTCCTGTTATTACTCCTGGATGTGTGTATGTGACTGATGACCCCACTCCTGTTATTACTCCTGGATATGTGTATGTGACTGATGACCCCACTCCTGTTATTACTCCTGGATGTGTGCATGTGACTGATGACCCCACTCCTGTTATTACTCCTGGATGTGTGTATGTGACTGATGACCCCGCTCCTGTTATTACTCCTGGATGTGTGTATGTGACTGATGTCCCCGCTCCTGTTATTACTCCTGGATGTGTGTATGTGACTGATGACCCCACTCCTGTTATTACTCCTGGATGTGTGTATGTGACTGATGACCACACTCCTGTTATTACTCCTGGATATGTGTATTTTACTGATGACCCCACTCCTGTTATTACTCCTGGATGTGTGTATGTGACTGATGACCCCACTCCTGTTATTACTCCCGGATGTGTGTATGTGACTGATGACCACACTCCTGTTATTACTCCTGGATATGTGTATTTTACTGATGACCCCACTCCTGTTATTACTCCTGGATGTGTGTATGTGACTGATGACCCCACTCCTGTTATTACTCCTGGATGTGTGTATGTGACTGATGACCCCACTCCTGTTATTACTCCTGGATGTGTGTATGTGACTGATGACCCCACTCCTGTTATTACTCCTGGATGTGTGTATGTGACTGATGACCCCACTCCTGTTATTACTCCTGGATGTGTGTATGTGACTGATGACCCCACTCCTGTTATTACTCCTGGATGTGTGTATGTGACTGATGTCCCCACTCCTGTTATTACTCCTGGATGTGTGTATGTGACTGATTTCCCCGCTCCTGTTATTACTCCTGGATGTGTGTATGTGACTGATGTCCCCACTCCTGTTATTACTCCTGGATGTGTGTATGTGACTGATGTCCCCGCTCCTGTTATTACTCCTGGATGTGTGTATGTGACTGATGACCCCGCTCCTGTTATTACTCCTGGATGTGTGTATGTGACTGATGACCCCGCTCCTGTTATTACTCCTGGATGTGTGTATGTGACTGATGACCCCGCTCCTGTTATTACTCCTGGATGTGTGTATGTGACTGATGTCCCCGCTCCTGTTATTACTCCTGGATGTGTGTATGTGACTGATGTCCCCACTCCTGTTATTACTCCTGGATGTGTGTATGTGACTGATGACCCCACTCCTGTTATTACTCCTGGATGTGTGTATGTGACTGATGTCCCCGCTCCTGTTATTACTCCTGGATGTGTGTATGTGACTGATGTCCCCACTCCTGTTATTACTCCTGGATGTGTGTATGTGACTGATGACCACACTCCTGTTATTACTCCTGGATGTGTGTATGTGACTGATGACCCCGCTCCTGTTATTACTCCTGGATGTGTGTATGTGACTGATGACCCCACTCCTGTTATTACTCCTGGATGTGTGTATGTGACTGATGTCCCCGCTCCTGTTATTACTCCTGGATGTGTGTATGTGACTGATGTCCCCACTCCTGTTATTACTCCTGGATATGTGTATGTGACTGATGACCCCACTCCTGTTATTACTCCTGGATGTGTGTATGTGACTGATGACCACACTCCTGTTATTACTCCTGGATATGTGTATTTTACTGATGTCCCCACTCCTGTTATTACTCCTGGATGTGTGTATGTGACTGATGTCCACACTCCTGTTATTACTCCTGGATGTGTGTATGTGACTGATGTCCACACTCCTGTTATTACTCCTGGATGTGTGTATGTGACTGATGTCCCCACTCCTGTTATTACTCCTGGATGTGTGTATGTGACTGATGACCCCACTCCTGTTATTACTCCTGGATGTGTGTATGTGACTGATGTCCCCACTCCTGTTATTACTCCTGGATGTGTGTATGTGACTGATGTCCACACTCCTGTTATTACTCCTGGATGTGTGTATGTGACTGATGTCCCCACTCCTGTTATTACTCCTGGATGTGTGTATGTGACTGATGACCCCGCTCCTGTTATTACTCCTGGATGTGTGTATGTGACTGATGTCCACACTCCTGTTATTACTCCTGGATGTGTGTATGTGACTGATGTCCCCACTCCTGTTATTACTCCTGGATGTGTGTATGTGACTGATGTCCCCACTCCTGTTATTACTCCTGGATGTGTGTATGTGACTGATGTCCCCACTCCTGTTATTACTCCTGGATGTGTGTATGTGACTGATGTCCCCGCTCCTGTTATTACTCCTGGATGTGTGTATGTGACTGATGTCCCCACTCCTGTTATTACTCCTGGATGTGTGTATGTGACTGATGACCCCACTCCTGTTATTACTCCTGGATGTGTGTATGTGACTGATGACCCCACTCCTGTTATTACTCCTGGATGTGTGTATGTGACTGATGACCCCGCTCCTGTTATTACTCCTGGATGTGTGTATGTGACTGATGTCCCCGCTCCTGTTATTACTCCTGGATGTGTGTATGTGACTGATGTCCCCACTCCTGTTATTACTCCTGGATGTGTGTATGTGACTGATGACCCCGCTCCTGTTATTACTCCTGGATGTGTGTATGTGACTGATGTCCACACTCCTGTTATTACTCCTGGATGTGTGTATGTGACTGATGTCCCCACTCCTGTTATTACTCCTGGATGTGTGTATGTGACTGATGACCCCACTCCTGTTATTACTCCTGGATGTGTGTATGTGACTGATGTCCCCGCTCCTGTTATTACTCCTGGATGTGTGTATGTGACTGATGTCCACACTCCTGTTATTACTCCTGGATGTGTGTATGTGACTGATGTCCCCACTCCTGTTATTACTCCTGGATGTGTGTATGTGACTGATGACCCCGCTCCTGTTATTACTCCTGGATGTGTGTATGTGACTGATGTCCACACTCCTGTTATTACTCCTGGATGTGTGTATGTGACTGATGTCCACACTCCTGTTATTACTCCTGGATATGTGTATGTGACTGATGTCCCCGCTCCTGTTATTACTCCTGGATGTGTGTATGTGACTGATGTCCCCGCTCCTGTTATTACTCCTGGATGTGTGTATGTGACTGATGACCCCACTCCTGTTATTACTCCTGGATGTGTGTATGTGACTGATGACCCCGCTCCTGTTATTACTCCTGGATGTGTGTATGTGACTGATGACCACACTCCTGTTATTACTCCTGGATATGTGTATTTTACTGATGACCCCACTCCTGTTATTACTCCTGGATGTGTGTATGTGACTGATGTCCCCGCTCCTGTTATTACTCCTGGATGTGTGTATGTGACTGATGTCCCCACTCCTGTTATTACTCCTGGATGTGTGAATGTGACTGATGTCCCCGCTCCTGTTATTACTCCTGGATGTGTGTATGTGACTGATGACCCCACTCCTGTTATTACTCCTGGATGTGTGTATGTGACTGATGACCCCGCTCCTGTTATTACTCCATGATGTGTGTATGTGACTGATGACCCCGCTCCTGTTATTACTCCTGGATGTGTGTATGTGACTGATGACCCCGCTCCTGTTATTACTCCTGGATGTGTGTATGTGACTGATGTCCCCACTCCTGTTATTACTCCTGGATATGTGTATGTGACTGATGACCACACTCCTGTTATTACTCCTGGATGTGTGTATGTGACTGATGACCCCGCTCCTGTTATTACTCCTGGATGTGTGTATGTGACTGATGACCCCACTCCTGTTATTACTCCTGGATATGTGTATGTGACTGATGTCCCCACTCCTGTTATTACTCCTGGATGTGTGTATGTGACTGATGTCCCCACTCCTGTTATTACTCCTGGATGTGTGTATGTGACTGATGACCCCGCTCCTGTTATTACTCCTGGATGTGTGTATGTGACTGATGACCACACTCCTGTTATTACTCCTGGATGTGTGTATGTGACTGATGACCACACTCCTGTTATTACTCCTGGATATGTGTATGTGACTGATGACCCCACTCCTGTTATTACTCCTGGATATGTGTATGTGACTGATGACCCCACTCCTGTTATTACTCCTGAATATGTATGTGACTGATGACCCCACTCCTGTTTCCTTGTTCTGTCCGTGCACTGATTGTAAAGTGTGAGACAGGATCAAACAAGTTAGTGATCGCTGTCTATGCAGAGACATTTCCAGGAGGAGTTACAGCAGTGCAGAGGGCAGCAGCAATGTCATCTGGAGCTGTGAGAGCTAGTCGGTCGGATGATGCCCAAACATGAGGGTCAGGAGCCCCTGGTATCCACATGGACAGGATCAGAGGGGGATCCAGGCTTCCACCAGGGGCGAGAATTCAGCCACCGCCCACCCCAGTCATTATGTCACCAGTCATTCATATGCGATGTGCACACTATGTGCCTACTTTTTTGAATGTGCTTTCCTTCTGCACACATAAAACGCATGTTTTGGCAGGAAAAACGCAGCAAAAAATGCACCTTTTTATTGCATTTACATTTTTTTTATGCGTTTTTTTCCTGCTTTTTTTTTGTTATAGTTATGACGATTGCCTGGGCTCAGGCGCTGTACCCCCACAATCACCGCCGGCTCTCCAGCTGATGTTAAAGCCAGGACCCAGCTCTATAGGCCACTTTACACACAGAGATAAATCTGCAGCAGATCTGTGGTTGCAGTGAAATTGTGGACAATCAGTGCCAGGTTTGTGGCTGTGTACAAATGGAACAATATGTCCATGATTTCACTGCAACCACAGATCTGCCAAAGATTTATCTTTGCATGTAAAGTGGCCTTATAAGCTCAAAGCGGTGGCCGCACCACTCCTGGTAGTTTAACCATTCAGGAGGCAGGGCGAGGGATCACTTATATCTCCCTCGCAGTTGGGTCCCTGTAATGTGATCACTGGGACCCGATTGCTGCTATGGTAACCTTGGGTCGTCACCATGACAACCCTGGGTTACTGAACTACGGATCGCCTCACAGACCATGCAGTATGTGTGGTGTGTGAGACAAAAAGTGCTGCACTATAATCCCCTGTAGTGATAAAGCAATGCAGGGGATTATAGAAACTGGAACAATTTAGGGATACTTCACACACACAGCGAGATCGCTGCTGAGTCACGTTTTTTGTGACGCAGCAGTGACCTCATTAGCGATCTCGCTGTGTGTAACACTGAGCAGTGATCTGGCCCCTGCTGTGAGATCGCTGCTCGTTACACACAGCCCTGGTTCGTTTTTTTATTGTTGCTCTCCCGCTGATAAGCACACATCGCTGTGTGTGACAGCATGAGAGCAACAATCCTGAATGTGCAGGGACCAGGAGCCGGCGTCTGACAGCCTGCGGTAAGCTGTAACCAAGGTAAACATCGGGTAACCAAGGTGGTTACCCGATATTTACCTTCGTTACCAGCCTCCGCAGCTCTCACGCTGCCAGTGCCGGCTCCTGCTCCCTGCACACGCTAAGTTAAGCGGTGTGCGCTGGTAACTAAGGTAAACATCGGGTAACCATACCCGATGTTTACCTTAGTTACCAGTGTCCGCAGCTTCCAGACGCCAGATCCGTGCAAGCGCAGCTGGGGAATGGTCACTGGTCGCTGGTGAGATCTGCCTGTTTGACAGCTCACCAGCGACCATGTAGCGACGCAGCAGCGATCCTGACCAGGTCAGATCGCTGGTGGGATCGCTGCTGCGTCGCTAAAGTGTGACGGTACCCTAACATGCTGCCTCTTTTATCAGCAACAAAATCTGCAAGGAAAAAAAGCAGCGTATGTACAGTAAGTCAGGATTCTCATACACTTTGCGGGGATGTTTTTTCCTTGCTTTTATTGATTAAAAAAAGCCAGGAAAAAATGCAACAAAAATATCACCACGTGTGTACATAGCCTTACAGTCATGTGCCAATGAGCTGCTCTTCATATGTCTCACCATCTTCAGGGAAAAACAGAAGTAGGTAGAAAATCTAGATCTCACATGACCATAAATATGAGAATCACATGAGTGGAGTGGCCATGTGATGACTGCTGGAACCAGCGAGCAGAGCTGAATCCTGACAGTGAATATATTTCATGCTGTTAGGATTGGGCTACAGGGCTTAACTTTAGAATTAAAGGGTTTGCCCAGGTTTCAAATGAAAGTCTGTGTTCACTCTACGTGATTGCAGAACTCTGAATTCTCACAGCGCATATACTGCACACTTCAGATTCACCCATGCCGGTGGCAAAAGTGGGCAGTCATGTGAGCACAAGTGTGCGATTTGTATACTTCTGGCCACATTCAGACTAGTCGTTTCTGGCCTCAATTCATTTTCATTGAGTGAGGCAATGCATGTCTGGTCGACATGTAACTGCATATATATATATAAATCACATACTTGTGGTTTCGTGACCTCCCGCTCTCACCGCTGGCACCAGAGAATCCTGACAGTGTGCAGTGCAAGGAATTCAAATGTCTACCATCACATAGAATTACTGCAGATGCATAAAGAACTTGGACAACCCTTTAAATGCTTCTAACTACAGATTGGGGAACCTGAAGATATTCAAGTTTTGCGGGTCCAACCAAAAAAAAAAGTCTGGTTTGGGAACAGACTTCAAACTGAACATGAGCCCCGACACCCAATCCCATATAAGTCTATGGGGAACCTGAACTTGGGTGCTGTAAAATCGTGTTAGTAAGGGCTAGGGGGCTGCAAAAGGAAACAAAATGGGGATTAGATCAGGACAGTTATACTTACCAAGTCTCCGCGCAGCTGTCACACTGCTTATGGATCCGATAATTAACTCTCATGCATATTCACTGGTTCCCTGCCCACCCTCTGTGTCAGCACCCGTGACTGGTTGCAGTCAGACTGCCGGCATCTGTGATTGGTTGTGGAATGTAAAAATAAATAATTGGAAAAAATGGCATAGGGTTCCCAGTATTTTGATACCCAGCACAGATAAAGTAGATGGCTGCAGCCCCCAGCTGTGCATGTTATCTTGGCTGTGTATCAAAATACGAGAGACCTCAGGCAGCTTTTTTAATTATTTATTTGTGGTACATGCCCTCCGCATTGCCCTCTCCTTTCCATACTGAGCCCCCTTTTCACACTGTCTTCTCACACTGTGTCACCCCATAGTGCCCTGTCTCTATACTGTGCCAACTAATCATACTCCCCCCCTCCTCGGCATACTGTCCCCTCCTTGCTATGGCTTCACACTGCCCCCCACCCCCATGCTGCCTCCTACCCATACTGCCCCTGCCCCACATACCAAGTCTCCATTTTGTGCTCCCTCACATTTTTCTCATCTTTTACTGTCTCCTCACTATCTGTGCACTTACTCCCTGCTCAATCCCCATGATGTGCTCTCATTCATTGTCCCCCTGTCACAAACTTCGTCAACTGTCATGCCAGCATCAGGCTCTGTTTACATTGCAGATTTTAATACACCGCACCATAGTTTCTCTGGTGTCTGGGATCAACACAGGCAGACTCGGGCATCGACCTGCTGTGTGCTGATTGTGGAGACACGGGTGTCAGTGGGTGCTCTCGTCCGCTGGCCCGGCCACCTTTACAAAGACAGCATGGTCCAGGGCTCATCCCAACTGAACGCCCGACCTCCTTAACCGTGGGCGGAACACTACTCAAACAACACAGGATAAGGGAATCACAATATTAAGACTTTATTGGATCCCCAAACAATTAACGGCACATAGCACATAACCAGCAAAACACACAAATGTAACAGGCAACAGAGTCTCACCCTTCCGCTGGCTCACCAGGAATTTAGAATGTGCTTGCCTCAGAGCTTCCAGGGATACTTACTCTAATCCAGCCGCACCCCGCTTTCGGCGGGCACCCACCGAGAATGTAAGAACGCCAGATTTAGGAAGCTGGCTGAGGTCTGCAGAGTCTGTAGTCCAGTGACTGTATTATCCCAAGCTGGATTGCTTCCTTAGGTAGTCCTTGATAGCTCAGCCGAATCCTTGCATTCGATGCTGAGGTCCATGTAGTGTTATAATCCAGGTTCAGCTTGCCAATCGGATCCGCACATCCTAGATTGGTAGCATGTAGCAAGAGTTCCCCCTGGGCAATGGACAGTCCTCCTTCTTATACCCCTGGGCTCTCCATTCAGACCATTGGGGTCTTTACGATTGGTGGAAAAGACTGGGCTTTTATTGGCTAGATTTCAAGCCATATTCAAATATCCAGAGATAAGGGTGAGACAGGTAAGTTACATCACATCTAGCAATTCACTTAGTAATACAATGGGAAGTTCGCATAAATGATTTATGTGTGTCTGGCCTTCGTTAGCCAAGGCAATTACATGAATCAACAAGAGTTTTGTAAAAACAATGAGAGCTTATCCCCCATCTATAAACAAACTATCTTCATGTCTGGCTGAATTTTAAGAAATTTAACCCCTGCTAAGCACTGACAGAGTCCAGGTTATTACACTAATTTATAGGCAGGTTAGCAGGATTTAATCTCTGCTAATCTGCTTGTTAGGCTTCCCCACCAAAAGATTAAAGGAACCTATCACATCTGCTTCCCTTCTATTTAAGCTGGATGAAATCTACCCATGGCAGCTGTAGTTTCTATGTTGGTCTGTGTGGTGTGGTGTCCCAGATTGGTGAAAATTGTGCTGTTTTCCTGTTGCAGGTTTGTAAGTTTACCCCTGTTGTTTTGTAGCTTCCTTCCAACTCTTGTGTTTCCTCCTGAATCTTTTATTGTCTGTACCTTTGTGTGTGTGCGCTGTGTGACAGAGTTTGGTTTTCCATTGGTTGTCTATATCTGTGATTTTCATTACATTCCTGTTCAGTTCCTCCCTGGGGGGAGTGGGAGGGGGAATCAGATCAGGACTGGTCAGGGGCATGGCCTGGAGACCCAGGCATCTCCAAAATTAGGGGTATCCCGAAGAATAGGGATAGAATAAGGCCCCCTAGCTAGAGGGACAGATTACGGACTCCAGTTCCCTGCTATCCCAGAGTTATAATGACACCTCTCACTCCTATGGTGTCCACATACATTCCCAACCTCACTCCCCATACTGTCCTCAAATTTCCTCCCTCACTCCTCATACTATGTTCTCAAATTCCCACCCTCACTACCCATACTGTGTCCATATACATTCTCCCACCCTCGCTTCCTATACTGTGTCTGTACACATTTCCCACCCTCTCTCCCCATACTGTGTTTGTATACATTCTGACCCCCCTCTCTCCCCATACTGAGTCCAAATACATTCCCCCACCCTTGCTCCTTATACTGTCTGTAAACATTCCCCACACCTTAACTCCCCATACTGTGTCTGTATACATTCACCACACCCTCATTCTCCATAATGTGTCCGTATACATTCCCCCTCTCTCCCCATACTATGTCTGTATACATTCCCCCCACCCTTGCTCCGCATACTGTGTTTGTATATATTCCCCTCTCCCTATACTGTGTCCATATACACTCCCTCCTCACTCTCTTCCCATACTGTGTCAAAGTACAGTCCCCCATCCTCTCTCCCCATACTGTCTGTATACGTTCCCTCCCCCTTTCCCCATACTGTGTCCGAATACATTCCACCTTGCTCCCCATACTGTATGTGTTTACATTCCCGCCACCCTCTCTCCCCATACTGTCTGTATACATTCCCCCACCCTCTCTCCCCATACTGTCTGTATACATTTCCTCACCCTCTCCCCATACTGTGTCAGCATACATTCCCCCCACCCTCTTTTCCCAAACTGTCTGTATGCATTCCTCCCCACCCTCTCTTCCCATACTGTGCACTCAAATTCCCCCCCCTTCCCTAATTACAATAAATCTTCGGTGCTTTCAGCACTACTGAAGCACTATTCCCTGCTGGCTGCTCCCAGGGCACATACCCCACCTGGATGACTGCCCTATATCTATATATTGACAGATGTGTGCTGTACAAGGACCTGGAGGAGCTTCTGCGGGTGCCAGTTCAGATGATGTTGAAGTTTGTTTCTTATGCAGCAGTTTCTTGTTAACAAAGTTTTGTTTGTACAAGTTAAAGGGGTTGTCCAGTCTTCTTATAGTGAGGCCGGAGCCACACGGGGACTACTGCGACCCTCACATGACACTCGGCTCACACTGGCAGCATAGCGGGAGCCGAGTGGCATGCGTGTGTCATTGCGACAAGTCCAATTATGCGAACGGGCCACAGCTGTGGGGGGTGGGTCGGCACAGAGGAGGGGCAGGCCAGCGCTGAGGAGGGGAGGGCCAGCGCTGAGGAGAGGGAGGGATTTATCTCCTCTCCTCCGTTGCTGGCTATTACCATTCTCACTCTGCATTCGCATTACACCGGTGTAATTCGAGTGCAGTACGATTTTTCTCTCGCCCCATAGACTTGAATGGATGCAAGAGAAACAAGGATCACATTGCACCCGCAGCATGCTGCGATTGTTTTCTCAGTCCGATTAGGGCTGAGAAAATAATCGCTCATGGATACTGTCACATAGGCTAATATTGGTCCGAGTGGAATGCAATGCTTTATCGCACTCCACTCACTCCGATTTTCATGCCGTGTGGCTTAGGCCTATTATGCAGTCACCCAATGTAACTTTAGACTGCTCAGTCCTTGCAGTGCACACAGCACACTGTTAGGATACTTCGGTGTTGCCAGCAAGTGCAGCCAGTCATGTGACCACAATACAGTGCCTTGCGAAAGTATTTGGCCCCCTTGAATTTTTCAACCTTTTCCCACATTTCAGGCTTCAACCAAAGATAAAAAAAATTAAATTTTATGGTGAAGAATCAACAACAAGTGGGACACAATTGTGAAGTTGAACGAAATTTATTGGTTATTTTAAACTTTTTTTTTAAAAAAAAATAAACTGAAAATTGGGGCGTGCAATATTATTCGTCCCCTTTACTTTCAGTGCAACTAACTCACTCCAAAAGTTCATTGAGGATCTCTGAATGATCCAATGTCCTAAATGACTGATGAGGATAAATATAATCCACCTGTGTGTAATGAAGTCTCCATATAAATGCAGCTGCTCTGTGATAGTCTCAGTGTTCTGTTTAAAGCACAAATAGCATCATGAAGACCAAGGAACACAACAGGAAGATCTGTGATACTGTTGTGGAGAAGTTTAAAGCCAGATTTGGTTACAAAAAGATTTCCACAACTTTAAACATCCCAAGAAGCACTGTGCAAAAGATCATATTGAAATGGAAGGAGTATCATACCACTGCAATTCTACCAAGACCTGGCTGTGCCTCAAAAATTTCATCTCAAACAAGGAGAAGACTGATCAGAGATGCAGCCAAGAGGTCCATGATCACTCTGGATGAACTGCAGAGATCTACAGCTGAGGTGGGAGAGTCTGTCCATAGGACAACAATCAGTCGTACACTGCACAAATCTAGCCTTTATGAAAGAGTGGCAAGTAGAAAGCCATTTCTCAAAGATATCCATAAAAAGTGTCATTTAAAGTTTGCCACAAGCCACCTGGGAGACACACCAAACATGTGGAAGAAGGTACTCTGGTCAGATGAAACCAAAATCAAACTTTTTGGGCACAAAGCCAAACGATATGTTTGGCGTAAAAGCAACAAAACTCATCACCCTGAACACACCATCCCCACCGTCAAACATGGTAGTGACAGCATCATGGTTTGGGCCTGCTTTTCTTCAGCAGGGACAGGGAAGATGGTTAAAATTGACGGGAAGCCAAATACAGGACCATTCTTGAAGAAAACCTGTTGGGGTCTGCAAAAGACCTGAGACAGGGACTGAGATTTGTCTTCCAACAAGACAATGATCCAAAACATAAAGCAAAATCTACAATGGAATAGTTCACAAATAAATGTATCCAGGTGTTAGAATGGCCAAGTCATAGTCCAGACCTGAATCCAATCGAGAATCTGTGGAAAGAGCTTAAAACTGCTGTTCACAAACGATCTCCATCCAACCTCACTCAGCTCCAGCTATTTGCAAAGGAAGAATGGGCAAGAATTTCAGTCTCTCAATGTGCAAAACTGATAGACAAATACCCCAAGAGACTGCAGCTGTAATCGCAGCAAAAGGTGGTGCTACAAAGTATTAACTTAATGGGGCCGAATAATATTGCACGCCCCAATTTTCAGATAATTATTTTTTTATAAAACTTTAAAATAAGCAATACATTTCGTTCAACTTCACAATTGTGTCCCACTTGTTGTTGATTCTTCACCATAACATTAACATTTTTATCTTTATGTTTGAAGCCTGAAATGTGGGAAAAAGGTTGAGAAATTCAAGGGGGCCGAATACTTTTGCAGGGAACTGCATATGGTAACTGAGGACACCACCAGATACACTAGGATCACCTGAATACATGCTAAGACAAGTAATCATTGTTAAAAAGAGGAAAAAGTATGCAGATACTTCAGGATCACCATATTATTAAAGTTTGTTACATACCATAATATGGTGATCCCGAAGTATCTGCATACTTTTCCTCTTCTTTACAATGATTACTGGAACACATGGTCGACACATAAAGTGAATTAAAAAAACACCAGGTAACAAATGCACTACACAGGTATATCTATGATAAGACCTGTCCTCATCTGCCTACTTATACATTCGCAAGGTAAGGCCTAAGACACATGGCATGAAAATCGGAGCAAGTGGAATGCAATGAAACATTGAATTCAACTCAGACCAGTATTACTCTGTGTCAGCACCCATGAGCGATTATTTTCTCAGCCCTAATCGGACCGAGAAAGCAGTCGCAGCATGCTGCGGGTGTAATGCGATCCTCTTTCTCTCGCACCCATTCAAGTCTATGGGGCGAGAGAAAAATCACACTGCACTCGCATTACACAGGTGTAATGCGAGTGCAGAGCGAGAATGGCAATAGCCGGCAACGGAGGAGAGAGGGAGATAAATCCCTCTCTCCCCTCCTCAGAGCCGGCCTGCCCCTCCTCAGTGCCGGCCCGCCCCCCGCAGCTGTGGTTCGATTGCACCTCAGTCACAATGACACTTGCATACCACTCGGCTCCCGTTGTGCTGTCAGCGTGAGCCGAGTGTCATGCGAGGATCACAGTAGTCGCCTAATAAATATACCTGCAAACGAAGTAAAGATAAGGAGTTAAATACTTAAGAAACAAGAAAATAGCTCAAGATATACTGATGAATAAAATTCAATGTATTAATGATGGCATATACATAAAACAATATAATTGGAAGCTCAGAGAGCCCTGAGTTGAATGGTTACATCCAATTCAAGGAAGTGTACAGACTAGTGGTCTAAACAACAATAATAAAGGCAATAGCCATAAAGCAAACCCACAGAAACAAATTAAAAATAGGAAGTAATATATGGAATTCAGATATTTGATAATGAATAACAACATTTGTGAAATGAGGCAAGAAAATAAGATGAGGAAGGAACTCTGTGGAAATTGCCACAAATCTGTTGCTTTCTCAGGGAAAAAAATGGAGTAGAATTTTAGACCATGCCCCCATATACAGTATAGACCAAAAGTTTGGACACACCTTCTCATCTCTAGAACAACTGTTAAGAGGAGACTTTGTGCAGCAGGCCTTCATGGTAAAATAGCTGCTAGGAAACCACTGCTAAGGACAGGCAACAAGCAGAAGAGACTTGTTTGGGCTAAAGAACACAAGGAATGGACATTAGACAAGTGGAAATCTGTGCTGTGGTGTGATGAGTCCAAATTTGAGATCTTTGGATCCAACCACCGTGTCTTTGTAGAAAAGGTGAAGGGATGGACTCTACATGCCTGGTTCCCATCGTGAAACATGGAGGAGGAGGTGTGATGGTGTGGGGGTGCTTTGCTGGTGACACTGTTGGGGATTTATTCAAAACTTGAAGGCATACAGAACCAGCATGCCTACCACAGCATCTTGAAGTGGTGTGCTATTCCATCCGGTTTGCGTTTAGTTGGACCATCATTTATTTTTCAACAGGACAATGACCCCAAATACACCTCTAGGCTGTGTAAGGGCTATTTGACTAAGAAGGAGAGTGATTGGGTGCTACGCCAGATGACCTGGTCTCCACAGTCACCAGACCTGAACCCAATTGAGATGGTTTGGGGTGAACTAGACCGCAGAGTGAAGGTAAAAGGGCCAACAAGTGCTAAGCATCCCTGGGAGCTCCTTCAAGACTGTTGGAAAACCATTTCGGGTGACTACCTCTTGAAGCTCATCAAGAGAATGCCAAGAGCGTGCAAAGCAGTAATCAACGCAAAAGGTGGCTACTTTGAAGAACCTAGAATATAAGACATATTTTCAGTTGTTTCACACTTTAAGTATTTCATTCCACATGTTATAATTCATAGTTTTGATGCCTTCAATGTGAATCTACAATTTTCAGAGTCATGAAAATAAAGAAAACTCATTGAATGAGAACGTGTGACCAAACTTTTGGTCTGTACTGTATATCACATGATAGTATTGTTAATGAATTACATGATTGAAAAACATTACCAGGTGGGGAAGGAAATTTGTAGTCAAGTTCTCTTCTGAAAATATGGTGTCACACGGAGTTTTCCGAGAACTTCAACGACTGTCATGGCGTCATCAGGCTCTGTTTACATTGCAGATTCTGACACTCTGCCCGATGGTTTCTCTGGTGTCTCTGATCAACACAGGCAGACTTGGGTGTTGACCTACTGTGTGCTCAGTCATATTCAAATACAAAATGGATACAGCCGCACACTAAATGCCATCAATGTATAAGGGAACTCTGGTACTGCATTACTGCTATATGAAAAAAATGAGATTTTTAGTTTATGAATTGGCCAATGCATGTAAGCCCGGAAACCAAACGGCAAGGTAAATCTCAATATTCCGGGTCCCTAACTAAAATGCCACTATCTAGGTTAAAAACATCCTTGTTTTTAGCAGTAATGCAGTACCAGAGTTCCCTTATACATTGATGGCATTTAGTGTGCGGCTGTATCCATTTTGTATTTGCTAGGTTTTTTCAGCTGGCACCTATACACACTTGTAGGATGTGCAGGTCAGTCTTTTGAAATATTCTCAGTCATATTCAGGCTTGCAAGAGTTAACCTCTGGTAGCCTGCTTGTTAGGCTCCTTTGATCACATGTTGTGAGGAAGCCAATCACATCTGCTCCTCTCATATTGAAGCTGGATGAAGTCTTCTACCTATGCCAGCTATAGGTTATACTGTGTTGATCTGTGTGTTCTGATGTCCCAGAGTACCTGGAAAGGGTTGCATTTTGCCTAGAGTGGTTGTGGAATTTACCCGTCATCTTGTTTCTTCCTTGCTCTTTTATTCTTCCTTATCTTTATTATCTTCTACCTCTGTGAGCGTGTGTTGTGTGGCAGAGTTTTGGTTTCCCCTGTCTGTCTGTTATTGTGGGTTTAATCTTACTCCTGTCCTGCTTCTTCCTGGGAGAGGGTTTCAGATCAGTGCTGTAGGAGCAGGGCCAGGAAGAAGGTTAGGGGTATCCTTTTAGGGGTATGCCTGAGATTAGGGATAGCATACGGCCCCTAGCCTGAGGTTTCCTGCTATCCCCATAGCCATAGTGACGTATGAATTGATTATGCGTGAACAAACATTTGTCAATAACGTTATCCCAAAAACATATAGACAAAAAAAAAACATGAGCAAATAAACATATATAATGTTGTGAGGAAAGCACACAAAACAAAATTGGTTCAAAATCACCACTGCACATGCACAAAATGCCATAATATAAACAAGATCTCATAAAATCCAGATATGCGCATGCACGAACGTAAATCACAAAAGGTGATACACATCTTGTACATGTAGAAATTTCAAATACCGAATAAGTTAGTGCGCATGCACTGAGCAAATTAGGTGGAAGAAAACATCTGTATGTACTGTCCTTGCACAAAGAGGTTCATTAATGCCATGCATGCGCAAAAGAGGATAATCAGCAATATATTGACGGCATGTGTCAAAATATCAGAAAAGCAATAAGTTAATGCACTGTATGATTCAAAAAGAGAAATGGAACATATATGTAGAGAACAAACACACAAATCGCACAATTATGCCACGCATGCACAAAGAAGATGCGCTGATAATATACAAATAGGGCGCATGCACTATCATTGTCCACATATTTAGGATTATACACAAGAGAATAACGCACAATTGCCATGCGCAAACACTATGGTGTCTATAGAATCACATGGGTTAAGAGACATTGTGTGATGCAGCACTCATGCAAATGGAATGAAACTAAGATATATTGGCTAGAGAGGGGCAAGTACTGTAAATTTCCATACTTGAAGCAGAGGTGTATCTAGGTTTTCCAGCACCCGGGCAAGAATTCAGTTTGGCGCCCACCCACCCCCCACCAAGCGGTTTGGGTAGTCATCATGTGACCAGTCACTCATATGTGATTTGCACACTTAGTCATGTGATAACAAGCTGAATAATTTTCTCAATGTTCAATGAAAAACGTAGGAAGAAAAGCTGGTTGTCAGATGCAAGTATGAAAATCACATATGAGTGGAGTGGCCATGTGATGACTACTGGAACCATCGAGCAGAGCTGAATCCTGACCGTGAGTATATTACACGCTGTCAGGATTGGGTTACAAGGCTTAATTTTATAAATAAAGGACTTGACCAGGTTTCAGATGAAAGTCTGCAGTCACTATGTGTCACTCTATGTGACTTCAGGCTTCTGAATTCTCACAGCACTTGCACTGCACACTTCTAGGAGTCTCCGGTGCCAGTGGTGGGAGTGGACGTCATATGAACACAAGTATGCGATTTGTATACCTCTGGCCATATTCTGACTAGATGTGTCCAGCCTCAATTCATTTTCATTGAGCGAGGCTATCCATGTCTAGTCAGCACATGACCACATGTATGTAAATCACATACTTGTGGTTTTGTGAACTCCCACTCTTACTGCTAGCACCAGAGAATCCTGACAGCGTGCAGTGTGCACACTGTGAGAACTCAGAAGTCTGCAGGCACACAGAGTGTCACATGGAGTGACTGCAGGCTCATCACAAACTTGAACAACCCCTTTAATGCTCCTAACACATATGAAAACATAGTAACCCTTAACTTGTCAGACGGCACAATAGTTTATTATAGAGTTTGTCCACTACTTTAACATTGATATTGTATCCTAAGGATTGGTTACCAATGTCTGATCGGCCAGGGTCCAGCACCTGGCACCCCAGCCAATCGCCTGTTCTAGGTGCGGGCAGGTGACTGGAAGTGCTCAGTTCTGGATCTGGTCCATCTTCTGATAGTGGCTGCAGTACCCAGCCATGGTCACTATCAGAAGACGAATCAGATCCGGAAATAAGTATTTCCGACTACCTGCACTGGCAGCAGCTGATCAGCGGGGATACCAGACCCAGGCAGATCAGACATTGATGACCTATTGTAAACATAGGTCATCAATGTTAAAGTAATATTACAATTTATGAATTGTTACTTGTGTACAGGATCAAAATTAATAACAGCACCAAAACCATCAGAGGTAAATAATTAGAACCCCCATCAGTACAGAAACACAGCATCACAACCACTAGAAATACAGAAATTCATCATCAGAACCAACAGAAATTCGTCATAGACCCACAAGCAGTGAAGAGATTCATCATCAGAACCACACCACCAGCAGTACAGAAATACTGTACAGCCATATAACCCCATCAGTTCCTAAATAGCATTAATACAGAAATACATCATCAGAACCACAAGCAGTACATGGTACATCAATTGGAATGTCAGGTCAGACCCATATACTGTACATTTGTATTACATGAAGCTACAACTTCCAGTACATCCTTAACCCCTTAACGACCCATGACGTACTGGGTACGTCATGGATCGTGTGCGGTTAATCCCCGCCCCCTGCCGTGGGGATCCGCGCACATAGCTGATTTCAACAGCTGACATGTGTGCCTGCTAGTCGCGAGTGGAATCGCTTCCACCCGCGAGTATTAACCCCTTACATCTCGCTGCCAAAATCTGGCAGCGCGATGTATATGTGCGCCGCCATTATGCTGACTTACCCCGTCCCCATCGGAAGTCACGTGACGTGATCACGTTACTTCCGGTGGTTGCCATGGTAGCACAGGGTCATGTGATGACGCCTGTAGCTAAAATGAGTCACTTCCTTTCAATGCTGGAATACTGCCGGCATTAAAAGTAAAGCAGCATATCTGCAGATCTTAGCTCTGCAGCTGTGATCTGGAGATATGGCAGAGCGATCACATTGCTCATCGCTATAGCCCCCTAGGAAGACTAGTAAAATAAAAAAAAAAAGTTAAAAAAAAGTTTTAAAAATTTAAAAAAAATGAAAAACTTAAAAGTTCAAATCACTCCCCTTTCACCCCATTGAAAATTAAAAGGTTAAAAAATAAAAAATACACACATATTTGGTATCGCCGCATTCAGAAATGCCCGATCTATGAAAATATAAAATCAATTAATCTGATTGGTAAACAGCGTACCAGCAAAACAAAATTCCAAACGACAAAATTACGTTTTTTGGTTGCCACACATTTTGCGCAAAATGCAATAACAGGCGATTAAAATGTAGCATCTGCGCAAAAATGATAGTTAAAAACGTCAGCTCGAGACGCAAAAAATAAGCCATCACTGAACCATAGATCCTGAAAAATGAGAACGCTACGGGTTTCAGAATATGGCGCAAAACGTGCCCTATTCATGTTCGGTGTCTACAAACTCGCACCGACCTCAGGCATCACACCGATACATCAGTTTTACCATACAGTGAACACTGTGAATGAAATATCCCAAAAACTATTGTGCGATCACACTTTATTTGCAATTTTTCCGCACTTGGAATTTTTTTTGCCGTTTTCCAGTACACTATATGGTAAAACTTATGGTTTCATTTAAAACTACAACTCGTCCCGCAAAAAACAAGCTTTCATATGGGAAGATTGACAGAAAAATAAAAAAGTTACGGCTCTCGGAACAAAGAGAGGGAAAAAAAAAACAACGTAAAAACGCAAAATGCCTGGGGGCTGAAAGGGTTAAAGGGAATCTGTCACCAGGTGTTTGCCACCTAATCTGAGAGCAGCATAACGTAGGGGCAGAGATCCTGATTCCAGCCATGTGTCACTTACTGGGCTGCTTAATGTAGTTTTGATAAAATCAACAATTAATCAGTAGTGGATTATCATTAGAGGATGACTTTGCATGCTGCCAGGTAGTCCAGCATATTCATGAGCTCTGTATAACTGCTATGGTAGATCTGCAGCAGAGGAGACAGCAGACAGCTCAGTAAGTGACACATCGCAGGAATCAGGGTCTCTGCTCCTACGTTATGCTGCTTTCAGATGGGGGAGCAAAAACCTGGTGACAGATTCCATTTAACAATGTTAAGGAGATACTTGGGAGTTATTGGTCATCATCAGATTGCAGACCATACAGGATCCACTGTAAAGGGTACTTTACACACAACGATATCGCTAACGATATATCGTCGGGGTCACGGTGTTCGTGAAGCGCATCCGGCGCCGTTAGCGATATCGTTGTGTGTGACTAAAAGGAGCGACGATCAACGATCGCAAAAACGTCAAAAATCGTTGATTGTTGACATGTCGCTCCTTTTCATAATATCGTTGGTGGTGCATGCCGCTGGTTGTTCATTGTTCCTGCGGCATCACATATCGCTATGTGTGACACCGCAGGAACGACGAACATCTCCTTACCTGCGTCCACCGGCAATGAGGAAGGAAGGAGGTGGGTGGCATGTTCCGGCTGCTCATCTTCGCCCCTCCGCTTCTATTGGACGGCCGCTTAGTGACGCCGCTGTGATACCGAACAAACCGCCCCCTTAAAGGAGAGATTGTGCGGTGTCTCCAGCGACGTCGCTAAGCAGGTATGTGTGTGTGACGCTGCTGTAGTGATATTGTTCGTAACAGCAGCGATCACCCCCATGACGAAACAGCGACGTGGAAGGGTGCTATCGCGCACGACATCACTAGCAATTGCTAGCGATGTTGCAGCGTGTAAAGCCCCCTTTAGGCATCAGTTCCACTTGTGTTTTGCACAGACGAGTGCAATCTGATAAAACATTGGACTACACTCGCACCAGTGCAAAACTATGGGTCAGTGTCCATCTGTGATTGATTTCTCATGCCATATCAGCCTGAGAAAAGAATCACAGCATGCTGGGTTTGGCAGCGATTCTCAGCTCACACGCACCCATACAAGTCTATGGGAGAGTGTGACATATCGCACTGCACTTGAACGTGTGACATATCGCACTGCACTTGAACGTCATCAGAGTGCAATGCGATGTACGTAGAGACAGGCAGCGGAGAAGAGGGGGAAAGTGCCCCCTCTCTTACGCAACTGTGATCTGATTGCAAGATTGGATCACAATCACCTGACAGTCTATGTAATGAATTGTGGGGTGGGAAGGATTTCCCCACATACCTGTAAATAGCATCACTCCTTTCCCCACATACATAACATTACCCACTTCCTCAAGCAGCCCAACACAAGTAACTGTAACCCTTCCCCATGCAGCCCCTCAGAACGTAGTCCCCAGCATATAACATAATCCCTATGCAGGCCTCTGCATGTAACATCATCCCCATCACCACACATGCAGCCCCCCAGCACACATCACCCCCTTTCCTGCAGAGCCTCCCAGTATGTAGCCCCACACATGTGATCACTCCTTTCCCCAGCCAGCACCATGTATGTAAAAATCACACCTTCCGCTGTATAATGCCCCAATATGTAGCAGCTTCTGTGTACAATGCCCCAATATGCAGCCCTCATGTTTGAACATCCAGGTATCCTGTGCCCCCAAAGCACCACCTCACATTAC
This sequence comes from Anomaloglossus baeobatrachus, assembly GCF_048569485.1. Taxonomy (NCBI): domain Eukaryota; kingdom Metazoa; phylum Chordata; class Amphibia; order Anura; family Aromobatidae; genus Anomaloglossus; species Anomaloglossus baeobatrachus. Next base: position 782,098,446 of record NC_134353.1, read on the forward strand.
TCATCCTTAGCCCCTCTCTCCTTGGTGCAGCCTCTCAGTATGAATCCTCCACAGCTCCTCAGCTCCAGCAGCCACAATACACTCTGAGCACTGGGATGATGGAAGTTCAGCTCCGCACTGGAGGAAGAAGCCCTGCCACTTCCGGTGACATCATCACCTTACAGGAGCAACTACATTCTAGCCGCCGATGGATTCCCCTGCTGCGGCTCCGCTGCATGCACTGTGCTATACAACAGCATCACTCCCTGCCGGCGCACGCTTATGACAGATGAGGGCAATCTGGCCATGGGCCCAGACAGCCTCGGGCCAAAAAACAACAGGCTAGATTGCCTTCATTACTGACTGCCCTGCAGGATTACTGACATGCCATGTAGTGTGATCAGCTGACCTGATCACACTACAGACGTCCCTCTGACCCGGAAGTCTGGGCCCGCAGTCACAGCTTCAATTGTGTTCGTGTGTCGCACCTGGACTATCAGGTCGTCACAGGGTATTGCACAATCTACCCTCCCGTGCAGTATTCACCTCCTTCTTGGTTTTGGGTCCCTAACCACATGGTGTTGCCTCCATCAGCTCATCAAATCCTAGATATACCCTGCACCACACCCACCAAACACACCAGTGGACGGCTTGAATGGAATAGAGTCACCCATCTGGGGGGGAGGGGAGGTGAGGAGAGGAGTGTCAGTGTAGTCAGTAGTAAGAAGTGGTTAAAGAGTGGAAGTGAAAGGAGGTCGGGAGCGGGGCTCCTGAAGTACTATCTAGGTTGCAGACCGTGATCTGGGCCTAGGAGGAGTCGGACCTCCGGTCGCAGAAGATCATGGCAAGGGGCACGGATCTGTGGAGGAGAACAGCCAGCGGCCTTGCACCATCACTGGTCTGGGATCGAGGCACGACGGGGTACGTGGTCCCTAGGTCGGGGAGTAGTTTCAGGCAACCCGATTATTTACCGGAGGTGAACGGAGCCTTCAAGATTCGTTCCCAACCGCTCCAAAATCGGGGCACTAGCGCAACGAGGGGGATAGGACTTTCCATCCAAAACGGTCCAGAAAATCCCAAGCGTGAGCCCTGAGAGCAAGTTTCACACTACCGGGACCACCAGAGAAGTAAACTTAGTGCCAGGAGGCAGGTCACGGATCACCAGGCAGCACCACTGGGGACGGAACCCGAACTAGCTCTCTTCAGCGGCATCCAGAGACTTGTTTTACCAGTTGTCGGTGTCTGCTTAATGGACTGAGTGAGTACCAGAGTGACCCCTGCACCCCACGGCATTCCCCCCTACCCGTGGAGGGTTACAACATCTTGCTGCCCCACTTTATCACCCCGGGTACTCCCAGCGGCAGCGGCGGTACTTCCCAAATTACCGTACACCACGGGTGGCGTCACGAACTCTATAATATCCCTTGTAAATACCCCCTTCATTTGAGTGGCCGCACGATCCTCGGGTCCGGAGCCCCTCGAGCCACTGAGAACCCAGATCTGAGCAGCTCGGCTGCTTCCATGGGGGCGGCACACTCGCGTCTGAAATATCCAAGGACAATTGATTATAAGGACCTGGCGCCCCCGAACTTTCTCTGAGTCTGGACTGTCAGCTGATAGCCGGGACTTAGAATAGCCTGCGCCCACTACAGGGCAGCTAACGCAGCAGCCGGGGGGATGCTGAGACCACCGCATCAACAGCGCCCCCTGACAGCTGCGCCCGGGGCACATGCCCCGCCAGCCCCTTTCCCCCCCCCTAGATATGCCTCTGCTTGAAGGAAGAGAATATGTGACACCCTGGCAAAACCAGGTAGTCACAGAGGTTGTACAAATCTCTCAGGTGCAAGACTCCATCCTCCTTGGCATACCAACACAAAACCCACACCCTGGTGCACAACACCAGCCAGTAAAGCTTAGTCACCCCCCATGACAATAGGGACACACCAGTGGGCGGGCCCAGGTGGATGGGAGTGCCCACCTAGGGGTCCTGAGATGTCAGGGGAGGGAACACGTCAGTTAGAGTTGCAGAGTGGAGCTTGACAGTTGTGGAGTGACAGCGGAGTCAGGAGTTGGGGCCCGTGGACTACCGGACTACTGACTAGGTGGCAGACAGCAAGCATGACCACAGGCGACGGAGATCCGGTCGTGGGAGACCTTAAGTGGACTAGGGCAGGGTTGTAGCCCGCCGGTGCCGACAGCGGGAATCCAGTCCGGAGGCCGTGCACAGTTGGGGTACCTGGACCTAGGATGCCTGGACCCTAGGATGAGAAAGGTTTCAAGTCCCTTGTCAATTGACCAGCCGGGGACAAGGTTCCAGGCCTTGTTCCACAGTAAGCCCAGAGAGCGAAACGGAAGCTCAACGTGGGGGATAGGGTGTCCACCAGAACCCACAGAGGGTCAGATTTCACGGCCAGAGCTCCCAACATACTGTCACGGCCAGGTGGACGGGCAGACCCAGGAGGTGGATCCACAGGGCCGAACTCCTAGATGGTAGTAAAGAGTCCGGTAGCTGGAGCACTATAAACAGCAGAACAGTCCGTGCACACGAGTATAGCGGAGAAGTCCCTGGGACCACGGAGTCACGGGTGGTAGTCCGGGTGACGCAGCTCTGGTTCGGAAGCCGAGATGATGTCAGGCGGGGTCCGGAACCTTTGGAGCGAGGTGATGAGTCACCGCAGGGATCCGGGATGGTGCGGACTGTCAGGATGGCAGATGGACAGCGTTCGGGGTTCGGGATACGGCAGGACTGGATGGCGAGGCAGGCACGGCTCTACGAGAGAGATAGGTAAGTACATGCACAGAAACACCAGGAGACCTGACTCCTAGCTTAGGAAACACGAAGATCAGGCCCCGCCCCCTTGGACAATAACCCCCTTTATACCCTGTACCTGTTTAGCCTCATTTCCTGTTAATGGACGCTGGCCCTTTAAGAAAGGGTCAGTGACCGCGCGCGCGCCCTAATGCGCATGCGCGCCGCCCGGGTGCCAGAAGCCAGGGAAGGAGGCTGCGAGGAGGACGCAGGGGAGCCGGCCAGGGCCTGGGAAGCCGTCGGGCGCCGGGATCGGGGACCAGGGGGCCCGGGAAGGACGGGCACCGGAGGCTGGAGAGCGGGGAGCGTGGCAGGTGAGCCGGGGAGCGGGGGTGAGGACCCGGGGAGCGGAAACGAGGACCCGGGGAGCATGACAGTACCCCCCCCCCACGCCCCCCTCCCCGCAACCGGGACATGAAGGCACGGATCAGAGGAGTGCCCACGTTCTCCCTGGGCTCCCAGGACCTATCCTCAGGACCATACCCTTCCCAGTCCACCAGGAAGAACTGTCGACCTCGTACGGTCTTCATGGCCACGATATCCCTTACCGCATAGATGTCGTCATCGGCAATAGGTGGAGGAGCCGGACTGGCAGCAGCGGAGAAGGGACCAAGGACAACCGGCTTGAGCAGGGAGACGTGGAATGAGTTGGGTATCCTCATCGTGGCCGGGAGCTGTAGCTTGTAGGAGACCTCATTGATCTTGTTGAGGACTTTAAACGGCCCAATGTAGCGAGGACCCAGCTTGTATGGTGGTATCTTCAGGCGGACGTACTGGGAAGCAAGCCAGACGAGATCTCCAGGAGAGAAACACGGAGGGTCCAGACGTTTCTTGTCAGCGTGTCTTTTCATCCGCAGGGAAGCACGCCCAAGGGACGCTTTGACAGAGTCCCAAATGGTTGCAAAGTCACGGGCTACTGTATCTGCAGCAGGGACATCTGAAGAAGGAGATACAGGCAATGGGATGGAAGGCTGAAGTCCGTAAACGACATGGAAGGGAGAGCTGGAGGAGGACTCACTGACGTGGTGGTTGTGGGAGAATTCAGCCCAGGGAAGAAGAGCGGACCAGTCGTCGTGATGGGCGTTAACATAGTGACGTAAGAAAGAGGTCAAGATTTGATTGACCCTCTCTACCTGGCCATTAGACTGAGGATGGTATGCAGATGAAAAGTCCAGAGTCACTCCCAGATGTTTACAGAGAGCCCTCCAGAAGCGGGAGGTGAACTGAGTTCCTCTGTCGGATACGATGTGTAACGGAAAGCCATGCAAGCGGAAGATGTGTTGTATATAGGCGCCCGCGAGTTCCTGAGCAGAGGGCAGTCCAGCCATAGGGACGAAATGGGCCATTTTAGAGAACCGGTCCACCACGACCCATATGACTGTGTGTCCGGAGGACAATGGCAAGTCCGTAATAAAGTCCATTGCTATGTGTTGCCACGGAACTGACGGTATCGGCAGAGGCAGAAGACGGCCATATGGGAGGTGTTTGGGCGTCTTGTTCCTGGCACAAGAGGAACAGGCGGATACAAAAGCAGCGACGTCCGTGCGAAGGGATGGCCACCAGTAATGACGTACAATCGCACCCCATGTCTTTTTCTGACCAGCATGACCGGCTGTTTTCGAGGCATGTCCCCAGTGTAACACTTTTTCCCTGTCTACCTCGGAGACATAGGTCTTCCCAGGCGGTATCTGGGCCAGGGTGACAGGGGCCACCGGAATGATTTTACTAGGACAAATGATGGGTTGGGTAGTCTCTTCCTCCTGCTCCATGGGCATGAAAGACCTGGACAAGGCATCAGCACGTACATTCTTGTCCGCGGGTCGGAAGTGAAGCTGGAAATCAAACCTGGCAAAGAATAGGGACCACCTGGCTTGCCGTGGGTTCAGTCGCTGAGCGGACCGCAGGTATTCCAAGTTCTTGTGGTCCGTGTAAATAATCACGGGGTACACTGCCCCTTCCAGGAGGTAGCGCCATTCCTCCAAAGCCAGTTTGACTGCCAAGAGCTCTCGGTCACCGATGGTGTAGTTGCGTTCAGGCGCTGAGAAGCCCTTGGAGAAGAATCCGCAAGTCACCATCTTCCCGGAGGAGGACTTTTGCATGAGCACTGCTCCGGCTCCTGAGGAGGAGGCATCCACCTCCAAGGTGAACTGGCGGTTTAACTCCGGACGGTGAAGTACAGGAGAGGAGGCAAATGCCCGCTTCAGAGAGCCAAACGCGGCGTCAGCCGCAGGTGACCAGTCCTTTGGATTAGCCTCCTTCTTAGTCAGGGCGGAGAGAGGAGCAGTCAAGGCAGAGAAGTGAGGGATAAACTGGCGGTAGTAGTTGGCGAATCCCAGGAAGCGTTGGATTGCCTTCAGTCCAGAAGGAGGAGGCCAGTTGAGAATGGCGGAGACCTTCTTGGGATCCATCTGCAGTCCGGTATCAGAGATGATGTACCCCAGGAAGGGGAGAGAAGACTGCTCAAAGACACACTTCTCATACTTTGCGTACAGACGATTCTCTCTCAGTCTTTGTAGAACCAGCTGTACGTTTTCTCTGTGGGTTTGGAGGTCCGGAGAGAAGACAAGGATGTCATCTAGATACACTACCACACAGATGTAGAGAAGGTCCCGGAACACGTCGTTCACCAGTTCTTGAAAGACAGCAGGAGCGTTACACAGGCCGAAGGGCATCACGCAGTATTCATAATGTCCATCGCGCGTATTGAACGCGGTTTTCCATTTGTCACCAGAGCGGATGCGGACCAGATTGTAAGCACCCCGAAGATCCAGCTTGGTGAACACACGAGCTCCTCTAAGCCGGTCAAACAATTCGGGAATGAGCGGCAGTGGGTACTTGTTTTTTACGGTGATTTGATTCAAACCCCAGTAGTCTATGCATGGGCGTAAGTCGCCCTCTTTCTTCTTGACAAAGAAGAAACCTGCTCCAGCAGGAGAGGAGGATCTCCGAATGAACCCCCTTGCCAGGCTCTCTGAGATGTAAGCAGACATGGCCCTTGTTTCGGCTGGAGATAAAGGATATATCCGTCCTCGTGGTGGTGTTGTTCCTGGGAGCAGGTCGATGGCACAATCGTATGGACGATGTGGCGGCAGTACCTCGGATTCCTTTTTATCAAAAACATCTGCAAAGGACCAATAGGCCGAGGGCAGCCCCGGTAGGTTCTCTGGAACCGGAGGTCGTCGGATGGGTTGTATGGACTTTAGGCACCTCTCATGACACGAAGAGCCCCATCGGGTGAGTTCGCCAGTGCCCCAACTGACTGATGGTTCGTGTGTCCGCAACCATGGAAGTCCCAGCAGGATCTGGTGGGACATGTGTGGGAGGACGTAGAAAGCGATGTTCTCGGTGTGAAGGGCACCGATACGCAGTTCGACCGGCCTGGTGATCCAGGAGATGGTGTCAGAGAGGGGTCTCCCATCCACCGAGGCAATCACTAGGGGCTTGTCGAGTGGAATAACAGGCACCCGGTACTTGTCCACCGTGGTCTGCTGGATGAAATTGCCTGCTGCCCCGGAATCGAGGTAGGCATCAGCCGTGAACCGCGTCTCTCCCGTTGTCACTTGCACTGTCCATGTAACCGGGTCAGAGAGAGTCCCAGCACCTAGGGTGGCCTCTCCTACCAACCCTAGGCTTTGGAGTTTCCCGGCCTCTCTGGACAGGAGCGTAGGAGGTGAGTGCCCTCTCCGCAGTAAAAGCAGAGACCCTTGGCGAGCCGCTCTGCTCGACGTTGTTCAGACTGACGCACTCGGTCGATCTGCATGGGCTCGTGGACGGGAGCCCCAGCTGTCGAGGACTGAAGTACGGAGGGTTTCTGCGGAGGAGGGGAATGCCGTACCGGACGTCTCTCACGGGACGCTTCCTTGGATCGCTCCTGAAAGCGAATGTCCACTCGAGTCGCTAGGGCAATCAGGGCATCTAGGGTGGTCGGTACGTCACGACCCGCCAGCTCGTCTTTAATTCGCCCTGAGAGTCCTTCCCAGAGAGCGGTGGTTAGAGCCTCGTTGTTCCACCCTAGTTCTGAGGCCAGGGTGCGAAACCGGATCGCGTATTGACCCACCGTCAGAGTCCCCTGACGTAAGCGGAGAAGAGACGAAGCAGACGCGGAGGCGCGTCCGGGCTCATCGAAGGTACCACGGAATGCCTGCAGGAAGTCCTGGATGTTCGTGGTCACAGGATCCCCCTTCTCCCACAAGGGGTTCATCCACGCCAGTGCCTCACCCTCTAGATGGGACATGATGAAGGCGACCTTGGCTTGGTCGGAGGCAAACAAATGCGGCAGCTGCGTGAAATGGAGGGAGCATTGGTTTAAGAATCCCCTGCAGGTCTTGGGGTCTCCGGCGTACCGGGCTGGTGAAGCCAACCGAAGTCTGGTGGTATCTGAAGAAGTCGCCACAGGAGCTGGAGCCGTGGCTTGACTAGTGGAAGCCCGGGATGTTGAAGTCGTAACTGCCGCTTGTAGCGTGTTCAGGCGGGCGTCCACAGAAGACATGAATTGCAGCATGCGGGTCTGAGTCTCACGCTGGCGTTGGAGTTCCTCCTGTACGGCTGCTAGTGCTGCAGCGGGATCCATGGCCTGATCTTACTGTCACGGCCAGGTGGACGGGCAGACCCAGGAGGTGGATCCACTGGGCCGAACTCCTAGATGGTAGTAAAGAGTCCGGTAGCTGGAGCACTATAAACAGCAGAACAGTCCGTGCACACGAGTATAGCGGAGAAGTCCCTGGGACCACGGAGTCACGGGTGGTAGTCCGGGTGACGCAGCTCTGGTTCGGAAGCCGAGATGATGTCAGGCGGGGTCCGGAACCTTTGGAGCGAGGTGATGAGTCACCGCAGGGATCCGGGATGGTGCGGACTGTCAGGATGGCAGATGGACAGCGTTCGGGGTTCGGGATACGGCAGGACTGGATGGCGAGGCAGGCACGGCTCTACGAGAGAGATAGGTAAGTACATGCACAGAAACACCAGGAGACCTGACTCCTAGCTTAGGAAACACGAAGATCAGGCCCCGCCCCCTTGGACAATAACCCCCTTTATACCCTGTACCTGTTTAGCCTCATTTCCTGTTAATGGACGCTGGCCCTTTAAGAAAGGGTCAGTGACCGCGCGCGCGCCCTAATGCGCATGCGCGCCGCCCGGGTGCCAGAAGCCAGGGAAGGAGGCTGCGAGGAGGACGCAGGGGAGCCGGCCAGGGCCTGGGAAGCCGTCGGGCGCCGGGATCGGGGACCAGGGGGCCCGGGAAGGACGGGCACCGGAGGCTGGAGAGCGGGGAGCGTGGCAGGTGAGCCGGGGAGCGGGGGTGAGGACCCGGGGAGCGGAACCGAGGACCCGGGGAGCGTGACACATACAAAGTACCGGGAGTGGACTTCCCCGTTGCAAGCGGCGTTGTCCAATTGAAGACACAAACACTGAGTGGAGGAGGAAGGGACCCCTGTTTGCTACATCAGGGTGTGGGACCCGAATACACCCGCCGGAGGCAACCAGTCACTGGCAATTTGGTTTACCACTGCACTCTGTGTGTAATTCTTTGGAAGTATGAGTACACCATCCATCCCCGGTCCAACCCTGCATGACACTCTCCACAGCCGTTACTCCCGTTCACCTGGACCCCAGGACTACACCTCCCCTACTCTTGGAGGGGATTCCATCCGGCTGCCCTGCTCCATCAGCCTCGGGCGTCCCATCACTAGGCAGCGGCAGTGCTACCAACTCTCACCGCAACCCACGGGTGGTGTCACTGACAGACTTTTCCCCTGTAAATATCTCTTTTTATTAGTGTTGTGGGCAGCGGGCCGCTGCACGACCCCCGGATGCAGTCGCCACTCGAGCCGCAGCCACAATCCCTGATCCGAGCACCTCGAGTAGCCCCCCTGACATGGTCTGCGGCCCCGCCCACAACAACTAAACCTGTCGTCACGAACAGGACTCTTACCCCATCCCCTAACCTGAGTGAAGTGTGCCTTTCCTGGACTGCAAACTGTGAAACGCTAAAAATTTTTGGACTGCCGCCATCTTGCCCGCCATATTTGGCGCCAAAAACAACAACCTCGCCATCTTCTTCCCTGAAAATGCTCGAATCTGAAGCCCTGCCCCCTAAGAACGCAGGCGGAACCCGATGATCTCCAGAGCAGGAAGTTGCAAAGGACAGTGGGTTACACGAGACTGCTGTCGAAAACCAAGGGGGAGGGCAGGAAAAAGCGGCATGTGACCAGAGAAGATAAAGGGCAGGGACACCAGGACTCTGCAGAAACCCGTTCCTGGACACCAACGCGGCAAGATGTCATAGTTACATAGTACATAGTTACATAGTTACTTAGGTTGAAAAAAGACCTAGGTCCATCTAGTTCAGTGATGGCGAACCTATGGCACGCGTGCCACACTGGGCACGCAGAGCCCTTTGTGTTGGCACGCGCGCTGTCGCCACACTGAGCCACTTTGTACTGTCGGTGTGGTCGCGCCGACAGTACAAACTGGTGTTGGAGCGGAGGAGACATTTCTCCTGCCTCTGACACGCCTCCTCTCCTGAGCCGCAGGCCTGTTGCCTAGGAGACAGAGGGGTGTCAGTAGGCGGCGCCGGCGTCCTGTGGATCTTTCTGAACTGACTGAGGGTGGCGCGCAGCGGAGGAGCAGGGGCTGCAAGGTGAGTTTTTTTTTTTTTTTATTTTCAAGCTGTGTGCGGCTGTGCCAGGACGGGGGCAAACCCAGAGCACGGGGGCAAACATACAGAGCACGGGGGCAAAGAGCACGGGGCAAACCCAGAGCACGAGGGCAAACCCAGAGCACGGGGGCAAACCTACAGAGTACGGGGGCAAACCTACAGAGCACGGGGCAAACCTACAGAGCACGGGGGCAAACCTACAGAGCACGGGGGCAAACCTACAGAGCACGGGGGCAAACCTACAGAGCACGGGGGCAAAGAGCACGGGGGCAAACCCAGAGCACAGGGGCAAACATACAGAGCACAGGGGCAAAGAGCACGGGGCAAACCCAGAGCACGGGGGCAATCCCAGAGCACGGGGGCAAACCTACAGAGCACGGGGGCAAACCTACAGAGCACGGGGGCAAACATACAGAGCACGGGGGCAAAGAGCACGGGGCAAACCCAGAGCACGAGGGCAAACATACAGAGAACGGGGGCAAACATACAGAGAACGGGGGCAAACATAGAGAGCACGGGGGCAAACATAGAGCACGAGGGCAAACCCACAGTACGGGGGCAAAGAGCAGGGGGCAAACATTCAGAGCACAGGGGCAAACATTCAGAGCACGGAGGCAAACATTCAGAGCACGGGGGCAAACATTCAGAGCACGGGGGCAAACATACGGAGCACGGGGGCAAACATACGGAGCACGGGGGCAAACATACGGAGCACGGGGGCAAACATACGGAGCACGGGGGCAAACATACGGAGCACGGGGCAAACATACAGAGCACGGGGGCAAACATACGGAGCACGGGGGCAAACATACGGAGCACGGGGGCAAACATACGGAGCACGGGGGCAAACATACGGAGCACGGGGGCAAACATACGGAGCACGGGGGCAAACATACGGAGCACGGGGCAAACATACAGAGCACGGGGGCAAACATACAGAGCACGGGGGCAAACATACAGAGCACGGGGGCAAACATACAGAGCACGGGGGCAAACATAGAGCACGGGGGCAAACATACAGAGCACGGGGGCAAAGAGCACGGGGGCAAACATGGAGAGCACGGGGCAAACATGGCTGCAAGGATGGGGGAAACATGGCTGCAAGGATGGAGAGAAACATGCAAAGATGGGGGGAAACATGACTGCAAGGATGGGGGGAAACATGACTGCAAGGATGGGGGGAAACATGACTGCAAGGATGGGGGGAAACATGACTGCAAGGATGGGGGGAAACATAACTGCAAGGATGGGGGAAACATGACTGCAAGGATGGGGGGAAACATGCCAGGATGGGGTACATTTAGCAGGAAGGGGAACATGCCAGGATGGGGTACATTTACTAGGATAGGGGATACATTTACCAGGATGGGGGGAAACATGAAAGGATGGGGGTACATGAACATGCCAGGATGAGGAAAATTGGCCGGATGGGGAACATTTAGCAGGAAGGGTGACATTTATCAGGATGGGGTATATTTTTCCAGGATGGGGTACATTTACCAGGAAAGGGGACATTTACCAGGATAAGGGAACATGCCTGGATGAGGTACATTTACCAGGAATGAGGTACATGCCTGGATGGGGTACATTTACCAGGATGAGGAATATTTACCAGGATGGGGACAAATATACCAGAATGTAGGAAATATATATCAGGATGGGAGACATGTTTACCAGGAAGTGGCCAGGAAGGGGAACATAACTACACAATGAAGGGGAGGGGAGCAACTCTTACGTTTTTATAGGTTTTCAGGATGTTCAGACTTTGAAATGTAGATGTGGATTACAGGGTGACATCTGATTGCATTTCATGCTAAAATCCCTTGTGTCTAATATGCTGCAATTTTTTTCCAGAAAGATCAATCCAACTGCTGTGTCTGGAAAGGTTAGGGGCTCAGCTTCAATGTGTGGTAAGCACGAATGAGCGTGATGACCCCTGCTGAACAGAAGGGAAGACTGCAAAGGTAAGATTAACATCAATTATTTACATAATAGGATTGGTTGGCACTTCGGAAAAAAAAATGGGTTTAGGGATACAGTTTGGGCACTCGGCCTGTAAAAGGTTCGCCATGACTGATCTAGTTCAACCTTCCTCCACCAGTTCTACATTTGGTCACTAAGTCATTTATAACCAACAATGTTGTGTGTACTGAGGAAATCATCCAGCCCTTTTTTAAAAGCTGTTATAGTATCTGCCATTACTACCTCTTGTGGTAGGGCATTCCACAGTCTGACTGCTCTAACTGTAAAGAACCCTTTACTATTTAGCTGCTGGAATCGCTTGTCTTCCACTCGCAGTGTATGCCCCCTGGTCCTTAGTATTGTCTTTGGAATAAATAAGTCATGCGCCAGTCCTTTATATTGACCACACATGTATTTATACATATAAATGAGATCTCCTCTGAGATGTCTTTTTTCTAAGCTAAACATATCTAACTTTTTCAACCTATCATCATATGGGAGGCCTTCCATTCCTTGTAGTAGTCTAGTTAGCCGACTTTGAACTTTAAAATGTGGAGCCCAAAACTGGATCCCATATTCCAGATGTGGCCTCACAAGTGATTTCTAGAGGGGTAACAATACGTTGGGATCACGGGATCTAATCTCTCTTTTTATACACCCTAAAATCTTGTTTGCTTTAGCAGCTGCTGCTTGACATTGAGTGCTGCTGCTCAGCTTATTTGTTATAAGAATACCTAAGTCCTTCTCCTATTCTGTAGTCCCGAGTTTACTTCCATTTAATGTATACGCAGTTATAGGATTACTCCATCCTAAGTGCATTACTTTACATTTATCAACATTAAATCTCATTTGCCAAGTATCTGCCCATTCTGACATCTTATCCAGATCTTTTTGTAATATTGTATTATCAAGGTCAGTTTTTAATATCCTACATAGTTTGGTGTCATCAGCAAAGACTGACACTTTACTATTAATCCCATCCACAAGGTCATTCATAAAGAGATTAAAAAGAATCGGTCCTAGCACAGATCCCTGCGGCACCCCACTGCTGACTATAGCCCATTTAGAGAATGTACCATTTAGGACTACTCTTTGTTTCCTATCTTTTAGCCAATTCCTTACCCAGTTGCATATAGTTTCCCCTAGTCCTTGCTTCTGGAGCTTTAGTATAAGGCTATTATGTGGTACAGTATCAAATGCTTTTGAAAAGTCCAAATAAATCCCATCAGCTGCATTACCAATTTTTTGCATTACCAGGTTTGCACTTACCCCCTCATAGAACCCCAACAGGTTGGTTAGACATGACTTATCTTTCATGAATCCATGCTGTCTGTCAGTTATTATATTATTTTCTACAGTATATTTTTGCATGTCATCCCTTAAAATGCCCTCAAAAACTTTGCATACTACTAATGTCAGGCTTACTGGATGGTAGTTGCCTGGATCTACCCTCTTACCTTTCTTAAATATCGGTACCACATCAGCAATCCTCCAATCCTGAGGCACCAACCCTGTTACAAGCGAGTCGAAAAAGATGAGATACAGCGGTCTGTCGATTACGGAGCTCAATTCCCTCAATATTCGTGGATGAATGCCATCTGGCTCGGGGGATTTGTCAATGTTTAATTTACCCAGACGTAGGCGTACTTCTTCTTGTGTTAAATTAATTATATCGGGTGGTGAACTTTGATTTTTGACTTGTTGAATGATCCCTGGTACAGTCAGTTCCTTGGTGAACACAGATGAGAAATGCCTATTTAATATCTCAGTCTTTTGTTTGTCCTCTATAACTAACTTGTTATTATATTTTAAGAGGCCAATACTATCTTTACTTTGATTGATAACTAAACTTTGTTTTCCTTTTGGCATTAATGTATTTTTAAAAGATTTTGGGATTTATTTTAATGTCATTGGCAATTTTTGTTTAAGTAGCTAATTTTGCTTGCTTGATTTCTTTTTTGCATTTCCTGTTGATATCTTTATACTTCTGAAATGCTATTTCTGTATTCTCAGCCTTGAAGATTTTAAACGCCCTTTGTTTTTGTTTTATTATACTTTGTACAGTCTTATTTATCCATAGTGGTTTCTTTTTATTCCTGGACATTTTATTACCGGAGGGTATAAGTTTTTTACAGGACTCTAGGAGTATATCCTTAAACTTTCCCCATTTATGTTCAGTATCCCCAGTTTACATGACTTTGTCCTAATCTACACATTTAAGCTCTTCCCTTAATTTGTTGAAATCTGCTTTCCTAAAACTCCATGTTTTGGCATTTCCCCTTTGAAATGTTCTATTGAATATTACTTTGAAGCTTACCATATTATGATCGCTGGTGCCCAAATGCTCCCGGACCTGTAGATCTGAAATTGTACCCGGTTTATTTGACAGGACCAAATCTAGCAAATTATCTCCCCTCGTCGGTTCATCTACCATCTGAGAGAGGAAATTGTCTTGATTAGTAGATAAGAACTTACAGCTTTTAGCAGAACCAGAAGATTCTATGTCCCACTGACTGTCTGGATAGTTAAAATCCCCCATAATAAGAACCCGATTATTATTATCTGCCTTTTCAATTTATTGCAGCATTTCACCCTCTATTTGTTCAGGTATGTTAGGAGGCTTATAGCAAACTCCAATTAATATTTTTCCATTATTCCCCTACCCATGTACATTTACCCATATTGACTCTAAATTGTTGCAGTTCCCCCCAATGTAATCATTCAACACAGAGATAGAAGTTTCAGAAAGAAGTCGGGGATCAGCGCCACGCTTATCACCATTCAATCCAAAGGATAATTTTCCAAGTCATTTATTAAGGAAGCATGATCAAGTCTACGCATTTCAGGGGTCTCTGCCCCCTTCCTCAGGACAATGCAACAATGACACAGATTTTTCAGGCAAAACCCCTGAAACGCGTAGACTTGATCATGCTTCCTTAATAAACGACTTGGAAAATTATCCTTTGGATTGAATAGTGATCACCGCGGCGCTGATCCCCGACTTCTTTATGAAACTTCTATCTTATTGTTACGGGTCCGCAGCTGTCTCCACTGACTTCTATGCTTCATGAGGTATTGTGACTCTCACAATATCCATAGGTGAGTGCACCCTATTATCCTTTTTATTGATTTTACCGGTTAAGACCCTATGCGCCTGTCTTTCCTCCACAGTTTATAAAAATCATTCAACACAGGCTTTAGGTTAGATTTGACAAATATACACACCCCACCACCTTTTTTGTCTTTCCTGTCCTTCCTGAATGTAGTATAACCCTCTATGTTTGTCACCCCATCATGGCTTTCATCCAGCCAGGTTTTCGTAATGCCCACCACATCATACTCCATGGTTGACCTAAGTGTCTCCAATTCATTCATTTTGTTTGCAAGACTTCTTGCATTTGCAAGTAGACATTTAATACTATTACATAGTTACATAGTTACTTAGGTTGAAAAAAGACCTAGGTCCATCTAGTTCAACCTTCCTCCACCAGTTCTACATTTAGTCACTAAGTCATTTATAACCAACAATGTTTGTTTTGTGTACTGAGGAAATCATCCAGCCCTTTTTTAAAAGCTGTTATAGTATCTGCCATTATTACCTCTTGTGGTAGGGCATTCCACAGTCTGACCGCTCTAACTGTAAAGAACCCTTTCCTATTTAGGTGTCGGAATCGCTTTTCTTCCACTCGCAGTGAGTGCCCCCTGGTCCTTAGTATTGTTTTCGGAAGAAATAAGTTATGTGCCAGTCCTTTATATTGACCACACATGTATTTATACATATAAATGAGATCTCCTCTGAGACGTCTTTTTTCTAAGCTAAACATATCTAACTTTTTCAATCTGCCATCATATGGGAGGCCTTCCATTCCTTGTAGTAGTCTAGTTGCCCGCCTTTGAACTGACTAACTTCTGAATGTCCTTTTTAAAATGTGGAGCCCAAAACTGCTATTAAGCTATTAAGAAAAAACAAAAAGCCAGCACCAAATGTGCACTTCAGCACTAAACATTCCAAACTGTACTTATAAAAATTTTGAGATTTTTGGCAAAAAATTGCAATTTCTTGAGCTGCCTCGCCATGTCACGGCAAATCTCATTTGAGGCAGTCCTACACTAAAATATTTTTATAAAATGTGCCATACGGCCTCACATATGAATAGTAGAACTGCTCTTAGCAGCACTCACCTGGTCTATTTCAATCCCGTACCCATGACTGAGTCATGGCTGTGGGCGGGACAGGTCCATGCAAATGCTGCATGAAGTAAATAGCCTGTGGACAAAGCCTGATGACTTAATGTGAACAGTCACCAACCGCCAAAATCTAGACAGATGGAATACATCCCAAATTGGGGTGCATAGCAAGGTGGAGGTCAACCACCGACCAATTCAATGAAGAAAAAACAAAAAGCCAGCACCAAATGTGCACTTCAGCACTAAACATTCCAAACTGTACTTATTATAAAAATTTTGAGATTTTTGGCAAAAAATTGCAATTTCTTGAGCTGCCTCGCCACGTCATGGCAAATCTCATTTGAGGCAGTCCTACACTAAAATATTTTTATAAAATGTGCCATACGGCCTCACATATGAATAGTAGAACTGCTCTTAGCAGCACTCACCTGGTCTATTTCAATCCCGTACCCATGACTGAGTCATGGCTGTGGGCGGGACAGGTCCAACCAAATGCTGCATGAAGTAAATTGCCTGTGGACGGTGGTTGACCTCCACCTTGCTATGCACCCCAATTTGGGATGTATTCCATCTGTCTAGATTTTGGCGGTTGGTGACTGTTCACATTAAGTCATCAGGCCTCGTCCACAGGCTATTTACTTCATGCAGCATTTGCTTGGCCCTGTCCCGCCCACAGCCATGACTCAGTCATGGGTATGGGATTGAAATAGACCAGGTGAGTGCTGCTAAGAGCAGTTCTACTATTCATATGTGAGGCCGTATGGCACATTTTATAAAAATATTTTAGTGTAGGACTGCCTCAAATGAGATTTGCCGTGACGTGGCGAGGCAGCTCAAGAAATTGCAATTTTTTGCCAAAAATCTTAAAATTTTTATAATAAGTACAGTTTGGAATTTTAGTGCTGAAGTGCACATTTAGTGCTGGCTTTTTGTTTTTCTTCATTTAATACTATTAACGCATTCCTTAGGCCTAGCATCCCTATGTTCCTTGCATGTCCCAGCCCCCCTAATCCTTCATTGACCCCCTACCATCTCACTGTCTCTATCTGCTCAATCCCCTTATTTGCTCCACTACCCTCCCTCCCTCAGATCCTAGTTTAAAAGCTCCTCCATCCGTCTGACCATTTTCTCCCCCAGCAAAGCTGCACCCTCCCCATTGAGGTGCAGCCCGTCCCTACCATAGAGCCTGTAGCCGACTGAGAAGTCGGCCCAGTTTTCCATGAACCCGGACCCTTCCTTCCTGCACTAATTTCTAAGCCACGTATTTATCTCCCTAAGCTCCCGCTGTCTTTCTAGTGATGCTCGTGGCCCGGTAGTATGTCTGAAATGGAAGATTTCAGGAAACATCAATGGATCAATTCTGGTTTATTCTACGCGTTTTGAAGCTTTCCAGCCTCTTCTTTCTGGATAGTGTTGAAACGTATAGAATAAATGGTAATTGATCCATTGATGTTTCCTGGACTCTTCCATCCTGAAGTCTTCAACAGCAGCACAGAAAAAAACGTTTTTTCCCTTCTTCTAGTGCCTGTACTGAATGTACCCACGTGGCTCTGCAGCAGCTACATCTTCATCGCTCATGTATTGTTGTGTCACACAAATACAGCAGGTGAACACAATCTCTTTGTACTACTGCTAATCAGATAAGTCCCTATTTGGACCTTTATTCCCCAGTGTTTCCTCCTTATGATCAGGGATGTACGTCACAGATCAGTGCTCACCTCAAACTCACACATTGAAGTGGTGCGGAAAAAAAACCTGAAAGATGGGTGGAGGGGAGGTCGAATTTAGAAAATACTATGGCGATCACAAGGGAAAATCACACACAGCAGCAGTACAGCAGCAGCTATACAAGTCTCAGTGAATAAACGTCAGCGGGGGGCAATACAACTGCTCTGCACGTGATTCGTCAGTGGAATGGAGACGTGCAGAGCAGTAACAATATTTTACATTTCATCATTTGGCTGCAATTGGTCAGTTTGCACAGACCAGCCAATCGTAGCGGTCGCGACAGGTGGGACCTTTGCCGTCTCACTGGGGGTCCTCACACTGGTGCTGTCACAGCACCAGTCAGCACTGACTACCAGTGTAAAAATTCATTTTCATTGGTTGAAGTGCTTTACTATGACAATTGTCTGATTGTATATGAGCGGCCAAATGCAGCAATCTCTGATCTGGAGGTAAAGGGGGCGGAGGGCAGTGAAACCACCTGGGAATCGAGGCAAGATGGCCTGCTGTCGGGGACAGCAGCCTTCATAACCCGATGGCCGTGTCTTTTGACACAGTGATCGTTTTCTCACAGGATGTACCAGTACATCCATTAGCGGGAAGTCACTTCAAAATAGGATGCACCAGTACATCCAATGTTGGGAATGGGTAATAGCTCAGACTGGAACACTGGGTTACAGCTCTCTAGCACCTTCCGTTCTCCACATATTCACAAAAACAAATTATGCAAAAGCAAATATTAATTGAAATCTCTTTGTGATACATGAGACCTAAAATATCTGCACATAACTCACATATGCAACATACCTGGAAAAAGGTGGTGTAACCCGGAACCATGGGATATTATTTATTTATAGAGCACCATTGATTCCATGGTGCTGTACATGAGAAGGGGTTACATACAGAATACATATACAAGTTACAGTAGACAGACTGGTACTGAGGGAAGAGGACCCTGTCCTTGTGGACTTACATTCTATAGGTTATTGGGAAGGAGACAGTAGGTGGGGTGTTGGTTGGGTGGCAGTTCTGGCACAGTGGTGAGGCAGTAGCTGTGATGGTGATGAAGTGGGGTCATTGGAGATTATAGGCATTTCTGAACAGATGAGTTTTTAAGTTCCGTTTGAAGCTTGCAAGTGTAGCAGATAACCTGGCGTGTTGAGGCAGCAAATTCCAGAAGACAGGGGATGCTCGGGAGAAGTCTTGGAGGCGGTTGCACATGGAGCGAATGAGAGAGGAGGAGAGATCTTGGGAGGACCGTAGGTTACGTGTTGGAGTGTAGAGGGAGATTAGTTCGGAGATATACAGAGGAGACAGATTATGGACGGCTTTGTAGGTCAGTGTTAGTAGTTTAAATTGGATACGGTGGAGGATTGTGAGCCAAAGGAGGGATTTGCAGATGGGAGAAGTGGGGTGGTATTGAGGAGAGAGGTGGATCATTCGAGCAGCAGAATTAAGGATGAACTAGAGCGGTGCGAGTGTTAGCAGGGAAGCCACAGAGGAGGATGTTGCAGTAATCAAAGCGGGAGATAATGAGGGCATGCACTAGCATTTTTGTAGATTGAGGATCGAGGAAAAGATGGATTCTGGAAATATTTTTGAGCTGAAGACGGTAGGAGGTGGTGAGGGATTGGATGTGTGGTATGAAGGACAAGGCAGAGTCGAGGGTCAATCCGAGGCACCGAACTTTGGGTACAGGGGAGAACGTGATGTTATTTATTGTGATAGATCAGTTAGGGAGCGTAGGTGAGAGAGGAAAGAAGAGTAGTTCAGTTTTGGCCACATTGAGCGTTAGGAAACGACAGGAGAAAAAGGAGGATATGGCCGATAGACACCCTGGGATTCTGGACAGCAGAGATGGGACATCTGGGCCAGAGAGGAATTGCCTTGAAGCATGAATGTGGGTTGCACCTGGGTCATTCTCCCAGCTGGTGTGGTATCACTTCTTTGTAAGGTGTTGCAGATTTAAGACTTCATACAGTCTGATCAGAATCTTAGCTAAGAATCTCATGCTCAGTTTTGTAAGCTGCAATAGATCAGTGAAGCGTTGGTATACTGTCTATGTCTTTTTGGTTTTTCTTCCCGTTCTTCAACGAGCCATAACTTTTTTTCTTTTTCGATTCGATACCTGTATGAGGGTTTGTTTTTTTGCAGAATGAGTTCTACTTTTGAATGACACCATTCAATATATCACGTGATGTACTGGAAAAAGGAAATGAAACTCCAATTGCGATATTAGTGGTTTCTTTTTCATTATTTAAAGATTTAACTATATATGACTTTTCATATCAAAATGATAAAGGTTATCACAAACATGCATTTTTAAAATTTTAAGTGGTAAAAAAAATGTGGAATATTTGAAAAAAAAATAAACAAAAATAAATAAAAAAACAATTTTGCTAGTATTTTCTGAGACCTATAAAGTTTTTCTTCTTAAGTCGATGAGGCTGTGTTTGGGATTGATTTTTGCACCCTAAACTGACAATTTTTTTTAAAATACCACTTTAGGGTAGATATAATGTTTTGATTACTTCTTAATCTATTTCAGTGTTGTGACGGCTAAAAAACGCAACTCTGGCATCTACATTTTTTTCTCGTTATTCCATTTTATCAGATTAATTTTATATTTTGCTTGAATATACTATTACATGGAGATGCGTATTTTTCAATTTCAATGGGCAGTTAGAATAGCTTCCCCCTGGCTGCCTGTGTTTAATGCCACTGTCAGCAGTATTTAACATCTGCAGGCTGTTATAAGCAGATGATGGCTGAATAACACATCCATTATCTGCTCGAAAAAATACAGGCTGAATAACTGAGCCCACATCAAAGACAGAGAGCCGAGATAAAATGTAACTGTAGGTCACATATCGGTAAGGCGTAAAAGGGGTTGTCTACTACTCACAGCCAGTGAGAGCTGCAGCTGCCACTCATTTCCTGGTAATTACCTATCGGCTTGAAGGTGGGGACAGTGAAGCCAGCTCTGATTGGGTGTGGGGGGTCACGTGGCATCACAACCTCACGTCCAAGGAATGCGAGCGCCGGCATCATTGGAACAACGCCAGCACCAGAGGGGAGTATAATCTTTTCTATTTGAATGAGTCCAAACATGGGGAATGAGAAAGGGTTGTCCTAGTGGACAACCCCTTTAAAGAACACACAAACTAACCGTTAAATAAAATAGACCTATGAGATGCTGGGTAATTTTACTAGAACGTATTTATTAGGAAGTGCAGATAAATGATGTCGCCAACACGTATGGCACACTCTAATCGACAACCCCTTAGATATTTATTCTTTTTTAGAGTTAAGGAAATGGCTGTCATGCAAAACAGCTTATTTTTCACATTTTTTTTTCTTATCTTCATTAAACAAGATCTTTGGGCCATTTTCCCACTTGTGTAAATGCTGCATTTATTTCTGCAACTGTCTACATCTAAATATGCAATAACAACTTGCTCTAGTAATTATGTCTTTGAAGCATTTTTTTTCAAATCCAGAAACTTGTATTCTGCACTTAACTTTTAGATCCTTTTCTCAACCATCATATTGTTTCTATAAGGAAAATAAACCAAAAACCACATAGTTCAACACCTTAGCGGACATATGTTTTCATGAAATCACATCAACTTTGCTTGAATAATTTCAGGTCAAACGTAAACGTTCCTCAACAAAAACTCGGGTTTTATTTCCAGTCGGTATTCTGGCATGATACAGCTATATCTTACCTGGCTGTGACTGGTGTTTATGATTTGTTATAGTGTCTGGGAGTCATCGATGAGACGTCACCTCTTCTATACCACTCCGACCCCCGCGGCAGCCTGACAGTAATATTAGGTGCCTGAATTACACTTGGCAGCTTATAGACCCTCGGAGGGTGACTCACATCTGATAACACTTTAAGGAGATATTACATCTGTAATCAACCACGACATCGGGCATCGGTCCAGCTCAGTAATGATGCACCTTGGTGTAGATTTGGTAGGAATGTTCTTATATTAAACATGTATTTGTGGTTACTATGTAAACAGTATGCATCAAGAGAACATATTTCCACTGCATGGATCCGTCAACTAGAACAAGCAGCTTTGTCATCGATCTGTTATGAAAGGAAATGAGGGCAGCAGACGTCATATATGCACATGGCCACCTCAATGTACTGTATAGGAGGGATGGGAGCCTTTCTATGAGGATTCACAAATCTGCTTCACACAACTATATAGCGGTCTTATTTTGTCATCCAGAGTACTGGTACAGTTCCTGACCCAAATAATTATTTTAGAAAAAGAAGACCTGTGTTTGGGTAAATGTATATGGCCAAAATATGTGGCGTCCCTTCTAACAGTCTCGCACCCCTACAATCTATTCTAAACTATGCTGCCAGGCTAATCCACCTGTCCCCCCCACTACTCCCCGACCTCTCCTCTCTGACAATCCCTTCACTGGCTTCCCATTGCCATACGACTCTAGTTCAAAACCCTAACCATGACCTACAAAGCCATCCACAACCTGTCCCCTCCCTACATCTCCGACCTAGTCTCCCGGTACTTACCTGCACGTAACCTTCGATCCTCACAAGATCTCCTTCTCTACTCCCCTCTCATCTCCTCTTCCCACCATTGCATCCAAGATTTCTCCCGTGCCTCCCCCATACTCTGGAATGCTCTGCCTCAACACATCAGACTATCGCCTACCTTGACAAGCTTCAAAAGGAACCTGAAGACCCACCTCTTCCGACAAGCCTACAACCTGCCGTAACCCTCAGTCTGATCCAGCTCCACACAATCAGCTCTACCCTAACCTACTATATCCTCATCTATTCTTTGTAGACTGTGAGCCTTCGCGGGCAGGGACCTCTATCCTCCTGTACCTGTCTGTGTCTTGTATTGTTTATGATTATTGTACTTGTCCCTATTATGTATACCCCTTTCACATGAAAAGCGCCATGGAATTGATGGCACTATAATAAATAATAATATGGTTTTGTGAACCTTCCCTACAGTTATAGTCTCTCGTGCAACATATGTTGCATTCTCGTATACTACAAAAAATATAAAGTCAATCAACTCATTTACTTTTTGTAGTTTCCACAGGACGATTGAGGAATGAAGTACTTCTGTTTAGGTACATCCCCCTCCACAAAAAGTAGCATTTGCCTGGAATTAAAGATGTGCGCACACATTGCGTTTTTGAGTGCAGAATTGTCACAAAACTGCAAGCAAATCCTGATACCAGAAAAGTCAATGAAAATCCTGACGTCTCATCAACATGTTGAGTATTTTCTGCTTGTATTTTTGGTGGAGAATAATCCGCAGCATGTCAATTCTTTCAGCATTTTTGCCACCCATTGACTTAAATTTGAAAAACACGTAAAAACTGATGCAAAAACACGTTTTTGCTGCTGTGGTTTTCCTGCTAAGAGATGCAGAAATGGTGCAGAAATTTCTGCAATCAAATACTCAGCATGTGCACATACCCTTAGGGATAAGATGCACCCCATTCTTTCTTTACACAGTACATTTTTCTTATAGGCTTATATAAGGCATCTGAATGAATACATGTGAAAATCACAGTTGTTTTAAGTGCAGAATCCCAGTGTTTCTCCACCAAAAAAGAAAAAAAAACCGCTTTAAATCTGCACCAAAAACACATAGAAAAGAGAAAACATAGCAAAAACATACAGCAAATATACAACCATCATTGCATATTTCTATTGCGTATTTTGATGCGGACACCTGCAAGAAAAACTCTGAATTTTGCATGTAGGAACACCATTTTCCTTCCATAGCATCATCATATTCCACAGCACTTTACAGACATTATCACCAATGTCCCCATTTGGACGCAATCTAACTACATGCACACAGCTAAGTTAATTTCTAAGTTGTATACAGCACAAGGAGCTGTAATGCTGTGTGTGATGCTATGCAAGTGAAAATAAAACATGTGTTAAAGGGATACCTTCAAATTATTAAGTTGCTTTAATTAGTTATCACAAAAATAAGCAATTTTGCAAATCTCTAGCAGTTATGTCAAACTCCTTTCTATGGAGCTCGGCCATTAGTGACTGTCCAGACCCTTATCAGGTGTGAACAGTAGCTACATTCCAGGAGACGTGTTAACGCCCAACATACCAGTCAGCTCTCTCTCTCTCTCTCGATATATATATATATATATATATATATATATATAGATATATATATATCTATATATATATATATATATATATATATATACACACACACACATACACACACATACATACAGTACAGACCAAAAGTTTGGACACACCTCATTCAAAGAGTTTTTCTTTATTTTCATTACTCAAAAAATTGTAGATTCACATTGAAGACATCAAAACTATAAATTAAAACATGTGGAATGAAATACTTAAAAAAGTGTGAAACAACTGAAAATATGTCTTATATTCTAGGTTCTTCAAAGTAGCCAACTCTTGCTTTTATTACTGCTTTGCACACTCTTGGCATTCTCTTGATGAGCTTCAAGAGGTAGTCACTGGAAATGGTCTTCCAACAGTCTTGAAGGAGTTCCCAGAGATGCTTAGCACTTGTTGGCCCTTTTGCCTTCACTCTGCGGTCCAGCTCACCCCAAGCCATCTCGATTGGGTTCAGGTCTGGTGACTGTGGAGACCAGGTCATCTGGCGTAGCATCCCATCACTCTCCTTCTTAGTCAGATAGCCCTTACACAGCCTGGAGGTGTGTTTGGGGTCATTGTACTGTTGAAAAATAAATGATGGTCCAACTAAACGCAAACCAGATGGAATAGCATGCCGCTGCAAGATGCTGTGGTAGCCATGCTGGTTCAGTATGCCTTCAATTTTGAATAAATCCCCAACAGTATCACCAGCAAAGCACCCCCACACAGTCACACCTCCATGCTTCACGGTGGGAACCAGCCATGTAGAGTCTATCCGTTCACCTTTTCTACAAAGACACGGTGGTTGGAACCAAAGATCTCAAATTTGGACTCATCAGAGCAAAGCACAGATTTCCACTGGTCTAATGTCCGTTCCTTGTGTTCTTTAGTCCAAACAAGTCTCTTCTGCTTGTTGTCTGTCCTTAGCAGTGGTTTCCTAGCAGCTATTTTACCATGAAGGCCTGCTGCACACAGTCTCCTCTTAATAGTTGTTCTAGAGATGGTGTGTCCAAACTTTGTCTGTACTGTATATATTTATTATACACATACACAGCAGGTATCTGCTCAACTACCTCCCTTTCTCTCAGCTCCTGACAAGTACACTGTTATAAATTATGCAAAATTACCAGTTTATAGCATTAGCTTCTTCCAGAGCAGGTCTCATAATAATCACTTTGAGCCATGTACTTGATCAAATACAACCTTATCTATATGTAAATACAGTGATAGCACTGTAAACTCCAGAGCAAACCACTGATGGCTCAATTTGTTATAGTAAAACTTGTACTGAGCTTCTAAGTTTTATTAATACTATAACTTTGCAGCTCACCATAACTGTCACTCAAAGAAGAAAGCGCCCACCCTGCCAGAAACCAGCAAATGAGAAGACTGCAGGGAGAATGCACAGCTCTGAGCTGCTCAAGAGACAACTTGAATATAACCCTTTGGACACAGTCAGTCGTATAATACTGATGACAAATCGCATTGCAGTGCTTGGAATGGCAGGTAGCCTTCCTAACCTGAACGTGACAGCATGTATTTCTATGCAGCAGACAAGCAAGGGTCATGATAGGCGCCAGCCAGTTCCATCATTACGTAGCGATCAGCAGCCACGTTATACAGCTGTATGACTTTGCCGTTTAAGTGAAATTAAAAGGAAAAAAAAAATGCATATTCAAAATTTAGCAATCTGTTTATTATAGAAATGGGATTTGAATAAAGTTTTGACAAAAAATATTTCTATACAATGTGTTTGAACACAGAATATCACTGACTTTGTGGCCTGTTTATTTTGTTATTCACACTTTTTTCCATCCATAAAGAAGTCTATGTGAAAGCATAAAAAATGGCACGCCTAAAGAAAGCATGGGCTCCAAAAAAAAAAAAAAAAAAGTTGAATCTGCAAAAACTAACCAAAAAAAAAAAAAAGAAGAAGACCCAACCCTGTGAAATGCCTAAGATTATATGCACATGCAGTTGTGCTCAAAAGTTTACATACCCTGGCAGATTTTTTTTTTTTTTGCTTTATCAGCCTTTTTTCAGAGCATATGAATGACAACACAAACTTTTTTTTTCCCCACTCATGATTAGTGGTTGGGTAAGGCCAGGGCCACACAGGGCACTACTGCGATCCTCGCATGACACTCGGCTCCCGCTGGTAGCAGAGCAGAGTGTCATGTGAGTGTCCCTGCGCCTAAGGTCCGACTCTGCGAGCGGCGGGCCGGCTCTGCGGAGGGGAGGGAGGGATTTCTCGCCCTCTCTCCTCCGTAGCCGCCTATTGCGATTCTTGCGCTGCACTCGTTGTACACCGCGAGTGCAGTGAGATTTTTCTCTCGCCCCATTCACTTGAATGGGTGCGAGAGAAAGAGACTCAGCTTACAATCGCAGCATGCTGTGATTGTTTTCTCGGTCCGGTTAGGGCTGAGAAAATAATCGCTCATGTGTGCTGACACAGGCTAAAATTGGTCCGAGTGAATACGATGTTTTATCGCACTCCACTCGCACCGATTTTCTCACCATGTGGCTTAGGCTAAAGCCATTTATTGTCAAACTACCGTGTTTTCTCTTTTAAAATCATAATGACAGCAAAAACATCCAAATGACCCTGATTAAAAGTTCACATGCCCTGGTGATTGTGGCCTGATAACATGCACAGAAGTTAACACAAATGGGTTTGAATGGCCAATAAAGGAAACATCCTCATCTGTGACCTGTTTGCATCTTTCATCCAGCCACAGACGTTTCTGGATTGTGCGTCATGGGGAAAGCAAAAGAATTGTCAACTGTTCTCCGGGAAAAAAGTTAAACTGTATAAGGGTATGTGCGCACGTTGCTTTTTACCTGCTTTTTTGCTGCTTTTTCTTCTGCGCTGTTTAATGCCAAAATGGATGTGTTCTTCTATTCAAGCAAAGTCTATGGGAATTTGGGTTTCTTGTTCACACTATGTTGTTCAAAATGCTGCCTTTTTGTGGCAGAACTTTGGTCAAAAATTCAGCTTTGCAGTGCAAAACCCAAATGGCAAAAACAATTGACATGTTGCTTCTTTGAAAAGCTGAGTTTTTGACCAAAGTTCTGCCTCAAAAAGGCAGCATTTTGAACAACATAGTGTGAACAAGAAACCCAAATTCCCATAGACTTTGCTTGAATAGAAGAACACATCCATTTTGGCATTAAACAGCGCAGAAGAAAAAGCAGCAAAAAAGCAGGTAAAAAGCAACGTGCGCACATACCCTAAAACCGGAAAGGGATACAAAAAGATAACCAAGGAATTGATAATGCCAGTCAGCAGTGATGAAACGGTGATTAACAAATGGAAAAAACAGGGGCTCTGTAAAAACCAAACCTTGGTCAGGTAGATCAACAAAAATTTCAGCCACAACTGCCAGGAAAATTGTTCGGGATGCAAAGAAAAACCCACAAACATCATCAGCTGAAATACGGGACTCACTGAAAACTAGCAGTGTGGCTGTTTCAAGATGCACAATAAGGAGGCACTTGAAGACAAATGGGCTGCATGGTTGAATCGCCAGAAGTAATTACTGCGCAAATGCCACCAAGCATCTCGCCTATAATACACCCAACAGCACAGAGACAAGCCTCCAAACTTCTGGAACAAGGTCATTTGGAGTCATGAGACTAAAAATCGAACTTTTTGGCCACAACTAGAGTTGAGCGAGTACCTAACTATTCATACTCGCTATACTCATTATGAGTACTGTCTAATACTCGAGTGTTCATTCCGAATTGCATGTGCAATGGAAGTCAATGGGGAATATTCGCAAGGTAATGAGTAACCCAAATGCCGCACTATTCGTGCGAGTAGCAAATAGTGCAACATTCGGGTTACTCGTTACTTTGCTAGTTTTTCACCATTGACTTGCATTGTACATGCTATTCGGAATGAATACACGAGTATTAGACAGTACTCGTTATGAGTTTAGTGAGTACAAATAGGCAGGTACTCGCTCAACTCTAGCCACAACCATAAACGTTACATTTGGAGAGGTGTTAACAAGGCCTATGATGAAAGGAACACCATTCCTACTGTAAAGCACGGAGGTGGATCGCTGATGATGTGTGGATGTGTGAGCTACAAAAAGGCACAGGAAACCTGGTCAAAGTTAAAGGAAAGATGAATGCAGCACGTTATTAGCAAATACTGGAGGCGAATTTGCACTCAATCTGGAAGCTGCGCATGAGACGTATTTGGACGTTCCAACATGACATTGATCCAAAACACAAGGCCAAGTTGACCTCTCATTGGCTACAGCAGAACAAAGTGAAGATTCTGGAGTGGCGATCTCAGTCTCCTGACCTCAATATCATTGAGCCACTCTTGGGAGAACTCAAGCGTACAGTTCATGCAAGAAAGCCCATAAATTTACAGAAACTTGAGGCTTTTTGCCAAAAAGAATGGGCAGCTTTACCATCTTAGAAAATAAGAAGCGTCATCCAGAACAAGCACAAAAGTCTTCAAGTTGTCATTGATGTTAGAAGGAGCAATACACGGTATTAAGAACTGGTGTATGTGAACTTTTGATCAGGGTTATTTGGATGTTTTTGGACGCCATTATGATTTAAAGAGAGAAAGCACAGTAGTTTGACGATAAATGGCCTTACCCAACCACTAACCATGAGTGGGGAAAAAAGATTTTGTTATCATTCACATTCTCTGAATAGAGGCAAAGAAAAAAAAAATAAAAATCTGCCGGTGTATGTAAACTTTTGAGCACAACTGTACCTTAATTAACCCTTTGAGGCTTTAAGGGACATATTTGTCCCATAGTTTTAAACTGAAATCAATTTTATTGAATCAAGTTAAAGTTCTTAAAAGGGTATTGTACTACATTAAACCCCTAAAGTTTGTCAAGTCAAATGCGCTTCAGGAATCTGATCTGCCTTTTTTTTCCCCCTGAACTGTCTGTTTTTTTTTCCAGTAATTTCCCCAGCTTTTTGAGGGGTTTTCCATTTTTTTTTTTCTTACTCCATTGAATTTAAAAAAAAAAATATTAGCGATTTATTCAAGCAATACAATGGCAAAAAGTCATCAACAGATGTTTGGGCATCATCTGAGCTTTGCCATTGACTTACATTGTAAAGTACAGAACGTCTTCGGAGTCGAAAACACTAGAAGAATGGACGTCGCTTCTTTTAACCGTTTAGCAATTTTACAAACCTGAAAAGACGTTCAAAAGCCTGAACATGAGAACAGCAAGTCATTTTCACATAGACATGTTCATTCTCTTGAGCATTTTATAATGTGTTTTTCAGGCGGTTTTCACCTGAAAATAATTGTGTGCATGTACACATAGGGACTATGTTAACCCAAAAATGACGGAATGTATATTATATATATATATATATATATATATATATATATATATATATATATATATATATATATATATTTTTTTTTTTATTAAAGTAGCTGCTAGGTGCTTTTCTTTCTAGATGAGAAAATTGTGTAGCAGATATAAATTAAGAGTAATTACAATTATTAAACAATTATCAGACAAGCACAGATCATGACCCTCTTGATTTTTGGAAATGATGTTCTGTAACCAGTACAACAGATGTCAGTGGCAGTATAAAGTCATCAAGGGCTATAATATCACTTACAGCCACTTGATGGGCAACATATTTATAGAGCGCGCTGCTCCGAGTGCTGATCCGTCTGCATATTCCAATCACTGGGGACAAAACAGACATATTTCTCATTCTTGTTGGGTCATTCGGAATATTTTTCAGATCCTGTTACAGTACTGTAATTTTAAATTATCCTGAAATAGACTGAACCCGTGCTTGTCTGCCAGCAAATGCTCCTCGTCAGTCATTGATATAATGAGTGTTAAGGCTTGAGGCACACAGATCAGTGGTATACGGCATCCATAGCCAGACACAATGCTGCATGCCATTTTCATGCATGAGAAGGGAGACAGCCGGTATCACAACCAAGGGAAGAAGGCATTTCAGAAAAGGAAAGCAAGAGGTCCTCAGTATCAGTTTCTCCCTTGTGTTTCTGCACAGGATAGAACAGCCGGATCACTGGACTCAAATATAACAAATTGCCCTCACCAGGTTCCAGTTTTATAATGTGTGTATACCTACAGTGGTTACCGCCCATACAATAAGCTGCATATTTTACACACACACACACACACACACACACACACACACACACACTACTGCATTTCATGAGCTTAATATTGGGTTATAATCACTAGTTATTTCTTATGGAACTCGAAATGCATGGTAATTAGCCCAGCAATTGGCAGTGAATCCTGCGTCATTGTTGGATGTACATCAGTAACTTCTGCACCACCGCTACATGTGAACATTGGAATTGCCTTTGTAATTAGGGTTTAAATCAGTTTTTCCACGATATTCATTACAGTAAATCCTCATGTACTCAGACGTATATGAGATGGAGTTTGGATCAGAACCGCAGCTGGTGCCAGACACTGATCCACACTTGGCCCATGAATGTCAGACGTGTGAAACAGACACCAAAACAGAAATAAGTTAGTGGATGCTCCTGCAATCCTGCCAGTCAGAAGAGTGGGCATGACAAGTGTGCTGTATATTCATCAGAGGCATACGAGGGAGTACTCCCACACCCCGTACATAAAAATTCCCCACAATTATTAAAGGGAATCTGTCACAGGTTTTTGCCACTTAATCTGAGAGCAGCATAATGTAGGGGCAGGGATATTGATTCCAGCAATGTGTCACTTACTGAGCTGTTTAAATAGTGGTTTTATCAAACCTACACTAATCAGCAGGAAATCATTAAATGATTATTTGGCATGCTGCCAGGTAAGTCCAGCATATTCATGAGCCCTGCATATCCCCTCCCACACAACTGGTTGGCAGCTTTCATATCTTTTAAATGGACAAAAAGCTGCCAACCAGTGGTGTGGATGGGGATATAAAGCTGCACATTCAAAATCACTGCTAGATCTTCAGCAGAGAAAACATGGATTTTATCAAAATGACAGCAAACAGCTCAGTAAGTAACACAAATCGCTGGAATTAGGGTCTCTGTCTCTACATTACGCTGCTCCCAAATGGGATGATAAAGAAGGGAATTTTGTTTACTTACCGTAAATTCCTTTTCTTCTAGCTCCAATTGGGAGACCCAGACAATTGGGTGTATAGCTACTGCCTCCGGAGGCCACACAAAGCATTACACTTAAAAGTGTAAGGCCCCTCCCCTTCTGCCTATACACCCCCCGTGGGATCACGGGCTCCTCAGTTTTAGTGCAAAAGCAAGAAGGAGGAAAGCCAATAACTGGTTTAAGAACAAATTCAATCCGAAGAAACATCGGAGAACCGAAACCATTCAACATGAACAACATGTGTACCCGAAAAAACAAAAATCCCTAAGAAAACAGGGCGGGTGCTGGGTCTCCCAATTGGAGCTAGAAGAAAGAAGGGAATTTTGTTTACTTACCGTAAATTCCTTTTCTTCTAGCTCCAATTGGG
The DNA here is from genome assembly GCF_048569485.1 of Anomaloglossus baeobatrachus. NCBI lineage: Eukaryota > Metazoa > Chordata > Amphibia > Anura > Aromobatidae > Anomaloglossus > Anomaloglossus baeobatrachus. Next base: position 782,129,406 of record NC_134353.1, read on the forward strand.
AGACCCAGACAATTGGGTGTATAGCTATTGCCTCTGGAGGCCACACAAAGTATTACACTTAAAAGTGTAAGGCCCCTCCCCTTCTGGCTATACACCCCCAGTGGGATCACTGGCTCACCAGTTTTAGTGCCAAAGCAAGAAGGAGGAAAGCCAATAACTGGTTTAAAGACCAATTCAATCCGAGGAAACATCGGAGAACTGAACCATACCACATGAACAACATGTGTACCCGAAAAAACAGAAAAAACCCAGAGAAAACAGGGCGGGTGCTGGGTCTCCCAATTGGAGCTAGAAGAAAAGGAATTTACGGTAAGTAAACAAAATTCCCTTCTTTTTCGCTCCTAATTGGGAGACCCAGACAATTGGGACGTCCAAAAGCAGTCCCTGGGTGGGTAAAAGAATACCTCGTGATAGGGCCGTCAAACAGCCCTTTCCTACAGGTGGGCAATTGCCGCCTGAAGGACTTATCTACCTAGGCTGGCGTCTGCCGAAGCGTAGGTATGCACCTGAAAATGCTTGGTAAAAGTATGCAGACCCAATCAGGTAGGTGCCTGACACACCTGCTGAGCCGTAGCCTGGTGCCGTAATGTCCAGGATGCACCCACGGCTCTGGTAGAATGGGCCTTCGGCCTTGAGAGAACCAGAAGCCCAGTAGAACTGTAGGTTTCAAGAATTGGTTCCTCGATCCCCCGAGCAAGGGTGGATTTGGAAGCTTGCGACTGTTTACGCCGACCAGCGACAAGGACAAAGAGTGCATCCGGGTGGCGCAGGAGCGCCATGCGGGAAGTAGAACCTGAGTGCTCTCACCAGAACCAACAGATGCAAATCTTTCTGAAATTGATGGACTGGACGAGGACACAAAGAAGGTGAGGTGATATCCTGATTGATATGAAAGTGGGATACCACCTTAGGGAGAAATTCCGGAACCGGACGCAGAACTACCCTGTCCTGGTGAAGGACCAGGAAGGGAGTTTGTATGAGAGCGTTGCTAGCTCGGAAACTCTCCTAAGAGACGAGACCGTTACTAGAAGGCCACTTCCCGTGAAAAGCGGGAAGGGAGACATCCTTCAAAGGCTCGAAAGGCGGCATCTGGAGAGCAATTAGAACCTTGTTCAGATCTCAGGGCTCTAACGGCCGCTTGTACGGAGTGCTGAGAAGACAAACTCCCCGTAGGAACGTGCGTACCTGAGGAAGTTGTCGTTTCTGAAAAAATACAGATAGCGCTGAGACTTGTCCCTAAAGGGAACTGAGCGACAACCCATTTTCCTACCTAGATTGCAGGAAGGAAGGAAACATAGACGATGCAACCGGCCAGGGAGAAACACCCTGCGCCGAGCACCGAGATAAGAATATCTTCCACGTCCTGTGGTCAATCTTGGCGGACGTTGGTATGCTAGCCTGTCTCATGGTGGCAACCACGTCCTGAGGTAATCCTGACGACACTAGGTTCCAGGACTCATACCACAACATCCTCGGCCAATTTGTAGCGACGAGGATGGCGCGGCCGCAGTCGGTCTTGATCTAGCGCAGTACTCTGGGCAACAATGCCAGAGGTGGCACCTAAGGTAGCTGGAACTGCGACCAATGCTGAACTAAGGCGTTTGCCGCCAGAGCTCGATGATTGTGAAACCGTGCCATGAAGCTGGCACATTGTTGTTGTGCCGTGACGCCATTAGATCGACGTCCGGCCTCTGTCAGCGGCGCCAGATCTCCTGAAACCCGTCCGGGTGAGGAGACCATACTCTTTCGGCCACACCTCAGCGACTTAGGAAGTCAGCTTCCTAGTTTCCACACTTGGGATGTGAATTGTGGATATGGTGGATGCCGTGTCTTCCACCCACATCAGAACCTGCCGGACTTCCTGGAAGGCTTGCCGGTTGCGCGTTCTTCCTTGGTGGTTGATGTATGCCACCGCTGTGGAGCTGTCCGACTGAAGTCGGATATGCTTGCTTTCCAGCCGCTGTTGGAAGGTTTGTAGGGCAAGATACACTGCTCTGTGTTCAAGAACATTGATCTGAAGGGTGGACTCTTGCTGAGTCCACGTACCCTGAGCGCTGTAGTGGAGAAAAACTGCTCCCCACCCTGATAGACTCGCGTCTGTCGTAACTATCGCCCAGGATGGGGATAGGAAGGACCTTCTTTTTGACCAAGAGGTGGGAAGAAGCCACCACCGTAGAGATTCCTTGGCCGCCTGAGAAAGAACGACGACTCTGTTGAGGGACGTCGACTCCTCGTCCCATTGGCGGAGAATGTCCTATTGTAGTGGACGCAGTAAAACTGCGCGAAAGGAACTGCCTCCATTGCTACCATCTTACGTAGGAAGTGCATGAGGCGTCTCAATGTGTGCGACTGGTTCTTAAAGAAGAGCTTGCAGCCCGTAGTGAATGCTGTTTGTCTAGCGGAAGCTTCGCTATCGCTGAGAGAGTAAGAAACTCTATGCCTAGATATGTTATCGATAGGGTCGGGGTCGGATCTGACTTTAAAAAGTTGATGATCCACCCAAAACTCTAGAGAGTCTCCAGCGCAACGTTCGGGCAGTGTTGGCATGTTTCCTAAGAGAGTGCCTTGACAAGTAGATCGTCTAAATACGGGATCACAGAGTGACCGTGAGAGTGCAGGACTGTGACTACTGCTGCCCTGACCTTGGCGAAGACCAGTGGGACTGTCGCTAGCCGGAAGGTAGAGCTACGAACAGAAGGTGTTCGTCTCCTATAACGAAGCGTAGAAACGCTAGTGCTCTGGATCAATCGGCACGTGTGGATAAGCATCCTTGATGCCTAATGATGCTAGGAAATATCCTTGGGACCTTGAGGCGATGACATGGCGGAGGGATTCCATCCGGAACCGCCTGGTGTCCACGAGCTTGCTGAGCATTTTTAGATCCAGAACGGGACGGAACGGCCCGTTGTTATAGGTACCGCAAAGAATTTGGGGTAAAAACCGTGACCTTGTTCCTGAAGAGGAACGGGGGTCATCACTCTTTCTGCCTATAGAGTGCCCCCTGTTTGCAGAAGAGCAGCGGCTCGGCCGGGAGGTGGAGAAATTCTGAAGAATCGAGTTGGAGGACGAGAAGTGAGCTCAATCCTGTACCCGTGAGACAGAATGTCTCACACTCAATGGTCATTGACCTATGGCAGCTAAATATCGCCAAGGCGGGAGAGCCTGCTACCGACCGAGGCCGCAAGTCATGAGGAAGCCGCCTTGGAAGCGGGTTTTCAGACTGTCGCTTTTTTGGGCGTGACTGAGCCCGCTAAGAATCTGAGCTCCTCTGATCCTTTTGAGTCCACATTGGACGAGGAAAAATGGGACCTGCCCGAGCCTCGAAAAGGCCGAAAACCCCGACTGCCTCTTGCTCTGTTGGGGTTTGTTGTGTCCGGGCTGAGGAAAGGATGAATCCTTACCCCTGGACTGTTTAATGGTTACATCCAACGCTCACCAAACAGTCGGTCAGCAGAAAAAGGCAACTGGTTAGGCAACCTTTTTTGGAAGCAGAATCTGCCTTCCATTCACTTAACGAGCAGACCAGGCTCTGCTTAAAAACACGGAGTAGCGGAGGCTACCGCCGCACGGTTCGCAGAGTCCAGGACAACCTGAATCGCGTAAGAAACAAATGCAGACATTTGAGAGGTTAAGGATGCCACCTGCGGCACAGATGTACGTGTAACCGTGTCAATCTGTGTAAGACAAGCTGAAATAGCTTGGAGTGCCAAAAGGGAGAGAATGCCGGAGCCAACGGTGCGCCGACAGCCTCATAGATGGCTTTCGACCAGAGATCCATCTGTCTGTCAGTGGCATCTTTGAGTGCAGTTCCATCTCCCATTGCAACTATGGATCTAGCTACCAGCCTGGAGATTGGAGGATGCCGCTTGGGACACTGGGTCCAGTCCTTGACCAAGTCAGGGGACAGGGATAACGTGTATCCTAAGCCGTTTGGAGAAGCGCATATCTGGATAAGCGTGGTGTTCCTGGACTGCCTCTCTGAAGGCAGAGTGGTCCAGAAAAATACGTGAAGCTGACTCCTCCACTGGAGGAGCTGTGAGAAATAACCCACATTCTATAGATGGACGCTATAAGATTATTTACTATGGCGTCACGATCAGGTGTATCCAGATTGAGAGCGGTCTCAGGATCAGAATCCTGAGCCGCTACTTCCGCCTCATTACACAGCGAGTCCTTCTGCTAGGACCCTGATGAAACCGAGGCCGCTCATAGTGAGCCCGCTTAGGCTGTCTGGGACTGACGTCCGTGCAGAGCCGTGACTCTGGGATGCGTGTGACATTCCCGGAGCTGTTAGTTGTTCACACTGAGGGGGGCCATGGATCAATGATTCAACAGTGCCCATATTGTGAGAGACATGTCCGGACTGCTAGGCTTCTAGTATCATAGCCATAGTCTCAGAAAAACTGTCAGTAAATACTGCAGACACCGTCCTCATCCCCTGGCCATTAGTGCATACAATGGGAGTCTATGTAACCTGCCGGCCGTATAGCCGTACATGCTGTACCAGCTGTATAGAAAAACATGTGGTTCTGCACCTTTGTTTTACACAGAGAATATGCTGATAACTCCTCCGCATAATCCAGGAGGGTATATACAACGTGCGACCAAACAGTGCAATGTATATAGTACAAGCATATCTATAAGTGCACTTCTGCACTAGTGGGGTTAGCACCACAGGTGCTGCTTAACGCCTGTTGCAGCGATTGTGTGACTATCAGAATGCCAGGGTCTTCCACACTTGTCTCTGTATCGTACAGAAACTGACACTAATGGCTGCCGGCGTCCTTGTAGAGAAGGAAGCCGTGGGCGTGCCTGAGAAAGTGCGGGAATCCGGATTCACAGTGCACACAGTGAGAGGGGTGGAGTATGCAAAACATACTCCAGCTCTCAGCGCTGCAGTGCTATGCAGCGTCACGCCCCTACCCTGACTGTCAGGGCTGTGGGCGGTAACGAAGGGAGACTAGGCCCAGAAGCCGGGGACTCGAGTTAACAGCGCGGCCGCCGTAAAAGCGCGGGCCGCGCTGAAGTCCCCGGCGCACCACAAATGCCAGCCGCGCCGCAGTCCCAGCGGCCGGCGCGACCGATTCTAGAAGTGGCCAGCGTCCCGCCCCTCTCCTGACTGGCAGGTCTGGGGGCGGGAACGAACGGAAGCAGGCCGCAAAAGCCGGGGACTCTAGTTATCAGCGCGGCCGCCGTAAAAGCGCGGGCCGCGCTGAAGTCCCCGGCGCACCACAAGTGCCAGCCGCGCCGCAGTCCCAGCGGCCGGCGCGACCGATTCCTAGAAGTGGACAGCGTCCCGCCCCTCTCCTGACTGGCAGGTCTGGGGGCGGGAACGAACGGAAGCAGGCCGCAAAAGCCGGGGACTCTAGTTATCAGCGCGGCCGCCGTAAAAGCGCAGGCCGCGCTGAAGTCCCCGGCGCACTACAAGTGCCAGCCGCGCCGCAGTCCCAGCGGCCGGCGCGACCAATTCCCATAAGTGAGCCTGCTTCAGCGAAGCTGAATGAGGCCATGGCACAGGCGCCGCAGCGCTGATGTCCCCCGGCGCACTACAACACCCAGCATGCTGCGGTGTGAGCGCCAAATGCACGGGGACACAGAGTACCTTGAGGAAGCAGGGCCATGTCCCTGATGTACTCCGCTCCATCCAGCATCTTCTCCAGGGGCTGTAGATGGAGCACGGTCTCAGTGCCTGGAGACCGGTAAATCCCACTTCACCCAGAGCCCTGTAAAAAGGGATGGGGAAGGAATCAGCATGTGGGCTCCTGCCGCCGTACCCGCAATGGGTACCTCAACCTTACAAACACCTCCGACATACAGTGGGGTGAGAAGGGAGCATGCTGGGGACCCTTAGTATGGGCCCTCTTTTCTTCCATCCGACATAGTCAGCAGCTGCTGCTGACTAAAAAGTGGAGCTATGCGTGGATGTGTTGCCTCCTTCGCACAAAGCACAAAACTGGTGAGCCAGTGATCCCACTGGGGGTGTATAGCCAGAAGGGGAGGGGCCTTACACTTTTAAGTGTAATACTTTGTGTGGCCTCCAGAGGCAATAGCTATACACCCAATTGTCTGGGTCTCCCAATTAGGAGCGAAAAAGAAAGGAATTTACGGTAAGTAAACAAAATTCCCTTCTTCTTTGTCGCTCCTAATTGGGAGACCCAGACAATTGGGACGTCCAAAAGCAGTCCCTGGGTGGGTATAATAACCCCTCGTGATAGGACCGTAAAACAGCCCTTTCCTACAGGTGGGCAGCCGCCGCCTGAAGGACTTGTCTACCTAGGCTGGCGTCCGCCGAAGCGTAGGTATGCACCTGATAGTGTTTGGTAAAAGTGTGCAGACTCGACCAGGTAGCCGCCTGGCACACCTGCTGAGCCGTAGCCTGGTGCCGTAATGCCCAGGACGCACCCACGGCTCTGGTAGAATGGGCCTTCAGCCCTGAGGGAACCGGAAGCCCAGCAGAACGGTAGGCTTCCAGAATTGGTTCCTTGATCCACCGAGCCAGGGTGGATTTGGAAGCTTGCGACCCTTTGCGCTGACCAGCGACAAGGACAAAGAGTGCATCCGAGCGGCGCAGGGGCGCCGTGCGGGAAATGTAGATTCTGAGTGCTCTCACCAGATCCAACAAATGCAAATCCTTTTCACATTGATGAACTGGATGAGGACACAAAGAAGGCAAGGAGATATCCTGATTGAGATGAAAGGGGGATACCACTTTAGGGAGAAACTCCGGAATCGGGCGCAGAACCACCTTGTCCTGGTGAATCACCAGGAAGGGAGATTTGCATGACAGCGCTGCTAGCTCGGACACTCTCCGAAGAGACGTGACCGCTACTAGAAAAGCCACTTTCTGTGAAAGGCGAGAAAGGGAAACATCCCTCATAGGCTCGAAAGGCGGCTTCTGAAGAGCAATTAGAACCCTGTTCAGATCCCAGGGCTCTAACGGCCGCTTGTAAGGAGGGACGATATGACAAACCCCTTGCAGGAACGTGCGTACCTGAGGAAGTCGTGCTAGGCGCTTCTGAAAAATACAGATAGCGCTGAGACTTGTCCCTTGAGGGAGCTCAGCGACAAACCTTTTTCCAAACCGGATTGCAGGAAAGAAAGAAAAGAAGGCAATGCAAATGGCCAGGGAGAAACTCCCTGAGCAGAGCACCAAGATAAGAATATTTTCCTCGTCCTGTGGTATATCTTGGCGGAGGTTGGTTTCCTAGCCTGTCTCATGGTGGCAATGACCTCTTGAGATAATCCTGAACACGCTAGGATCCAGGACTCAATGGCCACACAGTCAGGTTCAGGGCCGCAGAATTCTGATGGAAAAACGGCCCTTGAGACAGCAAGTCTGGTCGGTCTGGTAGTGCCCACGGTTGGCCTACCGCGAGGTGCCACAGATCCGGGTACCACGACCTCCTTGGCCAGTCTGGAGCGACGAGGATGGCGCGGCGGCAGTCGGACCTGATCTTGCGCAGCACTCTGGGCAACAGTGCCAGAGGTGGAAACACATAAGGAAGCCGGAACTGCGACCAATCTTGAACTAAGGCGTCTGCCGCCAGAGCTCGGTGATCGTGAGACCGTGCCATGAAAGCCGGGACCTTGTTGTTGTGCCGAGACGCCATTAGGTCGACGTCCGGCATCCCCCAGCGGCGACAGATCTCCTGAAACATGTCCGGGTGAAGAGACCATTCCCCTGCGTCCATACCCTGGCGACTGAGGAAGTCTGCTTCCCAGTTGTCCACGCCTGGGATGTGAACTGCGGATATGGTGGAAGCCGTGTCTTCCACCCACGTCAGAATCCGCCGGACTTCCTGGAAGGCTTGCCGACTGCGTGTTCCTCCTTGGTGGTTGATGTATGCCACCGCTGTGGAGTTGTCCGACTGAATTCGGATCTGCTTGCCTTCCAGCCACTGCTGGAAGGCTTGTAGGGCAAGATACACTGCCCTGATCTCCAGAACATTGATCTGAAGGGTGGACTCTTGCTGAGTCCACGTACCTTGAGCCCTGTGGTGGAGAAAGACTGCTCCCCACCCTGACAGACTCGCATCTGTCGTGACCACCGCCCAGGATGGGGGTAGGAAGGATTTCCCTTTCGACAATGAGGTGGGAAGCAGCCACCATCGAAGAGAATCCTTGGCCGCCTGAGAAAGGGAGACGTTCCTGTCGAGGGACTTCGACTTCCCGTCCCATTGGCGGAGAATGTCCCATTGCAGTGGACGCAGATGAAACTGCGCGAAAGGGACTGCCTCCATTGCTGCAACCATCTTCCCTAGGAAGTGCATGAGGCGTCTCAAGGGGTGTGACTGGCCTTGAAGGAGAGATTGCACCCCTGTCTGTAGTGAACGCTGTTTGACAAGCGGAAGCTTCACTATCGCTGAGAGAGTATGAAACTCCATGCCAAGATATGTTAGCGACTGGGTCGGGGTTAGATTTGACTTGGAAAAGTTGATGATCCACCCGAAACCCTGGAGAGTCTCCAGCGCAACGTTCAGGCTGTGTTGGCATGCCTCTTGAGAAGGCGCCTTGACAAGCAGATCGTCTAAGTAAGGGATCACAGAGTGTCCCTGAGAGTGCAGGACTGCAACTACTGCTGCCATGACCTTGGTGAAGACCCGTGGGGCTGTCGCCAGACCAAAAGGTAGGGCTACGAACTGAAGGTGTTCGTCTCCTATAACGAAGCGTAGAAAACGCTGATGCTCTGGAGCAATCGGTACGTGGAGATAAGCATCCTTGATGTCTATTGATGCTAGGAAATCTCCTTGAGACATTGCGGCGATGATGGAGCGGAGGGATTCCATCCGGAACCGTCTGGTTTTCACGTTCTTGTTGAGAAGTTTTAGGTCCAGAACGGGACGGAAAGACCCGTCCTTTTTTGGTACCACAAACAAATTGGAGTAAAAACCGTGACCTTGCTCTTGAAGAGGAACAGGGATCACCACTCCTTCTGCCTTTAGAGTGCACACCGCCTGCAGAAGAGCATCGGCTCGGTCGGGAGGCGGAGACGTTCTGAAGAATCGAGTTGGAGGACGAGAACTGAACTCTATCCTGTACCCGTGGGACAGAATGTCTCTCACCCAACGGTCTTGGACCTGTGGCAGCCAAATGTCGCCAAAGCGGGAGAGCCTGCCACCGACCGAGGATGCGGAGAGAGGAGGCCGAAAGTCATGAGGAAGCCGCCTTGGTAGCGGGTCTTCCGGCTGTCTTTTTTGGGCGTGACTGAGCCCGCCAAGAATCTGAGCTCCTCTGATCCTTTTGAGTCCTTTTGGACGAGGAGAATTGGGACCTGCCCAAGCCTCGAAAGGACCGAAACCCCGACTGTCCCCTCCTCTGTTGGGGTTTGTTTTGTCTGGGCTGAGGTAAGGATGAATCCTTACCCTTGGACTGTTTAATGATTTCATCCAAACGCTCACCAAACAGTCGGTCACCAGAAAATGGCAAACTGGTTAAGCACTTTTTGGAAGCAGAATCTGCTTTCCATTCCCTTAACCACAAGGCTCTGCGTAAAACCACGGAGTTGGCGGACGCCACTGCCGTACGGCTCGTAGAGTCCAGAACCGCATTAATCGCTTAAGACGCAAATGCAGACATTTGAGAGGTTAAGGATGCCACCTGCGGAACAGATGTACGTGTGACCGTGTCAATCTGTGTAAGACCAGCTGAAATAGCTTGGAGTGCCCATACGGCTGCGAATGCAGGAGCAAACGACGCGCCGATAGCTTCATAGATGGATTTCAACCAGAGCTCCATCTGTCTGTCAGTGGCATCTTTAAGTGCAGCCCCATCCTCCACTGCAACTATGGATCTAGCCGCAAGCCTGGAGATTGGGGGATCCACCTTGGGACACTGGGTCCAGCTCTTGATCACGTCAGGAGGAACGGGATAACGTGTATCCTTAAGCCGTTTGGAGAAACGCTTATCTGGATAAGCGTGGTGTTTCTGGACTGACTCTCTAAAGTCAGAGTGGTCCAGAAAAGTACTTAATTTACGCTTGGGATACCTGAAATGGAATTTCTCCTGCTGTGAAGCTGACTCCTCCACTGGAGGAGCTGGGGGAGAAATATCCAACATTCTATTGATGGACGCGATAAGATCATTCACTATTGCGTCACCATCAGGTGTATCCAGATTGAGAGCGGTCTCAGGATCAGAATCCTGATCAGCTACCTCCGCCTCATCACACAGAGAATCCTCCTGCTGGGACCCTGACCAGTGTGATGAAGTAGAGGGCCGCTCATAGCGAGCTCGCTTAGGCTGTCTGGGACTGTCGTCCGTGTCAGAGCCGTCACCCTGGGATGCATGGGACACCCCCGGAGCCCGGAGCTGTTCCAACTGAGGGGGACCAGGGAGCAATGATTCAACAGTGCCTATGGTCTGAGTTACTGGTCTAGACTGCAAAGTTTCTAGAATTTTAGTCATAGTCACAGACAATCTATCAGCAAAAACTGCAAACTCTGTCCCCGTCACCTGGACAGTATTCACAGGTGGTTCTCCCTGGGTCACCTCCAGCAGGGGCCCCGGCCGAGCAAGTGCCACAGGGGCCGAGCACTGCACACAATGGGGGTCAGTGGAACCTGCCGGTAGAATAGCCTCACATGCGGTACAAGCAGCATAGAAAGCCTGTGCCTTGGCACCCTTGTTTTTTGCGGACGACATGCTGTTGTCTGAGCAATCTAGGAGGGTATATAGCCAAGAATCACCAGCGACCGTTTAGTGCAATGTATAGCATGCAAGCATAAAAATACAATTGTACACTGCGGCACTAGTGGGGTCAGCACCGGAGGTGCCGCTTACCGCCCGCTAAAAGCGGGTGTGTGGTCGCCAGAATCCCGTGCCTGGGTCTCCCAGAACTTGTCTCCCCTCTCCAGCTCAGACTGCACACAGGAATGGCCGCCGGCGTTCTGTGAAGAGGGGCGGACCGTGGGCGTGCCTCAGACAAAGTGCGGGAAACTGGCGTCCCACTGTGCTCAATGTGAGGGCTGGAGTATGTAAAGTAGACTCCAGCCCTCGGCGCTGACGATCTGTACAGCGTCCCGCCCTTCCCCTGACTGGCAGGCCTGGGGGCGGGAACGAAACGAAACTAGGCCGCAAAAGCCGGGGACTCTAGTAATAAGCGCGGCCGTCAAATATGCACGGCCAGCGCGGAAGTCCCCGGCGCACCACAAATCCCAGCCGCGCCGCAGTGTAAACTGCCAGCAGCGGCCGGCGCGGCAGTTCCCAATACAATAACTCCCTCAGCAAGCTGTGGTAGTGTGGCACAAGCGCGCAGCGCTGTTGTCCCCGGCGCACTAACACACCCAGCAATGCTGCAGTGTGCGCGCGGTCTGTACGGGGACACAGAGTACCTTGACGTAGCAGGGCCTGTCCCTGACGATACTCCGCTCCATATCCAGCAGATTCCCCAGGGGCTGTGGATGGAGCACGGTCCCATGTGCCTGGAGACCGGTAAAATCCCACTTCACCCAGAGCCCTAAGGGGGATGGGGAAGGATGCAGCATGTGCGCTCCAGCCTCCGTACCCGCAATGGGCACCTCAACCTTAAACACCGCCGACAAAAGTGGGGTGAGAAGGGAGCATGCTGGGGACCCTAGTATGGGTCCTCTTTTCTTCCATCCGACATAGTCAGCAGCTGCTGCTGACTAAACAGTGGAGCTATGCGTGGATGTCTGACCTCCTTCGCACAAAGCTTGAAAACTGAGGAGCCCGTGATCCCACGGGGGGTGTATAGGCAGAAGGGGAGGGGCCTTACACTTTTAAGTGTAATGCTTTGTGTGGCCTCCGGAGGCAGTAGCTATACACCCAATTGTCTGGGTCTCCCAATTAGGAGCGACAAAGAAAACCTGGTTACAGATTCGCCTTAAGTGTTAACCCCAACCTCCTAAAAAAAACGAAATTAGAAGAGGTTAGGAGGGAGATTTTCCACTTTTTTCTATGGGTTTCACATCCCTGGCAGTGAGGATTCTCAGTCATACGGTGTTGTTGTGTGTAACAGAGCAAATTAATGGCCGACTTTCAGGACTATAGCTAGAAACCCAAGTGTGCAGCAATTTGTGTTACAGGGTTAGAAAAACATGGCTTTTTCCCAAAACGGCACCATACCTGTGCACAGGTTGTGTGGTAATAGACCTAGACTGTACTGAAGTACATGGGCATGAGCTACAATAGCACACCTGCGGTGGACAGAGGATGTGCCGTTAAGGGAACAAAGCAACCAAGTTTCCAACATAGACCTCTATTTAAAAGGAAAGTGGATCTCAAATACTTTAAAATGCCCAAAATAAAGCAGGTACTCAGCCCGAGTCCAGTGCTTGCCCCCAGCCCGCTGATCAGGTCTCAGTGTTTTGGCTTTAGCAGAGACGTCTACCTCGGCACAGCAGCGGAGCTCAATGACTGGCTACAGTGGTGATACACGCTGTCGATGTGAAGTCACAGTTATAGCCAAAACAGACCCAGCAGCAGCGGGGAGCCAGTGCTGCACTCTAGGAGGGAGAGTACCTGCTCAGTTTCATATTTTAGGTATTTTACAACATTTGGAGTCTTATTTGCTGAAAGTGGAAAACCACTTAAGGCTATGTGCGCACTAGGCCGTTTTACCCGCGGATTTACCCACGGTTTTGCTGCGGAAATTTCTTGAGAAATGTTTGAAATCTTTCTGCAGACATTTCCCAGCAAAACCTATGGGAAAAAAAAATAGCTTTGCGCATGGTGCGTTTTTTTCTCAAGAAAATTCTTTGTGAAGATTTTCTTGAGAAAATTTCTTGAGAAAATGTGCATGTCACTTCTTTTCCGCAGGTACCTGCGGAATACCCCCGGTATTTCACTCCATTCACTGTAATGTAATCGTCGCGAAATACCGGGGGTACACCGCAGGTAGCAAATGATGTGCGGTATACCTCCGGTATAGCCGCGGTTTACCTGCGGTAATGCTCATTGCTGCCTGTGGTTTTGCAAGAAGCGATGTCATTATGCCAGGAAGAGGAAGCAGAGCAGAGTAAACACAGACGTCACACACTCTGGATGCCGCACAGAAGCACTTCCGTGTGACATCCGGCGGGTGCCCGTGCAGTCTGTGTCCCGCTCCAGCCCCGCGGCTGCACGCACAGCAGTGTCAGTGTCTGCCCGCAGTATCGGCAGCTTGTCATCCTGCAGCGCATACTGGCGATACTGCTGAGAACGCGGTGGGCATAGAAGGCAGTGACAGCGCTGATGGCAGGACTGCAGGAGATCATCACAGCAGGTAATGATCTCATCTAACCTCCTGATGGCAGCGCTCGTCATCCCCTGCAGTGACCTGGGCTGACCTATTGATGTTAGCTCAGGTCACTGCATTACTCTCCCAGCCAATGGGGAACCTTCTATTCTTCATTGACCGGGACAGCAACTATGGTATGGATCGTCGTGGGACACCCCCCCCCCCCTCCCCCTACCTTATTGGATTATGCCGGACCCGGATTTGATTGTTCTGGTCAATAAATTGGTGAAAGAGGGAATGTGGGGAGTGTTTTTTCAAATAAAACTTTTTTTGTTGTCTATTTTTTATTTCTTACTGACTGGGTTGGTGATGTCGGGTATCTGATAGACGCGTGACATCACTAACCCCAGGGCTTGATGCCAGGTGACATTACACATCTGGCATCAACCCAATATATTACCCCGTTTGCCACCGCACCAGGATGAGTTGGGGCGAAGCGCCAGGATTGGCACGTCTAATGGATGCGCCACTTCTGGGGCGGCTGCAGCCTGCTATTTTTTGGCTGGGGAGTGTCCAATAACAGTGGACCTCCCTAGTCTGAGAATATCAGACCCCAGCTGTCCGCTTTACCTTGGCTGGTGATCCAATAAGGGGGGACCCCACGTTTTTTGTTTTAAATTATTTAATGTAAAATAACAGTGTGGGGTGCCCTGTGTTTTGGATTACCAGCCAAGGTGAAGCTGCCAGCTGTGGTCTGCAGGCTGCAGCCGTCTGCTTTACCCTAGCTGGCCACAAAAGATGGGGGGACCTCACGTCATTTTTTTTTAATTATTTATTTTTTGGCTAAATGCAAGGCTAGGCACCCTTTAGTGCCACATGAAAGTCACTAAAGGGTGCCAGCTTAGAATATGCAGGGGAGTGGGACATTATATAGGTCTTTCTCATCTATCTATTCATCTATCCATCTTTACCTCTATCCAATATCTGTCTATCGATTATCTATCTATCTATCTATATTTATTGCAGTTTAGCATAAAAAAACCGCAGGGACCAACCTGCGGAAAAACCGCGGCAAAATCGCATGCGTTTTTCCCGCAGTTTTTTACCGCAGGTGCGGTAATCTTCAACTCCCAGAAGTTTCTCAAGAAATTTTCTTGAGAAAAATCACTTTTCTAGTGCGCACATAGCCTTAAGTTACCTCCTGCTAGTCAATTATATTAAGTGACAGATGAACATGACATGGTTAAAGGGTTGATACGAAGGCAACAATAAATTTTATTTTACATCCCTATTTGATGCTATAATCTAAGCAACTTTCTAATATACTTTTATTAAAAGTTTCTTTAACTATACTATCTACCTAATATTCTAATTTTTTTTTCTATTTCCTCTCTGATGACAATTTGTTTGAGAATCCCAGTGCATGCTGGGATACTCAAAAGAAGTGTCATCAGGAGCAGAGTCTGTCTATCACAATTAATATCCACAGTGCACAGCCGGGCTTTATTATGGGCTCAGAACCGTAATAAAATCACAGAGCGGTCTGTGTACCCGGCATGCAGGAGACTAGCGCCACTCCCACCGGTGAGGCCACGATCTCCTTTATGCTGGTACACACATCGCTTTGTGATTACTGTTCTGAGCCCATAACAGAGCTTGGCTGTGCACGGTGCAGATCCATCGTGATAGACAGATATCACTGAAAAAGCAGGGACAGCGGGCACAAACCAGCCCCTGAAACAAGCGTCATAAAGACGCTTCATTTCAGGGAGAAGATAGAGGGTACAGTCACTGCCACAGATTCAGCCCCCTGATGACAGTTTCCCAGCATGCACCTGGATTCACAAACAAATAGTCATGAGAGGAAATAGAAAAAAATTAAAAAAATAGTAGCTAGAGTTAGGGAATTTTTAATACAAATATATTAGAAAGTATCTTAGATGATAGCATCACATAGATAGGGATGTAAAATTAAGTTTACATTTGCCTTCAGACCAACCCTTTAATACCATGCAGATCGCTGTGCATCTTCTACAAACAAGAACATACATCTGTAATAAAAATCATTGCAAAGCAGTATTAATATAATACAGGCACTTAAGAAGTGAGCATCTCACAAGGAATATACCTTTATTATAATCACAAAATCATAATATCTGTACAGGAATGTGTAAGTGAACACTTAGAAATGCAACAATAATTTGCTTCGTAAAGATAAGGTAAATATCATTTGACGGAACTGATTTTTCAAAGAAAATACTTCAAAATAAAACTTTCTTGCTTTCATCTGCACTTGATAAATGCAAAATAGTAAGACACATTAGTGTTCAATTCAGCAAAATATTGCAGAATATCATGCCACAGTCCATTGGAATGGGTCAGGACATGCAGCACTCTTATTAAAAAGCAATAGTATATAAAAAGAAGCCACATGTTAATAAAATATAGAGTGGTTTATCTTGATATTTTCTTTGATTTGAAACACAATTTCATTGTGGAATGCGGTGACTGTCAGTCGATGATCTGAATGTGGAGTAGTCGGCATTCTAGGCTATGGCTTTGGCTTCAGGTAGAAATGCTTCCCAATACTTTATAAGCTAACAGAAGGAAAAAATACATCGTTAAAAACCTTTGTCAAATATGAAGGTATCTATAAAATTATTAAATTATATATTAAAATTATACAATTTAAAAAAACTAAAACCACACTAAACTCAACTAAAAACAAGAGAAAAATTGGCCAACGACAAACAACTCAATAGGGTATTTAAAGGGAATCTGTCACCAGATTTTTGCTCCCCCATCTGATAGAGTAATGTATGTAGAGACAGATATCTTGATTCCAGCGATGTGTCACTTACTGAGCGGTTTGCTGTCATGTTGATAAAATCAATGTTTTCTTTGCTGCAGATCTAGCAGTTATACAGAGATCATGACTATGCCGGACCACCTGGCAGCAGGACGATACTCCGGTAATTATAATCTACTGCTGATTAAACAGTGATTTTATCACACACCGCTGGAATCAGGATTTCTGATACATTATGCTGCTTTCAGATTAGGCATTAAAAATCCGGTGACAGATTCCCTTTAAATGATGCAAAAATTTTGTAAAACCTGAAGTTGCACAAACATTTTGCAACTTTGCTGTTTTAGTTTTGGCCAGCTCGACTAAAGAGTGCAGAGCTGGGCTGGCACCATAAGTTCTCCATCTATTCAGCGCTCTCAGTGATGAGCTTTTCTGCTTACAATCAGCCTGCACATGACTGCTCTACTAAGTCTTTGGTCACGTGCCATATTACTGCCATCATGACTCCCAGTAATGGCCAGTGGTCCTTGACTGACTGCAGTGGTCATATACTGAATGCTTGTAAACTAATCCCAGCAGGATCACTGAAGTGACAACCTTGGAGTTGAGGGGATAAAAACAGGTTCCTAGATTTGCAGCAGGTTGTAGAGATATGTAAAAAGCTGGATGCCTTTATTTGGGATACATACTTCTAATGTGGTGTAAACAAGATATTGTCACCGACCACATGGCTGAAGCTCCGGCCACCCATGGTGTAAACCCATAGAATGAAGCGCTCCCATGACAGTACGCTGTTAATGACGCAGTCAGATTGACAGCAGCACTTAACATGTTAACGTTTGCTTCACCCGTGACTGTTAGAGGCAGATCCAGCTGTGACATAGGCATTATCTGCCTGGCATGGGGCACACTCCAGGCACCTGCTCCTGACTTGCACTGTACATCTACAAGGAATGTTGCTAAGGGGTTAAATCCACAGCATGGTACTATGAAGTGGAGTTTCACAAAGGGATTGCACCATTTTCATTGCATAGTGCTAAATCTGCTTGTGAACACACACATCCACCCCATGTGAAGGAATCCTAAAGCGCAAGATCTTCCACAGTTTATAGTCTCCGAAGTCTGTGATTTTGGATCTGCAATATTACATCCATGAAGGATCTGTACTCACCTGCTGCTGTGTTTGTACTAATGATTCTAAATACTTTATAATTACAGTTTTAAAGTCTTTCACGCGTTCTTTCTACAAGGAAGAGAAAAGGATTCATTGTAAAACGCACAGTACATAAATGCATATGAAATTAAGACCAGAGAAAACTATACAATTATGGGAACTGAAATAAGGAACTTGCCTCAAATCTTCCAACTTCTTTGCGAATAGTTTTAGAGATCTGCTCAAAATCTCGTTCTCCTTGCTGAACCTTTTCTTCCAACTGAAAAGACAAGAAGCCGTACAATGCAAAATAACCTCTAGATTAACCCCGGGCCTCTGAAATGTGCCACAAAATGGACCAGCAGGTGGTAAAACAAGGTACATAGAACAGAACACATAGAAGGAAAGCACCAGGCTACCGGGAATGGCCAAGAGCAGCTTCTATTTCTCAGGTCATTGAGGGCCCCTACATTCAATTCACCTTTAGGTCAGTCACATGGATGTCAGACTAAGGGAACATTATTAGACTATTTAAACCTTTTATAAAATGTACCCCTACAGATCTGGTGTGCCCATGTGAGTGAAGCAATGCAATCGTTTATAGGACAGATATTGCTGTACGCCATCATCTCTGGCAGTTGCATAGCAGTGGTGCACATATGGGACCATCGCTTCAAACTGGCTACCCCAGATCAGTAGCGGTTGCAACAGTATATCCAATTTTTTTGTATGCATATTTTTGTAACGCTAGGTGTAAATTCTTTATTGTGATGAAACAGGATGGGATAAGGATCATTCATAAAAAAAATAAAAACATTTTGTTTTGTAAGAAAGCAAAAAATGATAAAAAAAGGAGCAGTTTAAGAAATTTTAAAGATGGCCAGAAAGAAAGTAATGAAATAAAATAAGGCCAAGTGCACACTACAAAACACGGATATCATAGTTCATGTAAGACCAGGGAGTAGGTGCACATCTACATTATGGCCATTAATTGATACCCTGCAGTAAGTGAATAATTAGTAGTATACATGTAAAAACAAAAACACAAGGTACTTAGTTGACAGTATTTTGATCAAAAGAGCGCAAAAATCACCATCCCACCATGACAAGGTGTACTCCATCAGGATGGTCCCCAACTCTGGTGTCTAGAGATACACGTGTTAAAACCCATCCTGATTTGGTATACCTTGTCATGGTGGGATGGTGATTTTTAGGCTCTTTTGATCAAAATGCTATCAACTAGTATCCTATGTATTTTTTTCATGTACTGTATACTACCACTTACTAAAGGGTAGCCATTCACGTTCTATACTCTAGGCTTTAGGTGTATACTGTGTGCAAGTAGCCTACATTATACGTCTGTATTTTTTCCTGACGTATTTTGTAATGTCGCCATAGCCCCCCCAGTCAACAAATGGAGTCAAAAGTGTGTCGTTTCGACCTCCATCTGGCCAGCATATGCCTGCATTCTTTAAAGGGAACCTGTTTGGGAATTCTTGCTGGCCAAATCGGCAACATAAGTAAAAGCCAAGTGTATTATTCTCTTAAACGTTTCGGTGAGTTACAAAGAAAACATACTTTGAAGATGCAGGTGGGGACCATGGCCAGAAACCAGACTAGTCCAGTGTTGCCCTCAACCCTTACTAGTGCCGTTGTGATGACAGGTCCCTTTCATAGCAGGTACATAGTAGGAGTGTTTGACAGGTTTAAGACTATGTGGTATATAAATCTTTCCAGTGGAACCCTATGATGGACAGATTACTCCACATCCACCCCGACTGCACAGTGTCGGCCATGTATCTTTTGAGTCAACGCACCTGACAGTGGGCAGTGCCTAAGAGATACTCACCTAGGAAAACCTCCCCACCACCATCACAGTGGTTAAAAAAACGAGCAGAAATAGTTTAAAAAAAAAAATAAATAAAAAAAAAATCGGGTATACTCGCTGTCTTACCCCCCCGAATGCAGCTGGGAAGCATTGAGCTCCTGTTCTGAAGCTCATACAATAATTTTCACTCATCTGATCATATACACACTGTAATATTATATCTATCTATAATAAAAATTCATTCTGGCTAACTCTGAAAGGTCTTGGGAAACGTTTTAACCCCCTACTGTATGAGTTTCATAGGCACCCTTGGTGGGCTGCTCGGCAATCTTTAAATTACCTCCACTATGTAAAGCTGGGTTTACACACTGCAACATCTCAAACGACATCGCTGTAACGTCACCGGTTTTGTGACGCAATAGCGATGTTGTTTGCGATGTTGCAGTGTGTGAAACCTATCAGCGACCCGGCCCCTGCTGTGAAGTTGTAATCGTTACAAATCGTTCAGGACCATTCCTAGGTCCTTTGTTTCCCGCTGTGCAGCATGAAGTTTCAGTGTGTGAAGACTTTGCAGCGACTTTGTTAGCAACTTCCCTTTCAAAAGGCTGCTTATCAACGTCCCCAACAACCAGCTAGGTCGCTCTGCAGGTCCGGATCGCTGTTGAGTTGTTGGCCAGGTTTGCCTGTTTGACAGCTCACCAGAGACTTAGCAGAGACTTAGGGAGGTCGCTATTGCGTCACCAAACCGGTGACGTTACAGCGATGTCCTTTGCGATGTTGCAGTGTGTAAACCCAGCTTGAGACAGATACTAAAATAAAAGGAAGAACCTCCAAAAATGTATCTGCAAATCTACAGAAATATTTGTGCATATATACAATTCTGTGAATACAAGAGGAACCAGCAGCACCTCCTTTACACGTCTACAAACATTTCAAAAATGATCCAAAATTAAGATTTCCGTTTTAAGCCCTCTCTGAAAATGTATTTTGTTAGTTACTACATAATCCTGTACATTACAGATTCAATATGACCATACTGCTGTTAAGCCACCAGTAAAGCACTGCATTAATATACAACCCGCCATATATACGGCCTGTAGACAAGAGTAGAACTGTCCAGGTCAGCCGAGAAATGCAGTATTTTATATTAGAACTGCCAAGTCAATATACAGACGAATAACAAGAAATGTGTAGAACTACAAGATCTGAGTATACAGAGGGACCGACACACGACACCAGAGAATAGCAAATGATGAATCGTAGCCTACCTCTTCAATCTCCTTTATGAAGCATGGGAAAGAAATGATCAGAAATTCATTGTTTTAAGCCTTTTGCTTTCAACAACATAAATACCATATATCATGACCAGAAGACTATTTTAGTATGTACTCGCACACAAATTCTCAATAGTAAAATGATATATATATATTACACATACTACACAAAGTTTGTATTTACTCAAACACGACAAAGTGAAGCATTAAGTATCGGCGGGGTCGGTGCTGCTGGCTGCTCTCGCACATGACTGCATACGCATTTCATGAATTTCAGGATGGAAAAAGTAATAGTTAGAAAAAACCTGTGCAAATAACGCATTAGGGGTAAAACATGTACCTCTCGGATTTCATCCTTTGCTTGCTGAAGTTTGTCAGGCTTGTTGGCGATCTGGAGCTTGGCCTCCGCCTCCCGCTTCTTCTGCAGGTTCACCTGGGTATCTTGCCATTTTTGCCAACACTTCATTCGCTGATCAAACACACCCTAAGAATTAAAAAGAGAATAAGAATAAGAATGAGCTTCTGCATTCCTCTCTAGTATTACAACCGAGTCCTACAGGGACATTAAACACGAAAGTATGAAATGTCATAAAAAAGATCTGAATGCTCCAGTGAATGAAGCTTAACAGGTTTATAATGAATAAAACAGGCCCGTGTTATGTTTTACGCACCAGTCCGGGGGAGGCGGCACAGTTGGGCTCTATTCCCCGGATACAGTCAGTAATAATTTGTCCTTTTTGTCCACTGATTGATGATCTGCCTGTCAGGTTTATGTGTTTTGTTTTTTTGTTTTTTTTTTATAGAGAGCAGAATATCCCAGTATATTATTCTAGACGCTAACAATTAACTTTGTATGTGGACATATAGAAGTAGCGGCTGGTCTCCACCTCACAGCTCTACGCGAATACCCTTATTATAAAGATGTCAGGACCTTCTAATACAAGAACTTACATTTTGCGTCCCCCTTACACTGTAAACTGTAGAATTTTGCGTTACTCTAATGTCTGATATCGTAAGTGTCCCCTCTTAACTGTATAGTGTTGCAAAGTATGCTGGCACTATAAAAATCATCATTTTTTAACAATGGAGAAAAGAAACAGATCTAACAGAAAATATAATTTCTTCTAAGAAAATTATTTTCCTATAGAAAATAAGAGGCATTGCATACGGCTTTTATTTTAACATTTAAAAGATTTTTAAAAACCTGTGTGTGCGGTCCCCCCAATTTTGATACCCAGCCATGATAAAGCCCGACAGCTGGGGACTGGTATTTTCCGACTGGGGAGACACATGGTTATTGGGTCCTCCAGCTTAAAAAAAAACAAAAAAAAAAAAACAGCCTGCAGCCGCCCAGGTACTTTACCCTGCTCATCCTAATTGCCCTGGTGCCATGGCAATCTCGTTAAAGAGGTTACTAACAGCCCACAGCTGCCACTAACCCCTAGATTAGTAATGTGAATTAGTCTGAGAGCCCTCCACATTACTAATCTGTAAGAAAAAAACCTCTATTTGAATTAAAATATAAAAAAAAAACCAAAAACAAAACAAAAAAAAACCCCACCCTCTTTCACCAATTTAACAAACCCCCAAAACACTCAGGTCTGACGTAATCCACATGAGGTCCCACGACCATTTCAGCTCTGCTACATCTGATGGCACAGTCATTCTATGGCCGTGCTCTGCCTTCATATGTAGAAGTACTGAAATAGTCGTGGGATCTACTGTGGATTACGTCACGCCTGGGTGTTTTGGGGGGTTAATAAATTGGTGTAAGGGTGTTTTTTTGTATTTTATTTCAAATAAAATGATTTTTCGGTGTGTGTTTCTTTTCACTTAAAGATTAGTAATGGGGGGTGGGGGGGGTCTCAGACTGTTCACATTACTAATCTAGAGCTTAGTGACAGCTGTGGGCTGTTACTAACCCTTTATTACCACCGTACCAGGGCAATCGGGAAGACCTAGGAAAGTGTCAGAATTGTCACATCTAATGGATGCGACAATCCTGGGTGGCTGAAGGCTGCTATTTTTAGGCTGGGGGACCCAATTAGCATGGGTCTCCCTAGCTGGAGAATACCAGCCCCCAGCTGTCTGGCTTCATCATGGCTGGGTATCAAAATTGGGGGGGGGGGGGTTAGGAAACCACACTCCAGTTTTAAATTATTTATTTAAATAAATTAAAAAAAAACCCAAAAAACGCATGCAGTTCCTCTTATTTTGATACACAGCCAAGATAAGCGCATGGCTGGGGGTTGCAGCCGTATGATTTATCTGTGCTGGGTATCAATACAGGTGAGCCTACGCCTATTTTTATACCTCAATAGTGACTCACAGACAGGGTCTGTGATCGCTGTCACACAGGCTAGGTGCACGTCTGACTGCAACCAATCACAGACGCTAGGACTGCTGATGGGCGGGGAAAGCAGTGAATATGTATGAGGCTAGTAAGCGGCCTGGAAGAAGATTAAGAGTCCCAAAAGCAGTTACAGCAGCGACAGACTTCTTTCCAGAGTTGCCAGATCAGGATCATTAGCCGGGGTTCCCTGAGAATCCCGGGCCCAGATCCGGCACCCGAATACTTTTATGTTCAATCTATTTTTATTGTAAACATATCATATTATACATATACAGCATGTGAAACTGAATGACTGACATGTCAAACTTTTTATAAATTGCATAGTAAAGAAATCAGGTTCTCTCAATCTGTCTCAATTTGACCGAATAATGAACACTATTCATCTATAAACCTCAATAAACATCTTCAAATTGGATTCCGACGAGAACCCAGGAAAAGGGAAGGAGAAGAGAAGAGAGAGAGAGAAGAAAAAGGAAAGAAAGGGGGGGAGGAGGGAGGAAAATTAGAAGGGGAAGTGGGGGGGAGGTAGGTAGCAGTGTGAGTAAGCTGGGAAGACGAAGGCAGACACACAAGGGAAAGGGGTGGGTAATTTGATTTGATTAGGGTGGGGGGGGGGGCCGCTCTCTGTCGTCTGAGAATCAGGTGATACTACATTCTTGTCCGGTTCATCCCTGACCATGCTTTACTCCACCAATCTAATAAGATGTTATGGCTCCATTAAACGTTTAACAAAATCTGAAGAATCTTTAAATAGGATCCATTCTCCCCAGGTCCTGCAAAAATTTGTCTCTAGTACCTGCAATGTTGACAGAGAGCTCCTCCATCCTATATATGTTTGCCATTTCAGAGTACCACTCCGAGATAGGAGGGATCGTTGAGGACTTCCAGTACCTAGGTATGACGGAGCGCGCCGCCGCCAGGCAGAAGCGGAGTATGTCTCTCATGATAAGCGATTGAGAATGGTAACATAGAGAGGAGGACTATCTTGGGGCAGTTATCCACTGCCTTCCCAGTTATAAGCTGATAGATAGCAAGGACCTTTCCCCAAAACTGTTTTATTCCATCACACTCCCACCAGATATGCGTCATTGTACCGACGTCTTGCCCACATCTCCAGCACATCGCAGACACTGAAGGGAATATAGTATGTAGTTTAGACGGGAACTGGTACCAACGTGTCAAAATCTTAAAATTTTTCTCCCCTGCAGAGAACGTGACTGACAATTTATGAGTAAATAAGAAACATTTCTTCCACTCATCGGGAGAGAAGTGTTGCTTCAGCTCCTACCCGAATACTTTTAAAACTGCACGGATCCGGACTTTTACAATTGGGAGTCCGCTCATCACTACTGATAATGCCATAAAAGGTCGGATTTCTACTGACCACCCCATCCATAAACACTGTAGGTTTCCCACAATTCATCTCCTCAGTGTGAGCACAGCATTATACCACTATAAGTCACCAATTTGTGGATAGCACCTTCATATCATTATCATTAAATTTCCAGGACTAATCATATTTAAGTCTGTCTATTGGAAAAAAAAAATCTTAAGGTTACAGTATTCTAGATAATAGGATTTAAAAAAAAATAAAAAAAAAAAAGTTACCAAGGTATTTGTGGAAATTTGACTAACTTTGACCAAGACACAGATCATGTGACCAAAGATTGCTCCTTACCAATGCCATATTGCAGAGAAGTGCATGTGAATCGGGTTGCCTTGCGATACACAGGGACTGTAACAAGTAAGTCACAAGGAATCCAACTTTTTCTAATTTTTTTTCAATACAATCTCATTCTCCTGCATCACAATGTGCAGCAGTGAAGAGTGATCTCTGCCACCTGCGTCACGGCCAAAGACACCGTGCAGCCCCCGCCTTGGTCAAAGGCCTGACCTGAGTCCCATCATATTGGTAAGATGCCTAAGACAAAGATAGGAACAGACTATCGAAGTGGCCTCCTCCCTTACTAACACTCTTCCATGAGAAGTGAAGTGGAGCCAGTTATAGCACTGAAGCAGAGAAATGGTGGTGCTGGGCAACTATTTCCAATATTTACTATATAGTAATAACCCTTTTACATATCCAAATGTATTAGTAACTTGAGGATCAATGGGACCCCCCCAATCCCAAGAACGGGGCTCTGAAATGCCTCTTTCAAATGAAGCAATGTCAGCACACCTCCCATTCATTCATTGTAGGACTTCCAGAAAAATCAGTGCGCTGTGCTTGGCCATCTCCAACAGTCCCATAGAAAGAATGGGAAGGTAACACGCATGACTGGCCCCAGCTATATTTCAACGTGACGCATCAGGACTTCTTGGGGGTCATGTTAGCAATGGTGATATGTTCAGACGGACCCCATTGATGTGATGCTTTAGTGAAGAGATATGTGAGCTATTGAACAGATGGTCGTGTGTTGAAATACTTCTGTTGCATGCAGATATTATATACATGTGGTCAAAATTGTTGGTAGCCCTCATTTAATGAAAGAAAAACCCACAATTGTCACAGAAATAACTTGAATTTGACAAAAGTAATAAATAAAAAATCTTTGAAATTACCACGTGAAAGTCAGACATTGCTTTTCTGCTTCCACGGAATTAAAATAAATAAATCTCATGAAATAGGCCTGGACAGAAATGATGGCACCCTCCGTAACTTAATATTTTGTTGCATAACAGTTTGAGGCAATCACTGCAATCAAACGATTCCTGTAACTGTCAATGAGACTTCTGCACCTCTGACAAGTATTTTGGCCACTCCTCAAGAGCAAACTTCTCCAGTTGTCTGATGTTTGAAGGTTGCCTTTTCCAGACGGCATGTTTCAGCTCTTTCCAAAGATGCTCAATAGCAGTTACGTCAGGGCTCATAGAAGGTCCAAGAATATTCCAATGTTTACCTCTTAGCCATTCTTGGGTGTTTTTAGTTGTCTTTTGGTTCATTATCCTGTTCCAAGACCCATGACCTGCGACTGAGACAAAGCTTTGACACTGGGCAGCACATTTCTCTCTAGAATCCCTTGATAGTTTGAGATTTTATTGTACCCTGCACAGATTAAAAGACACCCTGTGTCAGATGCAGCAAAGCAGCCCCAGAATATAACAGCCTCCTCTATGTTTCACAGTAGGGACAGTGTTCTTTTGCTGAAATGCCTCATTTTTCTATCTGTGAACATAGAGATGATGTGCCTTGCCAAAAAGTTCTATTTTTGTCTCATCTGTCCATAGGACATTCTCCTAGAAGCTTTGTGGCTTGTCAACATGTAGTTTGGAAAATTCCAGTTTAGCTTCATGATTTTTTTTTTAACAATGGTGTCTTCCTTTGTTGTCTCCCATGAAGTCCACTTTGGCTCAAACAATGGATGGTGCAATCTGACACCGATGTCCCTTGAGCTTGAAGTTCACCTTTAATCTCTTTAGAAGTTGTTCTGGGCTCTTTTGTTACTATTCGTATTATCAGTCTCTTTGATTTGTCACAAATTTTCCTCTTGCGGCCACGTCCAGGGAGGTTGACTACAGTCCAATGGATCTTAAGGTGGCTTTATACACTGCAACATCGCAAACGACATCGCTGTAACGTCACCGGTTTTGTGACGTTATAGCGACCTCCCCAGCGACATTGCAGTGTGTGAAACACATCAGCGACCTGGCCACTGCTGTGAAGTTGCTGATCGCTACAAATCTTTCAGGACCATTCTTTGGTCCTTTGTTTCCCGCTGTGCAGCATGATCGCTAGAAAGTCTCAGTGTGTAAAGGGGACTTTACAGCGACTTCCCTTTCAAAAAGCTGCTTTACAACATCCCCAATGACTAGCTAGGTCGTTCTGCAGGTCCGGATCGCTGTTGCGTCGTTGGCCAGGTCTGCCTGTTTGACAGCTCACCAGAGACTTTGTAGCGATCCCGGCCAGGTTGGGATCGCTGGTGGGATCGCTAGAAAGTCTCAGTGTGTAAAGGGGCCTTTAAACTTCTGAATAATATGTGCTACTGTAGTCACAGGAACATCAAGCTGCTTGGAGATGGTCTTATAACCTTTACCTTTAACATACTTGTCTATAATTTTTTTCTAATCTCCTGAGACAACTCTTTCTTTTGCTTCCTCTGGTCCATATTGAGTGTGGTACACACCATGTCACCAAACAGCTTTATTTACAGGCCCACTGACTGACAATATTGTAGACACCTGTGATGCCATTTAGTGGACCTACCTTGATTTAACATGTCCTTTTGTAACATTTTCAGGGGTACCATCATTTTTGTCCAGGCCTGTTTCATTAACTTTTTTTTCTTTTTTTAATTTTGTGGAAGCATGGTTGAAAAGCAATGTCTGACTTTCATTTGTTCTTTTTCATAGATTACTTTTGTCAGATCCAAGTTATTTCTGTGACCATTGTGGGTTATTCTTTCATTAAACTAGGGATACCAAAAATTTTGATTGTGCATGCGTATACTGTATATTTTTTTTTAAATGCATAATAATGCACCTACTTTCACAGCAGCAATGAGTCGGATGTAGTCACTGAGGAGCTCTGAAAACACATAAAAATCAGCAAACGCCTGCTCCTGATGTAACTGGTCTATCTTCTCTTCTACTTCTGCCAGCTGTGATAAAGCTCGAGACAGCGCAGTGTGATCCTCGGAGTTGCCCAGCATAGCAGCACTCTTTGCAAATGCAGCTGTGTTGGCTGACAGCTCTATACATTAAGAAGGAAAAGTGACATATCAGACCATTCAGCAAAATTAAATGTGGAAAAACCCCTTATTGTTCAAATAGAATAACTATAAAAAGGGTGAGCTGCAAACATCCTAATAGATTCCATCTCATTATGTATTCTGAGTATTAAGGAGTTCAAACTTTTGAAAGACAAACTGAGCCCGGTTCCTAAAATGTAAAATAAAAATATGCAAAAAAAAAAAAGCACAAACATCCACCCAGCAAGAAAGCAATGAGCAAACCTTTACGGTGGCAGACCAAGGCTTCGACATTGGCGTGCAGTTTCCTAAGTTGTTGATCTAGATTCTCAAATTGCTGCTGTTTTTCTTCAAACCACTGACACCAAAGAAAAAAAAAAAAAAGTTTTTTTTTTTAAAAAAAAGCCCAATTTATCAAGGCACAAAAACTGTTATTAGATTTACTAGTGGTTGACAAGCGGCATACAGCTGGGTGGCTCAACAGACCAAAAAGAATAGAGTCAATAGGTAAATTATCTTATGTTCTACGTCTATGAGCTTAAAGTGCGAATGTTTAACCTCCAATGGCCATCATTATACAGTTCACAAAAACAAAAAAAACCCATCAGCTCTTACGGCATCCGATTCATTCATCTTGATTGTCATTTTGTTGACAGCGTCTGCAGCCTTGTTTACCATCCTCAATAATCCCGCACCACTCAACGCCTGGGTGCTAACCGCTCTCGGCAGCTGCAATTGAATGACAAATAAGGGCAAACAAACCGGTTAAAGGTTAGAGCCTTAGAAGAGAATCAAGCACAAATAAAAGGATGTTCCGTTTTCTCCACTATATTACATTTCAATACAGAGTGGACTCATTTTTTCTGATTTACGGTCTTTCCCATCCCAACGGGAAGCAAGGAAAAAAAAACAGAATTTAATTTACTGACTTTACATATAGATGAACTAATGTGTGGTTTGCCAAAAGGTCAACAGGCAGAGGGTCTCTAAAGCTCAAAGCAGCTAAATCAGGTAGCCAGTATAGGTCTTCCATCACTGTGTAAAAAGAAGGAAAAAATACTGCCA
The DNA here is from genome assembly GCF_048569485.1 of Anomaloglossus baeobatrachus. Classification (NCBI taxonomy): domain Eukaryota; kingdom Metazoa; phylum Chordata; class Amphibia; order Anura; family Aromobatidae; genus Anomaloglossus; species Anomaloglossus baeobatrachus. Next base: position 782,157,753 of record NC_134353.1, read on the forward strand.
AGTATGAAAAACCTACTTTAAGAGAATAAGAAATCAAATGCAATATAATAAATTAATCAATGAGGTAGACATACTGAAGAATAGTCAAGAGCGCAACTCTCAGCATTGTATGGATGTGGTGCAAACTGGAGACAAATTCGAAAGAAAGGGCGCTCAGACTTGTGGTGCTCATCCCTCTCTATTTTACACAAAAATAATATATGTTTTTACTTTTTGATCCTACATCGCTTTTCTATGGCAACACCTTGCTTCCTTTTCTAGCAGAGACAGCATGTAACCGCTGCAGTCAATCAGGGGCCGCACAGATGATATGGGAATAGGCACAGCAGTGTGCTGGGCCTGGACAACGCCTTTAAGGCTCATTCAGTATGGCTTTGAATACCAAGAACTTCTGCTGCGGTAAAAGACTCAATTTAACAAGAGACACTTACAAAGAATAAGTTTCCCAATGCGGACACCTAAAATATGAAGCTGATTAACATACTGCAGCTACTGGGCAGATATGTTCAGTAATTGTGGATTTCTTTTTTTAATTGGATGTCTGGTTAACCATTCAGGAAATATGCCTGACAAGCTGAATATATTGCCCTGACATGCGACTGTATGCCAAAATTTGTGTTGTAATGAAAATTTTGGGAGGCAGGATCCCTTTAAAAATAAAATGCAGTAGGCCATTCCCATTGAATTGTGGGCATTTAGCAACAAATAGTAGGTGAAACATGGGATCGGGATCAGAATCAGCATGGCAATACACACATACACACTATAGATCATCATGGGAAGGCTCTTCCTATTGGTTACAAAATGCAAGTGAATCCACCAGTGGTTTGGTCTCTTCCAGAACTGACTTTCTAGCTTGGGAGTGTCAAACTCAAGGTCCACAGGCCAAATCCGGCCCACTATATCATGTTGTGACCCGTAAGGTAAAAAAGTAAAAAAAAAAAAAATTCACAAGCCTGTCCAAAAAAAAAGTAGCGCACGTTTTGCGCCATTTTCCGAAACCCGTAGCGTTTAATTTTTCTGGATCTATGGCTCAGTGATTGCTTATTTTTTGCGTCTCGAGCTGGCGTTTTTAACTGTACCATTTTTGCGCAGATGCTACGTTTTGATCGCCTGTTATTGCATTTTGCGCGAAATTTGCGGTGACCAAAAAATATGTAATTTTGGCGTTTGGAATTTTTTGCTGCTACGCCGTTTACCAATCAGATTGATTTTAGATTTTGATAGATCGGGCATTTCTGAACGCGGCGATACCAAATGTGTGTATTTTTTATTTTTTTTAACCCTTTAATTTTCAATGGGGTGAAAGGGGGGTGATTTGAACTTTTAGGTTTTTTATTTTTATTTTTTAAAAAACTTTTTTTTTAACTTTTTTTTATTTTGCTAGTTCCCCAAGGGGGCTATAGCAATCAGCAATCTGATCGCTCTGCCATATCTCCAGATCACAGCTACAGAGCTTAGATCTGCAGATATGCTGCTTTACTTTCAATGCTGGCTGTATTCCGGCATTGAGGGGAAGTGACTCATGTTAGCTACAGGCGTCATCACATGACCCTGTGCTACCATGGCAACTACCAGAAGTCATGTGATCATGTCACGTGACTTCCGATGGGGGTGGGGTAAGTCCGCATAATGGCAGCGCACATATACATCTCGCTGCCAGATTTTGGCGAGATTGTAAGGGGTTAATAGTCACGGGTGGAAGAGATTCCACTCGCGACTAGCAGGCACACATGTCAGCTGTTGAAATCAGCTGATATATGCACGGATCGCCGCGGCCTTTCCACAGCATGGGGCGGGGATTAACCGCACACGATCCATGACATACCCAGTACGTCATGGGTCGTTAAGGGGTTAATTAAAATTTCCCTTTCCAGAACAAAACATAGGCAGAGTATTTGGTAATTATCTCTAGCAGTTCTATGTACACAGATAAGTAATATTTTACAAGTGTAGTCCTCTAACACAAAATGTTTTTCGGACCTGGTCCTTAACACTCAGTGACGTATACAGCATATACTATTACTAGAAAAGAAAAGCCAGCAGGAAAGCAATGTATGGACACTGGAAACTAAAGACCAGTTAACTACGACTGGTGCATTTTACCACTACCATGTGACTCTGCTAGAAACGTTATTTCAGCCAGGAGGTTGCGGTTGATTCTGGAATAATTTGCACCACTTTCGTACCATAAATCATACATTTGTCAGACGGGATTCACTACACCCCAGCTCAGTCTACATAAATGGAGGAGTTGGCCAGGACTAGTGCAACAATGGCAAAGGCTGCAAAATGTTTGTGCAGCTTCAACTTTCAGGAAAATGTCCAACATTTAAAAGCAGTTTATGCCTAAATTTTGTAGAAAAATCCTTGATGAATCGGGGTCTTTTTGTAGAATTAAACTGGGAATTGTAGATGACTGCATTAGAAGGAATCCGGGCACAAAATGTACAGAAAACGCATGTACAATATATAAGGAGAGAAATCTAGGTGCTGTACAATACTAACCTCCGAGCTTTCCAAGAACTGCCTAACATCAGGATCTTGCAGCAGTGCAGGGTGTGTCACAGTTCGTTGAAGATATCTGTTGGGGGTGAAGATGTAATATTACACTTATAACATTATAATATATATTTTGAACACATCACTTTAAAAAGTAAGATGTTAAGCAACATCTCCAAAATTTTGACAAGAGGTTTCATGTAGAATCCCCTATTGGTATTCACTTTGTTTCAGATCAGGAGATACTTGCCAAGTGAATCACTTTCACCCTGTTCTTTCTTCAGAAATGTATCAGCGGCCTTAGAGGTGTTTGGATAAAGTTGAAAAAGTGCACGTCTACCAAGGGCACAGAATGATGGCAGATGGCAACGGCTTTCGTTTCATTATACATTTGAGAATTTATGTTACTAATTAATGAAATGTAGCTCCCCGACACAAGCAGCCGCATATAAGGACACTGCCACCACCAGGTTTTACTGTAGGTACCATGCATTTTTCTTGGTACCCCTCACCTTTGCAACACCATACAGTTTTGAAGCCATGAGTTGCAAAAAGATTTATCTTGGACTCATCACTACACAGTAGAGTCCCAGTAGTCTTAATATTTTTCAGCATGGGCCCCAGCAAATTGTAGGTGGCTTTTTCCACACATGGACTTTAGGAGAGGCTTCCTGTGTGGACAACACCGATGCATGCCATTCCTCTTTAGTGTACACTGTATTGTGTCACGGCACACACTCACATCTATCAGTATGGCTTTCTGCTTCTTTACATAACTGCTGTGAAGTTACATGTTCTCAGAAGATGCTCCCCATTTGTTAACTTCCATGGTTGGTCTATACGTTATCTCTGTGAGATGATTGAAGTTGTATCTTTATTAAATTTTGTATCACTTTTGCTACATTATTGTGACTGATATCAGTTTATCTCCTTGTACCCTTCACCTTTCTTCTGAAAGAAAAAATTTATTCTCTTTCTCAGGTTATGACGTGATGAGCGAGCTCTACCATGCTCAGGTGCTCGGTACCCGTAATGAGCAGTTGTATGCTTAGACGGACTCTACTCGTGTACAGAGTATAATAAAGACTATGTGGAAATGGAGCATTTTTCTGGAACACGTCGACATCTGTGCCTTCCAGTGACAGCTCCAGTCCCTTTATAGCAGTGTTTCTCAACTCCAGCCCTCAGGACCCACCAACAGATCATGATTTTAGGTTTTCCTCAATATTAGACCGGGAATAATTCCATCACCTGTGCAACATTAAGTAAATCCGAGAAACCTGATTGAGGAAAACCTGAAAACATGATCTGTTGGTGGGTCTTGAGGACTGGAGTTGAAAACACTGCTCTATAAAACCTGCTGATGACACTCAATGAGACTAAGCTCAGTGGTCACTTCTGTCTGAGATCATCCTCTCTGAAGCCTTGGATGGTGAGGTACTGTTCATTAATTGTTAGGCGTCGTCTTGGTCTCATGATGTAATGTGAACAGCATGATTAGGAGGACTGTTTAATACCAATTCTAATTGAACCATGAAATTTATTGAGCGATTCATGGATCAGACACTTGTGAATTTTCCCATTAATCTCTTTGTTAGAGAACAGCAAGTTGTGCAAAAAGTACTAGACACTGAACAGTTGGACATGTGCATCCAGAAGTTTACAGAAGGTCACCTGAAAAGGTTAGATGGAACTAAGGATCATCCTTAAAATTTCACCCAAAAGACAAATATCTATATCTTTTTTTAAGTAGTGTATATATACACCCCACACAACTAGTGCAAAAGGCAAAAAGAAGGGAATTTTGTTTACTTACCGTAAATTCCTTTTCTTCTAGCTCCAATTGGGAGACCCAGACAATTGGGTGTATAGCTATTGCCTCCGGAGGCCACACAAAGTATTACACTTAAAAGTGTAAGGCCCCTCCCCTTCTGGCTATACACCCCCAGTGGGATCACTGGCTCACCAGTTTTAGTGCCAAAGCAAGAAGGAGGAAAGCCAATAACTGGTTTAAAGACCAATTCAATCCGAGGAAACATCGGAGAACTGAACCATACCACATGAACAACATGTGTACCCGAAAAAACAGAAAAACCCCGAGAAAACAGGGCGGGTGCTGGGTCTCCCAATTGGAGCTAGAAGAAAAGGAATTTACGGTAAGTAAACAAAATTCCCTTCTTCTTTTTCGTTCCTAATTGGGAGACCCAGACAATTGGGACGTCCAAAAGCAGTCCCTGGGTGGGTAAAAGAATACCTCGTGATAGGGCCGTCAAACAGCCCTTTCCTACAGGTGGGCAATCGCCGCCTGAAGGACTTATCTACCTAGGCTGGCGTCTGCCGAAGCGTAGGCATGCACCTGAAAATGCTTGGTAAAAGTATGCAGACTCAATCAGGTAGGTGCCTGACACACCTGCTGAGCCGTAGCCTGGTGCCGTAATGCCCAGGATGCACCCACGGCTCTGGTAGAATGGGCCTTCAGCCTTGAGAGAACCAGAAGCCCAGTAGAACTGTAGGTTTCAAGAATTGGTTCCTCGATCCCCCGAGCCAGGGTGGATTCAGAAGCTTGCGACTGTTTACGCCGACCAGCGACAAGGACAAAGAGTGCATCCGGGTGGCGCAGGAGCGCCATGCGGGAAGTAGAACCTGAGTGCTCTCACCAGAACCAACAGATGCAAATCCTTCTGAAATTGATGGACTGGACGAGGACACAAAGAAGGTGAGGTGATATCCTGATTGATATGAAAGTGGGATACCACCTTAGGGAGAAATTCCGGAATCGGACGCAGAACTACCCTGTCCTGGTGAAGGACCAGGAAGGGAGATTTGTATGAGAGCGTTGCTAGCTCGGAAACTCTCCTAAGAGACGAGACCGTTACTAGAAGGCCACTTCCCGAGAAAAGCGGGAAGGGAGACCTCTTTCAAAGGCTCGAAAGGCGGCATCTGGAGAGCAATTAGAACCTTGTTCAGATCCCAGGGCTCTAACGGCCGCTTGTACGGAGTGCTGAGACGACAAACTCCCCGTAGGAACGTGCGTACCTGAGGAAGTCGTTTCCGAAAAAATACAGATAGCGCTGAGACTTGTCCCTAAAGGGAACTGAGCGACAACCCTTTTTCCAACCTAGATTGCAGGAAGGAAGGAAACATAGACGATGCAACCGGCCAGGGAGAAACACCCTGCGCCGAGCACCGAGATAAGAATATCTTCCACGTCCTGTGGTCAATCTTGGCGGACGTTGGTATGCTAGCCTGTCTCATGGTGGCAACCACGTCCTGAGGTAATCCTGACGACACTAGGTTCCAGGACTCAATGCCACACCATCAGGTTGAGGGCCGTAGAATTCAAATGGAAGAATGGCCCTTGAGACAGCCAGTCTGATTGGTCTGGTAGTGCCCCCGGTTAGCCTACCGTGAGGCACCACAGAACCGGGAACCACAACATCCTCGGCCAATCTGTAGCGACGAGGATGGCGCGGCCGCAGTCGGTCCTGATCTAGCGCAGCACTCTGGGCAACAATGCCAGAGGTGGCACATAAGGTAGCTGGAACTGCGACCAATGCTGAACTAAGGCGTCTGCCGCCAGAGCTCGATGAGTGTGAAACCGTGCCATGAAGCTGGCACATTGATGTTGTGCCGTGACGCCATTAGATCGACGTCCGGCCTCTGTCAGCGGCGCCAGATCTCCTGAAACCCGTCCGGGTGAAGAGACCATACCCTTTCGGCCACACCCCGGCGACTTAGGAAGTCAGCTTCCTAGTTTTCCACGCCTGGGATGTGAACTGTGGATATGGTGGATGCCGTGTCTTCCACCCACATCAGAACCTGCCGGACTTCCTGGAAGGCTTGCCGGTTGCGCGTTCTTCCTTGGTGGTTGATGTATGCCACCGCTGTGGAGTTGTCCGACTGAAGTCGGATTTGCTTGCTGTCCAGCTGCTGTTGGAAGGTTTGTAGGGCAAGATACACTGCTCTGTGTTCAAGAACATTGATCTGAAGGGTGGACTCTTGCTGAGTCCACGTACCCTGAGCGCTGTGGTGGAGAAAAACTGCTCCCCACCCTGATAGACTCGCGTCTGTCGTAACTATCGCCCAGGATGGGGATAGGAAGGACCTTCTTTTTGACCATGAGGTGGGAAGAAGCCACCACCGTAGAGATTCCTTGGCCGCCTGAGAAAGAAAGACGACTGTTGAGGGAGGTCGACTCCCCGTCCCATTGGCGGAGAATGTCACATTGTAGTGGACGCAGATGAAACTGCGCGAAAAGAACTGCCTCCATTGCTACCATCTTACGTAGGAAGTGCATGAGGCGTCTCAATGTGTGCGACTGGTTCTTAAAGAAGAGATTGCAGCCCGTAGAGAATGCTGTTTGTCTAGCGGAAGCTTCACTATCGCTGAGAGAGTATGAAACTCCATGCCTAGATATGTTAGCGATAGGGTCGGGGTCGGATCTGACTTCAAAAAGTTGATGATCCACCCAAAACTCTAGAGAGTCTCCAGCGCAACGTTCGGGCAGTGTCGGCATGTGTCCTAAGAGAGTGCCTTGACAAGTAGATCGTCTAAATATGGGATCACAGAGTGACCCTGAGAGTGCAGGACTGTGACTACTGCTGCCCTGACCTTGGCGAAGACCAGTGGGACTGTCGCTAGCCGGAAGGTAGAGCTACGAACAGAAGGTGTTCGTCTCCTATAACGAAGCGTAGAAACGCTAGTGCTCTGGATCAATCGGCACGTGTGGATAAGCATCCTTGATGCCTAATGATGCTAGGAAATCTCCTTGGGACATTGAGGCGATGACATGGCGGAGGGATTCCATCCGGAACCGCCTGGTGTCCACGAGCTTGCTGAGCAGTTTTAGATCCAGAACGGGACGGAACGGCCCGTTCTTATAGGCACCGCAAATAATTTGGGGTAAAAACCGTGACCTTGTTCCTGAAGAGGAACGGGGGTCATCACTCTTTCTGCCTATAGAGTGCACCCTGTTTGCAGAAGAGCAGCGGCTCGGCCGGGAGGTGGAGAAGTTCTGAAGAATCGAGTTGGAGGACGAGAAGTGAGCTCTATCCTGTACCCGTGAGACAGAATGTCTCACACCCAACGGTCATTGACCTATGGCAGCTAAATATCGCCAAGGCGGGTGAGCCTGCTACCGACCGAGGATGCGGAGAGAGGAGGCCGCAAGTCATGAGGAAGCCGCCTTGGAAGCGGGTTTTCAGACTGTCTCTTTTTTGGGCGTGACTGAGCCCGCCAAGAATCTGAGCTCCTCTGATCCTTTTGAGTCCACATTGGACGAGGAAAAATGGGACCTGCCCGAGCCTCGAAAAGACCGAAACCACGACTGCCTCCTGCTCTGTTGGAGTTTGTTGTGTCCGGGCTGAGGAAAGGATGAATCCTTACCCCTGGACTGTTTAATGGTTACATCCAAACGCTCACCAAACAGTCGGTCAGCAGAAAAAGGCAACTGGTTAAGCAACCTTTTTTGGAAGCAGAATCTGCCTTCCATTCACTTAACGAGCAGACCAGGCTCTGCTTAAAAACACGGAGCAGCGGAGGCTACTGCCGTACGGTTCGCAGAGTCTAGGGCAACCTGAATCGCGTAAGAAACAAATGCAGACATTTGAGAGGTTAAGGATGCCACCTGCGGCACAGATGTACGTGTAACCGTGTCAATCTGTGTAAGACAAGCTGAAATAGCTTGGAGTGCCCCAAGGGTGAGAATGCTGGAGCCAACGGTGCGCCGACAGTCTCATAGATGGATTTAGACCAGAGATCCATCTGTCTGTCAGTGGCATCTTTAAGTGCAGCTCCATCTCCCACTGCAACTATGGATCTAGCTACAAGCCTGGAGATTGGAGGATGCCGCTTGGGACACTGGGTCCAGTCCTTGACCACGTCAGGGGGCAGGGATAACGTGTATCCTAAGCCGTTTGGAGAAGCGCATATCTGGATAAGTGTGGTGTTCCTGGACTGCCTCTCTGAAGGCAGAGTGGTCCAGAAAAATACGTGAAGCTGACTCCTCCACTGGAGGAGCTGGGTGAGAAATAACCAACATTCTATTGATGGACGCTATAAGATTATTCACTATGGCGTCACCATTAGGTGTATCCAGATTGAGAGCGGTCTCAGGATCAGAATCCTGAGCCGCTACTTCCGCCTCATTACACAGAGAGTCCTTCTGCTAGGACCCTGATGAAACCGAGGGCCGCTCATAGTGAGCCCGCTTAGGCTGTCTGGGACTGACGTCTGTGCAAAGCCGTGACTCTGGGATGCGTGTGACATTCCCGGAGCTGTTAGTTGTTCACACTGAGGGGGGCCATGGATCAATGATTCAACAGTGCCCATGTTGTGAGAGACATGTCCGGACTGCTAGGCTTCTAGTATCATAGCCATAGTCTCAGAAAATCTGTCAGTAAATACTGCAGACACCGTCCTCATCCTCTGGCCATTAGCAGAGACTCCGGCTGAGTTGGATATAATGGGGGTCTATGTAACCTGCCGGCCGTATAGCCGTACATGCTGTACCGGCTGCATAGAAAAACATGTGGTTCTGCACCTTTGTTTTACACAGAGAATATGCTGATAACTCCTCCGCACAATCCAGGAGGGTATATACAACGTGCGACCAAACAGTGCAATGTATATAGTACAAGCATATCTATAAGTGCACTTCTGCACTAGTGGGGTTAGCACCACAGGTGCTGCTTAACGCCTGTTGCAGCGATTGTGTGACTATCAGAATGCCAGGGTCTTCCACACTTGTCTCTGTATCGTACAGAAACTGACACTAATGGCTGCCGGCGTCCTTGTAGAGAAGGAAGCCGTGGGCGTGCCTGAGAAAGTGCGGGAATCCGGTTTCACAGTGCACACAGTGAGAGGGGTGGAGTATGCAAAACATACTCCAGCTCTCAGCGCTGCTGTGCTATGCAGCGTCACGCCCCTACCCTGACTGTCAGGCCTGTGGGCGGTAACGAAGGGAGACTAGGCCCAGAAGCCGGGGACTCGAGTTAATAAGCGCGGCCGGCATATCAGTGCTGGCCGGCGCGGAAGTCCCCGGCGCACCACAAATCCCAGCGGCGCCTTAAATAAAAATGGCAGCGGCGGTTAGCGCAGTAGTCACCCAATACACTAACACACCCAGCAACGCTGTGGTGTGCGATGGCACTAGTGCGGACAGCGCCGCTGTCCCTGGCGCACTAACACACCCAGCAGTGCTGCCGTGTGTCTGCGCGGTCCCCACAGGGACACAGAGTACCTCCATGTAGCAGGGCCATGTCCCTGAAGATACTCCGCTCCATGTCCAGCAGATACCAGGGGCTGTGGATGGAGCACGGTCTCAGTGCCTGGAGACCGATAGAATCCCACTTCACCCAGAGCCCTGTAAAAAGGGATGGGGAAGGAAGCAGCATGTGGGCTCCAGCCTCCGTACCCGCAATGGGTACCTCAACCTTAACAAACACCTCCGACATGAAGTGGGGTGAGAAGGGAGCATGCTGGGAGCCCTGTATGGGCCCTCTTTTCTTCCATCCGACATAGTCAGCAGCTGCTGCTGACTAAACAGTGGAGCTATGCGTGGATGTGTTGCCTCCTTCGCACAAAGCACAAAACTGGTGAGCCAGTGATCCCACTGGGGGTGTATAGCCAGAAGGGGAGGGGCCTTACACTTTTAAGTGTAATACTTTGTGTGGCCTCCGGAGGCAATAGCTATACACCCAATTGTCTGGGTCTCCCAATTAGGAGCGAAAAAGAAAAAGAACAAAAAAAACCCCACAACAACGGAAACTTGTCTGTTTGGGACTCTTGAATGAAAGAAATAGATGCTATCTGCACGTCATCCAACTGGTGTTTTTTCATGATTAATTGGTAGGACAAACTTAGCATTTTTTTTTTTGCACGAGAAAAATGAATGCTGCATTGATGGTAAAATTTAAAAAATGGATGAGAATTGGATCCAGCACACCAAGAAACGATTTTTCTTGTATAACCAAAAAAGGGGGAAACGAAAGGCTGTCTAAATGAGTCTTAATGTCAACAGTTTCAGAAATGTATAATGTATGTTTTGTGGGCGCATTTCTAGACTTCGAGTAAAACATCCAATAGTTAAGCATTACCTTTCTAAAGCAGCTCTCCTCTTTTCCACAAATTCATTGGATGAAGAATCTTCCTTTCCCACTTTAACTTTAGTCATGCCTTTAAAAATAAATATATTAAATAACTAAAATACCAAAAGAATACTCAAATCTGTATTACTTTTCTGAAGGGGCTGATATCATCGCTCATAATTCTGCAAAACCGCTGCGTACAGACAATTATTCAACATGAATTTACATGTGATGTGATTGGCCAATTCTAACCCCAACCTCAGCCCTAATTATAAGAGGGTGGTCACCCTTATGCAACCGCATTATTTTAGCTTTATTTTTAATTCCTCCCTTCTTCACCCCAATTAAAAGTAAGCTTGTAAGTGGTGGTGTGGAAAAAAAAAAAAAAAAAAGATTCCCTATCCACCTATCCTCTCACTAGCAAGAGGGGTGGTAACATAGTGGAAAGTTCCTATAGCTTCTTTGGGGGCGCTGTAAGCTGTACAGGGGAAATATGACCGTAACAGCTTGTGATCCTTCTTCATGTCACTTGCAGTCTTTTCTGCAATCAACACCAGTCACAGAACCAGAAAGTAAAAAAAAAAAAAAAAAAAAAAAAGTTTTCCGACTTCAAAACAAGTGCAGAACAGCAAATACTGCTCCTAAATCCAGGTCTTATTTGAAGTCAAAGGGGGGCACTATCAGTGTGAGACCATTAACCACCTCATCCCCAGGCAATTTTCCGTTTTGTTTTTTTTTTTGCTCACCTTCTTCCGAGAACTGGTACTTTTTTATTTTCCCATCAATTTTGCCATATGAGGGCTTATTTTTTGAGGGACGAGTTGTACCTTTGAATTAAATCCTTAAATTTACCATATAGGGTACTGGAAAACAGCATAAAAATTCCAAGTGCGGAAAAATTGCAAAAAAAGTGCAATTTCACAATTCTTTTGGGGATATTTTATTCACAGTGTTCACTATATAGTAAAACTGACGTGTCTGTGTGATGCCTCGGGTCGGTACGAGTTCATAGACACGAAACATGTATATGTTTACTTTAAGGGGTTAAAAAATTCCGAACTTTGTGGGGGGGGGGGGGGGGGGGAGACTTTTTGTGCTATATTCCGAAACCCGTAGCGCTCTCATTTTTCAATGATCTGGGGCTCACTGAATGCTTTTTTTTGCGTCATGAACTGAGGTTTTTAACAGAACCATTTTTGCACAGCTGCTACATTTTGATTCCCGGTTGTTGCATTTTGCACAAAATTTGGAGTGACCAAAAAAAACGTAATTCTGTTTGAAATTTTTTTTGCCGCTACACCTTTTACCGATCAGATTAATTTATTTTATATTTTGATAGATAAGGTGTTTCTGAACATTGCAATATCAAATGTGTGTGCATTTTTTAACCCTTTAATTTTCAATGAGGCGAATGGAGGGTGATTTGAACATTTAGGTTTTTTATTTAATTTAAAAAAAAAAAACCTTATTTTACTAGTCCCCCAGTGGGGCTACAAGGATCAGCAGTCAGATCGCTTGTGCATTTCTGTTGATCAGAGCTGCATCGCTCTGATCTGTGGAAATGCTGCTCTTCTCTACCAGTCAGCGCTCTCCCAGCTGTAAGAGGAAGTGACTTACAATAGCTACAGGAGTCATCACATTACCCTGTGCTACTATGGCAACCATCGGCTCCACGGGATTTCTGAAAATCCAATTAGTGTTTCCAAAGCAAGAAAGAAGGGAATTTTGTTTACTTACCGTAAATTCCTTTTCTTCTAGCTCCAATTGGGAGACCCAGACAGTGGGTGTATAGCTACTGCCCTCTGGAGGCCGCACAAAGAACTACACTTAAAAGTGTAAGGCCCCTCCCCTTCTGGCTATACACCCTCCCGTAGGAGTACAGATTCCTCAGTTTTAGTACCAAAGCAAGAAGGAGGAAAGCCAATAACAGTTTCAAAAACAAATTCAATCCGATAACATGATCGGAGAACTTAAGAAACAACATGAACAACATGTGCACCCGAAAAACGAAACCCTAAGAACAAATAGGGCGGGTGCTGGGTCTCCCAATTGGAGCTAGAAGAAAAGGAATTTACGGTAAGTAAACAAAATTCCCTTCTTCTTTTTCGCTCCTAATTGGGAGACCCAGACAGTGGGACGTCCAAAAGCAGTCCCTGGGTGGGTAAAAAGATACCACATGAACGGGCTGTCAAACAGCCTCTTCCTACAGGTGGGCCACCGCCGCCTGAAGGACCTGTCTACCTAGGCTGGCATCTGCCGAAGCGTAGGTATGCACTTGATAGTGTTTGGTAAACGTGTGCAGACTCGACCAGGTAGCCGCTTGGCACACTTGCTGAGCCGTAGCCTGATGCCGCAATGCCCAGGACGCACCCACGGCTCTGGTAGAATGGGCCTTCAGTCCAGATGGAATCGGAAGCCCAGCAGAACGGTATGTGTGAAGAATTGGTTCCTTGATCCACCGCGCCAGGGTGGATTTGGAAGCTTGCGATCCCTTATGCTGACCAGCGACTAGGACAAAGAGCGCATCAGAACGGCGTAGAGCCGCCGTGCGAGAAATGTAAATCCTGAGTGCTCTCACCAGGTCCAACAGATGTAAACCCTTTTCAAATTGGTGAACTGGATGCGGACACAAAGATGGTAAAGTGATATCCTGATTGAGATGAAAGGAAGAAACCACCTTGGGAGAAAACTCTGGAATTGGACGCAGTACTACCTTGTCTTGGTGAAACACCAGGAAGGGAGATTTGCAAGATAACGCCGCTAGCTCGGACACTCTTCGAAGAGACGTGACCGCCACAAGAAAAACTACCTTTTGTGAAAGCCGAGAAAGGGGAACCTCTTTCAAAGGCTCGAAAGGCGGCTTCTGGAGAGCAATGAGAACCTTGTTCAGATCCCAGGGTTCCAATGGCCGTCTGTAAGGAGGAACGATATGACAAACTCCTTGGAGAAACGTGCGTACTTTAGAAAGCTGTGCCAAGCGCTTCTGAAAGAATACGGATAGCGCGGAGACTTGACCCTTAAGAGAGCTAAGCGACAAACCTTTTTCCAACCCAGACTGCAGGAAGGAAAGAAAAGTTGGCAATGCAAATGGCCAGGGAGAAAACCCTTGAGCCACGCACCACGCTAAGAATATCTTCCACGTTCTGTGATAGATCTTAGCTGAGGATGGTTTTCTAGCCTGTCTCATTGTGGCAACAACTTCATGAGATAAACCTGAGGCCGCTAGGATCCAGGACTCAATGGCCACACAGTCAGGTTCAGGGCCGCAGAATTCAGATGGCAAAAAGGCCCTTGAGACAGCAAATCTGGACGGTCTGGTAGTGTCCACGGTTGGCCTACCGTGAGATGCCACAGATCCGGGTACCACGACCTTCTTGGCCAATCTGGAGCGACGAGTATGGCTCGATGGCAGTCGGACCTGATTTTCCGGAGAACTCTGGGTAACAATGCTAGAGGTGGGAACACATAGGGGAGTCGGAATTGCGACCAATCCTGAACCAAGGCGTCTGCCGCCAGTGCTCGGTGATCGTGAGACCGTGCCATGAAAACTGGGACCTTGTTGTTGTGTCGTGACGCCATCAGATCGACGTCCGGCGTCCCCCAGCGGCAACAGATCTGCTGAAACACGTCCGGGTGAAGGGACCATTCTCCTGCGTCCATGCCCTGGCGACTGAGAAAGTCTGCTTCCCAGTTTTCCACGCCTGGGATGTGAACTGCGGATATGGTGGACGCTCTGCTTTCCACCCACGTCAAAATCCGTTGGACTTCTTGAAAGGCTTGGCGACTGCGTGTTCCCCCTTGGTGGTTGATGTACGCCACCGCCGTGGAATTGTCCGACTGAATCCGAATCTGTTTGCCTTCCAGCCATTGTTGGAAGGCTCGCAGGGCAAGATAGATTGCTCTGATTTCCAGAACATTGATCTGCAGGGAGGACTCTTCCAGAGTCCACATCCCCTGAGCCCTGTGGTGGAGATACACCGCTCCCCACCCTGATAGGCTCGCATCCGTCGTGACCACTGCCCAGGACGGGGGAAGGAACGACTTTCCCTGTGACAATGAGGTGGGGAGAAGCCACCAACGCAGAGAGTCCTTGGCAGTCTGAGAGAGGGAGACAGTCCTGTCGAGGGACGTCGATTTCCCGTCCCATTGGCGTAGAATGTCCCATTGTAGAGGGCGCAGATGAAACTGCGCGAACGGGACTGCCTCCATTGCTGCTACCATCTTTCCTAGGAAATGCATGAGGCGCCTCAGTGAGTGCGACTGGCTCTGAAGGAGAGATTGCACTCCAGTCCGCAGCGAGCACTGCTTGTCCAGTGGAAGCTTCACTATCGCTGAGAGAGTATGAAACTCCATGCCAAGATAAGTCAGAGATTGGGTCGGGGTTAGATGAGACTTTGGAAAGTTGATAATCCACCCGAAACTCTGGAGGGTGTCTAGTGCCACCTTCAGACTGTGTTGGCATGCCTCTTGAGAGGGTGCCTTTATAAGCAGGTCGTCTAGATACGGGATGACCGAGTGACCCTGCGAGTGCAGAACAGCTACTACTGCTGCCATGACCTTGGTGAAGACCCGGGGGGCTGTTGCCAGACCGAAAGGTAACGCCACGAACTGCAGGTGTTCGTCGTGTATGACGAAGCGTAGGAAACGCTGATGCTCTGGTGCGATCGGCACGTGGAGATACGCATCTTTGATATCTATTGATGCTAGAAAATCTCCTTGAGACATTGAGGCTATGACGGAGCGTAGGGATTCCATCCGGAACCTCCTGACTTTTACGTGTCTGTTGAGCAACTTTAGATCCAGGACGGGCCGATACGATCCGTCCTTTTTTGGGACCACAAACAGATTGGAGTAAAAACCGTGACCTTGTTCCTGAAGAGGGACGGAGGTCACCACTCCTTCCGCTTTTAGAGCGGCCACCGCCTGCAACAGAGCATCGGCTCGGTCTGGTGGGGGAGAAGTTCTGAAGAAACGAGTTGGCGGACGAGAACTGAACTCTATCCTGTACCCGTGAGACAGAATATCCCTCACCCAACGGTCTTTGACGTGTGACAGCCAGATGTCGCCAAAGTGGGAAAGCCTCCCACCGACCGCGGGTGTGGGAATCGGAGACCTCAAGTCAGGAGGACGCCGTTTTGGCAACGGTTCCTCCGGCTGCCCTTTTTGGGCGTGACTGAGACCTCCAAGAATCTGAGCGTCTCTGGTCCTTTTGAGTCTTTTTTGACGATGCGAATTGGGACCTGCCCGGTCCTCGAAAGGACCGATAACCAGACTGACCCTTCCTCTGTTGGGGTCTGTTTTGTCTGTGTTGCGGTAAGGATGAGTCCTTACCCTTGGAGTGTTTGATGATTTCATCCAAACGCTCTCCAAACAATCGGTCACGAGAAAAAGGCAAATTGGTTAAGCACTTCTTGGAATGAGAATCTGCTTTCCAATGTCTCAACCACAGGGCCCTACGCAAAACAACGGAGTTGGCTGACGCCACTGCCGTGCGGCTTGTAGCGTCAAGAACAGCATTAATCGCGTACGACGCGAATGCCGCCATTTGCGAGGTCAATGGTGCTACCTGCGGGGCAAATGCACGTGTGACTGAGTCGACTCGCGCAAGCCCGGCTGAGATAGCTTGGAGTGCCCATACGGCCGCAAAAGAAGGCGCTAATGACGCTCCAATCGCTTCATAGATGGATTTCAGCCAGAGCTCCATCTGCCTGTCAGTGGCATCTTTAAGTGCCGCTCCATCTTCAACTGCAACCAAGGATCTAGCTGCAAGCCTGGAAATTGGAGGATCCACTTTTGGACACTGGGTCCAACCCTTGACCACCTCAGGGGGAAAAGGATAGCGTGTATCTTTAAGCCGTTTAGGAAAACGCCTTTCAGGATAAGCGTGGGGTTTCTGGATTGCGTCTCTAAAGTCAGCGTGGTCCAGAAAAGTGCTTAAAGTACGCTTAGGGTATCTGAAATGGATTCTCTCATGCTGCGAAGCTGACTCCTCCACAAGAGGAGCTGGTGGGGAAATATTTAACATCTTATTGATGTTAAATATAAGATCATTAACTATGGCGTCACCCTCTGGTGTATCTAGATTGAGAGCGGTCCCAGGATCAGAATCCTGATCAGTTACGTCCGCCTCATCACCCATAGATTCATCTCGCTGGGATCCTGACCATTGAGATGAATGTGAAGGCCCGTCATAGCGAGCCCGCTTAGGCTGCCCGGGGCCATCGTCCGAGTCAGAGTCTTCACCCTGAGGTGTATATGCCCGTCCCGGAGCTTGGAGCTGAGGGGGACCAGGGGGCAATGATTGCACAGTGTCCGTGGCCTGAAGTACAGGCCTAGCTCGCAATGTGTCAAGAATTTGTGACATAGTGAGAGACATTCTGTCAGCAAAAGCTGCAAACTCAGTGCCTGTCACCTGGACAGCATTCACAGGTGGTACACCCTGGGTCACGTCCAGCAGAGGCCCCGGCTGTGCAAGCGCCGCAGGGGCCGAGCACTGCACACAATGGGGGTCCGTGGAGCCTGCCGGTAGAAAAGTCCCACATGCGGTGCAGGAAGCATATAATGTCTGTGCCTTGGCACCCTTGCGTTTTGCGGACGACATGCTGCTGGCTCTCTGAATGTGAGAGAGTCTATAGCCAAAGGGCGACCAGCGCTATGTAATACCAAGTATTTGTAGCAACAAAATACTAAGAATAATACTGGCACAAGAGGGGGCTTACCGCCCGCTGAAAAGCGGGTAAGAGGCTGCAGATTCCTTGTCTGGGTCTCCCCGGCTCCCCTCTGCAGCTCAGCGTGTCAGCAGGAATGGCTGCCGGCGTCTGTGGAGAGGGGCGGTCCGTGGGAGTTCCCAAACAAAAGTGCGGGAAACAGTGTCCCCTCTGTGCCTACTGTGAGGGCTGGAGTATGTAAAAACGACTCCAGCCCTCAGCGCTGATGCACTGGCCAGCGTCCCGCCCCTCTCCTGACTGGCAGGTCTGGGGGCGGGAACGAACGGGAGCAGGCCGCAAAAGCCGGGGACTCGAGTTATCAGCGCGGCCGCCGTAAAAGCGCGGGCCGCGCTGAAGTCCCCGGCGCACCACAAGTGCCAGCCGCGCCGCAGTCCCAGCGGCCGGCATGACCGATTTCTAGATGTGGCCAGCGTCCCGCCCCTCTCCTGACTGGCAGGTCCGGGGGCGGGAACGAACGGAAGCAGGCCGCAAAAGCCGGGGACTCGAGTTATCAGCGCGGCCGCCGTAAAAGCGCGGGCCGCGCTGAAGTCCCCGGCGCACCACAAGTGCCAGCCGCGCCGCAGTCCCAGCGGCCGGCGCGACCAATTCCTGGAAGTGTGCCTGCTTCAGCTAAGCTGAATGAGGCCATGGCACAAGCGCCGTAGCGCTGATGTCCCCCGGCGCACTACAACACCCAGCATGCTGCGGTGTGAGCGCCAAATGCACGGGGACACAGAGTACCTTGAGGATGCAGGGCCATGTCCCTGATGTACTCCGCTCCATCCAGCATCTTCTCCAGGGGCTGTAGATGGAGCACGGTCTCAGTGCCTGGAGACCAGTAAATCCCACTTCACCCAGAGCCCTGTAAAAAGGGATGGGGAAGGAATCAGCATGTGGGCTCCTGCCGCCGTACCCGCAATGGGTACCTCAACCTTACAAACACCTCCGACATACAGTGGGGTGAGAAGGGAGCATGCTGGGAGCCCTGTTTATGGGCCCTCTTTTCTTCCATCCGACATAGTCAGCAGCTGCTGCTGACTAAAAACAATGGAGCTATGCGTGCGTGTCTGACCTCCTTGCGCACAAAGCTAAAACTGAGGAATCTGTACTCCTACGGGAGGGTGTATAGCCAGAAGGGGAGGGGCCTTACACTTTTAAGTGTAGTTCTTTGTGCGGCCTCCAGAGGGCAGTAGCTATACACCCACTGTCTGGGTCTCCCAATTAGGAGCGAAAAAGAAAATAAATGTTACAGGAGGGGATTGGGGGATGGGGTGTTAGGGGCAATAATGGTCCATTCGGGGAACTTTCATTCATCTCAACTTATGACATGTGGTGACATTGGGCGGCGATATCCACAGTTAATAACTCTTCCCTCAATAAGATGCAGAATTTCCTCTCCTTGTCCATGGATAGTTCAGGATGTGAGTGAAGAGTCGCTGAAGTGAGAGGCCCTCACTGCTGAATATTTGTTGCAGTACATGGCTTGTCCTCCAGGGCCCCTTCTGGCACAGTCTGTGCTCCCGTGGCTTGCATATCTGTCGGTGCCACCCTCTTTCCACCTCTAGGCTGTGGAACTCAGACCGTTTAAACTCAGGGTCATCCTGTTTTTGCACTGGCATAGGTTCTCCAGATATTGGGCCAGAGGGTTGTTCTTCGGCTGTGACCAGCAGATTGTTAGTTTCTGTGAGTTCTCTAGTTCACTCTTCCATCCCTTCATGTATTGCATATTGCAGCTCTCTTGAGATACCGTATTTTTCGGACCATAAGACACACTTTTTTCCCCCAAATGTTGGGGGAAAGTGGGGGGTGCGTCTAATGGTCTGAATGTAGGGCTGCGGGGAATGAGGGTGCTGCGGTGGAGCAGGTCATCGGGGGCACGAGCAGGCTGTGGCAGCGCCTGCCGTGACTACGTGGGCCCGCTCATTACATATGCACGCCCATCCTCCCGTCCATCTCACCAGCGCTGAAGCCGGGGCTGATAGGTGGGCGGGATGATGGGCGGGGACACGCGCATAATTAACAGCTGGCCGTGATCACCCCTGGCAACTACAGCCTGGAGTGATCATACTCGGCTGTATTCACTGCTCCCCGCGCATCATCATCAGCGCGGGAGGCAGTGAATCAATGTACTCACCGTTCCCCTGCAGCATCGCGATGTCCTCCAGTCTGCCTGCCGCGCTGTGTGGACTGGAGACTAACGGTGCTCACAGCGATGACGTCATCGCTGTGCGCACGTGTGTCTTCACAGCCGCGCCGGCAGACTGGAGGACAATACATCGCAGTGCTGCAGGGAACGTGGCCGGCTCAACACAGCACTGCCGGCACAGACAGGAGGAGGAGCGACGCTGCGTAGAACGAGGAAAGGTGAGTGAAAACGTTTATTTTTTTGTGTGTCGCAGGATGGGGGTATTTGAGCAGGATGATGGGGGTATATGAACAGGATGATGGCATATAGCAGGATGATGAAGGTATATGAGAAGGATGATGGGACCATATACCAGGATGATGGGAGTAAATGAGCAGGATGATGGGGCCATATACCAGGATGATGGCATATAGCAGGATGATGGGGGTTATAAGAGCAGGATGATGGGGGTATAAGAGCAGGATGGGGCCATATACCAGGATGATGGGGTATATGAGCAGGATGATGGGGCCATATGAGCAGGATGATGGGGCCATATGAGCAGGATGATGGGGGTATATGAGCAGGATGATGGGGGTATATGAGCAGGCTGATGGGGGTATATGAGCAGGCTGATGGGGGTATATGAGCAGGCTGATGGGGGTATATGAGCAGGATGATGGGGGTATATGAGCAGGATGATGGGGGTATATGAGCAGGATGATGGGGGTATATGAGCAGGATGATGGGGGTATATGAGCAGGATGACGGGGGTATATGAGCAGGATGATGGGGGTATATGAGCAGGATGATGGGGGTATATGAGCAGGATGATGGGGGTATATGAGCAGGATGATGGGGGTATATGAGCAGGATGATGGGGGTATATGAGCAGGATGATGGGGGTATATGAGCAGGATGATGGGGGTATATGAGCAGGATGATGGGGGTATATGAGCAGGATGATGGGGGTATATGAGCAGATGATGGGGGTATATGAGCAGGATGATGGGGGTATATGAGCAGGATGATGGGGGTATATGAGCAGGATGATGGGGGTATATGAGCAGGATGGGAGCACATACCAGAATGCAGTATATAGCAAGATGGGGCTATACCAGGATGAGGGACATAAATATATATACACACAAGGCAGGAGGATCATTACCAGGATGGGGTACCTTAGTAGAGAATTTGGGGATATTACCCCCATAACAGTGTCAGCAGCAGATCCTCGCCCCATAACAGTGTGTCATGACCACATTTTTTGCTTAAAATTGTATTTTCCTATTTTCCTTCTCTAAAACCAGGGTGCGTCTTATGGTCCGGTGCGTCATAGTCCGAAAAATACGGTACCCTTTATTTGGGCTTTTGCTAGCGTGTTTTGGCAACTTTACTGTACTGGCTGCCGGGGTTCCTAGCTTGCTCTGGCTCAGCAGGGCTTTATGATGGTAGGAGCTGGGGTTGCTGTTCTGTATGTGTGCCTCGTGTGATAGCACTCTTGTGTATAGTGAGCCATAAAGAGAATTGGCCCAGCTCTGCCCAACAAACTATGTTCGAGGTGCTGCAATGGACTTGGAGGAGATATTTGCGGAACGCCAGGTGTAAGACTTTGGCTGGGCTGCCCCGTCTAGTATGCGTAGGTCGCTGGGCCCCATACCCGCTGTCAAATATCTTGAGTCAGACTTTCACCAGTGGTTTGAGGTGATATAGTGGTCTTCTGACGGCATAGAAGGTTCTGCATGCTTTTCCTTTTAGGACCTCTGCTGCTTGCTTGAAGCTCCCAGTTTGGCTTAAAGGGAACCTGTCACCACTTTTTTGGCCTATAAGCTGCAGCCACCACCACCGGGCTCTTATATACAGCATTCTAACATGCTGTATATAAGAACCCAGGCCGCTGTGAGAAGATAAATAACACTTTATAATACCTTATCTAACAGTCGCGCGGTTGGCCATATGGGAGTCTCCGTTGTCCGGTGCCGCCACTTTGGCCATCTTTGTTCTCCTTCTCTAGCCATGGTGCATGACGCGTCAGACGTCATACACACTCACTGGCATGCAGGTTCTGGGCAGGGCAGATCAAAGTATTGTAGTGCGCCTGCGCAGGACCGGTGAGTGTCTATGACGTAGACGCGTCATGCACACATGCTTCAGAAAGAGGATGAAAATGGTCGAAAGAGGCGGCGCCGGCACCGGAGACGCCCATATGGCTACACCGCGCGACCGCGACTGAGGGATGAAGCAGAGGAGGATTTCATAGCTACTGCAAGTCCATTTATGTAAATTATGAATAGACTTGGGCTCAGGCTGCAGCTTTGTCTGACACCATGGCCGTCTGGGAGAAAGCCATCCTCTTCCCTTTCACGCTGCAACAGTTCTCAGTGCTATCACGTCATAGGTACTGTTGCAGATCCCTTAAGGAATTCAAGGAACATGAATATCAGACGGTGAAACGCTGGTCACCAGGCACTCCAGGTTATCGGTCTGATTGCTGGGACCCCTGTAGCTATTCAACTCCGGTTTTCCTGCTGCAGCATGAATTAGCAGTAGAATAAGATGGTCTAAATTATTGGATACTTTCCAAGTCTCACCTGATAAACACCAAAATTTTAGAGGGGAAACGCATCAGGATGGGCAAATTTGTTCCAGCAGATAAGTAACTGGGATTTTTTTTTTTACCGATATATATGCTCTGTTATGTACAAGTGTGGGATCAATCTTTGACCATACATATTTATATCATAATATTACATATGACATTCATTTAGCACTTTTTTGCACTTGGTGGTAGTGGTGGTATCAGATTTATCCTTGACAGTAGAGGCAGAAGACAGGTGGATCCAGCATCTGCTTTATTGAAAATAATTAAAAACGTGAAAAAAACCCATGACTATAATGTAAGTCAAGCAGATGGCCATCTACGCGTTTCAAACATGTAAACTGTTTGGAATCAGGATTACGAACAAATTTACCTGTTTGAAACGTGTAGACGGACATCTGGTCTACTTTCATTATTGTCTTTTTTTTTTTCACGTTTTTAATTATTTTCAATAAAGCCATGTTTTAATCTTATAAAGTGGATGCTGGATCCACCTTTCTTCTGCCTCAAGTTTTCACCTGGTTGCCCGCCAAGTTTCCGGGCACCGCACCTAAATTCAACAGTCTGGTGAGTGGTTCAACTTTTCACGGTTATCCTTGATAGTAGTAGGGGCTTTGAGGGTCAGACGCCGAGGAGCGGTGGCACCCAATACAGTAAGGTGACAACCTCCGCTGACAGGCAGGGACAAGTGTAGGGATTTTTTAGGTCCCTGTTCCTAAAAACATTTTACTATCTGTCAGCTATCATTTAAATAGGAGCTATACTGCACACGCTCATCTTACCCACTACCCAAACTAATACCTCACTGTTTTTCACCACTATATGACATTTGTCTGGCACTTTATTACATGGATATTTTTCTATATGGTTTTAATCAAAATTTTTTTTATATTTAGAGGAGTAAAATTAAATTGGTATTAGGGGCTCTTTCTTTGGCTTTTGTATGTTAGTCCTCTATAGGTCAGATCCCTATGGTTATAGTAGTACTGCCATGGTATATAGGATGTTATTAAAGTCATTCACTGCCAGGTTGACCCCTTGCTGATTTGATGTCTAGGGTCTTGTGTTAAAGTTTACAAGTAGTTCTTGATTCTCAGTTCTGTTGGGCATGTTTGTGTATTCAGTGGCTAACTTTAGGCCACTTGAAGGATGATGGCATGTGGTGGAGACTTGTCAGGTGGAGCTTTTCTGTAGGTGGCTGGTCTGTGGATCTCATGTACATCTATTAGACATTTATGTGGCTGGGATATGCCATCAGTGTTCATTATACTGTGTAAAAGAGAAAGGTGACATTAAAGGCCCAGTCACACACAACGACTTACCAGCGATTCCAAAAACGATGCGACCCGATAGGGATCGCTGGTAAGTCGCTGGTAAGTCGCTGGGAGGTCGCTGGGAGGTCGCAGGTGAGATGTCATAGTCAGATCTTACCAGCGATGCAGGAACAATACAGGTCGCAGCAGCGACCTGTATAACGATCTCAGCAGTCACTGTGACCCTGTCACACAGTGTCAAACACAGCGATGTGTCCTGCCCAGCAGGACATCGCCTTTGAAGAAAATGGCCTGGACCATTCTGCAACGACTAGAGATCTCACAGCAGGGGCCTGATCGCTGGTAGGTGTCACACAACGAGATCGCTAACGAGATCGCTACTGCGTCACCAAACTGTGACTCAGCAACGATCTCGCTAGCGATCTCGTTATGTGTGACGGTACCTTAAGACTTCAGCTACGGTCAGCTCAGAGGCAGCATGCCCAACCATTGGCTATAGCAGACCGGTCATGAGACTTTTACAAGTGCTCTGATCTAGAGGTTAGTGGGGGTTATAAAAAGGTAGCCAGTTAATTTCTAAAGCAAAAAGAAAAATAGACGTGACTATGAAGTAGGAAGGTTAAAAGAGGAATTAAAAAAATCTATTCCATTGCAGAGGACGAGTGCAGATCATTGCCCAGTATCATCCGCCTTGTTGGGGTTTTGTTTTCCCGAGGCCGGAGGTACAGTAATTCTGGGCTGACTATTCTCTGTAAATAAAGCAATGTTACAAGCAGGGCTCAGCTTCCTGCAGCTTCTTCCTTTTCCTTTTAAGTGACTTGTGTGTAATGCTGGCTTGTCCATGGCTTTTTATAACCTCACGCATTGTTTAAACTGCTTATCTCTAGCCCGTGATGACCTGCTTCCTGAGTGCGAGAGAAATGCCATTTCTACAGAAACTCGACTTCCAAAAATTACTCAGAATTATACTGTAGGTTTATAAAACCCTTCATCTCCATGGAAAAACATAAGTGATCCTGCAAAGTCAACACAACCTTACCTACAATACTCTTCTCTGGAGCCGGAGGCACAATATATCCAAAGTGCATGTATTTTGTAGCCAATTTACTATGCAGGCCGAGGAAATCACTAAACCTTCTCTTCACGGAGAACTCGTTCTTGTTGAACATCGAGAGAGACGTCTAGAAGGATTAAAAGCATAATATTGTCAGATCGAGATGTCCCTACAGAATGGTATTTAATATTTACAGAAATGATCTCAATGCAGCGGAGCCATCTGAGGTTAGGTCTGTGGTGCCTATTACTTTAGCCACCTCTCCTCGACTTGTGCAGAACTGATGATGGTTATTCCCCAGCTCTCCAATGTCATACACTACCTCGTATGTAACAATTATGTTACCAAGCAGATTCTGCCATGTCAGGAAATAACAGAGCCGCTTTCCAAAACAGAACCTTAAAAAGGAGTATTCCCATCTCCAGGATCCTATCCCAATATGTAGTAGGTGTAATATTAGCAAATACCTCCAATAAGAAGAAGGGAATTTTGTTTACTTACCGTAAATTCCTTTTCTTCTAGCTCCTATTGGGAGACCCAGACAATTGACAATTGGGTGTATAGCTTCTGCCTCTGGAGGCCACACAAAGTAATTACACTTTAAAAAGTGTAACCCCTCCCCTCTGCTATACACCCTCCCGTGCATCACGGGCCCCTCAGTTTTGGTGCCAAAGCAGGAAGGAGGAAAGTTATAAATTGGTCTAAGGTAAACTCAATCCGAAGGATGTTCGGAGAACTGAACCATTAACCAAAAGAACAATTGAACATGAACAACATGTGTACACAAAAGAACAGCCCGAAGGGAACAGGGGCGGGTGCTGGGTCTCCCAATAGGAGCTAGAAGAAAAGGAATTTACGGTAAGTAAACAAAATTCCCTTCTTCTTTGTCGCTCCATTGGGAGACCCAGACAATTGGGATGTCCAAAAGCAATCCCTGGTTGGGTAACAGAATACCTCGATAAAAAGAGCCGGAAACCGGCCCCCTCTTACAGGTGGGCAATTGCCGCCTGAAGGACTCGCCTACCTAGGCTGGCCTCAGCCGAAGCATAGGCATGCACCTGATAGTGTTTTGTGAAGGTGTGCAGACTCGACCAGGTAGCCGCCTGACACACCTGCTGAGCTGTAGCCTGGTGCCGCAAAGCCCAGGACGCGCCTACGGCCCTGGTAGAATGGGCTTTAAGCCCTGAAGGAATCTGAAGCCCCGATGAACGGTAGGCTTCAAGAATCGGTTCCTTGATCCACCTAGCCAAGGTTGACTTGGAAGCCTGAGACCCCTTACGCTGGCCAGCGACAAGGACAAAGAGCGCATCCGAACGGTGCAGGGGCGCCGTGCGAGAAATGTAGATTCTGAGTGCTCTCACGAGGTCTAACAAGTGCAAATCCTTTTCACATTGGTGAACTGGATGAGGGCAAAAAGAAGGCAAGGAGATATCCTGATTGAGATGAAAAGGGGATACCACCTTGGGGAGAAATTCCGGGACCGGACGCAGGACCACCTTATCCTGGTGAAAGACCAGGAAAGGGACTTTGCATGACAGCGCTGCTAGCTCAGACACTCTCCTAAGTGATGTGACTGCCACTAGGAAGGCCACCTTCTGCGAAAGGCGAGATAGAGAGATCTCCCGCATCGGCTCGAAAGGTGGCCTCTGGAGAGCCGTCAGCACCTTGTTAAGATCCCAGGGTTCTAGCGGACGCTTGTAAGGTGGGACTATGTGGCAAACTCCCTGCAGGAACGTGCGGACCTGCGAGAGTCTGGCTAGACGCTTTTGAAAAAACACTGAAAGCGCCGACACTTGTCCCTTGAGAGAGGCAAGAGACAAACCCTTGTCCAATCCTGATTGAAGAAAGGAAAGAAAAGTGGGCAATGCAAACGGCCAGGGAGCAAAACCCCTATCCGAGCACCAGGCTAAGAAGATCTTCCAAGTCCTGTGGTAGATCTTGGCGGACGTTGATTTCCTGGCCTGTCTCATGGTGGCAATGACATCTTGAGATAACCCTGATGACGCTAGGAGCCAAGACTCAATGGCCACACAGTCAGGTCGAGGGCCGCAGAATTCAGATGGAAAAATGGCCCTTGAGACAGCAAGTCTGGTCGGTCTGGGAGTGCCCACGGTTGCCCCACCGTGAGGTGCCACAGATCCGGGTACCACGACCTCCTCGGCCAATCTGGAGCGACGAGGATGGCGCGCCTGCAGTCGGACCTGATCTTGCGTAACACTCTGGGCAGTAGTGCCAGAGGGGGAAATATATAGGGTAGTCGAAACTGCGACCAGTCCTGAACTAACGCATCTGCCGCCAGCGCCCTGTGATCCTGAGACCGTGCCATGAATGCCGGGACTTTGTTGTTGTGCCGAGACGCCATTAGATCGACGTCCGGCGTTCCCCAGCGGCAACAGATCTCTTGAAACACGTCCGGGTGAAGAGACCATTCCCCTGCGTCCATGCCCTGGCGACTGAGAAAGTCTGCTTCCCAGTTTTCTACGCCCGGGATGTGAACTGCGGAGATGGTGGAGGCTGTGGCTTCCGCCCACAGCAGAATCCGCCGAACTTCTTGGAATGCTTGACGACTGCGTGTGCCGCCTTGGTGGTTGATGTATGCGACCGCCGTGGCGTTGTCTGATTGTATTCGGATCTGTCTGCCCTCCAGCCACCGCTGGAACACCTGTAGGGCTAGATACACTGCCCTTATCTCCAGAACATTGATCTGCAGGGCGGACTCCGTCGGAGTCCAGGTTCCCTGAGCCCTGTGGTGGAGGAAGACCGCTCCCCACCCTGACAGGCTCGCGTCTGTCGTGACCACAGCCCAGGATGGGGGCAGGAAGGATTTTCCCTTCGACAAAGAAGTGGGAAGAAGCCACCACTGAAGGGAGGTTTTGGCTGCTCTTGACAGGGAAACGTTCCTGTCTAGTGACGTCGACCTCTTGTCCCATTTGCGGAGAATGTCCCACTGAAGTGGACGCAGATGAAACTGCGCAAAGGGAACTGCTTCCATTGCTGCCACCATCTTCCCTAGGAAGTGCATAAGGCGTCTCAAAGAGTGTGACTGACCCTGAAGAAGAGATTGGACCCCTGTCTGTAGTGAACGCTGTTTGTCCAGCGGAAGCTTCACTATCGCTGACAGAGTATGAAACTCCATCCCGAGGTAAGTCAGGGATTGGGTCGGTGTCAATTTTGACTTTGGGAAATTGATGATCCACCCGAACCTCTGGAGAGTCTCCAGAGCAATGGTCAGGCTGTGCTGGCAAGCCACCCAGGAGGGTGCCTTGACTAGGAGATCGTCTAAGTAAGGGATCACCGAGTGGCCCTGAGAGTGTAGGACCGCCACCACTGTTGCCATGATCTTGGTGAAGACCCGTGGAGCTGTCGCCAAGCCGAAAGGCAGTGCCACGAACTGAAGGTGTTCGTCCCCAATGGCGAAACGCAAGAAGCGTTGATGTTCGGGTGCGATCGGCACATGGAGATAAGCATCCTTGATGTCTATTGATGCTAGGAAGTCTCCTTGTGACATTGAGGCGATGACCGAGCGGAGAGATTCCATCCGAAACCTTCTGGTGCTGACATGCTTGTTGAGCAGTTTGAGGTCTAGAACGGGACGGAAAGATCCGTCCTTTTTTGGCACCACGAACAAGTTGGAGTAGAAGCCGTGACCATGTTCCTGAGGGGGAACGGGAATCACCACTCCTTCTGCCTTCAGAGCATTCACCGCCTGAAAAAGTGCAGCGGCTCGCTCTGGGGGCGGAGATGTTGTGAAGAAACGAGTTGGAGGACGAGAGCAGAACTCTATCCTGTAACCGTGAGACAGAATGTCTCTCACCCATCGGTCTTGGACATGTGGCCACCAGGCGTCGCAAAAGCGGGAGAGCCTGCCACCGACCGAGGATGCGGTTTGGGGAGGCCGAGAGTCATGAAGAGGCCGCCTTGGTGGCGGAGCCTCCGGCGGTCTTTTTAGGCCGTGACTTAGACCGCCATGCAGAAGGGTTCCTCTGGCCCTTCTCCGACCTGTTTGACGTGGAGGAACGTGACTTGGCCGAAGGCCGAAAGGACTGAAACCTCGATTGAAACTTTCGCTGTTGAGGTTTGTTTTGTTTAGACTGGGGTAAGGACGAGTCCTTTCCCTTGGATTGTTTAATAATTTCGTCCAATTGCTCGCCAAACAAACGGTCGCCAGAAAATGGCAAACCGGTTAAGAATTTCTTGGAGGCAGAGTCTGCCTTCCATTCACGTAGCCACATGGCTCTGCGGACTGCCACCGAATTGGCGGATGCTACCGCTGAACGGCTCACAGAGTCCAGGACGGCGTTCATGGCGTAGGACGAAGAAGGGAATTTTGTTTACTTACCGTAAATTCCTTTTCTTCTAGCTCCAATTGGGAGACCCAGACAGTGGGTGTATAGCTACTGCCTCTGGAGGCCGCACAAAGAACTACACTTAAAAGTGTAAGGCCCCTCCCCTTCTGGCTATACACCCTCCCGTAGGAGTACGGATTCCTCAGTTTTAGTACCAAAGCAAGAAGGAGGAAAGCCAATAACAGTTTCAAAAACAAATTCAATCCGATAACAAGATCGGAGAACTTAAGAAACAACATGAACAACATGTGCACCCGAAAAACGAAACCCTAAGAACAAATAGGGCGGGTGCTGGGTCTCCCAATTGGAGCTAGAAGAAAAGGAATTTACGGTAAGTAAACAAAATTCCCTTCTTTTTCGCTCCTAATTGGGAGACCCAGACAGTGGGACGTCCAAAAGCAGTCCCTGGGTGGGTAAAAAGATACCACATGAACGGGCTGTCAGACAGCCTCTTCCTACAGGTGGGCCACCGCCGCCTGAAGGACCTGTCTACCTAGGCTGGCATCTGCCGAAGCGTAGGTATGCACTTGATAGTGTTTGGTAAACGTGTGCAGACTCGACCAGGTAGCCGCCTGGCACACTTGCTGAGCCGTAGCCTGATGCCGCAATGCCCAGGACGCACCCACGGCTCTGGTAGAATGGGCCTTCAGTCCAGATGGAATCGGAAGCCCAGCAGAACGGTATGTGTGAAGAATTGGTTCCTTGATCCACCGCGCCAGGGTGGATTTGGAAGCTTGCGATCCCTTATGCTGCCCAGCGACTAGGACAAAGAGCGCATCAGAACGGCGTAGAGACGCCGTGCGAGAAATGTAAATCCTGAGTGCTCTCACCAGGTCCAACAGATGTAAACCCTTTTCAAATTGGTGAACTGGATGCGGACACAAAGATGGCAAAGTGATATCCTGATTGAGATGAAAGGAAGAAACCACCTTGGGAGAAAACTCTGGAATTGGACGCAGTACTACCTTGTCTTGGTGAAACACCAGGAAGGGAGATTTGCAAGATAACGCCGCTAGCTCGGACACTCTTCGAAGAGACGTGACCGCCACAAGAAAAACTACCTTTTGTGAAAGCCGAGAAAGGGGAACCTCTTTCAAAGGCTCGAAAGGCGGCTTCTGGAGAGCAATGAGAACCTTGTTCAGATCCCAGGGTTCCAATGGCCGTCTGTAAGGAGGAACGATATGACAAACTCCTTGGAGAAACGTGCGTACTTTAGAAAGCTGTGCCAAGCGCTTCTGAAAGAATACGGATAGCGCGGAGACTTGACCCTTAAGAGAGCTAAGCGACAAACCTTTTTCCAACCCAGACTGCAGGAAGGAAAGAAAAATTGGCAATGCAAATGGCCAGGGAGAAAACCCTTGAGCCAAGCACCACGCTAAGAATATCTTCCACGTCCTGTGATAGATCTTAGCTGAGGATGGTTTTCTAGCCTGTCTCATTGTGGCAACAACTTCATGAGATAAACCTGAGGCCGCTAGGATCCAGGACTCAATGGCCACACAGTCAGGTTCAGGGCCGCAGAATTCAGATGGAAAAACGGCCCTTGAGACAGCAAATCTGGACGGTCTGGTAGTGTCCACGGTTGGCCTACCGTGAGGTGCCACAGATCCGGGTACCACGACCTCCTTGGCCAGTCTGGAGCGACGAGAATGGCGCGGCGGCAGTCGGACCTGATTTTGCGGAGCACTCTGGGCAACAATGCCAGAGGTGGGAACACATACGGTAGCCGGAACTGCGACCAATCTTGAACTAAGGCGTCTGCCGCCAGAGCTCGGTGATCGTGAGACCGTGCCATGAAAACCGGGACTTTGTTGTTGTGCCGTGACGCCATCAGATCGACGTCCGGCATCCCCCAGCGGCGACAGATCTCCTGAAACACGTCCGGGTGAAGGGACCATTCCCCTGCGTCCATGCCCTGGCGACTGAGAAAGTCTGCTTCCCAGTTTTCTACGCCTGGGATGTGGACTGCGGATATGGTGGATGCCGTGTCTTCCACCCACGTCAGAATCCGCCGGACTTCCTGGAAGGCTTGCCGACTGCGTGTTCCCCCTTGGTGGTTGATGTATGCCACCGCTGTGGAGTTGTCCGACTGAATTCGGATCTGCTTGCCTTCCAGCCACTGTTGGAAGGCTCGCAGGGCAAGATAGATTGCTCTGATTTCCAGAACATTGATCTGCAGGGTGGACTCTTCCTGAGTCCACGTCCCCTGAGCCCTGTGGTGGAGAAACACCGCTCCCCACCCTGAAAGGCTCGCATCCGTCGTGACCACTGCCCAGGACGGGGGAAGGAACGACTTTCCCTGTGACAATGAGGTGGGGAGAAGCCACCAACGCAGAGAGTCCTTGGCAGTCTGAGAGAGGGAGACAGTCCTGTCGAGGGACGTCGATTTCCCATCCCATTGGCGTAGAATGTCCCATTGTAGAGGGCGCAGATGAAACTGCGCGAACGGGACTGCCTCCATTGCTGCTACCATCTTTCCTAGGAAATGCATGAGGCGCCTCAGCGAGTGCGACTGGCTCTGAAGGAGAGATTGCACTCCAGTCCGTAGCGAGCACTGCTTGTCCAGTGGAAGCTTCACTATCGCTGAGAGAGTATGAAACTCCATGCCAAGATAAGTCAGAGATTGGGTCGGGGTTAGATGAGACTTTGGAAAGTTGATAATCCACCCGAAACTCTGGAGAGTGTCTAGTGCCACCTTCAGACTGTGTTGGCATGCCTCTTGAGAGGGTGCCTTTATAAGCAGGTCGTCTAGATACGGGATGACCGAGTGACCCTGCGAGTGCAGAACAGCTACTACTGCTGCCATGACTTTGGTGAAGACCCGGGGGGCTGTTGCCAGACCGAAAGGTAACGCTACGAACTGCAGGTGTTCGTCGTGTATGACGAAGCGTAGGAAACGCTGATGCTCTGGTGCAATCGGCACGTGGAGATACGCATCTTTGATATCTATTGATGCTAGAAAATCTCCATGAGACATTGAGGCTATGACGGAGCGTAGGGATTCCATCCGGAACCTCCTGACTTTTACGTGTCTGTTGAGCAACTTTAGATCCAGGACGGGTCGATACGATCCGTCCTTTTTTGGGACCACAAACAGATTGGAGTAAAAACCGTGACCTTGTTCCTGAAGAGGGACGGAGGTCACCACTCCTTCCGCCTTTAGAGCGGCCACCGCCTGCAACAGAGCATCGGCTCGGTCTGGTGGTGGAGAAGTTCTGAAGAAACGAGTTGGCGGACGAGAACTGAACTCTATCCTGTACCCGTGAGACAGAATATCCCTCACCCAACGGTCTTTGACGCGTGACAGCCAAATGTCGCCAAAGTGGGAAAGCCTCCCACCGACCGCGGGTGTGGGAATCGGAGACCGCAAGTCAGGAGGACGCCGTCTTGGCAACGGTTCCTCCGGCTGTCCTTTTTGGGCGTGACTGAGACCTCCAAGAATCTGAGCGTCTCTGGTCTTTTTGAGTCTTTTTTGACGAGGCGAATTGGGACCTGCCCGGTCCTCGAAAGGACCGATAACCAGACTGACCCTTCCTCTGTTGGGGTTTGTTTTGTCTGTGTTGTGGTAAGGATGAGTCCTTACCCTTGGAGTGTTTGATGATTTCATCCAAACGCTCTCCAAACAATCGGTCACGAGAAAAAGGCAAATTGGTTAAGCACTTCTTGGAATGAGAATCTGCTTTCCAATGTCTCAACCACAGGGCCCTACGCAAAACAACGGAGTTGGCTGACGCCACTGCCGTGCGGCTTGTAGCGTCAAGAACAGCATTAATCGCGTACGACGCGAATGCCGCCATTTGCGAGGTCAATGGTGCTACCTGCGGGGCAAATGCACGTGTGACTGAGTCGACTTGCGCAAGCCCGGCTGAGATAGCTTGGAGTGCCCATACGGCCGCAAAAGAAGGCGCTAATGACGCTCCAATCGCTTCATAGATGGATTTCAGCCAGAGCTCCATCTGCCTGTCAGTGGCATCTTTAAGTGCCGCTCCATCTTCAACTGCAACCAAGGATCTAGCTGCAAGCCTGGAAATTGGAGGATCCACTTTTGGACACTGGGTCCAACCCTTGACCACCTCAGGGGGAAAAGGATAGCGTGTATCTTTAAGCCGTTTAGAAAAACGCCTTTCAGGATAAGCGTGGGGTTTCTGGATTGCGTCTCTAAAGTCAGCGTGGTCCAGAAAAGTGCTTAATGTACGCTTAGGGTATCTGAAATGGATTCTCTCGTGCTGCGAAGCTGACTCCTCTACAAGAGGAGCTGGTGGGGAAATATTTAACATCTTATTGATGTTAAATATAAGATCATTAACTATGGCGTCACCATCTGGTGTATCTAGATTGAGAGCGGTCCCAGGATCAGAATCCTGATCAGTTACGTCCGCCTCATCACCCATAGATTCATCTCGCTGGGATCCTGACCATTGAGATGAATGTGAAGGCCCGTCATAGCGAGCCCGCTTAGGCTGCCCTGGGCCATCGTCCGAGTCAGAGTCTTCACCCTGAGGTGTATATGCCCGTCCCGGAGCTTGGAGGTAATTCAGCTGAGGGGGACCAGGGGGCAATGATTGCACAGTGTCCGTGGCCTGAAGTACAGGCCTAGCTCGCAATGTGTCAAGAATTTGTGACATAGTGAGAGACATTCTGTCAGCAAAAGCTGCAAACTCAGTTCCTGTCACTTGGACAGCATTCACAGGTGGTACACCCTGGGTCACGTCCAGCAGAGGTCCCGACTGTGCAAGCGCCGCAGGGGCCGAGCACTGCACACAATGGGGGTCCGTGGAGCCTGCCGGTAGAAAAGTCCCACATGCGGTGCAGGAAGCATATAATGTCTGTGCCTTGGCACCCTTGCGTTTTACGGACGACATGCTGCTGGCTCTCTGCAATGTGAGAGAGTCTATAGCCAAAGGGCGACCCGCGCTATGTAATACCAAGTATTTGTAGAAACAAAATACTAAGAATACTACTGGCACAAGAGGGGGTGAGCCCTGAGGGCTGCTTACCGCCCGCTGAATAGCGGGTAAGAGGCGCAGAATTCCTTGTCTGGGTCTCCCCGGCTCCCCTCTGCAGCTCAGCGTGTCAGCAGGAATGGCTGCCGGCGTCTGTGGAGAGGGGCGGTCCGTGGGAGTTCCCAAACAAAAGTGCGGGAAACAGTGTCCCCTCTGTGCCGATTGTGAGGGCTGGAGTATGTAAAAACGACTCCAGCCCTCGGCGCTGATGCACTGGCCAGCGTCCCGCCCCTCTCCTGACTGGCAGGTCTGGGGGCGGGAACGAACGGAAGCAGGCCGCAAAAGCCGGGGACTCGAGTTATCAGCGCGGCCGCCGTAAAAGCGCGGGCCGCGCTGAAGTCCCCGGCGCACCACAAGTGCCAGCCGCGCCGCAGTCCCAGCGGCCGGCGCGACCGATTCCCAGAAGTGTGCCTGCTTCAGCGAAGCTGAATGAGGCCATGGCACAAGCGCCGCAGCGCTGATGTCCCCCGGCGCACTACAACACCCAGCATGCTGCGGTGTGAGCGCCTGCACGGGGACACAGAGTACCTTGAGGAAGCAGGGCCATGTCCCTGATGTACTCCGCTCCATCCAGCATCTTCTCCAGGGGCTGTAGATGGAGCACGGTCTCAGTGCCTGGAGACCAGTAAATCCCACTTCACCCAGAGCCCTGTAAAAAGGGATGGGGAAGGAATCAGCATGTGGGCTCCTGCCGCCGTACCCGCAATGGGTACCTCAACCTTACAAACACCTCCGACATACAGTGGGGTGAGAAGGGAGCATGCTGGGAGCCCTGTATGGGCCCTCTTTTCTTCCATCCGACATAGTCAGCAGCTGCTGCTGACTAAAAACAATGGAGCTATGCGTGCGTGTCTGACCTCCTGCGCACAAAGCTAAAACTGAGGAATCCGTACTCCTACGGGAGGGTGTATAGCCAGAAGGGGAGGGGCCTTACACTTTTAAGTGTAGTTCTTTGTGCGGCCTCCAGAGGCAGTAGCTATACACCCACTGTCTGGGTCTCCCAATTAGGAGCGAAAAAGAAAAAGCCGACGCCTGAGAAGTCAGAGACACAACCTGCGGAGTAGCGGTGCGTGTGACCGCAGTAATCTCAGACAGACAAGCTGAGATAGCTTGGAGCGCCCACACTGCCGCGAATGCCGGAGCAAAAGATGCTCCTATGGCTTCATAGATGGATTTCATCATGAGCTCTATCTGCCTGTCAGTGGCATCCTTGAGCGATGAGCCATCTGCCACTGAAACCACAGATCTGGCCGCCAGCCTAGAGACTGGAGGATCCACTTTTGGACACTGAGCCCAACCCTTCACTACTTCTGGGGGGAAGGGATAACGTGTGTCATTAAGGCGCTTAGTAAAGCGCTTGTCCGGGTATGCTCTGTGCTTCTGGACAGCATCCCTGAAATTAGAGTGATCGACAAAGGCACTCCGTGTACGTTTGGGAAACCGAAACTGGTGTTTCTCCTGCTGTGAAGCCGCCTCCTCTACAGTTGGAGTTGGAGGAGAAATTTCTAGCACCTGGTTGATGGACGCTATAAGGTCATTTACTATGGCGTCCCCTTCAGGTGTATCTAGATTGAGAGCACCGTCAGGGTCTGAGCCCTGAGCTGCGCCTTCCTCTTCATCCTCTAGAGAGTCCTCATGCTGAGACCCTGAGCAGCGTGATGAAGTGGAGGAAGGTCCCCAGCGAGCCCGCTTCACCGGTCTGGGACTGCGGTCCGAGTCGGAGTCCTCACCGTGGGACCTATGTGTTACCTCAGGAGCAGATTGCTGCGCCAACTGATGGGGACCTGGGGACGAAGAACGCACAGTGCCCTGCATCTGTGTTGTTGGTCTGGACTGCAAGGCTTCTAGTATCTTAGCAGACCATTTGTCCATAGACTGAGCCATGGACTGTGAAAGCGACTCAGACAGTTTGTCAGCCAAAACTGCAAACTCTGTCCCTGTCACCTGAACAGTGTGAACCGGTGTCTCTACCTGAGCCGGGGGTCCCACCAGTGCCTGAGGCTCCGGCTGAGTGAGTGTCACAGGGGCCGAGCATTGCACACAATGAGGGTAGGTGGAACCTGCAGGTAGCATAGCCGCACATGAGGTACAGGTTGCAAAATAAGCCTGTGCCTTGGTACCCTTGCTCTTTGCGGACGACATGTTGTTGTCCTCCAAGAGATAAGTAAGGGATCACCGTGATCACTGAGGGATATATATATAGCCTCAAGTTAACAGTACAGCCGAACTAGCAAATGTATACACAGACAAATGTATACGGCAGACCGGTGTCGCTTACCAACCGCTCTGTGTGGCCACCAGATTCCCTGCCCCGGGTCTCCCTCAGCTGCAGCCAGAAGTTCTCCACCGCAGAATGTGCTGAAAAAATGGCTGACGGCGTTCTCAGAGGAGGAGGGAGGCGTGGGCGTAGTCACAAAAGTGCGGGAATCTGGTGCCCCAGCGTGAGTAGTGAGGGGGGCGGAGGACAGCTCAGTGTACTCCAGCCCTCACTGTCTGCGTCATACCGACCGTCCCGCCCTTTTCCCTGACTGGCAGGCCTGGGGGTGGGAGAATACCATACTAGGCCGCAAAAGCCGGGGACTAAAGTTAAAACCGCGGCCGGCCGGCAGTGCACGGTCGGCGCGGTAGTCCCGGACCCATAACCACGCCGCAGTTGCTGCAGCGTCTGGGCTTAAGGTGCTTTATGCGCCGTCCCAACGGGGACACAGAGTACCTGTGGATGCAGGGCCATGTCCCTGACGATACTCCGTCTCCTGTCCGGCAGCTTCCCCCAGGGGCTGCGGAGGGAGACCGGTCCCAGTGTCTGGATGACCGGATAGGATCCCACTTCCCCAGAGCCCCTAAGGGATGGGGAAGGAAAGCGGCATGTGGCTCCAGCCTGTGTACCCGCAATGGGTACCT
This sequence comes from Anomaloglossus baeobatrachus, assembly GCF_048569485.1. Taxonomy (NCBI): domain Eukaryota; kingdom Metazoa; phylum Chordata; class Amphibia; order Anura; family Aromobatidae; genus Anomaloglossus; species Anomaloglossus baeobatrachus. The sequence continues at coordinate 782,194,351 of NC_134353.1, forward strand.
CAACCTTAACAACACCGCCGACCTGAGTGGGGTGAGAAGGGAGCATGCCGGGGGCCCCTTTATAGGGGCCCTCTTTTCTTCCATCCGATAAAGTCAGCAGCTGCTGCTGACTAAAAACGTGGAGCTTGCGTGAATGTGTGCCTCCTTCAACACAAAGCAAAAAACTGAGGGGCCCGTGATGCACGGGAAAGTTTATAGCAGAGGGGAGGGGTTACACTTTTTAAAGTGTAATTACTTTGTGTGGCCTCCAGAGGCAGAAGCTATACACCCAATTGTCAATTGTCTGGGTCTCCCAATGGAGCGACAAAGAAATGTAGTATAGTTCTTCTGATCCAGACATGTCACTTACCTCATGTGCAGGACATTGCAGCTTAGGGATCCATGGTTATGACCACTCATGGTGAGACAGTTGCTTTGATCGTAACCATGGATACCCAAGCTGCAATGCCCTGCACATGAAGTAAGATACATGACTAATGAGAAGAATTATTCTACATTTCTAATTGGAGGTATTTGCTAATATTATTACACCTACTACATATTGGAAAAGGATCTTGGAGATTGGAATATCCCTTTAAAGCAAACCTCCATTCTGGGACTGAAAAGTGACTACAGCCATCTCATATATATTGATGAATCCATATTGCCTGCCTGGTGCCGCTGTCACCTCGGCTCATTCTGTCCTTCCTCCAGCTGCTTAAAAAGAGTACTAGTGTGAACTCCATATTTACTTTTTAGGTCCCATGCTGGAGGGAGTGTCAACAGGCTTCTGCCATTTAATCTGAGAGCTGTATGATATAGAGACAGAGCACATGATTCCAGCCATTTATCATTAAATGGACTGCTTGGTGCAGTTTTGACAAAATCTCTATGGTCTCTGCTGTAAATCTACCACTTGTCAGAATGCAGAGCTGTGTATAACCCCGATCACATCCAAGATTGACAGCTTTATGTACACCCTTGGTGGGTGGTTGCATAAGATTAGACTGACTGCCTTGCATGCGACACTTAGTCCTGCAGTCAATCTTCTGCTAACACATTGTATTAAATTACAGCAAGCTGCTGAGCAAGTGACATCGCTGGAATCAGGGTCTCTGCACATACATCATGCTGATCTCAGATTAAATAGCAAAAAATCCTGTTGACAGATTTCCTTCAACCCTGAGGCGATTTTCCATTTTTATCTTCCCTTCTTCCAAGAGCCATGATGTTTTTATTTTTTCGTCAATATAGTCGTACGAGGGCTTATTTTTTATCAGAATTTTGAACAACCCCATTCATTCTGCAACTTCATTGTACTAGAAAATTAGAAAAAAAAATTCCAAGGGCAATGAAATTGAAAGAAAAAAAAAAAAGTGCCATTCCACAATGTTTATTTACCATGTTCACTATATGATAAAAATTGACCTGGTAATTGGATTCCCCAAGACAGAACGAGAAAGTAGATACTGTATAGTTATTTAAAAGTGATTGAAAAAAAAAAAAATCCATTTTTTTTTGCCTTTGCCACCATTTTTCCCCAAGACCCATAATGGTTTCAGTATCTGGGCCTCAGGGACTACTTTTTCTTTGTACCCTGAATTGATGCTTTGGGGTGATTGTGATGTTTTGATCACCCTTTATTGCAATGTTTTGGCAACCCAAAAAAAAATTCGGGAGTTTTGATTTTTTTCTCATTGTGCCATTTACCAACCAAATTTATTTTATTTCATATTTCGGCGTTCATGGGAGGACCGTGGTGACAGGCTCAAGATTCATCGGCTAACCCCAGACTGTCAGCCCATCAGCGTCGCGCAATCATGTCACGGGGGAGACGACAGGAGGGATTAGTGACAGGCTTCCTGTCAGCACATGTTAAATGCCACTATCAGATTGACAGCAGCATTTAACTGGTCCTCCAGAGCGAGCAGAGCGACCAATGATCTTTATTACACTGGTTTCCCTCTGGTACAGACTTTAAAGGGTATAGCAAGTTCCCAACTGCTGGGTGTTCGACCACTGGGACCCCCATCAATTCTGAGTACCAATGCTCGGAAGAGTCCCGTGTGAATGGAGTAGTGATCGATGCCGCTTCATTCATTCTTGTGGTATTATGGGAGTGCTGAAGTGGTCCTGTTAAAGGATGAAGCGTGATCCATTCAGACAAAAAAAAAAAAAACCTCTTCAGAGTCTCGGTTCTCAGAATCAGCGAGGGTCCCAGCTGTTGGACCACCAGCGATCCGAAAGATATTCCCCAACCCACTAACTGGGTATATGAGATAAGATCTGGAGGAGTTTGTAATGATTAATAACTCAGCTGTGCTGTATTCTCTACACAGAGGCTACACAATGAGGGCGTGTTCTCATCTCCCCTGTATGACACCTGCTGCTTAAGGCTATGTGCGCACTGGAAAATGGAATGTTCTCAAGAAAATTCCGCAGGTATTCAAAGATTACCACACCCGCGGTAAAAAAACGCGGCAAACCGCACCCGAAAACCGCATGCGGTTTCCCACGGTTTTACTGTGGTATTGTTCGCGGTATTGCCGCGTGTGGGTTGGGATGTGCTTTATTGCATTCAATGCAATAAAACACATTGAAAAAAAAAAAAAAGTCATTTCACTCTGAGATCGATAGATAAAGAATAGATAAAGAGACAGAAGAATAGATAGAGGGATAGATAGATAGATAGGATAGACAGATAGATAGAGGACAGACAGGGATAGATAGACAGATAGATAGATAGAGGACAGATCGCTGCATTTCCTACGGTCGGCAGTGAGTTCACATTACCGGCCGTGGGAAATGACCGGTAATTACCTCTGCTGTCTCGCTGCGAGGCTGCATTCATTCAGCGCTGTGACAGTGTCAGTCGCGGCTGGATGTAAGCAGCGCTGGACCTGTGGATTACGCCGGAGCTTTGTTTCGGGAGGGGTTAATAAAAGGGTTAACGAGGCTTGTTTGTTTTATTTAAAATAAAGGATTTTTCTGTGTGTTTTTTTCACTTTACTTACGGGTTGATCATGTCAGCTGTCACATAGACACTGCCATGATCAAGCCTGGAGTTAATGGCGGCGATCCGCCACCATTAACCCGTTGTATTACCCTGACCGCCACTGCTACACGGCGGCAGGAAGAGCCGGGGACACGCCGGTGCTGCCGCATAATGGATGTGACAGTCCCGGGACAGCTGCGGCTGATATTCTCGGCTGTGGGAGGTGGGAGTGAGGCGGGGGACATTAACCCTGCCCCTCGCCCTCCCCAGCCTGAGAATACCGGGCCGCCGCTGTGTGCTTACCTCGGCTGGACGGTAAATATACAGCGGAGCCCACGTTCTTTGTTTTCTATATTTCCATTTTCTTTCTATATGTGTTCTATGTCTGTGATCTGTGTGTGTGTTTACTCTCTGCTTTGCTTCCTCTTCCTGTAATGACATCACTTCCCTGCAAAACCGCAGACAAGCGATGTACATTACCAGAGGTAAACCGCGAAATACCGCAGGAAATAACGCAGGAAAACGCAGTGAACCGCACAGAATTTGCTGCCTGCGTTATTCCCTGCGGGATTTCACGATTACATTGGAGTCAATGGAGTGAAACCCCGCAGCGACGTGCGGAAAAGAATTGACATGCAATTGTTTTTGCTGCGGGAATCCCGCAGCAAAACATGCAGCTGTCAAATTCCGCCTAGTACGCACAGGATTTTTTTTTTCCCATAGGTTTTGCTGGTGATTCACTGCAGAGATGTTATGAACATTTTCTGCAGCGAAACATGCAGCAAATCCGAAAAAAATCCGCGGCAAAATCCGGTAAGTGCGCACAGGGCCTAAGATTGCTCAAACTCATACAGGGGAATAAGTACAAGTCTCTGGTATTACCCAGGGAATAACAGATTTGAACTTTAATTTGACAAGCTAATATTTCTGCAACTGAGAGAAATTAAGAAAAAAAAAAAATAACCGTGGTTTGATTCAGCTTCGCAGCCACTATTTTCATGATATGGCCAATTTAATGTGCTCAATTGTGTGAAAAGCCAACTTTAAGACCTTTCTGAGCTTTGCATCTTGGTTTTAGTACATGAATCAATGTAGAGCAACTTCTGTTAAACCATCCTTAATTAGACCAAATAAGTATCAGATACTGTTGATTAGATGTGAACAGAAAAGTATATACACCACTTTGATACAGTAGAGAACCTCCAGGTAGAAAGCCCAAAATTATTTACACAACATATAACATGGTTCCTTATGCTCCATTTTCTACCTCTGGGGCTTCGCAATACCACAATATATTGTATTTCTGTGCCAGCTGCTGGGCTGTCACCACTTCTGATATGTAGAAAGTATACTGTATACATACTCCAGTACGAACATAAAAATAAAGCTACAACTGACCTTTGTTGTCACTTTGTAGGCCATGTAAGCATTCATTCCATCACCTACAATAAAAATATAATCTGATTATTTGTCCCTGACATGGTGCAATGACGATAATAGTATGCAGCACTCACTAGCAGTTATGGTTCTGGTATATTACGCTCATACCTAAGAAGTTAATGAGATCCCTAAAGAATACAAAAAAAATGAAAGAAATCAGTAAAGTTAGTACTTACCAACTTTCTCAGGGTCGGAGACTCCTATTTCTATATCAAAGTAATCTCCATTTGATTCTTCCTCAATCTGAAAGTACAAATCAGTATGAGCATATACATTTAATTTGTAAAAGCAGATTATAAATTGACTATTAAAAAACAAAAGTACATACAGAAAATTACACATCAATAAACAGTTCAACAGTCGTTTCTGAAGTTTTATTATATTACTACTTTATAGTGCAGATACATGCCAGATTATCAGACTTCCTGAACCATCAGATGGAAGAATTACAATTTCATACAATTGATCCTGATTTAATCTGGGAGGAGGATTGTTTTACCATAAGAATAATAAAAAAAATGCTATGATATTGGTGACCTATGCTTATGATATTGATAACTTTTCCTATTAGCAGACCAAACGATGTAGGCTTACCGATCGGCGTTTGTATTGTGCTGCCGATTAGTCAATGTAAACAGAGCCTTAGTGCATAGCAATTTCTGCATGAGCATTGTGTGGAAAAAATTAATTTCTTGCAGATCGGCTCCATCTTCAGCTGGTGGCTGACTTTGCAAACGGGATCGAGCTTATCGAGGAGTTATCAAACTGCAGATAAGGCACAGGACAGAGGAGTCACAAAATGGAGCAAAGCTTTAGGCTATATGCGCACGCTGCCTCTGACCACAAAGATGCAGCGTTTTTATCTTGTGGTGACCACAAAGATGCAGCGTTTTTGGCCTGAAAAAAAACCGCAGGAGTCCTCCACCTGTCAGGCCTCTACTGAAGTGAGCCGCGGGATTAGTGCTGACGTCACTCAGGTGATGTGCGGTGACAGCTGAAGTCCCCGCTGAGCCCGCGCGGCTCATTTTACTTGCGGTCTGACCCTCACAGCGAGCAATCATGTTCTATGGCCGCTCTCTGTGATTGTCAGATGTAGCAAAGCTGGATGCATCATGGGACCTCGTGTGGATTATGTCGGACCTGGAGGGTTGTTTTAGGAGTTAAAGTGGTGGAAGAAGGGGTTTTTTTGTGTTTTATTTCAAATAAAGGATTTTTTGGATGATTGTGTTTATTTACTTTCACTTACAGCTTAGTGATGAAGGGGTGTCTCAAACGCCTGCCATCACTAAGCTAGGACTTCGTGGCAGCTATGGGCTGATGCCATTACCTCAGTATTACCCAGATTGCTACCGCACCAGGGCAATCAGGATGAGCCAGGACTGTCACATCTAATGGCTGTAGCAATTCCGGGCAGCTGCTGGCTGTGAGACTTTATCTTGGCTGGTTATCAAAATTGGGGGGGGAAACCACACATCGTTTTTCTTTAATTTACTGTACGATATAGACCCGCCCACCGGTGTCTGTGATTGGCTGTAGTCAGACAGCTGTCACTCAGTGTGGGGGTGAGTCTGCCTGAAACCAGTCACAGCCACCGGTGAGCAGGGAAGGACTGAATAGGTTATGAGCCTAATGAGCGGCCGGCTCTGGAAGATGAAAGAGCTGCCACGGCAGCAGTGTGACAGCCGCTTGGTGATCGGTGAGTATGAGGCGCTTGCTCCTACCCCATTGCACCCGATTCTGGTCCCCACAGACTACATGGGGAGCAGTATCTGACCAAATACCAGCGATAAATCCCCGCCGACCTGGAGTACAGTCCGAAAAATGCACCAAAACGCATGTAAAACAACAACTTGCATTTTTCATTGCAGTTTTCCACGCCTAATTGAATTCAATGGGTGAAAAACGCCAAAAGAATTGACATGCTGCATCTTTATGGTCACTACAAAGATGCAGCCAAATAAAAAAAAAAAAACTGCAATGTGCGCACAGCAAAAATGAAATCTCATGGACTTTCCTGGGGAAGGAAATTCATGCTGTTTTAAGACCAAAACTGCACCCAAAAAAAAAAAAACGCACCGTGCGCACATACACTTAAGGCTAAGGCCCAGTGCCCACGCTGTGTAGTTTTGACGCGTATTTTCAGAAATCTGCAGCAAAATCTGCATGTCCATTGTGAAGCCAGCAAAGTCTATGGGAATTCAGAAGTGCTGTGCCCACGTTGCTTATTGTTCCCTTGCGCATTTGGTGCAGAAAAAAAAATATCTGCACCAAATACGCAAGGGAAAAATACTTAACGTGGGCAACAGCACTTCTGAATTCTCATAGACTTTGCTGGCTTCACAATGGACATGCAGATTTTGCTGCAGATTTCTGAAAAAACGCGTCAAAACTACACAGCGTGGGCACTGGGCCTAACTCCCCTGCCCAGTCTTATACTCACTTGCCGCAGTCTTCATCTTTTCCCACTATCGCTCCAGTCTGTCTCCGGTGATTGGTGACAAGCCGGCTGCTCCAGTGTTTCATGGAGGTTGTTCTGGCTGAGACTTGCATTGGGAGCTTGTGACGTAACTTCTGACTTCCGGACAGTCAGAAGTTATGGGCACAAGATTGGGCAGAAAAGCGAAGCGGACGCAGGGCAAGTATTACACAGGGCACTAGCATTTATAAGCCTCAGTCCAGCACTGAACATAGGACTGCACTCTGATCATATCCATGCTCGGTCCGTTTTCCGCAGAATAACAGAATGGAGACATTTTATTCTCCATCTTTTCACAGTGTATGAAGATTCGCTCATCGGATCACACTATGCGGACACTCGCATCACACGCTGACCAGAGTCTCAATCGATCTGACTCTCTCAGATGACAGAATCTACGGTCGTGACACCCTGCACTTAAAATGAGGGAGATAATCCTTGTCCCCTGCTCTGAAGAGATCTATGACGCAGCCATATTCACTATGGTGGTGTGCTCCCTGCACTGCAGGCGGCAACATAGAAAAAATATTTAATCTCTGCAGCAAAGAATGTATAATATCTTCTTGCTCTGTTTGTAAGAAAAGCTTAATCTTGACAGAGCTGCTAATGTCCCTAAACTAGTTGTGTTGTATCTTGCATTGTATATCATGGATACAAGCTGCAGAGCCCAGTAGATCGCATGTAGGTATTGTTTCTTAGTCTCATCTGACTGAACAGCTCTATATATTATGCTGCGGTGGATGAATCCAGGAGAACAGGAATACATAATGCCAATGCCTGCCCTTACCTCATCCCGAGAACGATCATAAATAATGGGGGCAGAAATATTAATCGCTTCCATCCGTGGCGTAATGAGTGATGTGGGGGTAACGGGAGTGACGGCAGGACTGGGTTCTGACGAAAGGATAAGGTCCCTCTCAGGACTATCCAGGGAAACTTCATCTGTAGCCTCTACAAGGAAAAATAAGGCAAATAAATAATCTGTCCAGTTTTATAATCATCAATTACAAAAAACCCAAAACATTTAAAATCCCTCCATCCAGCACACATCCCTTATTTAAAGGGAACCTGTCATCAGAAATTTGGCTTTCAACCTAAATGTTTCCCCCTCTGCAGCTCGTGGGCTGCATTCTAGTAAGGTTTCTATACTTTTTGTGCCCCCTTTTAAACCAAAATAAATACTTAATAAAAACTGTACCTTTCGGTTTGAAAATCTTGTAAATTATCCATGGGGGCGGGCCGTGTGGCGTCCGTTGCTGTATCTTACGCCGTCCCCCATTCTCCAAATCATCCCTCAGGACGCCGCCCACTGCGCCCGAGGTCCCGTGCACGCCAGGACACCTGGTGACGTGGTCGCAGGCATGAGAGTATGGGCGGCGCGGTGATTGCATCTCCCATACTCTAACCAAGTTACTCGTTCAGCAGAGCAAGATTTCCCATAGGAAATCATTGCAATGCAGATAATTCGTTCCATAACTTGTTAAATGTCCCATCCTGGTCACACACACACACACACACACACACACACACACACACACACACACACCTTACCTTGTGTTCCATCGCCGGTCTCCTGGGACTTGCTGTTCTCAGGTGCGGGCTGTGTATCGGGTTACCATAACAACGAGGGAGGAACTTCCGCTCCCAGCGTGCTGACGTCAAAGGCAGAGCCGCTTGCCTCTGATTGGCCAGCACGCTGCCTTTGAGTAGTGGTGACAGGAAGTGCCTGCTTCGTCGCTATGTATGCCGATGCACAGTCTGAAGTAGAGCAGTGAACTACAGGACCCAGGAGGCCGGCGATGAAATGGAAGGTACACATATGCTCACCTTACCTTCCGTTCCACCGCCGGTCTCATGGTACTTGTAGTTCGCCGCGAGGCCGTCGCGATGTACCTGGGAACTACAAGAACCATGAGACCGGCGGTGGAACGGAAGGTAAGGTGAGCATAATACTGTATGTGTGTGCGTGCGTGTGTGTTTGTGTGGACTGCAAGTGCGGGTCAGAGCGCGGTGGATGTACGGAACCGGAAGTGTGTGCGGTGAGTATTTTGCTCGTACAGCAGAGCTTTCTCGTAAACCGGGTTACAAATTTACAGAAAGCTTTGCTTGTTAAGCGAAATTCTCGTTAAGCGAGGTACCACTGTAATAATGTAGAAGGTTCTCCTTCCCCAATATCCGGGGACAGCTTACACCTCTGTATTTCCCTATGCACCAAAGCATCCAGAGTGGAAGATGTCAGTAATATACAGCCAATTACTCGCTGAAATGGTAAGTATGGGGGGGAAGGGGGGGGTAGCCATTTAACCCCTTAGATGCCACATCTGTCATCCTAGCAAAATCGCCCACCCAGGAGAAATGAGTGACATTTGAAATCAGACTATTTTGTGATGTCGGTTGCAATATTGCAGTATGAGTAACCATCTCCAATTAAAAAAAAAAAATTAAAAATGATCAGGGTACCATTAGAATTTTCGAAGTAAGGATGGATACTGAGAAATGGTTATCAAACCTAGATCTCACTTGTGATCTAAAAATAAGAAATACAACTGCGGTCACTCCTGCCTCAGCTTCAAAAAAAATAGGAAATGCATTAAAGGGAATCTGTAAGCAGGTTTTTGCCATGTATGCTGCAAGGGTTAACAGAAAATTCAGGGCTGCCTGTTTTGTCAAGATCCCAACTGTTTTTCTATGTTTCTTTAAGCAGCAAGACACAAGCAAGACGTATTGCTCAGACTACAAAGTCACGGCCACCCCCCTGCTGCGATTGACACCTCACTGTCACTGCTCAATCTCTAGTGAGAGCCTGGTGTGGGCGGGACAGGACTCGCAGCTCTGCTAGATGGCTAAATGTAAACATTCTGATTGTGTAAGAACCAATGCACGCACTAATCTAAGTAATATATCAATGGATTCAGGATGTCTTTACCTACATCACACTGCTTTAAGATGAGGTAGCAAAAACCTGGTGACAGATTCCCTTTAAAGAGAAAAGGGAACCCAAGAAAAGCATGACGGGTAGAGTTGATAAAATCACTTTTCTTTGTTGCAGATCTAGCAGTTCTCTGATTGTTGAGCTCTGTATAACCCCACCCACACCACTAACAGCTTTCTAATTGACACTTTGCATAGGCAGAAAGCTGCCAGTTGGAGTTTGGGAAGGGGTTATACAGAGCTCATGAATATGGAGGACTACACTGTGTGCAGAATTATTAGGCAAACGAGTATTTTGATCACATGATACTTCTTATACACGTCATCCTACTCCAAGCTGTATAGTCTTGAGAGCCAACTACCAATTAAGTAAATGAGGTGATGTGCATCTCTGTAATGAGGAGGGGTGCGGTGTAATTACATCAACACCCTATACACCGCGTGCAGAATTATTAGGCAACTTCCTTTCCTTTGCCAAAATGGTTCAGAAGAGATTTGATAGGCTCTGAAAAGTCCAACGTTGAGAGATGTCTTGCAGAGGGATGCATCAGTCTTGAAATTGCCAATCATTTGAAGCGTGATCACCGAACCACCAAGTGTTTCATGGCAAATAGCCAACAGGGTCGCAAGAAGCATGTTGGGCAAAAAAGACGCAAAATAACTACCGATGAATTGAGAAAAATAAAGCGTGAAGCTGCCAAGATGCCATTTGCCACCAGTTTGGCCAGAGCTGCAACATTACTGGAGTATCAAAAAGCACAAGGTGTGCCATACTCAGGGACATGGCCAAGGTAAGGAAGGCTGAAAAACGACCACCTTTGAACAAGAAACATAAGATAAAATGTCAAGACTGGGCCAAGAAATATCTTAAGAATGATTTTTCAAAGGTTTTATGGACTGATTAAATAAGAGTGACTCTTGATGGGTCAAATGGATGGGCCAGAGGATGATCAGTAAAAGGGCAGAGAGCTCCACTACGACTCAGACGCCAGGAAGGTGGAGGTGGGCTACTGGTATGGGCTGGTATCATCAAAGATGAATTTGTGGGACCTTTTCGGGTTGAGGATGGAGTGAAGCTCAACTCCTAGACCTACTCCCAGTTTCTGGAAGACAACTTCTTCAAGCAGTGGTACAGGAAAAAGTCGGTATCATTCAAGAAAAACATGATTTTCATGCAGGACAATGCTCCATCACATGCATCCAACTACTCCACAGCGTGGCTGGCCAGTAAAGGTCTAAAAGATGAAAAAATAATGACATGGCCCCCTTGTTCACCTGATCTGAACCCCATAGAGAACCTGAGGTCCCTCATAAAATGTAAAATCTACAGGGAGGGAAAACAGTGCACCTCCCGAAACAGTATCTGGGAGGCTGTGGTGGCTGTTGCACGCAATGTTGATCGTAAACAGATCAAGCAACTGACAGAATCTATGGATGGTAGGCTGTTGAGTGTCATCAGAAAGAAAGGTGGCTATATTAGTCACTAATTTTTTTGGGTTTTGTTTATGCATGTCAGAAATGTTTATTTCTATATTTTGTGCAGTTATATTGGTTTACCTGGTGAAAATAAACAAGTGAGATGGGAATATATTTGGTTTTTATTAAGTTGCCTAATAATTCTGCACAGTAATAGTTACCTGCACAAACAGATATCCTCCCAAGATACCCAAATCTAAACCACCACTCCAACTTCCAAAAATATTAAGCTTTGATATTTATGAGTCTTTTGGGTTGATAGAAAACATAGTTGATCAATAATATAAAAAAATCCTCTACAATACAACTTGCCTAATAAATCTGCACACGGTGTACATCGCAGCAGGTTTAAAAAGTCCTATAGTGATAATATGCTGCTGATAGAACAGTGATTTTATCAAAACTACAGCAAGCAGCCCAGTAAGTGATATATCTGGCATCAGGGTCTCTGTCTATGTATTAGGCTACTCTCAAATTAGGTGCCAAAAACCTAGTGGCATTCCTTTTACTAGTAACTCCTCACTCATGCTGTTTCGCAGCACGCAGTAAATGAGGATGTGGCTTTGCCCCACCCTCTCTATGCCCTGTACACACACTGATACACATTATCATATCCTTCTCTGTAGCATAGGGTGGCTCATTCGGCCTTTCAGGTCACTAATTCACCCTCTCAGGCATGCGATATGAGGAACGAGTACAATCATGTTTACAGACGTTCTCGATCTTCAGAGATAAAGTGGCTGTATGAAACTGCCCGAGCGGATAATACCAGAGCCAGAACAATTATGACTAGACAAATCAAGGGTTTTGTTTCTTCGCTTGTTCACTTTTCAGAAAGCAAATATACAGTCAATTGCATTACCGAAACATTCAGTCCTAAATTCAAGCCTGGCAACTCACAAAGAACAAAGATACAGCGTATAATAGGGCACAGCGGTCAATATAGGATTACAGATTGCTCAGAGCCCAGTGACCGGACGTTTCACAGATCCAGCCTTCAAGTGCTGCCCTTTGGTATACAAGTAAAAGTGTAACCTCCTGTTTAACCAGTAATCTCCAAAAATTACTATGTAACCAAGAGTGAAGTAGCGTCCACCAAAGAGCACGGCATTAACCTGAAGAAGTAGATTCAGTAACGATATTAGGAAATTCCTTAAAGGAGACGCACAACTGTGGTCACTCCTACCTCAGCTCTGCTCCAACAGGAAAGTGATGGATTAGGATTATCCAGAGGAATATGCTACAAATAGAAGTGCGTCCTACTGCTTGGACCTCTCGGGAATGGGGCGCCTGGTGCGCACCACCGGGAATGGGGGGGGGGGGGGGCGGGCTTTGTGTGCACCACCGAGAAGAGCACACAACCCACTTATCTGCAGGACGTAAGACCCCGAATACAGCGTGCTAACCCCTCAACTCGGTCGCCATAATAATGAATAATAATCTGACCATTAGCGGTCACCCCTCTAGTGATTGCAGTGTGCAACTGGAGACCGCATTGAGATAGATGCAAGTCCCAGTGGTGGATATACAATAGATGTCAAAAGGTAGGACAACCCTTTTAAGAAAATACAAAGCATCTACACAAGTCTTTGGTAAAGTAAAGTGAGAAATCCATGTATGCTCCCATTGCATGACCATTAGTGATGAGCGCGCACCACCATGCTCAGTACCGAGCAGTTGGATGCTCGGATGAGCAGGACTCGTTTACAAAGTATAATGAAATTCAAAGGAGAACTCTTCCAGAAAAATTCTTGAGTTCGCCATTGACTTCCATTATACTCTGGTACTCGAGTCGTGCCCATCTGCTCGTTACGAGTACAGAGCATGGTCATACTCGCTCATCACTAATAACTATTAAAGGGCACTGGCGCTCGTTGCAGCAGCCTCTTCACTGCAATGCCTGGCAAGGTCTGTCTGGTACTGTTGCGAGGTACACAAGTTGAAAGCAGTGGAGTTGTAATGCCAGGCAACATGGCATAGATGTGCGTGTAGGAAGAACAGTAATGGGACTCTACATTGAGCACCACCTACTCTTCAACTGCTTGATAGTGGGGGTACCTTCTGTTTGCAGGTCGTCCTTACATGACAGCACCACCGGAGGTTGCTCCCCTATCCTCTATAGGGACAGGAAACACGCAAGAGGTTAAAAGCCCCTCCCATCCCCCACCTACTCAGTGTTTTTCCTGTCCCTACACAGGACAGGGGCATGCAAGAGGACGCGCAGCTTACCGGATCCAGGGAGAGGGGGGCACAGGCCTCCTGTTCCCAGTTCAAGCGGATCCTCCTGCGGCTGAAACCGATGCACTGGTCCCTCAGCCACGCTGGTATGAGCGGGAGCTCCCAGCTTGGGCCGTATCTACCACCACGGGAGCTCTGGGTCCCCTGCGACAGCGTGCGGTGAGTTCCGGATACAAACACCCGCACGGCACGTCATTCTCCTTCCGGGTCCACGTCACTTCCGGAAGCGGCAGCGTGCAAGGGAGATTTGAACGTTGCAGCGGCAGGGTCGGACCAGGGATGCCGAGGAGACGGTATAGTATAAAGAGGGGGGGGGTGGATCCGGGTGATCTGTGATTTCTATGCGGTTTTACGGCTATGGATGTTATTACCCGGCCTGACGCCCCCCGGGGTCTCCTCTAGTCCACGTAAGTCACTTCCTGATTGCCTCACTGGATTCTCAGCTGTGTGTCCACTGGCTTTATCCTCCCTTATGTCTATTTTAGGGCAGGGACATCTCACCTGTGCCGACGCAAAAGAGGTCGGCCGGCCTGAAGGTGCCCTCTAAGTCACGGCGTTGCCTGGTCTGCCATGTGAAACTGGCAGACTCTTATGTTAAAGACCTATGCCCTGCCTGTATTTCCACCATAGTGACTGAGGAACAGTGTTCCCTTCTGGCACAGATGAGAGGCATGATTCGGGAGGAGGTTCAGGCTTCCGTGGCTTCCCTGACCTCTTCCTCCGCCTCCCAAGGGAAACTTAAAAAGCCACGATGGGAGTTGGACTTCTCTTCCGACGAGGAGGGCTCTTGCTCATTTTCATCCTGAGGACGACGGCGACCGCTCTTCGTCTCCCACAATAGACCGGAAGAGATATGTCTTCAATTCCGGGGATTCGGATATGCTACTTAAAATGGTCAGGAGCACTATGCAGGTGGATGAGCCTGAGGAAGTCGCATCAGTGCAAGATAAAATGTTTACAGGACTTCGGTCTCGCCGCTCTAGGGTTTTCCCGGTGAATTCCCAGCTGAAAGAGGATTCTGGAGGAATGGGAGAACACTGAGCGTGGTCTCTTCATCCCTCGAGACTTTAAATCCCATCTCCCCTATGATCCTGAGGATGTAGCCTTGTGGGACACAGTGCCTAGGATAGATGTCCCTATAGTCAAGATTGCTAAAAAGACCTCGATTCCTTTTGAGGGTTCCTCTGGGCTTAAAGATGCAGTGGACCGCAAGGCCGACGCATTGCTGAAAAAGTCCTGGGAAGCATCCGCCGCTACTATTAAAACCAATATTGCAGCCACATCGGTCGCCAGATCAATGGGCTTCTGGCTCAATGATTTGGAGGACCACCTTAGGCAAGGTACTCCTACTAAAAGCATCATCGAGGCATTACCGCTGTTGAAGAATGCTACTGCTTTCTTGGCTGATGCATAGGCCGAATCGGTTAGATTCGCAGCCAAGAACAGCGTTCTCTCTAACACGGCCAGAAGGTCCCTCTGGCTCAGATCTTGGTCGGGTGACCTTGCGTCTAAGCAAAAGTGGTGTCAACAGCTACCCTCAATCAAGAAATTGTTCTTCCATGCTTTTGCGCCACTCCTGCCACGCCTAAAGAACAGGAGCTTAGTTCCTTGGATGTGCGCAGCGTATTGTTGGCCTATCTGGAGGCAACTAAGAGCTGGAGATTGGACAACTGTCTGTTCATTCAATTTGGGTCCTAACAAGGGCAAGAAGGCTTCCAAGGCTACCCTGGCTAGATGGGTTAAGGCCTTGATCTAATCAGCCTATTCTGGGGTGGGGCGGGACCCTCCCTCTTCCCTTAGGGCCCATTCTACCTGGGCTATGGCCACTTCTTGGGCCTCTGTGGCAGGTGCCACCTTAGCGCAGGTCTGTGATGCGGCTACTTTGTCTAGTCCCAGTACCTTCTGTAAACACTACAGGCTAGATCTGTCGACTTCCGATCGTTTAGCCTTTGGTAGAAAAGTACTTCAGGCAGTCGACCCCCCCCCCTAATCAGATTCCTTTGGTACTCTCCGGTGGTGCTGTCATGTAAGGACGACCTGGAAAATAAGAATTAGACCTACCAGTAATGATGTTTCCAGGAGTCCGTCATGACAGCACCCTTATATCCCTCCCTTTACCCGTTTTCTATTGTACTGCTTCTTGTTTTACGCAGTCTTGTTCTAATAAAATGGTGTTATACCCATCCTGTGGTGGTAATTGGAAAGTCACTGAGTAGGTGGGGGATGGGAGGGGCTGTCAACCTCTTGCGTGTTTCCTGTCCCTATAGAGCAGGGGTCTCAAACTCGGCCGGGTGTACGGGCCGCACACAAAAAATAATTTGAGGGGCCGCATTTTTTTCAGGACAAAGTGACATTGTTAGTGGTACCATTTTTTTCTTTCTATACACCCTTGGATCACTGTTTTTGAACATTTTTCATTTGTCTATTATAACAAATGTGTACTTTTTTTGTATGTGTGTATAATATATATTATAAAACACTTTTATTTACATTTTTTCCCCCTCTTTGTAAGTAATACAGTTTTACAATAAGCACCGCATAGTAATTTTGGCCAACATCTTGTAGTAATGTGCCCCTCCTGTTCCCCATTCTGTAAAAATGTGCGCAACCTTGTCCCCTTGTAGCAATGTCCCCATGCAGGTCCTCTTCTTGCATTAATGTTCCCCCATGCAGCTCCCCTTGTATTAATATGCCTCCATGCAGCTCCCCTTCTTGTAGTAATGTGCCCCATGCAGGACTCCTCCTTGTAGTAATGTGTCCTCATTCAGGTCCCCTTCTTATAATATTGTGCCCCATGCAGGTCCCCTTCTTGTGGTAATGTGCTTTATGCAGGACTCCTTGTGGTAATGTGCCCATCCTGGTCCCACCTTGTAGCAATGTGCCCCATGCAGGACCCCTTCTTGTGGTAATGTACCCTCATTCAGGTCCCATTCTTGTGGTAATGTGCCCCATATGCAGGTCCCCTTCTTGTGGTAATGTGCCCCATATGCAGGTCCCCTTCTTATAATAATGTGCCCCATATGCAGGTCCCCTTCTTATAATAATGTGCCTCATGCAGGTCCCCTTCTTATAATAATGTGCCCCATGCAGGTCCCCTTCTTGTGGTAATGTGCCCCATATGCAGATCCCCTTCTTGTGGTAATGTGCTTCATGCAGGTCCCCTTCTTGTGGTAATGTGCCCCATGCATGTCCCCACACGTACACACACCCTGTGCAGCCTCAGCCAGCAACAGAATCACACACACACACACACACACACACACAAACACACACAAACATTCTGCTCACCTATCCTCCGTCGGCAGCACGCAGGCACGTGGACCCGGTAATGATCACAGCTGCTGTCACCGCTGATCTTTCTGCCGGCGCGTGCAGAGCAGTTCTCACTGCACAACAGCCACTGGCCAATCACAGGCAAGCATCTGAGGTCATATGCAGCAGGTGCTTGCCTCTGATTGGCAGGCGGCTGTTATTGCGTTCTGCAGCGAGAACTTCACTGTGCGCGGCAAAGGCAAAACTGTAAACTGAAGTAAATAGCTGGCGGCTGCGGCCCCTTGCACCGGTCGCCATCTTTACCGGGTCCACGGGCCAGCGGGCCGCAAGAAGCCACCTGAAGGGCCGCATGCGGCCCGCGTGTTTGAGACCCCTGCTATAGAGGATAGGGGAGCAACCTCCGGTGGTGCCGTCATGACGGACTCCTGGAAACATCATCATTACCAGTAGGTCTAATTCTTATTTTTTTCACACCATGAAACCATCACACATTGATGGCATTTTCCAACAAGTAGGATCACTCTTCTTGAGAAATAAATGAGAAATTTACCAGCAAAAAGATCTTCCCGGTCATCAGTCAGAATAACTTCCGTTTGTTTGGGGCCATTAGAGTTTGTACTGATATCTTCTGCAGGAAGACTGGCGGGCTCGGGAGAGGACGGGCTCGACTGGAAAAGAAGAAGAAGAAAAAAAAGTTAAGACGTTTCATTCCACAGGTCTGACGGTGACTATAAAAGAGCTGACTCCAGGTTTTCATAGTAAAATGCATAACGGAAATAGCTTTAGGTGTAAGCACTTTCCATTTCCTAAACCTGGAAACAAACAATAAGTAAGGAAACGCTACATCGCAGGTTATCAGGTCAAAGTCCTCACACCGGCTAAAAACAAGGCAACCCCCGTACCGCAAAACCGGAAGATCCAAGCCCGGCATCTGACAAAGCTGGAGCTGAACGGATAGAAGCAAGAATAATCATTCTCAAAGTAAAGGAAAAAACAACAGATAATCCAGCATCTAGAGGATCTTCAGATAATCAACTTCACTCAAACCATATTAAAACGCACATGTAGCCCCTGTTATAATAAAGGGAAAGTAAGAACACGTCAGCCAGAGGGGCATTTATGCAGGCCTCGCTCCACCACTGCAACGTCACAAAGCAACATATGGGCAAACACTGCACTTACTCAAGTATGCGCCTTTGTTGCCATTTTTAAAATGTCCTGGGGATTTGTTTTCCAAAGTAGGGTGAAAGTTCTTGGGAGGGCGGGGGTGGCCCAAAGAATTCTCTAACATTTAGGCAAGAAATTGGGATGAATTCTAACAAAATTCTGTTCCAGGCTCGCCCAAAATGTAATAAATAATAAATTTAACAGCTCCCTTAAGCGTGCTCCACAGTTTCTACAGATTGGAATGGGTTAACACGCTGCATATTAGCTGTTTTGTTTATGGATCAAAGTTGGAGCATATCCAAAAGACAAGAGAAGGAAAGCTTTTGGCAGAGTCAGTTCCCAATTTGCTTTACTCAGTTTCACTATAGGAGACAAACCAAGTCACAAACACGTCCTCACTGTACTTTTGTGTTTGAGTCATATTTAAGACATAATATATATAAAATCACACACAAACACACACACATAGACTTAAAAATTAAACAAAAAAAAAAAACAACTAAACATGTGAATAGCAGCATAGAACATGTGCCGTATTTTCCGACGTATGAAACGACTGGGCATATAAGACGACCACCAACTTTTCCAGTTAAAATATAGAGTTTGGGATATATCATATATATTCGAGTAAAAGCCAACCCGAGTAATGTGCCCACTGTTTAGTAATGTTCCCTGCTGTAATGTCCCATTCTTTAGTAACATCCCCATTGTTTAGTAATGTCCTCCTGCTGGTTCCCCCCTTGTCCCCTATTATGCTGTAGTTTACACACAATAAAAGATACTCACCTCTCCTCTGTTCCCGCGGTGCCTCCAGCTGTTTCTTGCAGTCCGCAGGCACACAGACCCCTCCATGATAGCGTTCGATGCACGGAGCGGCCACTGCTGGATGTCATCATGACTTTAATGCAGTTGAATGCTTTACAGCGCCACAAAGCATTCAGCTTAAGTAAAGCCATGATGACATCTAGCAGCGGCTGCTCCGTGCATCGAACGCTATCACGGAGGGGTCTGTATGTCTGCGGACTGCAAGAAACAGCTGGAGGCACCGCGGGAACAGAGGAGAGGTGAGAATATTTTTTTATTTTGTGTAAAGCCATGACGACACCCGGCGTTTAAGACAACCGCCGACTTTTGAGAAGATTTTCAGGGGTTAAAAAGTAGTGTTATAAACCGGAAAATACAGTACCTATTAAAGCCCATCTGTGAGACCCAAGGATAGAAAACATGGTCTGAATGAGGCATAAGCAGCATATAGCCTCCCCTAGAAAACAAAAACCCTCAAAGCAGATCTGTCACCTGACTATGCCATCAAAAGGGTAGCAAAAGCAGAGGGACAAGGTGACTAGCCCATTCGCTAAAATGGCAAGAAAAACCATTGTGTCAGATAGTTAAAATGTGCCTTTGAGGGTATGAGCCTGTATTAGATGGGAGCACTGCTCCTTCTCACCAATACCTGCCGGCTCGTTTTCCCCCTTTCGAGAGATTCTCATTACCATTTATTGGCAGTCATGTAATAATCCAGGGATTTCCAAAAGTTTCTGCTAGTACACAACTTTATAATGCGAAAATCATCTGCCCTCGGCTATTAAGAGCACAAGTCAAATGTGGTCCCGGGGCGTGAATATTTAATTATCAATTAAAAAACGAGCAGCTTTCCAAATCACACTCGATTACGGCACAATGTTGCAGTGTTAATGAGCGCGGTCTGCTATTCTGTGGTGTCTCGGAACGGCGGTAAATGGAGGAACATCATAACAGCAGGTTATCCTATATGTGAAGAATTTGTGTAGTGTGTGTGTCGTCTGTCTTACTGAATATGATGCAGTTTACACGTCCAGACTGCAGTGTAGTGGAGGTCGAGCCGTCCAGGGTTTACTGCCCAGTGCCGTCCTGTTCAGCAGGCTCCAAATTACACAGCAATTTTTAATTGGGGGGGGGGGGGGGGGGGGCAAACAAAAACACTGCATTACAGTAACAAAAATCTCATACCCAGGGTGTTTTTTCCACCTTGTGATTGTTAAAAAAAATGCAGCATGTTATTCAGAGATTTCACGGAAAGTTCCCCCAATGAGATCAAATAGCTTTGCATAAAAAAAAAAAAAAAAAAGACAAACCCCCCCCCCCCAAAACCCTGTAAAAAATAAATTTGAAAAAAAAAACAAAATTTCTGCTGTAGTTTTCTGGCCAAAGCCTGCATATTTCATACAAAAATATAAATCAAACAACCCACGGGTGAATATTCCCTTACTGAAGAAAGTGGGGTGATAATTCTAGCGCAATGGGATTTTAATCGGAAAAAACCTAATTGTGAGACACGGATGCTGCACACCTTGCGGGGTTGTGTGACCACAACAACACTAGTTAAAGGGAATCTATCAGCAGGTTTTTGCCACCTCATCTGAGAGCAGCATGATGCAAAGAGGTCCTGAACCCAACCATGCATCACTGAGCTTACTGGGTGCAGCTGTTCTGATAAGAGCTGAGAAAGCTGCACCGGCCCACACAAGGATCTCTGTACAGTGTGTCCACCCATATCCTGTCCACCGCCATTAACTTGAGAACGGCGGCAGCTCAAGTTAATGGCAGTGGACAGGATATGTGTGGACACTGTATACAAAGTCTATAGACCATCAAATGCTAATCAAAGCAGGGCGTGTGTCAGACTAGCTGACCTCTAACTGAACTAATTAGGCAATGATAAATCTCCCGAAGCTAAAATAAACGTTATAGGCAAATAGCACAGTGTGATCTGAGGGGCATCGCTGAAATCTGTGTTAACCCCTGTAGCATGCTGTCTTCAGATTACACAGCAAACACCTGCTCACAGATTCCCTTTAAAGGGGTTATTCGGCTTATTTTGCCCTTTTCTTGTCATTACACTATTGGGCTACATTGGTGCAGGTAAGTAGATAGTAACTCCTTACCTGCCCTGTCAGCCCCTCTCCCCTGCCTCAGAGCGGTCATGTTACTGCTCCTGCCGTGATTTTGCTGCTTCCTGTGATGTCACGACAACAGGGTAGGAGCTTATGGTCGCCTGGTCCATGGGCATCACAGGCAATGTCATGTAGCCGCCCTGCTGGGCAGGTACAGTGTGCCGAATCCAAGCCCCCCTTTCCCCTGCACCCTCCAACACATCCCATAGTGCAGGGGTCTCGCTGCCTGTACGCTGCATGCAGCCCCCATGCTGCTGGCGGCCGCAGGCTAATGGCCCCCTTGCTGAATGTTGCCTGTGGTGTGGCCGTGCAGTCAGCGCTGTATATCAGATGACTGATTCCCGGGCGCTGCGCAGATGGGAGCGCTGTATACAGCTATGAGCAGCCGCCGGACAATCAGAGGCCAGCAGCAGAACATTGCAGTAGCGTATACAGAGCTCGGCTCTACAGAGTGCCCGGGAATCCGTCATCTGATATAAAGTGCTGTCACCTGCGGCTCCTGATGCGGCTTGTGGTGTGCAGGCCCCTTTCTGATCGTGGCCTCTGCAGGGGGTTGTGCAGTCAGCGCTTTATAACAGGTGACAGATTCCCGGGGGCTCTGCAGAGCCAAGCTCTATATACAGCTATGATCAGCCGCTGGCCAATCAGAGGTCAGCAGCAGATCACTGGAGTAGCTGTATACAGAGTGCGTCCCTGCACTGCGCCAGGAAATCAGTCATCTGATATAAAGCGCTGTCAGCAGTGGCCCCTGCACCGGCAGCGATCAGCAAGGAGGGGGCTGCGGCCGCAAGAGGCAGGAAACAGGGCACCAAGGGATCGAGGACAGGTGAGAAGGATGTGTGTGTGAAGAATGGCAGACTAGGGGGCAATTCTACAAGACAGAGCATTGCTACAAGAGGAGGAGCCCAAGGGGACATTACTACAGGATGGGCACAAAGAAAGGGGACATTACTATATTATGGGGGAAGGGAAGGGCACATTACTATATTATATGTGAGGTGATTGTGCTGTTAGATGAGAGAAGCAGGATCACTGCTCTGTACTACCAATGATTGGAGATCCAGAGCAGTGATATCTCATCTGTGCAGCACAATCACCTCACATCCCCCGCACATATAATAGAGTAATGTGCCCATCTTTGCTAGAGCGATGAGAGGTCAGTGCTGGGGAGAATACTGATAGCCAATGAGTGTGCAGGGGGCGGGGCTGGATACTGAGGCCGAGTGGTGCGAGCTCTGACTCAGGTTTAGCACAGGAAGTTATCATGTTTGCTGGAGCTGAATGTAAACAAAGAGCTGCAGAGAATAGAGGGATAATTCAAGAGGAACAAAAGTTAGAAAATAAAAAAAAAAAAATAAAAATGTAGGGGTGTTTTATATAACAATACAGCACAGAAACTGCAAAAAATGTTTTCAGCTAGTGTTGAACTCCTTTAAGCCTTTTAAAAGAAATTTCTTCAGGTTCTCCAGAACAAGTTTCTTAAACTTCAAAACGCATTGAGAATAAAACCACTTCCCGATACCACACATTGGACTTTTCACTATGGATATGAAACCGGCCGTGCAGATAAGGCTACTTTCACAGATCCGGTTTGAGCACTGCGGCTCAATCCGGCTGTGAAACCTATGCAACGGATGCGGCGAAAACACCGCATCCTTTGCATAAGTTTTTACATGCTGCCCGTCCGTTTTTTTCCGGTTGCGGCACGCTACTGAGCATGCGCAGTGGAAAAAACCGCATGCGGCCGCCGCATGTGGTTTTTGCCGCATTGCGCCGCATCCGGCGTCCATAGGCATGCATTGAAAAATGCGCCGCAGTGGCCGAATGCGGTTTTTTTGCCAGAGCAAAAAACGTGCCAGGGAACGTGCCATCCGGCCGCCGCATCGGTTAAATCTGCCGCATGCGGCAAAAACCAGACTGAACGCAAGCCCATGCGGCGCCAATGCAAGTCAATGCTAGAAAAAAACGAAACCGGCAGCAAAAAAAAAAAAAAAAAAAAAAAATAAGAATTATTCTTACCGATAATTCGGTTTCTAGGACCTTCCACGACAGCATAGGAGGTTGTCTCTCCACGCCCTAATTGGGACAGGAAGTTCAAGAGGTTTAAAAAGGACCCTCCCACCTCCCACAGCCAGTGTCTTACAAAGAATCCATAGCATATGAGAAGTACCACACATTCAGGAATATATGAATACAAAGGGGAGGGAATTACCTGCTGTCGTGGAAGGTCCTAGAAACCGAATTATCGGTAAGAATAATTCTTATTTCTCTAGTCCCTTTCACGACAGCATAGGAGGAATACCAAAGAATTGATACCTAGGGGGGGGACCACAGCCTGCAGGACCCTCCTGCCAAAGGCCAAATCCCTGTTGGAATCCAGATCCAACCGATAATGCTTCGTGAAAGTATGGAGCGAAGACCACGTAGCCGCCTTGCAGATCTGCTCAGGGGAGGCCCCTGCCCGTTCAGCCCAGGAGACAGAGGTAGCCCTGGTGGAGTGCGCCGTGAATCCAGTAGGTGGAGAGAGATGCTGAGCGAGGTAGGCATCTCTAATTGCCCGTACAATCCAGTTGGCGACGGTACTCTTAGCCACCTTCTTACCCTTATTGCGGCCAAAGGGCTGGATGACCAGGTTAGAATCAAGACGCCAAGAAGCAGTAACCGCCAGGTAGTGCAACACGATCCGACGGACATCCAAAGAATGAAACACTTCCTCACCCGGAGTCCGAGGATTCTGACAGAAGGAAGGCAGGACGATGGACTGAACGGTGAAAATCCGAAACCACCTTGGGAAGGAAGGAAGGAAGGGTCCAGCTGAAAAACAATGCTGTCATCTCTGATGGTCAGGTAAGGTTCCCTAAAAGACAAAGCTTGAAGTTCTCCGACTCTGCGAGCAGACGTAATAGCCACAAGAAAAGCAGTTTTGTGAGAAAGAGAACGAATGTTACAAGAGCACAGAGGTTCAAACGGTGACTGAGATAGTCCGGTAAGGACCACATTGAGATCCCAGCGAGGCGTCAGGACCCTCTGCCGTGGACAGAGTCTACCAGCGGACACAAAGAACCGACGGATCCAACGATGATCTGCCAGAGCCGTGTCAAAGACAGCACTGAGGGCGGACACCTGAACCTTCAGGGTGCTAGGCCGAAGGCCTAAGTCCAATCCACTCTGGAGGAAGTCCAGAATCTGCGCAATATTAGGCCGAAGGGGGTCAGGAGGCCGAGAACCACACCAGGAGGAAAATCTCTTCCAGATTTTGTTGTAAATACTATTAGTCACAGGTTTACGGTTCTTCTGTAGGGTAGCCACAACTATGTCAGAAAGCCCTTGGGCCTTCAGTGCCCGGGCCTCAGAAGCCAGGCAGCCAAGTTGAGTTTCTGGGGAGCCGGATGGAAAATCGGACCCTGTGACAGTAAGCTGGGGTCCGAACCTAAGAGGACTGGGCCGTCGATTCCGAGCGTCAAGACCAGGCTGTACCAACTCCTCCGGGGCCACAGCGGGGCTACCAGTATAGTTGGGACCCCCTCGTCTCTGATCTTCCTCAGGGCCCTTGCGAGAAGAGGAAGAGGGGGGAATGCGTAAGCGAGGCGAAAGGACCACCTGTGGCAGAAAGCGTCTACCCCTAACGCCCCGTCCCGTGGGTTCAGGGAGAAATATGTTGCGACCTTGCGATTCCCTGCCGAAGCAAAGAGGTCCACCTCTGGAGCACCCCACCTTGCCACCAGAGAGCAGAACACCGCCTGATCCAGACTCCATTCCCCCGGATGAACATCCCGACGACTCAGGAAATCCGCCTGAAGATTTAGTGAGCCCTTCAGATGGACCGCAGAGAGGGAGAGCAGAGATTGTTCCGCCCATTGAAAGATTCGGGAGGACACTGACTTCAGGGCGCCTGAGCGTGTACTGCCCTGATGGCGGAGATGAGCCACTGTTGTGATATTGTCTGAATACACCAGGACGTGAGAGTCCCGGACGAGGTCCTGAGCCGCAAGGAGGGCTTCCCTGACTGCCCTGAGCTCCCGGTAGTTGGAGGATTGGGAGCTGACGTAAGGACTCCAGACCCCTTGAAATGGGGAGTTTGCCACCATTGCCCCCCATCCTCGTAGGCTGGCATCTGTGGTCAGAGTAACTAGGGGTGTCTGAGTCCAGGCAACCCCCACCTGCAGGTTGGCGGGACGCAGCCACCAGAGAAGGGATGAGGAGACGGACCCCGAGAGGCGAAACCGTCTGTTTAGGGATGACGGGAGTCTGTCCCAATGTGCCAGGATATGATCCTGGAGACACCGAGAATGGGCCTGAGCCCACCTGACTGAGGGAATGCAGGACGTCATGGAACCCAGAGCTGACATAGCCGCTCGAAGCGTCGGGCGAGCCTGCCTGCGAAGCTTTGATATTTTGGCTAACAGAGCTACCCTGTGGCCCTCTGGGAGAAAAGATGCCTGTCTGTCGGAGTCCAGCAGCACTCCGAGAAACTGCCGAGTGGGGGAGGGGGTTAATTGTGATTTTTTGAGATTGGGAATCCATCACAGGGACCTGTCCATATGGCTCCGGAGGGTTGGAGCAGATGGAGCCATGAGAAGAAAGTCGTCCAAATATGGAACCAGACAGATACCCTGCAATCTTATGAAGGCGACCACCTCTGCCATGATCTTTGAAAAGATCCTTGGAGCCGAGGAGATCCCGAAGGGAAGTACATTGAATTGGAAATGAAGCACTTCCTCCCCGTGTAGCACCGCAAACCTGAGGTATTGCCTGTGCCCCGGATGGACGGGTACATGGAAGTAGGCGTCTTTCAGATCTATAGAGGCCATCTGGTGGTGTAGACCTATCAGGGGAATAGCCGATTTTACTGACTCCATCTTGAACCGCCGGTACCTGACCTGACGGTTTAGACGTTTTAAATTGATAATTATTCGGACGTCGCCAGACGGCTTCTTGACAAGGAAGAGGCGAGAGTAGTGTCCTACCCCTTCTTCCTGACTCGGGACTGGGGAAACGACCCCCGAGTGCAATAGCTCTATAATCTTTGCGTACAACAGAGCCTGTGAAACCTGCGACGCCAGAGCAGTGACTCGGAGACCCGGACGAGGGGGGGAGAGGAATTCTATGAGGAGACCCTCCGAGACGATCTTCAGAACCCATTGGCAAGTGGTTATGGACCGCCACTGGGGAAGAAACGCCGAGAGTCGTCCCCCCACCCGGGCCGAGTCACTGTTTGTCCTGCTGAGGACGTTGCTGATGGGAAGGGATAAGGATGTTTCTCCCTCTACCCTTGGGATAGCTCCACCTGCCTGCCTTCCCTTTCCCTCTGGGCTGGGAGGCCTGAGGCATCGAGGGACGAAAGGACCGCTTCCTGTTGGGTCTAGGATCGGGCAAGGCCTTACGATCGGTCGCCTTGTCCAGAATATCATCCAGGGCAGGCCCAAACACCAAATCCCCTTTAAACGGAAGGGAGCAAAGCCTCATTTTGGAGGTGGAGTCGCCGCTCCAGGCCTTAAGCCAGAGGGCACGTCTGGCAGAGTTAGAAAGAACCGAGGTCCTGGCCGCCAGGCGGACAGATTCAACCGAGGTATCTGCCAAAAAACTGGTGGCCTTCCTAAGCAAGGGAAGGGATTCCAGTAATTCCTCCCTAGGGGTCCCTTGGGAAATATGAGCCTCCAACTGGTCTAACCACCTAATTAGGGACCTGGATACACAGGTGGAGGCAATGTTAGCCTGAATAGAAGAAGACGATGCCTCCCAGGATCGCTTCATCAGGCCTTCTACCTTCCTATCCATCTGATCCTTCAGTTGGGAAGTATCTTCAAAGGGAAGAGCCGTTTGTTTAGCTACCCTAGCTACCTGAACGTCTACTCTTGGGACCTCCCAATGTAATCCAGAAGGTTCCAGAGGAAACCGGCGTCTAGGGTCACTCCGTACCCGTCTCTCAGGAAATTCCCATTCTTGAGAGACAATATCCAAAATATTGGTATGAACTGGGAATCCTAACTGTTTGACTGACTTCAGGCCAGCAAACATTTCGTCCTGGATTGAGGGAAGCGACTGCACTTCCTCCAATCCCATAGTTCTCCGAACTGCCCCAATAAGATCCCCCAAATCTTCAGAGGGAAACAAAGGACTGGTCATACCCCCCAGAGGGAAATCCTTCATCAGGACCCTCAGAGGTGGAATCAGCGTCCTACTGATCAGACGGGGTCGACTGGAGTCTCCTCTTTTTTGGAGTAGAGGGTCCAGGAGCAGGGCCAGGAGCAGGGCCAGGAGCAGGGCCAGGAGCAGGGCCAGGAGCAGGAAGGGAGGCCAGTGAGGCCCTAATCTCCTGTTTCATCATGGACCGCAACTCGTCTATCAGGGACGGTTGTTCGGCCCTAATAATCTGGTCCGTACATTGCTGGCAAAGCTTTTTATCCCATACTGCAGGGAGCTTTTTTACACAGATAGGACATTTTTTAATTTTTTCCATTCTGTCAGGTCTATCAGGCTTATCGGACTTGTCAGCCTTTTCTGACTTCTCAGGCTTCTCTGATTTTTCATTTCTGTCAGTTTTCTTGGTGGTCTTGTCTTCCTAGAAAACACAGACCAGAGAGCCATAAATCATCTGACTGAGACCTATGTCTGAGGGACCATCCCCCTCCATACTTACAGTAGCAGGGGGCACACTGGGTTCTGCAGATGCAGCTGCAGCGGAAGACATGACCGGGAGCACGGTTGCTTACCATGATCTGTCGTCTTCGCGGCAGCCCTTATGCACAAGGGCCTGCCCCTCCCAGTGACGGTAATCGTTCCCCGCCTCCGGTCCTGGACAGGCCAAGTCACCGTCGGCGTGTCCTCCACGCTGCCTCCGCAAACCGGAAGCGCTCGACCGGAAGTCCGCAAGACCGGAAGTCCCGCCCCCGGGAGCACTTCCGGATCGCTCCAGCAGCGTGCATGCAGGAAGCGGCCGGCGGCTCAGGGAGGACGCCGGCCGGGGAGCTCAACAGCCTGCATCACCCCTAAGGAGGCTCCGGAAGGCTGGAGCAGCGGTCCCCCACAGCGTGAGGGAACAGCAAGGGAGGAGCGGTGAAGGCCCGACCGATGCTGTCCGGCTTAAGGTAACAGGGGAAGAAAAAAAAAAAAAAAAAAAAAAAATTTTACTGTAGTTCGCCGGCCACCACAGCATAGGAGAAAAATAAAAACCTCTCCATCCCCCATGGGGACAGGAAAGACACTGGCTGTGGGAGGTTCCTTTTAAACCTCTTGAACTTCCTGTCCCAATTAGGGCGTGGAGAGACAACCTCCTATGCTGTCGTGGAAGGGACTAGAGAAAACTTTCGTTTTTTCAGCAGAGCGCCGGATTGTGCCGCACTGCTACAGCCGGATGTGTGAAAGTAGCCTTAGCCACTTTCTGCACAATATTTACATTCCCTTACTGTGACTACTGGCCTGTTAGCCCCGAGCTGTGTCATTACAGAGTGTAATATTGCTGTTTGCCTTCACCGCTGGTATTAGTCTATGCTAGGCAGGTATATCACTCCGGGCTATCACCCTGTGACACCATGAGTGCAGTTCCCCGTACTCTGAATTACATGCAATCTGTGTGTTTCTTCGGTGGTGGCATGCGTTTCTTAGTATCAAAAGTATTGGTCATGGTGTCTAATGCAAGGAAAGTCAGGACACCCCCGTGCACACAAGACAGTCTCACCAAGATAATCTAATGTGCATGGTCTCCTATAGGATCTGATTGACTACAGTTGGCTTATGCCTTATATTGACCAGATGTCTAAGGCTCTTAACGCAGCATTCTCCACTGGTCTACAACACAGAACAAACATCTTGAACTTCAGGCTTATTCCTAGAAGAGGCCAGGGCATTTTCAGACCACTTTCCATTAACCCCTTCAGCCTCCGGGCACTTTCCGTTTTTTCCTCCCCTTCTTCCGAGAGTCATAACCTTTTTATTTTTCCGTCAACCTTGCCATATGAGGGCTTTTTTTTTGCGGGGCGAGTTGTACTTTTAAATGAAACCATAAGTTTTACCATATAGGGTACTGGAAAACAGCAAAAAAATTCAAAGTGTGGAAAAACTGCAAAAAAAGTGTGATGGCAGAATAGTTTTTGGGATGTTTTATTCACGGTGTTCACTATATGGTAAAACATATTTGCAGACCCCAAACATGTATAGGTTTACTTGTATATAAGGTGTTAAAAAAATTCACAAGCTTGTCCAATAAAAGTGGCGTACGTTTTGCGCCATTTTCCGAAACCCGTAGTGTTCTCATATTTTGGGATCTATGGCTCAGTAACTGCATATTTTTTGCGTCTCGAGCTGACGTTTCTAATGGTACCATTTTTGCGCAGATGCTACGTTTTGATCGCCCGTTATTGCATTTTGCATAAAACTTGCGATGACCAAAAAACGTAATTTTGGCGTTTGGAATTTTTTTCCCACTACGCAGTTTAATGATCAGATTAATTGATTTTATATTTTGATAGATCGGGCATCTCTGAACGCGGCAATACCA
This sequence comes from Anomaloglossus baeobatrachus, assembly GCF_048569485.1. Lineage (NCBI taxonomy): Eukaryota > Metazoa > Chordata > Amphibia > Anura > Aromobatidae > Anomaloglossus > Anomaloglossus baeobatrachus. The sequence continues at coordinate 782,223,756 of NC_134353.1, forward strand.
AATATGTGTATATTTTTTTTTTAACCCTTTAATTTTCAATGGGGTGAAAGGGGGGTGATTTGAACTTAGGTTTTTTTTTTTTTTTCCACTTTTTATTTTACTAGTCCCCCCTAGGGGGCTATAGCGATCAGCAATCCTATCGCTCTGCCCTATCTGCTGATTACAGCTATACAGCTGTGATCAGCAGATACGGTCACTTCCCGATTCATTCGGCTCCAGGCCGAGTGAAAACGAAAGTGACTCGTCATAGCTGCAGGCGGCATCACATGACCCTGTGCTACCATGGCAACCACCGAAAGTCATGTGATCACTCACGTGACTTCCGGTGAGGGTGATGGTAAGTCAAAATCATGACCGCGTGTATATACATCTCGCTGCCAGACTTTGGCAGCGAGATGTAAGGGGTTGATGTTACGGGTGGACGCGATTCCACTTGTAACATGCAGGCACACGTCAGCTATTGAAACCAGCTGATATGTGCGCGGATCGCCGCATCCTGCCCGCGGCAGGGGGCGGGGCTTAACGTCACACGCTCCATGACGGATATATCAGTCAAAGGTCGTGAAGGGGTTAATTATACTATTAGTATTAGCACAGCTCAAAAGTCCAGTCCAATCATTTTTTCTGGTCAGGAAACAAAATATAATCTTGATAAACCGCAACATCCCCTGATATCTTAGACCACAGAGTGTTGTGTCATGTGTAAGGGCCCTATACTCATCACATAGAGGTTGGATGGTGATTGTTTGACCTGCAGCCATCTCTCCCGACTCCCCCATACACAGGAACGCTCTGCTCGGCTCTTCTTTAGGAGATTCGCTCTCAGACTCCACTTCAGTGGCTCAGTTCCAGGAGATGAAAAAGATCAGCCGTTGGAAAAAGATCTTTTTCTTCCTCCAATGTCATGTTTCAGTGGGGAGTCAGAAACCTAATGTGTATGTATGGGGGCCTTTTGGACACTCAACTATAATATATGCTTAGGCTAGTTTCACACTTGCGTTGAACGGCATCCGCTGCATTGAGTTGTGTGACGGATGCAACGGATGTGTTGCATTTATTGGCACAACAGATGCAACGGATCATACAAAACAACGGAATCTGTTTTTTTTTTTTTTTTTTCTTTACAGTTTTACCGGCGGCAGACTATTGTGAACGATCAGCTGATCGCTCACAGCAGCCGGCCACTGTGATAAGCTGATCGCTCACAGCAGCCGGCCGCCGGGTGATCAGCTGATCGTTCGGTCGCCGAGTATGTGTGCGGAAGGGCAGGGGGCGGAGTGCGGGGTGTGTGGAGCCGAGCGGCGCCATGGCGCTTAGGACGTCAGTGCCGCGGGGATGTATGGCTGGGGACGAGTGAGTGAGTGAGTGTGTGTACTGCAGGAGGGGGCGGAGCCAAGCGAGGAAGTGTCAGGCTCCCTGCACACGTAGCCAGGGTAAATATTGGGTAACTAAGCAGAGCACTTTGCTTGGTTACCCGAAATTTACCTTGGTTACCAGCGTACACCGATTAGCGCTGGCTCCTTGCACATGTAGCCAGGGTAAATATCTGGTAACTAGGCAACATTAACGGATTCCGCTGTTATCCAAAACGGTGGATTGCAACTGAAGGAAAACAACGCAAGTGTGAAACTAGCCTAACAAATAACCTTATGCCCCTGCAAAGTGCAAGATCCAAAATGTGCGATCCAATGAGCCCTAATAAGCGTCTCTTTTTCAAACACTAGAGGACAATTGTAAAAACTGGGGGAAAGACGACTAAAATAGAAGCCAATACATCCCATTCAGCAGGAATCTGCTCATCTGTCCTCCAGGTTCATCCTTCTGGTTCTGGCCTTGTACTATTTCATGTTCAAACAATGTCTTATTGTAAGAATTACAGATTAAAGGAATTTGTGCATTTGTGTTGACTGGTACACTAACTGATAAAACTCTTTATTCATGTCACCAGTTAGCAGTTTTTTAGTGTGAGAACAAATGCCACCACCTTTTACAGCTCATGTACTGCATTACAAAGTCACCTATTGTCTCCTGACTAGTGATGGGCGGACCTGGACTGGAAAAGTCCGGACCCGCAGAGGTTCAAAAGCTACCAGAGCCCTGGACCTAGAATTCTCAGGGAAATCCAGGTATTGATCCGGATGTCAGGGAGTACAAAAAAGGGGGAAAAAAAAAAAAGAAGAAGAATAAAGCAAGCAGGCTGTACTTACCGAGCCTCAGGCGCAGCTGTAAGGCTACATGCACACGCTGCAGTTGTGTTGTCACAAAAAACTGCACATTTCAGACATCAAAACTGCACGTTGTCCCAAAGAGCATGGAAATGTACCAACCCCCCCAAAAAAAACTTTTAATGAGTCTGCGTTTTTGGTGCGTTTTGGATACGTTTTTTTAATTCTGATTTTCATTCATTTTCTGTGAAAATTAGTGATGGGCGAACTGGACTAAAGTCTGAACCCAGCTTGTTCAAAAGGCACCTGAGTGCCAGGCCCGGAATTCTCAATTCTTATATACATACACAAAACACACACGATAATATTCACTGCCACCTATTGATTGGTATAATATTAAATGACATGGATGTTTTATTTTAATTATTTATTTATCAAACTACCTCATTATGTAGAAGTGATATTTATGAATGCTAATTTATTAAGGTGGATGAAGTCATATCATGATGTCCATCTAATGTAGTATATAATTGGTTATCCAGTCTGCCCATTTTTATCTGTTTGTGTAATTTTGTACGGTGGTGACATCATTATCCCATATATGAATTTTTCGTAAGGGATTTTCAAAAATTTCCCTGTGTCACTCTGTATGTAATATTCAACACATAGCACCTTATGCCGTTTTAATTTTATATTTTTATATATCAATAAAATATTGGTTTTCATAGATGACGTTGTCACTTCATGTTTGGCTGTTTACACACGGCTGATGTTTGATAATATAAAAAATTTGATGTAGGGTCCCCCCCATATTATGATACCCAGCACAGATAAAGCCCACGGCTACAGGCTGCTGCCCCCAGTCGTGCGCTTATCTTGGCTGTGTAACAAAATAGAAGGAAAGACATGTGTCTTAAGTTATTTAAAATATTTTAAAAAGACGGTGTGCAGTCCCCCGCAATTTTGATAACCAGCCAAGTTAAAGCCAGACAGTTGGGGGCTGGTATTCTAAGGCTGGGGAGAGCCCAGTCTAAAAATAGCAGCCTGCAGCCACCCAGGGTTGCCGCACACATTAGAAGCGACAACCCCAGCACTTTACCTGTCTCTTCCCGATTGCCCTAGTGTGGTGGCAATCGGGGTAATTAAGGGGTTAATAGCAGGCCACAGCTGCCACTAAGCTATAAATTAGTTATGGGAGGCGTCTATGAGACACCCTTGCATCACAAATCTGTAAGTGAAAAGAAATAATGGGATGCGACAAATCAGGGTGGCTGCAGGCTATCATTTTTAGACTGGGGGGCTCCCAATAACCGTGGGTCTTCCCAGTCTGAGAATACCAGCCCCCAGCTGTCTGGCTTTATCTTGGGTGGTTATCAAAATTGGGGGGTGGGGGGTGGGAACCGCACGCTGGGTTTTTAAAATTAAATAACTTATAAACCGAAAAAAAAAATAAATTGATACACAGACAAGATAAGCACACAGTTGGGGGCTGCAGGCTGTAGTTGTGGCTTTATATGGGCCGGGTATCATAATATGGGGTAGACCCTACGTCAAATATAACTGTACGATATAGACCCGCAGACCGGGTCAGTGATTGGAAGTGTCAGACATGCTGTCACTCAGCATGGGGGCGCATGAGAATGCAACCAATCACAGTGGTCGGGGGAAGCAGTGAATATGCATAAGCCAAATGAGTGGCCCCGAAAGAAGAAAGGCCACGGGAGCAGTGTGACAGCTGCCCCGGTGATCGGTGAGTATAAAGCACTTGCTACTACCCCTTTATGCCGGATTCTGATTATATGGGGAACGGCATCCAGCCAGATACCAGGAATCAATTTATCGCTGACCTTAGTCGGTGGGGGATTGATTTGAGAGTCCCATCACTAGTGAGAAATGCAGGGACAAAACGTAAAAAGATAGAACATGCTGCATTTTGTCAGCAGTATATAACAAAAACTGCAGACAAAAAAAACCCTGCAATGTGTGCCCAGCAAATCTGAATTCTCAGACTTGCTGGGAAGTAAAAAGTGAACTTTGTTGTAAAAAAACTGCACCAAAACAAAAACAAAAACCTGCAACGTGCGCAAGTAGCCTAAGTGCTCCGCCTTATGTATATGCACTGCTTCCCCGGCTCACTGGCATCTGTGATTGGTTGCAGTCAGACGCGCCCCCACGCTGAGTGACAGCATCTGACACGTCCAAACACAGTTGCTGTTTGCAGGTCTATAGCATACAGAAAAAAAAAAAATTATGTAGGATCTCCCCAAATTATGAAAAAACCCAGCACAGAAAGCCCACAACTACCCGCAGCCCCAGTCATGCACTTATCTTGGCTGTCAATCAAAATAAGAGGAACTGCATACGGCTTTTTTATTTAAACAAATAATTTTAAAATCGGCGTGTGGTTATCCCCCCCATTTTCATACCCAGTTATGATAAAGCCCAACAGTTGGGGGCTAGTATTTTCAGGCTGGGAGACCTATGGTTAATGGGCCCCCAGCCTAAAAATAGCAGCCTGCAGCCGCCCAATATTGCCGCATCCATTAGATGACTGCAACCAATCACAGGGAAAGCAGTGCATATGCAATGAAGTTAATGAGTGGTCCCGGAAGTGAATGAGCGGCCACGGGAGCAGTTACAGACGCACTGGAGACTCTAAGGCTATGTGCCCACGGGGACAGTGTCCTGCTGATATATCCGCAGGACATTCCGCAGGAGCTCCCAGGAAACCGCACCACAACTTCTGTCTGTTTCCATGCTGCGGAATGTCCTGTGGATATGGTGCGGGCATTCTGCATTGAGGCTACAGTACCATTGCTTCGGCACTGCATCCTCAATGCATAACATGTGCTGCAGTGATCGTGAGTTCATACTCCCCTCCATCACGCAGCACCTCGCTTTCCGGCGGCCGGGTCACTGTCAGCGTCTGCAGGAGAAGGTGGGCGGGCCTGAACTAGCTCCGGCGGTCATATGACCGGAGCTCGTGCAGGCCCCGCCCACCTCTTCCTTCCTATACCTGGATCCACCGCGCTCCTGTACACCGGACGGAGAAAGTGACTCCGGTGAGGCAGGTAAGTACATAGGACCCTGCGGAGAAATCCGCAGGAATAATTGACATGCTGATGATTTTTCCGCAGGGAAATCCACATTATCTCCGCTGCGGAAAAATCCGCAGCGTGGGCACAGCAGTTCCCAAATGCCATAGAAATGGCTGGGGAGTAGCTGTGCTGCAGATTTTTGAAAAATCAGCGAAAAATCTGCGGCAAATTCCACGCATTTTCTGCAGCGTGGGCACATAACCCAAGGGTCTGTGCGCACGTGTGCTTTTTTTCTTGCTTTTTAAACTGCACTGTGTCAATGACAAAAATGCATGCCTCGTACTTCCCCAGCAAAGTTCATGACAAGTCAGAATTTCCATCCGCACTTTTTTTTCTTTTTTTAGGCAGCGTTTTGTTTGACACAAATTTGTAAAAATCGTCGCCTTAAAGAAAAAAAAAAAAAAAGCAGCATGTCACTTCAGTGCGTTTTGGTTGCACTTTTCACTTATGGTCTTCTCAATCTTTGAACTCACTGTTTAAAACGCTGCAAAACTGCATCGAAAACGCATGTGTTTTCACAGCTTTTTTTTTTGTCAAAATGCAATGTTACATTTGTCAAAAAGCTGCAGTTTAGTTGTCAAGCCAAAGCGCAGACGAGTGGACATAGCCTAAGTATAGCCACTTGCTCCTATCCTTTTAACCACCATTTGTAAATCGCCAGACTCTGGTCCCAATAGACTTATGAGGATAGGCGTCTCGCCAGATATCCGGGCTCAATCCCGGGCTGGAACTTTTTTTTTTTTTTTTTAAACATTGCTAGACCCATTGGTCCCGGTTACCTGTGAGTCCGCCCATCACTACTCCTGACCCCTTCTATATAACCCCCAAAATACCTTTTGAATTGCTACTACCTGTTCTGGTACATATGAGTCGGAATGGTGCGTCTGAACACATGCGCAGTTGTGTTCTATGCACTGCCTGCAGTAGGGTAGACCAAAGTGCGCCTTCACGAGCCAGCAATGCCAGTGCGATTTTGTTGGACTGTGGACAACGTAGGACGCACCATCCCCATCAATAAAACCCGGAGGATGGCCAATAGGAGCCGATGTGGGGTACAGATGATGCACAAATGACGTCCCTCGGTGTATGTAAATCAGATGGTCCAGTCCGAGGGAGCAATGGTATATTTGGAGTTATACAGGGGGGGGGGGGAATCAGGGTACAATAGATAACTTTGTGTAAGGCCTAAAACACACTTCAGCAAAAAAAACCTGCGTGTCTCTCACGGTCCGTTTTTCGGCTCCGTGTTCCGTTTTTTAGGGGCATTTCTCCGGTACGTATGGCATCTGTGTGATGGCGTATGCGAGCCGTGTGTGCGTGTGGAATGTCTGTATTGACATAAAATACATACGTGTGCTGTCCGTTTATAAAGGCCCGCATTCTTACCCAATTAACATTGTTAATCATTCATCATGAGATCCCGGTGTTTTTGTTTGCCAACAATTGACCTAATAGATTGGTAACAAGTGTTTCAGATTTTGTGATTAAAAACGGACACGGACGATACGTGCTGAACACGACATACTCCGTGTGCGATCCGTGCAGGCACGGACCCATAGACTAAAGCGGGTCCGTGCCTGCGTGCTGCCGGCCAAAAACGGACATGTCGTCCGTGTAGAAAAGCGCACACACGTACTTACCACACCGACACACGTGCCGTGTGATTTTACGTGTGTGTGCCATCTACCATTGAATAACATGTGTCTCCGTGTCTCCGGTACGTGCAAATACGTACCGCACACGTACAAAAAAAACGGATGTGTGTTGCGGGTCTAATGCAGTATAGGAGATGTAAACGGTGGTGGCATTTGTTCACACAAGTTCCCTTTAAACAAAAGTGACCGTGAAAACCGGCTAGCAGAGCGGCGCACACCTTATCTGAGCCACAGTCTTGAGCAATGGTTCAATATCTTCTGAGACAGACATGGGAAGAAACGTCAGTAATCAAGTCACAACGGCTTAATAAATAATTCAGAAAGCTAACAGTCTTCCAACATTACCCAGCACTGTGTGTCATCTGCCTGTATATAAGACAGTGACAGACAGAAGGTACACGTGACCGACGGCATGTGGCCAGAGACAAAGCACGCACTGAGCAAACGGCTACATCCATGGAGCAAATCCAAATATCTACACTAACAAATAGGACAATGGGAGAGGAAGCGACAGCCCTGATATAGGCAGTGACAGTATATACCTAGATATCACAGCCGGGCATTTCTATCGCAGCGTCCACTCATAAATGCCTTGTCACCAATACAAGAATCGCGCTTGAGAGAGCCCTTTATGGGTCATAGGTGCAGGTAGGGACCATACACTCCATAAGGTGCATGGACAGGGCTTGTAATGTACGTCTGCACAGGTCGTCCTCTGATCATTAGCATTATGGGTGTTGTAGTCTTTATATCACGGGCTGTACAGCTTCTTCTACATTACTGTACAACTACACCTTCAAAACAACAACGATAGATTGATCAATGCAGACATCAAAGAAAAGGCCTAGGCATTACCAGGGATCTGTACAAGATAATATGTAGTCATCCCTAGCGACTTGCAGTGCTAATATTTAACATATACACTACACACAAAAAGTTAGGGATAGTGTTGAGCGAGTAGTTAACTATTCGTACTCGCTATGCTGTTAGCGAGTACTGTCCGATACTCACACATTCGTTACGAGTAGTGGGCACAATGTAAGTCAATGGGAAATACTCGCTAAATAGCGAGTAATCCAAAAGCCATACTAATTGCTTCTCACACGAATAGTACGGTCTTTCGGGTTACTCGCTACTTAGAGAGTATTTCCCATTGACTTACATTGTGCCTGCTACTGGTAGCGAATATGTGAGTAGTGGACAGTACTCGCTAACAGCATAGCGAGTGCGAATAGCCAACTGCTCGCTCAACTCTAGTTAGGGATATTTGACTTTTGGGTGAAATTTAAAAGTTCATGCAACAGTGATATCATGAAAGTCGGGCATTTAAGTAGAGGCATGCAATGATCCGTGCTTTCCTTAACCAAGAATCAACAAAAACATTAGTGCATGCCCACATCATCTCCCGCCTCGACTACTGCAACCTCCTGCTCTCTGGCCTCCCTTCCAACACTCATGCACCCCTCCAATCTATCCTCAACTATGTGGCCCGCTTAATCCACCTCTCCCCTCGCTACTCCCCAGCCTCGCCACTCTGCCAATCCCTTCACTGGCTTCCCATCGCCCAACGACTGCAGTTCAAAACATTAACCATGACATACAAAGCCATCCACAACCTATCTCCTCCCTACATCTGTGACCTAGTCTCCCGGTACCTACCTGCACGCAACCTCAGATCCTCACAGGATCTCCTTCTCTACTCCTCTCTTATCTCTATTTCCCACAATCGCATACAAGATTTCTCCCGTACCTCTCCCATACTCTGGAATGCTCTACCTCAGTATATCAGACTCTCCCCTACCGTGGAAAGCTTCAAGAGGAACCTCAAGACCCACCTCTTCCAACAAGTCTACAACCTACAATAGCCCTGAGTCCAGTACACCACTGTGCAACCAGCTCTGTCCTCACCTATTGTACCATCACCCATTCCCTGTGGACTGTGAGCCCTCACGGGCAGGGTCCTCTCTCCTCCTGTACCAGTCTGTTTTGTACTGTTAATGATTGTTGTATGTATACCCTCTTTCACTTGTAAAGCATTATGGAATAAATGGCGCAATAATAATAATAATAATAATAATAATAATAATAATAATTTCCTCATTGAGCCATCATATGAGGGCCCTCACTACACTGGAGGAGATCCACTTATACAGACGCAGGCCTGATGCCTACAGAAGTGGATTACTGATAGAAAAATTATTTCTTATCCTGTTCTCACTTGCATCCAACCTGGATAATATGTTAAGAGAAGTCACCTCAAAATGAAAGACTGGCCATTGTGATGGCTTACACCAGGGAGAGGCGCCAGACTGACCCCTGTACACAAGTGTAGGGGAAAGACCATCAGAAGGACGCTCTGACAAGGCAGAATCTATCAGGGGCTGGAACTACATTATGCACAATTATCCAGAATAACAGCCTGATTTGTTTAAGGAAATCTGTCACTGGGTATTTGCCACCTAATCTGGGAGCAGCATAATGTAGAGACAGAGATCCTGATTCCAGCAGTGTGTCATTTAATGGGTTGCTAGGTGTAGTTTTGCTAAAATCACTGCTTCATTAGCAGGAGATTATCATTAGAGGAGTACTTGGCCTGCTGGCAGGTAGTCCAGCATATTCATGAGCTCCGTATAAGGGTACGGTGCCACTTGTGTATAGCTTCCGATGTGAAAGCATTGGAAGCAATATGCTAATGACCCTCTGCTGTGAGCCGTCATACAACTGTGATACAATCTTGCGATCGGGTCACAGCTGCGGAGAAAAGGGAGGAAGCACTTTCGCCCCATCTCCTCCCCGGCCTGTCTCTGTGTATATCGCACTGCACTCAGATGACATGCGAGTGCAGTGCGATGTATCACACGCACCCATAGACTTGTATGCTCGCATGTGAGCCTAGACACATTGCCAAACACATCATGCTGAGATTCATTCTGCTATGGCATGAGAAATCAATTGCAGATGGAAACTGACCCATCGTATTGCTCTCACTCTAGTGCAAAACTATGTTTTATTGGATTGCACTCATCTGTGCAAAACGCAAGTGGAACCACAGCCTAACTGCTAGATCTGCAGCAGGAAAAAAAAAACATTGATTTTATCAAAATTACAGCAAACAGCTCAGTAAGTGACATCGCTGGAATCAGGGTCTCTGTCTCTACATCATGCTGCTCTCAGATGGGGGACCAAAAACCTGATGACAGATTCCCTTTAATTTATAAAGCGCCTATTAAAGAAAAAATAAAAAAAAATCTTGCAGATATTTTGCCACTAAAATTATATTGACATTTCGTAATGCTGGGAATTAAGTCTCCAGTAACAAGTTGATATGTAAAGGGAAAATAGGGATGAAAAGACAGGAAGGTAATTATACAGATATTGTCCGGATTTCACAAAATTGGATTTTAACTTCAATAACGAATTCACAAGTCATAACTGTCAGATGGGACAAGTCTCGGTACGGCCCCTCAGACTATCACTCACAAATGAGGAGCCTGAAGAAGGCTCAACAAAAGCAGGACGGGATTATCTTGACTGATCAAATAAGTACTGTTTAAGGGCTTGTCTATAAATTATACTGCCTTATATTGAGCCACCATATTCCACAGACATCATCGCACTCCCCAAAGACTCAATCTAAATTCCCTCTCAGCAAGTCTTTGGAGTGTGTGAGGAAACAAAAACTTTGAGACCTTTCAAACTCCTGGCAGATGATCCTTGGGATTTGAATCCAGGACCCCAGTGCTGCACAGCAACAGTGCTAACCACTGAGCCATCATCTAGAGCTAAATTAAGGCAATCACATGCTCAATCCCCAGCGGTCCCAGTGCCATTGCAGCAGTGGTCACTGCTGGTCTCATCACATGAATGTCACTGCTGCTGGGAGGAAGACCAGTGGGGACAGATCATCAACGCTGGAGCCGCAAAGGATTGAAGGAGAGAGAATTGGTAGCTTACCGGATTTTTTGGATTATAAAACAAACTTTGCCTCCCAAACATTTGGGAGGACAGTGAAGGGTGCATCTTATAATGCGACTGTAGCTTACCAAGAGGTGGAGAATGGGCACTGTGCTGGCTGTGGTGGGGGCTGTATGGAGCAGGGTGGTGCGGGCGTCAAATAGTGGCGATCGGAGTCAGCGCGTGCAAAGATGGAGCTCTTGGTTGAGAGCTCAATCTGCCCATGCACCGACTCTGGGCGACATTTCTTTGAGGCCTGCACTGCCAACAGAGCATCTGTGACACCCGCCGCTCCACCCTGCTGCACACAGCCAGCACATGCCCCACTGCAGCATCGCCAAACTCTGCCCCTGCCTCTTGTGACCCCGCTCCACCACCGATGCCGCCCCTCCTCCCGTAAGGCTAAGTTCACACTTCCGTTGTTTTGCATCAGTCATAATCAGTTGTGTGACTGCTGCAACAGATGCACTGCAGATAGTGGCACGACTGATGCTCTTTTTTTTTTGCAGCCTTTTTTTTACTGTTTTACCGGCGGCCGGTAAAGCCGCCGGTAAAACAGGTTTTGTGAAATAGGTTTTGTGAGCGATCAGCTGACCGCCCGCTGGCCGGCTTTTGTGAGCGATCAGCTGACCGCCCGCTGGCCGGCTTTTGTGAGCGATCAGCTGACCGCCCGCTGGCCGGCTTTTGTGAGCGATCAGCTGACCGCCCGCTGGCCGGCTTTTGTGAGCGATCAGCTGACCGCCCGCTGGCCGGCTTTTGTGAACGATCAGCTGACCGCCCGCTGGCCGGCTTTTGTGAACGATCAGCTGACCGCCCGCTGGCCGGCTTTTGTGAACGATCAGCTGATCGCCCGCTGGCCGGCTTTTGTGAACGATCAGCTGATCACCTGGCGGCCGGCTTTTGTGAACGATCAGCTGATCGCCCGGCGGCCGGCTTTTGTGAACGATCAGCTGATCGCCCGGCGGCCGGCTTTTGTGAACAATCATCGTTTACAAAAGCCGGCTGATCAACTGATCATTCCAGCCGCTGGAACTGGAACGGCATTTACAGTCGCTCATGGTTTTTTACTTGCGCATGCTCACAGTAAAAAACGATCTGCCGCACACAAAAAAAAAAGTTACATTCAGCGTCGCTCCCGCCTGACGGTCAGTCAGTAAACGACTGATCCGTTTTGCGGCGGATGTAATGGAAGGCCATCAGTCACAATCTGCCGCTATTAGAAGTCTATGGAGAAAAAAACAGATTCCTGCAAAATGTTTTGCAGGATACTGTAATTCTTCAAGGCGACAGATTGTGAGACTGATGCAAAACAACGGAAGTGTGAACTTATACTCCGATGGTGTCTTAGGCTAAGACTTTTTTTTTAACCTTTTTAATCTCTAAATTGGGGTCAGTCATATAATGAAAAATATGGTATACGCTAATTTCTGGCTGGTAAACAGTAAACAATCTACATCTTTATTTCATAAATAAGTAAATAGACAAAGTAAGAAACTGTAATAGAGCACCTGCTTTGTTCCCCTCCTGGACTTATACAGGAGCTGACAGTTGGTGCTTTAAAAATTCTATGGAGAAGAGACAGGAGAGAGGAGCTACAGAGATTCTACTGCAAGGTCTGCTGAAACGACAGTTCCCGCTCTCCATAGAGCTTTTTGAGCACCAGCCGTCATCTCCTATCCCAGTAATGGGACAACTGCACTCCGTGAAGACAGATTGTACCCAGAAAAGAGATTGAATAATCAGTCCGGGAGGAGAAAGAAATGGACTTCTGTAAGAAGATGTTAGAAAGTTTCTAAATTTCATATGAACTATTCACTTATGGAGAAAAAAAAAACAAAAAAAAACAGTTACTGGTTTTTTGTTTTTTTTTTTATCTCTCACAAATCTATCAACCTTTTAATAACACATTCAACAATGTTTATTTGAAGAGTTCTGTGCGGTGACAGGTCCTCAAGAAAAAAGCAAGAAAACTACAAGAAGCTGCATAGTGATCACTGAGCCGTGACAGAATATAAACAACAGAGGTGGAAAATCCAGGTAAGGGAAACACAGACAGTGCCCTGCCTTATAGAAGGGGAGAGAAGAGCAGAACGTGAAATAAGAGGCCTGCTGGTGGCACGAGGCACAGGAAGAACGGACCTGGAAATCCTGCAGCAGTCACCAGATTGGAAGCCTCATCCATAAGGAGCTCTGCTACCTCATCACCCAGATTTCTGCCTAAAGTGTAAGTTCTTGTGAGCTGCACCGACACCCCAAATGGAAGTATGGCTGGTCTTCTTTGTACGTTTGCCTGGTGAACTGTACAGAGCTGAGGAATATGTTGGCGCTACTCCACACACATCCCTCTGATATCCCTACGGCAGAAGTAAAACAGCGCCCACAGCCCTGCAGTTCTGGATGCCCCTGTGCAGGGCACATACTGGGGTGAGCAGCTTGTGGACTGCTGACCATACAGGTGAATGATATTAAAAGAGTTGTCCTAGCCTCTTAAAGGGATCTGTTACTCGATTCATACGGCCCAAACTACAGAGACTGACCCAGAGTCCGCTGAATGACTGAGGCAGGCGTTTCTCTTAAACTCTCCAGCAGTTCAGAGAAAAGAGTTTGAGCCCTCGTCTCCGGCCATCTCTAGTAGATAGCCAGGCCTCTCTCGTGTGTGTCCATCAAGAGACACTACAGGGGTGTGGGGAGAAGATGGCCAGAGACGACAGTCTCATCTTCCCATAGTTCCTGGTCCGCTCTTCAAACTGTCTCCTGTGAAACACGCCTCGCTGGCATCCTGCAGCCAGACTTGAACTTATGCAGTCCATAACTTGGACATCAGCAATTCCTTTAAAACGGGAAAGATTTAAAAGTGCCTGTAAAAACAAACAGCTTTGCGACTGACTTATTCAAAATTCTGTTCTCCAAGCACATTGGAATTTTCAGTTTCACAGTGTACTGCTTGTTGTCTAGGTTACCGGCCACCTCTGCAGTCTGAAGTAGCAGGATTCTTATGAAAGGACTGTTTACAGCTCTGCTCTGAAGCTGACAGGATGACAACGCTGCGGCGGCCGTCCCCTTTCCCCCGGGGGACCCCACGCGGCGGCCGTCCCCTTTCCCCCGGGGGACCCCACGCGGCGGCCGTCCCCTTTCCCCCGGGGGACCCCACGCGGCGGCCGTCCCCTTTCCCCCGGGGGACCCCACGCGGCGGCCGTCCCCTTTCCCCCGGGGGACCCCACGCGGCGGCCGTCCCCTTTCCCCCGGGGGACCCCACGCGGCGGCCGTCCCCTTTCCCCCGGGGGACCCCACGCGGCGGCCGTCCCCTTTCCCCCGGGGGACCCCACGCGGCGGCCGTCCCCTTTCCCCCGGGGGACCCCACGCGGCGGCCGTCCCCTTTCCCCCGGGGGACCCCACGCGGCGGCCGTCCCCTTTCCCCCGGGGGACCCCACGCGGCGGCTGTCTCCTTTCCCCCGGGGGACCCCACGCGGCGGCCGTCCCCTTTCCCCAGGACCCCACACGGCGGCAGCCCCTTTCCCCAGGACCCCACACGGCGGCAGCCCCTTTCCCCAGGACCCCACACGGTGGCAGCCATTCCAGATGTTATCAGCCGCCTGCAGAGGGATCAGACAATGGCCGTCAGTGACAGGTCAGGTGAGGCCTCCGCTGGCAGCCGTCGGTGGACGGCCCCGGTATAGGTGCGCTCACTGCCCCTGGTGACCGATAACTATCACATCCTGGCCTCCCCCTGGGAGAAGGAGCCGCCGGCAGTCCCGGGGGCCGTAAGGCCGGACAAAGGCGCTCGGTGCCCTCACCTCCATGGTGGACACGGTGCTAGTGAACAGGTCCTCGCCGTCCTCCAGCTCCTCGAAGTCGGCGTGTCTCCCATCGCCCAGCGGAGGCGGCTCCCTCTCTGCTGCCATCTTTCTGTCACTGCAACTCCACCTCCTCCTTTCCGGCTGTCACGTGTAGTCCCGTGACCGCCCCACGTGATCAGCAATAAGAAGCAGGAAGCGACAGGAACCAATCAGGTGAGGCGGAGAGGGAGACGAGCGTCCATGTTTGATGTGGGCAGATGTGTGGGCAGCTGAGCGTTGTCCGCCCTGTACACAGCAGTGTCTGGGGGTGGCAGGAAGAGTATTGGGATGTGTGCACACGAAGCAGAAATATCTGCATCATTTGTGCATCTCTCGGCAGGAAAAATGCAGAGGAAAAAAAATGCCCTTTTTGCTGCGTTTTCAATGCGGTTTTCCATGTACACCAATGAATGCTATAGTGATAGATGATAGTGGTAATAGATATATAGACAGATATTTAATTGCACAACCCCGACATATAATAAAATTGCACCGTCGAGCTTATTGCATAGCTTTTTTATGAATAAATTAAAAAATGACATGGGCTGCACCCTATTTTTGATACCCAGCCAAGGTAAAGCAGACAGCTTGAGGCTGGTATTATGAGAATGGGAAGGCCTATGGTTATTTGTCCCTTCTCAGACTAAAAGTAGCAGCCCACAGCCGCTGCAGAAGTGGCACATCCATTAGATGAGATAATTCTGGAGTTTTACCCTGCTCTTCTTGATTGTCCTGGTGTGGGGTTGATGTCAGTTGTGTAGTGACCAATGATATCAAACTCTGGCGTAAGTAATGGGAGAGGTGTCTATGAAACACCCCCATTGCTAACCCAGTAAGTTAAAAAAAAACCACACTAGTATAGTTTATTTGAAAAAACACTCCTCTACTCTTTCCCTAATTCACCAATTTATTGGAAAAAAAACCCCAAATCAATGCTGTTCAGTCCATGGGCGTACCCAGCATTGCTGGGTACTGAGCGTACTGCTCAGCACTGTGTGCATGCCAAGCACACTAGCTGCAGCAGGAGGCAGCGCACTGTGCTGTGCCAGCCCTGCTGTGTGCCCGGCATGCACACAGTGCAGAGGAGCGCGCCGGCCACCACAACTTCCTTCTTCTCCCTATTCAAATGTATGTGCGTCTTTCAGACGTAAATACATTTGAACAGCGGGTCGGGGCACCGCCCCTGACGTGCAGCAACGTGATGAGATCAGCACATTGCTGACGTCATCACAGTGCTGCGGGCGCCGGGACACAGGAGACATCAGGATCAGGAAGCGGTAAGCGCTCCATGGAGGAGCCGAAGAGACAGGTGTAATTAATGGAGATGTGTGGGGAGGGGCTGAGGACACATAACGGGGAACATTTGTGAAGGAGACACAGCTTTGTGACAGACAGAGGAGGAGCACTGTATTCCGAGGGAGGCAGGAGTGTGTAGTGATGGGGTAGTGTAATTTGTGTCTGCAGGGGGTGATGGGGGGTGCAATGTATTATGTCGGGGGAGGGGGTAATGGAGGGTGCATTGTATTGTGTGTGGGGGGAGGGGTAATGGAGGGTGCACTGTATTGTGTGTGTGTGGGGAGGGGTAATGGGGGGTACATTGTAGTGTGTGTGTGTCTGTGTGTAGGGGATGATGGGGGGTGCATTGTGTGTGTGTAGGGGGTGATGGGGGGTGCATTGTGTGTGTGTGTGTGTAGGGGTTGATGGGGGGTGCATGGTGTGTGTGTGTAGGGGGTGATGGGGGGGTGCATTGTGTGTGTAGGGGGTGATGGGGGTGCATTGTGTGTGTGTGTGTGTGTGTGTAGGGGGTGATGGGGGGGTGCATTGTGTGTGTGTGTGTGTGTGTAGGGGGTGATGGGGGGGTGCATTGTGTGTGTGTGTGTGTGTGTGTAGGGGGTGCATTGTGTGTGTGTAGGGGGTGATGGGGGGGTGCATTGTGTGTGTGTGTGTGCGCGTGTATGTGTGTGTAGGGGGTGATGGGGGGTGCATTGTGTGTGTAGGGGTGATGGGGGGTGCATTGTGTGTGTGTGTGTGTGTGTGTGTGTGTAGGGGGTGCATTGTGTGTGTGTGTGTAGGGGGTGATGGGGGGGTACATTGTGTGTGTGTGTGTGTGTGTGTGTGTGTAGGGGGTGATGGGGGGTGCATTGTGTGTGTGTAGGGGGTGATGGGGGGGTGCATTGTGTGTGTGTGTGTGTGTGTGTGTGTGTGTGTGGGGGGGGGTGCATTGTGTGTGTGTAGGGGGTGATGGGGGGTGCATTGTGTGTGTGTGTGTGTGTGTGTGTAGGGGGTGATGGGGGGTGCATTGTGTTTGTGTGTGTAGGGGGTGATGGGGGTGCATTGTGTGTGTGTGTGTGTGTGTGTGTGTAGGGGGTGATGGGGGGGTGCATTGTGTGTGTGTGTGTAGGGGGTGATGGGGGGTGCATTGTATTGTGTGTGTGGGGGGGGGGTTGGGTCGGTGATGCGGGGGTGCATTGTATTGTGTGCGTGGGGAGATGGTAATGGGGGTGCATGGTATTTGTGTGTGTGTATGTAGTGGGTGATGGAGCGTGCATTGTATTGTGTGTGTGTGTGTGTGTGTGTGTGTGTGTGGAGAGAGGGGCGCGGAGTCATTAATCGAGCTATAATTACATTTAATTCTCTTAAAATTTTCGTTTCATTCACCTTTTCCGTTCTAATATTTTACAACGTGAACGACCATGGCTTGCCCCCTCCTAGTTTTGATCCTGGGTACGCCCATGGTTCAGTCACAGTGCAGGGAATTTGACATAGTCCACAAGTGGAGACCTGAAAGACACACAGAGAGAGAAAAATAAGAAACTGTCCCTCATTCACCAGTTTATTAGGAATTTCCCAGCTCTGATGAAGTTCAGTCCCACGACATTTCTCTATTATATAGATCAAAGTCTATAGAACCTCAGAATGAGGCTCAGAACAAGGCTCCATAGACTTTGAGCAGCAGCCGCTCCCGACTCAGAGTGATAACTGGTGATGTTCCTGATCAATTTTATCTCAAAGTCTATTTGCCATTGGGACAAGAAACTTTTTATCCTGATAAAACACTGGTCAGTACTGTTGACCGATAATATACTGGTGACCCATCTGCCACAGACCCCCAAACAAGTAGAAAGAAGTCACAATTTGAAGGACCTCCTGGTTAAGAGCCATTATGTAACCCATAGGAATAGACTGTTTAAATCCACTGGATCTGGACAAGATTGTTTCCTGTGCAGGGATTGTGTGGTGTATGGTTGTCAGATCAGAGAATACATTTCACGTAACATCACATCTGGTATACTTTGCCACGTGTCCATGCCCCCAAATTTATATTCCCCTTACATCATGCAAATTAAAAACTCCTGCTCATTAGCACATCAGGTATATCCAAGCAGCCAAAGGAACATTGGACCCTTCCACACTAAAAACTACCTAGACATTTTCTTAACCCTAGAACGCGCAAGCAATTCAATCTACCATAGAAATCAAATGACCTAGCAGGCCTGCGAGGCCCCAGGTATGCGTTCTAGGGTTAATTACCATGATTGTGACCCTCAGGCCCTTATTATTTATGGTATTAGAGAAGGGAATGTTACAAAAACTTTGGCCCAAAGAGAAGTCAGGTGGATTGTCACTCTCAATACAATATCACCAATGGGACTAAACGCACTGGCGGACATACCGCATGTGCAGCCGGTGCAGTCGCACAGGGGCCCCGAGCGGGAAAACCCTGATCTCAATCCTATTGAAAATTTATAGGCAAAGCTGAAAAGGCCGGTGCGAACAAGGCGTCCTACAAACATGGCTCAGATACACCAGTTCTGTCAGGAGGAATGGGCCCAAATTCATGCCAGCTATTGTGAGAAGTTTGTGGAAGGAGATGCAAAATATTTGTCCCAAGTCATACAGTTTAAGGGCAATGGTACCAAATACAAATTAAATGAAAGTAATATTTGCTTTTATGTTCCATTTTTGGGGTGGCGAATATCTCAAAATTGGTGGGTCCATGAGAGCTAAAAAACTGGTGTAAAATCATTTACAAATACTATTTGCTAATTTATATAGCATTGTTATATGCCTTGGTCTATGAGATTATCTACTTTTGGGCATGGTGCGAATAATTGTAAACAAATTTTAATTGAATATGAGGTACATCATTTTGGATGCAGTTTTTTAAGACCTGTTTTCTGAACATATTGCTATGTAGCATATTATTGTCACCTGCAATTGGGCATGTGATGTATATAGCCATGTCTATGTAGCGCCGCACAGGGCAGCTGTTTTAACCTACTTGTTGTGGGCCATCGACTGTCATTGTCATGGGCGGCCTAGCCCGACTCCGTTGCCCGAGGCGTACAGAAGATGGCAGGGGAGAGATTTTGGGGGTAGTAGTGTCGTGAATGTCATGACGCCACCAGGGAATCGGCTGCTGTCGCTGTCCTTCGGGGTGGATGGTGGTAGCAGCTATGGATGGTATCGCTCCTCACAGGTGGCCCCAGGGAGGATGATGAGGTGGGTAGTAATGGCGGACGCCGAAGCACGGAGCGTCAGCGCAAGGAATAAAGAGGCAGAGTCCATTTCTGCGGTTCCAGGTTGTTTACTCACTTTTTGTGCTGTGCCGTTCTCCCGGGTAATGCCGGTCACTTGCCATGATGGGCTCCGTCAAACCTGAATCCTTTTAGAGATCAGTCTGGCGTCGTGTTTGGTGGGTTCCCTCTTTGAAGCGCCTGTGCAGTGGATCCCCTGGCTTGAAGCTACTTGGGGACCCGGGTTTTCACAAGTAGTACTCTTGTCCCTATATGCAGGTGCTGCGGTTCCGCTATGGGGTCTGGCATTATCCAAGATCACGGATCCTCTCTGGCACTGTGCTTTAGGGCGCTGTGTGGCCAGGGAAGCTTGAAGCTTTCCCCATCCAGGCAGATTCTGAAAAACCAACGTGGAGTATGATCTTCCCTAGGGTCCTACAGCCCTGAGTGGCGCCGATTCTGAGGGGAGCAGATGCACTCTCCCCACGGCATCCGTGTGAACTCTCCTTTCTTCCACCGGAGCACCCGTAAGACACGTGTGCCCTTTTACTCTCCTGCTGGAGAACTCTCTAACTGTTGTGTTGGCTCCTGACTAGAGTTGAGCGGATCGGCCATAATCCGGGTTCGGCGGATCCGGTTCGGGTTGCTGGCGAAGTCCGGATCCGATCCGGAATGCGCGGCCATGTAAATCAATGGGGAGCCGGATCCGGGATGAGAGAGTGAACGAGAGAGAGAACGAGAGAGAGAGGGAGAAAAAAATAACGGATCCGGATCGTGCACCCCGAATTCCGGGTACTGGTCGGACTCGGACTCAAACCGTGCGGATCCGGATTTTGAGGATCCGAGTCCGCTCAACCCTACTCCTGATTCCTCCTCCTGGATGCACCACCCCCCTCCCAGGTCCTAAGCTAGTGGGACTGGGGCCCCTGTATGAGGGCATCCTGTAAATGCCACTCTGTAGGTAACACCTTTATTACTCTACCCTCGCCCAGTCCCCAGTGGGAACAGGGCAACCTGGTGTGTATTTGAGTGTGTAAGTGGTGACACCGCCACTGACCTCCTCAGGATCCGGGTTTAGAATTACACCCAAATTTGAGTGCAATACTCTGTGGCGACTGAAGCCTCAGGGGTGCCACATCTACACGTGCTTTACACTGTGAATGAGTATGGAAACTGATACACCACGATTGATCCGGGCGGGGGCCGCTGCTGCTTCTGGCTGCTCAGATCCAGGTTACTTCTACGGCTTGAGTGGTGACCGGACCCGGGCTCACACGGCTGTCCGT
Source organism: Anomaloglossus baeobatrachus (assembly GCF_048569485.1). NCBI lineage: Eukaryota > Metazoa > Chordata > Amphibia > Anura > Aromobatidae > Anomaloglossus > Anomaloglossus baeobatrachus. The sequence continues at coordinate 782,244,267 of NC_134353.1, forward strand.
CCTCACAACCGTCGTAAAGGGGGTATTTACAGGGGATTTTGTCTGTGATGCCACCCGTGGGTTGCGGTGAGGGATGGTGACACAGCCGCTGCCTGGTGATGGGGCACCCGAGGCTGGTGGAACGGGGCAGCTAGATGGGATCCCCTCCACGGGTAGGGGAAGTGTAGTCCCGGGGTCCTGTGTCGGTACATGGGAGTGATGGCTGCTGGAGGTGGCGCGCCGGGTTGGACCGGGGGTCAATAGTGTACTCACAGTTCAGTAATTTCACACAAGTCCAGTAGTAAACCAAGTTGCCAGAGACCGGCTGCCGTTGGAGGATGTATTCGGGTCCCACACCCTGGTTAGTGAACAGGTGGCCTTTCCCCCTGCACGTTATGTTTGTCTCTCCTGTTGGACAACTTTGCATGAAACTGAGAAGTCCACTCCTGGTTCTGTATGTATTTGGGAGCTGTGGCCAGCGAAATCTGACCCTTGGGATCTCTGTGGGTTCTGATGGACACCATATCCCCCGTGTTGGGCTTCTGTTTCGCTCTCTGGGCTTTAGGAGAACAAGGCCTGAAACCTCATCCTCTGCTGGTGAATTAACAAGGGGCATGCAACCTTCCTCGTCCTAGGGTCCAGGCACACAGTCTGTGCACGGCCTCCGGACCGGATTCCCGCTGTCGGCACCGGCGGGCTACAACCCTGCCCCGGTTCACTTTAGGTCTCCCGCGACCGGATCTCCGTCGCCTGTGGCCCGGTTCACCGTCTGCCACCTAGCCAGGTAGTCCAAGGGCCCCTACCCCTGACTACACTGCTGTCAGCTCTCCACTTCTACTTTTCTACTCCACACTTCAACTGTCAAAACTGATCTACTGTGTTCCCACCCCTGACACCTCAGGACCCCTAGGTGGGCATTCTCATCCGCCTGATCCCACCCACTGGTGTGTCCTTATTATCATGAGGGGGTGGCTAGGTTTTTATGGCTATATATTGTACCTAGGTGTGGGTTTTTGGTGGTGACAAGGAGGAGGAACACTTATGTGACTACCTGGTTTTGCCAGGGCGTCACACGATAACTACTAACAATGTTCAAAAAGGGATCAAGTAAGTGTCCATTAGAATACTAATATATCAAATAAGCAAGCCGTTTTCATTATATCGGTGACCCCTAGGGACAAAACTAATAAGTCTATATAGTGTTTGAGGGTTTATTCCCTCTTTTTAATATTTATTTTGGGTGGACTATTTCAAGGAGCATACCGCAGCCACATTAGTGGAATATCTGGCTATATAGTGGCATTGTGTGTTGTGGTTTTTGTAGATCCTTCACTCAGTGCAGCAACACTCATTAGCCTCCAAGTGTAGGACTTTGGAGGGCACGCCAGCGTTGAGCGGGGGGGCCATTTTTGTAAGTATAGGGTGCCAACCTCCACGGCTAGGTAGGGAGAGTCTAGGGAATCTGTGCTGGGCCCCTTTCCCTCAAATATTTATGTGTGACGCCCTGGACAAGCTAAGGGTCACAGGTAATGACATCACCACACCCTACACCCCGGTTAGGCACATCAAAGCTAGACCCAAAAATCCTTGTTGCCTTCCTCCAGGGGCTGATGTTCACACCAGGGGGTGGGCCAGGCGGTTGGTCCCGGCCACCGAGGAGTTCACAGTCCTGGAGGCGGGAAAAATGAGCAGATTAGTTTTGGACGTGAGAGTGTGAGGAGTAAAGTGGTAGTAGAGCAACTATCTGACAGCGTCCGGGTGTGTGCCCCGGACAGAGACAGCAAGGTTAGCAGACGGCGGTGACCGTCTGCAGGAGTGGCCTATCGGAGTTTGCCGTCAGGACCGTGGACGGGCGATGGCCCGGCGGTACCGGACCGGTACACAAGGAGAAGCCAGCACCATTGGCAGGGGCCTTTCGGATCCCGGCAAGGCTTGGAGTCGCCGTGAATTTGCCAAATCTGTCAGTGAAGGGAACCTCCGGGTTTCCAAACAACTAAGTCCCGATTGAAGGCAACAGTCCAACCGTATGAGAGAGACACCGCCACCGCCAAGGCACCAGTTTTCAGGGCCAGCGCCTGCGGGCAAAGAGGGGCTCCACCGGCCCACATCCAGGTCGGGGAGCGGGTTACCGGTGGGAACCCATCGGAATCAACATAGAACATGGGTGCAGGGAGGGACAGTCATCACTAACCTGCAGGAAACAACAACACCGCAGCCGTCCGAGGGACCCGTCCATTCAGCCGCTTGTTTTACCGTGAACTGTGTCATCATTATTGGGCTGAGTGAGTACCTCCGTGCTGTGCGGCACAGCGCTGCCCCTGCGACCCTGCACCTCACCAGGCCCCGCAACCCTCCTGCCATCCACTCCTACTCCATCACCGGGCCCCGGGACAACCAACCCCCTACCCACGGAGGGGAGAAATAACAACAAAGCTGCTCCCTGTCACCGCTCCCGGGATCCCCGTCCAGAGCAGCGGGGGTGTCCACACAATCACCACAACCGTGGGTGGCGTCACGGACAATATCCCCAACACCAAACCACCCCCTTTTCACTCACGGGCGAGGAGCACCGCTCGAGTCCCCGGGATCCGGCCCATCACTCGAGCCACCGAGAAGCAGCAGCCGCAGAGCAGCGGCAGCCGGACCCGAGCAGTGGGAGAGCGTAGCGTCCCCTCCTCCACCCGCGACATATGCTTCTGTGTTTTTGATTTATGTTGTATTTACTCAGGTTTCGTTTTACTATGAATTAATAAAAAAATAATATTTTAAAGGGAATTTAAGTAGTTTTGGTGTAAAATCATCTTAATATGTGTCACGCTCCCGGTGTCACGACACCCCTCCTTACCCACTGATCCAGTCCACGTGCCCACCGGTCACGGCTGCTGCTCCCGCTCGTGCTCTCTGGCGTCCTGTCCCTGGTCTCTTGTGTCTGACTCTGATTCTTAGGCACATGCATTTGTATAGGGCGGGGCCGCGTCCACTCACCTAGTCTTATAGGCCCAGCACTCCTGAAGCAGGATATGACATGTTACAGGGACAGGGTATATAAGACTTCCCTTTCCATGTGGGCGGCGCCTGATCAATGTGCTCTGTAAGCTAGGAGCTCAGGTCCCCTTGTGCTTGGTCTTGTTACTAACACTGTGTCGTCCGCAGAGTCCGTCCGCTGGTCCTGACTTGGTTATTCCAGGAAGTGTCCGGTGACTGTGTACTGAGGATACTGCCATCTCTCGTATGCCTGCACCCGTCACCGATTCCCGACCATACCTGGTGCTTCAGCTTGCAAGTCTCACTGGACCTGGACCCCGTCTGCTATTCCTACGCGGCACCTGAACCTGGTCCCAGTCGTCCCTCTGCCTTACGGATCCCTTTGGACTCTTGCACTCCTTAAGTGGACTTGGACTTTGGACCTCCTGTGTTCCGGCTACCGTGCATTTAGGCCCTCTGGTGGGGTGACCAGACAGTCCCTGTACAGGGGTTAGCTTTTGGTTGCTCCTCCAGGGGAGTCCAGTGCATGGTCCAGTGTATCCACAATCCAGGACATAAGAATATGCCTAATGTGGGGTGGATTGGACCAGTCATTTGGCTATGCATAAAGAAGGAACATCAGACAACAAAAATAATTTTTCTATATATAGAGATTGTAAACTATGAAATGGGTATTCTCATTTCAGAACATTATAGTTTATCTACAGGGTATGCCATAAATGTTTGACAAGTGTGGGTCTCACCTTTAGGACCTGTAACTATCTTGAGAACAGGGGGCACCTGACCTTGGTCCTGTCTTGTGCCACAATCGCTGTCCATGAGGAGGTAGTCACTGATGTGTGGCTTTTGCCATTGACTGCTATAGAAGTCCATAAACAGCTGGACACAGTTGCTTGCATGCATATCAATTATTGAGGTCAGTGCCACAATGTTATCCATGCCCAGAGCTAGGAAACACATTGCATGCAAGATACGTCAGCACAGAAAACAATGCCTTCAACCACATCATGACTAAGAGGGCAACGTTGGACGTTATTTAAAACCAACTCTCACATTGCATCACCCAGCACGGCCGCACACTCTCCTGACAGGAACATTTCTGCTGCATAGAAATACATGCAGCCAACCCGCTCCTGTCAAGAGAGTGTGTGGCCGCGCCGGGTGATGCGATGCGAGTCACTCACAAATGTGACTCCGGGTTAAAGAGGAGAGCTATAGCACTTGACTGGGACTTCCAAGGAAGTTGACAGATCATCTATATAAGGGAATAAAGTTGCCAACAGTGATACAACAAGTTATGTCATCACCGGGAAAAGCAGCACTGACATTGATGGAATGGTACCAATGTAGGAGGTGAGTATACACTGTTTTTATTTTAATTGGGCTCTTAAAAAGATTAAGCTGGGGTTGTCCTATTGAAGACAACCCCATTAAGCTTGATTGATAGTTCTGTTTCGGGGTTGAGTGGAATAGGGAATAGATAATAAATATAGCTTTATCCTTATTGCGCTTTAGAAAATAGAAGAGAATAAGGATGGTAAAGCTGAATTCTGAATATCAGAAAGGTAACATCTGCACCATGGGGGTATATTTGATTTTTACAGTTAGGTCCAGAAATATTTGGACAGTGACACAATTTTCGCGAGTTGGGCTCTGCATGCCACCACATTGGATTTGAAATGAAACCTCTACAACAGAATTCAAGTGCAGATTGTAACGTTTAATTTGAAGGTTTGAACAAAAATATCTGATAGAAATTGTAAGAATTGTACACATTTCTTTACAAACACTCCACATTTTAGGAGGTCAAAAGTAATTGGACAAATAAACCAAACCCAAACAAAATATTTTTATTTTCAATATTTTGTTGCGAAACCTTTAAAGGCAATCACTGCCTTAAGTCTGGAACCCATGGACATCACCAAACGCTGGGTTTCCTCCTTCTTAATGCTTTTCCAGGCCTTTACAGCCGCAGCCTTCAGGTCTTGCTTGTTTGTGGGTCTTTCCGTCTTAAGTCTTGATTTGAGCAAGTGAAATGCATGCTCAATTGGGTTAAGATCTGGTGATTGACTTGGCCATTGCAGAATGTTCCACTTTTTTGCATTCATGAACTCCTGGGTAGCTTTGGCTGTATGCTTGGGGTCATTGTCCATCTGTACTATGAAGCGCCGTCCGATCAACTTTGCGGCATTTGGCTGAATCTGGGCTGAAAGTATATCCCGGTACACTTCAGAATTCATCCGGCTACTCTTGTCTGCTGTTATGTCATCAATAAACACAAGTGACCCAGTGCCATTGAAAGCCATGCATGCCCATGCCATCACGTTGCCTCCACCATGTTTTACAGAGGATGTGGTGTGCCTTGGATCATGTGCCGTTCCCTTTCTTCTCCAAACTTTTTTCTTCCCATCATTCTGGTACAGGTTGATCTTTGTCTCATCTGTCCATAGAATACTTTTCCAGAACTGAGCTGGCTTCATGAGGTGTTTTTCAGCAAATTTAACTCTGGCCTGTCTATTTTTGGAATTGATGAATGGTTTGCATCTAGATGTGAACCCTTTGTATTTACTTTCATGGAGTCTTCTCTTTACTGTTGACTTAGAGACAGATACACCTACTTCACTGAGAGTGTTCTGGACTTCAGTTGATGTTGTGAACGGGTTCTTCTTCACCAAAGAAAGTATGCGGCGATCATCCACCACTGTTGTCATCTGTGGACGCCCAGGCCTTTTTGAGTTCCCAAGCTCACCAGTCAATTCCTTTTTTCTCAGAATGTACCCGACTGTTGATTTTGCTACTCCAAGCATGTCTGCTATCTCTCTGATGGATTTTTTCTTTTTTTTCAGCCTCAGGATGTTCTGCTTCACCTCAATTGAGAGTTCCTTAGACCGCATGTTGTCTGGTCACAGCAACAGCTTCCAAATGCAAAACCACACACCTGTAATCAACCCCAGACCTTTTAACTACTTCATTGATTACAGGTTAACGAGGGAGACGCCTTCAGAGTTAATTGCAGCCCTTAGAGTCCCTTGTCCAATTACTTTTGGTCCCTTGAAAAAGAGGAGGCTATGCATTACAGAGCTATGACTCCTAAACTCTTTCTCCGATTTGGATGTGAAAACTCTCATATTGAAGCTGGGAGTGTGCACTTTCAGCCCATATTATATATATAATTGTATTTCTGAACATGTTTTTGTAAACAGCTAAAATAGCAAAACTTGTGTCACTGTCCAAATATTTCTGGACCTAACTGTATCAATGTAAAGTGATCTCTCCAAGGATGCCTGATTATATATAGTATAGGATGAGGGTCATTACTACATAATGAGGGGGAAACATCCATATCACGAGACCTCTGAGATCCGGTGATGTCACGTCAACTTCCAGTTGAACCGACATCACCGAGGTAGGCTACAGGCTCCTTGAGTGACTGGGCTGTAGTGTCACTGTCGCGGGCGGAGGAGGGGACGCCGCGCTCTCCCACTGCTCGGGTCCGGCTGCCGCGGCTGCTGCTGCTCGGTGGCTCGAGCGATGGGCCGGATCCCGGGGACTCTAGCGGCGCTCCTCGCCCGTGAGTGAAAGGGGACTTTTGGGTGTGGGGATTGGTTATTGTCCGTGACGCCACCCACGGTTGTGGTGATTTGCTGACACCACCGCTGCTCTGTGTGGGGATCCCGGGAAGGATGGTATGGAGCAGCCAGTTGTTGTGTTGCCCCTCCGTGGGTAGGGGTTGGTGATCCCGGGGCCCAGTGATTAGGTGGGTGATGCAGGGCTTGGTGGGGTGCAGGGACGCGGGGGGGCAGCGCTGTGCCTTGCGGCACTGTGGTACTCACTCAGCCTGAGACGTTGACACAGTTTTCGGTAAAACACACGGCTGGAAAGACGGTTCCCACGGACGGCTGCACTTGCTTTCCCCAGTAGGTGACGGTGACGGTCCCTCTGTCCTGCACCTAAGTTGATGATGGTTGCGATGGGTTCCCACCGGTAACCCGCTCCCCGGCTTGGATATGGGCCGGAGGAGCCCTACTTTACCCGCAGGCGCTGGCCCTGAGAAACTGGTGCCCTGGCGGTGACGGTGTCTCTCCGTTACGGTTGGACTGTTGCCTTCAATCGGGACTTGGTTGTTTGGAGACAGACGTCCCCTTCACTGACGGATTTGGCAAATTATGGCGACTCCTAGCCTTGCCGGGATCCGAAAGGCCCCTGCCCTGGTGCTGACTGTTCTTCGTATACTGCTCCAGACCGCCGGGCCACTACCCGTCCGCGGTCCTTCCAGCAACCTCCGAGCAGTCACCCCTGCGGACTGTCACCGCCGTCTGCTGACCTTGCTGTCACAGTCCGGGGCACACACCCGGACCAACTTCAGGCTTTACTACTGTCACTTTTCTGTCACTTCAGCTTTTCTCGTTAGCTCCCCTACTACTTCCTTCTACTTTACTCCCCTAACTTGAACTGCCTGGTTCCTCCCGCCTCCAGGGCTGTGAACTCCTCGGTGGGCAGAGCCAACCGCCTGGCCCACCCCCTGGTGTGAACATCAGCCCCTGGAGGAAGGCAACAAGGATTTTGGTAGCCTTGATGTTCCTAACTGGGGTGTAGGGTTTGGTGGTGTGATGACCTGTGACCCCTGGCTTGCCCAGGGCGTCACATTCCCCCTTAGCAAAATGCAGACCGTCCGCAGGCTGCCCGTCCAACACCGGTTTTATTTTCTGAAAATATAAAAGGTAAACGGTAACATAATATAAATTATAACATCATCCCACAACGGGAGGCACATTTCTTAAACGTTGCAAAACGGTTTACGGTTACGGTCTCCGCTCTCTCCCACCCAAGCAACCTGGCCCTGATGCTGCCCCTAAAACCCAGGCAGCACCCCTTGACCCAAGTCCAGCATAAGTTACCCGAGCGGGATCTGTCCTTCCCCTCCAGAGGGTAGCCACCGGTTCCTGTGGTGGCTGGGCCCCAGCCTGCTCTGCTGAGGGCCCTCCCTCCAACCTGCCTCTCCGGAGATGGCAATGCGGAAACAGTAACGGTAAAACAACTTATTTACAAGCCACTATCGTCTGTGGTTGCCCTGCAAGTTCACGGGCTTGTCCATGGAAAGTTCTCCATGCAAAATTTTTTAAACGGTCCCGACGGGGACAACGGTGCCGGCAACGGCCGGTTTTCTCACAATCACGGTAGGATCAGGTGAAGCTTCGGTAATCATTTTCTTTTACCATTTTCCAACTTTCAAACAAACTTGTAAACATGCTGACTGGTGGTCCCAACGGGGACGGCTGCAGCGGGCATCCGCTGCCCTTACTCCGGGTCCTCAACATCACCTGAGCAAGGGGGCGCGGCGCTCACTCGGGACTCCTGGCTGCCCCTTAGCTTAGCGTCCAGCGCAAACCACCCCCTCTCCCCACAGTGCCGGGTGTACTGCACAATGTCGCCCGGCATTAGGTTACGGCCGGGATGCTCCTCAGGCAGGTGGGCATTCACATCCCGCCGGGCTACAAACACTTCGGCCTCCAGGCCCGGTTCATATATAAACCCATAGCCCCGGTGGACATCAAAGCGCCTCACCTGCCCTTCGTACAGCGAGCCCCGGACACGGAACGTTGCTTGACGGAGGCTCTCCTTCTCTCTAATTGCTTGGGCCACCAGTTCCGCCTTCTTCCTCTCTCTCTCACCGATCTCCAGGCCCAGCGGTACCGGCTCCCTGTCCCAATACGGCGCTGCTGCAAGCTCCGGCGCACGGGTCGGGCCCCGCGGGACATTCTGGACGTTGCCCACTGTCAGGGATCTGGGCGGCAAGTCCCGCGGCGTCTTGGCCTTGGGCGCCGCCTTGCAGCGACAACCCGGCGCTACCTCAGCCGAGGTGTGGGGGATGGGCACAGGGGCTTTCCGCAGCTGGGCCTCCGGCTCGGAACGGTTCATCAGCTCCGGCTCGGGGACTTTTTCTGGAGACGCCTCCGGTATGGTTTTCGGAGCCTTCCAGGGCAACACCTCCGGTCGACTATGGGCTCCGGCTGCAGGTCGGCCCGCCTGGGCGGGCATGCTGGGTAGTGCTACCGGTTACGGTGGTATCAGGCCTAGTGGTGGGGTCACGGCCTCCGAGACGGGTGGCGAGGGAGGCAGCAGGGGGAGAGGGCTTGGACCGGGTCCCGCAGCCGCGATGACCGGCCCTTTCAGGGCATCGGGGCGTGGGTCACTCACCCTCCCTTCCTCCGCTTCGTCCTCGCGTCTCCGCACGGCTGCTATAACATCCGCCATGTCGGTCTCCCACTCCTCCATGAGGAGCTGCTTCCTGACTTGCAGCCGTTGGTAGAGCTGCGCGGTCCGGATCTCCACCCATGCCGCGGTTCCAGGCGCGGGGGCTACGGTGTCGCGGGACGGCATCCACATGCTGCTGGCGGCTTTTCCCAGGAACAAGATGTCTGCAGAGTTCTGGCGTCCCTGCTTTTATAGCTGCTCTCACATGCAGCCAGCCGCCATCGCGTCCCCCTTAGCTTCTTTCCGGCCCCTCCTCTATCGGGGCGGGGTTTTGGCCTTCGCGCCTCTGCTACTCGAGAAGACGCTCGAGCGGGAACTTTTCGCGCCAAAGATGGCGACTTCTGAAATTTTTCAGCCGGATACCTCCGGCGGTTACAAGGCGCACCTCTACCCAACGGCAGAGTGGTAAGATCCTGTTCGTGACGCCAAGTTGTCGCGGGCGGAGGAGGGGACGCCGCGCTCTCCCACTGCTCGGGTCCGGCTGCCGCGGCTGCTGCGGCCTGCTGCTGCTCGGTGGCTCGAGCGATGGGCTGGATCCCGGGGACTCTAGCGGCGCTCCTCGCCCGTGAGTGAAAGGGGATTTTTGGGTGTGGGGATTGGTTATTGTCCGTGACGCCACCCACGGTTGTGGTGATTTGCTGACACCACCGCTGCTCTGTATGGGGATCCCGGGAAAGATGGTATGGAGCAGCCAGTTGTTGTGTTGCCCCTCCGTGGGTAGGGGTTGGTGATCCCGGGGCCCAGTGATTAGGTGGGTGATGCAGGGCTTGGTGGGGTGCAGGGACGCGGGGGGCAGCGCTGTGCCTTGCGGCACTGTGGTACTCACTCAGCCTGAGACGTTGACACAGTTTTCGATAAAACACACGGCTGGAAAGACGGTTCCCACGGACGGCTGCACTTGCTTTCCCCAGTAGGTGACGGTCCCTCTGTCCTGCACCTAAGTTGATGATGGTTGCGATGGGTTCCCACCGGTAACCCGCTCCCCAGCTTGGATATGGGCCGGAGGAGCCCTACTTTGCTCGCAGGCGCTGGCCCTGAGAAACTGGTGCCCTGGCGGTGGCGGTGTCTCTCCGTTACGGTTGGACTGTTGCCTTCAATCGGGACTTGGTTGTTTGGAGACAGACGTCCCCTTCACTGACGGATTTGGCAAATTATGGCGACTCCTAGCCTTGCCGGGATCCGAAAGGCCCCTGCCCTGGTGCTGACTGTTCTTCGTATACTGCTCCAGACCGCCGGACCACTACCCATCCGCGGTCCTTCCAGCAACTTCCGAGCAGTCACCCCTGCGGACTATCACCGCCGTCTGCTGACCTTGCTGTCACAGTCCGGGGCACACACCCGGACCAACTTCAGGCTTTACTACTGTCACTTTTCTGTCACTTCAGCTTTTCTCGTTAGCTCCCCTACTACTTCCTTCTACTTTACTCCCCTAACTTGAACTGCCTGGTTCCTCCCGCCTCCAGGGCTGTGAACTCCTCGGTGGGCGGAGCCAACCGCCTGGCCCACCCCCTGGTGTGAACATCAGCCCCTGGAGGAAGGCAACAAGGATTTTGGTAGCCTTGATGTTCCTAACTGGGGTGTAGGGTGTGGTGGTGTGATGACCTGTGACCCCTGGCTTGCCCAGGGCGTCACATCACAACCTAGCATCTCGCGCTCTCTGCTGCAGAGCACTGCAAGCAGAAGCAATGCTGGGCAATGATGAGCGGGGAAACTCCGCCCACAGCGCAGTCACTCAGGGAGACTGGGGCTCACCTTGGTAAAGTCGCGTCAACTGGAAGTTGATGTAACATCACCGGATCTCAGAGGTCACGGAGCCCGGGGGTCACGTGATGGGGATGAGCAGACCGCAATAGTGCCATTCAGAGGCAGAATGTACTACACAAGGTATTTGACAAAAATATTACCTATGAGTCTTACAATAATGTAATGTGGCCATTAATGCTGAGTAGTGACCCACCCCTTTAAGGACCTTTGGTGACATCATGGTCATGTGACCCTAATGTCACCAAAGGTCCTTTAACTGCAGGAGTCTAGTAGCAGAACTGAATAGGAGAAAGTGTGTGTATGTGTGCAGTGTTTGTATATATGTGTATATGCAGTGTGTTATATACATGTGCATGTAAGTGCATTATCTCTATGTATGTGCAGTGTAAGTATATACAGTGACAAATATAAGGGTAACAATATTTTAAACTTTTCACTTTCAGGCTTCATATCTCACCATCCACTAGAGTTTGAACTTGAGACTACTGTCATTTTATAGACAATCATATCGACTATCTCATACATAAATTTGACTTGCACCTATTAGGATATGATTAGTTATGCAGTATCTTGTTATGTTACTGTTTTGTTACTGCTTTGTTACTGTTTTGCTTCTGGTGTTTGAAAAATCTCATGTTACTGTGTACTGTAAATTACAACAGGAGACAGACGAAAGCTGAACACGCCCAGCAATGCGAGTCACCATACATCCATGGAGTGCTGGAAAAGTCCGCCAGGTTGACAGGACTACCGGAAAAGAAGAATCGGTACATCCAAATATATGTTAAAAAAAAAATGTCTACTTTATTTCCACAAAAGTTAAAAGTCAATCCAAGACATAGTAGCCCTGATGCATTTCTAGTGCAAAGAAGCGCCCTTAATCATAGTATGATGATCTTATCATACACTGAATAATTATGTACACAGACTAACAATGCAATTAGCAAAGAGTAGAAACAGAAGTTAAATACACACACACATTTAAAAGCAAAAAGGATTTGACAGAAAATTGTGAAACACCATAATATATCTTGCAAAAATCTTATGTAAGTGATTTTAAACATGAGTATGTATCATTTCTATATTCTAAACATTATTTCATTATATTAAAAAATGTTTGTCGGCCGTTATAAAAGCGCCAGATGACGGATATAGTCAATGGCGCTCATTTAAACATCTTTAATCACCTGCTGTAAATGCAACCTAAATGTTTGAGTGTGATGGTCTAATATGTTCCCGGTTGGGGCCCCACTTTTAACTTTTGCCCAGGGTCCCACTTTGTCTAAAGACCCAGTCACACAGAACGACTTACCAGCGATCCCGAAAACGAGGCGACCTGATAGGGATCGCTGGTAAGTCGCTGGGAGGTCGCTGGTGAGATGTCACACAGTCAGATCTTACCAACGATGCAGGAACGATACAGGTCGCATTAGCGACCTGTATAATGATCTCAGCAGTCACTGTGACCCTGTCACACAGTGTCAAACACAGCGATGTGTCCTGCCCAGCAGGACATCGCCTTTGAAGAAAATGGCCTGGACCATTCTGCAACGACTAGAGATCTCACAGCAGGGGCCTGATCGCTGGTAGGTGTCACGCATAACAAGATCGCTAACGGGATCGCTACTGTGTCACAGAAACCTGTTTACTAGAAGTGAGGGCAGACAAAGGTAGATATTCTAATGCTGCTCTGCAATCCTGTGACCTTGCCTCGGTGTTTTGGCAGATTTTGTGCAGTGCTGCCTATTGATTTCTCTAGATCTTTTGTGTGTGAGAGGGGGTAAGTTAGTCTAAAGCTGAAGTAATTGTACTGTTATAGAAATCTGGCAACCTGAAGATGTGGTAGAAGAATGCTGTAGTGTGTGGGCAGATGAAGATATTTAAGGTTTGTAAGTGCTCCTGCTTTACCTGGAAGCAGTTGGGTATAAAAGGAATAGAATATAAGTAAATTATATTGTTAATAAAGGTAAACAGCCTAAAATATTAAAAATTACTATGGCAGTATATTTTCTCTATGAAACAATGACTTATATGTAGTCCTCTTGCTAAACTCTCCCCTCTTCAATCCATAATGAATGTAGCAGCCAAGATTATATTCCTCTCTCCAACCGTTACACCAATGCTTCTACCCTGTGACAGACATTGCACTGGTTGCCTATCCGCTACAGAATCCAACATAAATGTATCACTCTGATTCACAAAGCTCTCCACAGTTTTGCACCGTCCTACATCTCCTCCCTCATCTCTGTCTATCATCAAACCCGTGCCCTCCGTTCCACTAATGACCTAAGATGACATTCTCTATAATCCAAACCTCACACACCTGTCTCCAAGACTTATCGTGAGCTGCACTAATTATGTGTAATGCACTACCCAGAGTAATTTGATTAATTCACAATAACCAGAATTTTAAGTGTGCCTTACAAAAGCATTTCTTTAGACTGGCCTATCACCTCACCTCACTTATCTACCGTCACTATTAACGTTTTGCCCTTGCAAAATTTTCTTCCAAATCTGGTCCCTTGGATCATCTGCTTACACCCTCTATGCACTTAATAGCCCCCTGTACCTGTACTTGTACACATACTGGCTGGTGACCAGTTCATGTAGTGTTACGTGATTACCCTATTTGTTATATAGATGGCTGGACCATATGTACCGCCCCGTGCTCGGCCGTAGCCGAGCCACTCGGATCTGGGCTCGCTGGTGGGTGGCTTGAGCACCTCCGGACCCAGGGGCCATGTGGTCACTTCGATCAGAAAGGGGCTGGCTGTTTAGGGGACGTAGTTGTAAGGCCGGAGCTGTGGTTAAGTCCGTGATGCCACCCATGGGATGTGGTGAAAGTGGACACCACCGCTGTGGTTTACGGGGCACCCGGGGGAGATGTTGCGCAGCAAGTTGTTAACCCCTCCGTGGGTAGGGATGGTGGCCCCGGGACCCGTTGGGGAGTGTTTGGCGGTGCAGGGAGATGGGCGGCCGGAGGGTGCTGGTGTACTCACGATTAGAAACACACACAAGTCTCTGGTAAACCAAGGTGATGGTGGACGGTGCCCACAGCCGGCTGCAGTCTGGTCCCCCACCCGGTTGGTGGTCTCTGCCTTTCTCCTGCCCCTGTTTGTGTGATGTTGGACTACCTGCGCCTGCAGCGTCAGGAGTCCGCTCCCCGGCTTCTGGATGTCGGAAGAGCCCTTTGATTGCAGACGCTGGCCTGTGGGATCTCTCTGCCGTGGTGGTGGCTTTCTATCCCCCTCGTTGGGCTGTTGTCTTCAGTCGGGACTTTGGGTGGGAAAGGACCTATAGTCCTGGTCGCAATCAATTAATTAGCTAGCCCCCAGTAGCTTCTGGACCTAGCTTCAGGGTCTGCGTACCCCCCTTTGTGCTCCGGTTTCCAGTTGGTTCCCCTGGTCGGTATCGGCGGGCCACTACCCTGTCCCGGTCCACCTCGTTTCCACCGAGCTGTCTTCCCAGCTCCTGCAGGCAGAGGCCTCCATATGCCTCCTAGCCAAAGATGCCCGGGCTCCAACCCTGGCACCTGTCAGTCAGCTGCAGGCCTGTCACACAGGCCTGACCTCCTCCACTAACAGACTCCAACTAGAAAACTCCTCAACTCAACTGACTGTGTTTCCTGCCTCAGGTTCTCTGAACTCCTCGGTGGGCGTGCCAACCACCTGGTCCGCCCCCCTGGTGTGTCCATCCAGCCCTGAGGGAGGTGACTAGGGTTTTAATGTTTGGCTGGTGTTACCTAGTGAGGGACTGGTGTTGTGCGGGGCTCTATCTGTGACTACCTGGCTGGTCCAGGGTGTCACACTTACATCACTTTTTACTATTTACCTTTTGTGTTACCCCTATTTCCTCACAGATTGTAAGCTTGCGGGCAGGGCCCTAATTCCCATGGGTATCTGTTGAACATTGTGTTCGTCTGTAATGTCTGATATGGTCTATACATGTCCCCTCTGAATTGTAAAGTGCTGCGAAATATCTTGACGCTATATACCGTATTTTTCGGATTATGAGAAACACTTTTCCTCCCAAAAGATTTGGGGAGGAGCACGTAATCTGAATGCAGAGGGACGCGGGGGCTGTGCTGTGGGCTGTGAGGCAGGGGATGCCATTCTGAAAATGTCAGCGGTGCGGGTTTCAAATAATGGCTACCGGAATCTACACGTGCGCAGATGGAGCTGTCTGATTGTCATTGAGCCGAGAACTCCATCTGCACATGCGCCAAATATGGACGCCATCTCTTTGAAACCCGCACTGCCGACAGTTTGTGGATGATCCTCCTGCCTCAGTGCATCTGTGACACCTGCTGCAACCTCTGAAGCATCGCCCTGTTCCAGCACCGCCCCTGCCTCCTGTAACACTGCTCTAGAGTGCTGCTGCCCCCCTCCGGTAAGACACCACCGGATTATAAGATAGACCCCATATTCCCCCCCCCCCTTTTTTTCCTCTAAATTTGGGGCGTGTCTTATAATTTGGTATAAAAACTAAATGTACGGTAAATAAAATTATTATTTTTATTTAACTCAGCTAATCTACAATTAATCTAAAAATCTACAACTCACTGACAAAAAAAAAAAATATCATCAAAAAGCTACAGCCATAAACAGAAATAAGTTATGGCTGGAAAAAATGTGATGAGGCAGAAAGAATGCATGAGGTCAAGAATAGATCAGTCCTTAAGAGGTTAAATTGTCTTGTATGTTAATCCTTGTTATAAAGCAAAAATAAATCCACCGTGATTCACAATAACCCATATTGTACTCACAAAATACAGAAAACCTTTTAGTGACAAACATAAAACCCAGCATTTTCTAGTAATTGAACTCCATAAAACAAGCCTGCTTTTGATATATCCAGAACATTGCAATGACAAAGAATAATGCAAATGACTAGAGCCCTGCTAGATGACACTGACTGTGCTACTGATCACAAGTGGCAAACAGTAAATGCTGCACAGGGCACTGAGTGCATTGATCATGAGGACAAGATGAAGAGTGTTCATTAGCCACGTACACGGTTTGCTGAATATACCATTAAACCGATGTGGACAAACTCTGTCTGTCTTGGAGCCAACAGCAATGCTCTCTAAGATCAGCTGGATGAGGGTCAATTACTGCAAATGAAAACAAATAGAAAAGCTACTTGACAGTGATGTATGAACCTATTGTAGTGCCCCTGAAGCCATCAGGGAGGTACAAGGTACTGTATCCCCACCAGGATGCAGGGCCTACCCCCTAGGGACCCAGAAGACCAGTGCCGGTAACAACCAAACACTCCAGATAATCCCTGTTTTTCCCAAACCCCCCCAGAATGGTACCAGGCTAGGGTTGGACCAATGGATGGCCACCTAGAGGTGGAGCTGTGACGCCCTGGGCAAGCCAGGGGTCACAGGTCATTGCACCACCACACCCTACACCCCAGTTAGGTACATCAAGGCTAACCAAAAATCCTTGTTGCCTTCCTCCAGAGGCTGATGTTCACACCAGGGGGTGGGCCAGGCGGTCGGCTCCGCCCACCGAGGAGGACACGGCTCTGGAGGCGGGAAGTACCAGGCAGATTAGCCCAGGCGGGGCTCGAGTGAAGTTCAGTTAGGGGAGTGAAGGAGAAAACAGCTCAGATGAGCTAAGGAAGGTGAAAGGTGACAGAAAAGAAAGCCTGAAGAGAGTCCAGCTGTGTGCAGGACAGGGTCAGCAAGGTCAGCAATGGCGGTGACTGTCTGGAGGGGGACCGTTTGGAAGTTCCTAGAAGGACCGCGGATGGGTAGTGGCCCGGCGGTCTGGAGCAGTGTACCAAAGGACAGTCAGCACCAGGGCAGGGGCCTCTCGGACCCCAGCAAGGCTAGGAGTCGCCATAATTTGCCGAATCCGTCAGTGAAGGGGACGTAGATCCCCCAACAACCAAGTCCCGATTGAAGGCAACAGCCCAACCATTGTAGCAGAAACACCGCCACCGCCAGGGCACCAGTTTCTCAGGGCCAGCGCCTGCGGGCAAAGAGTAGAGCTCCTCTGGTCCAGCTTGAAGCCGGGGAGCGGGTTACCGGTGGGAACCCATCGCTACCAACACAGAAACTAAGGTGCAAGGAAAAGGGACATCACCGTCACCTACTGGGAGAGCAAGTGCAGCCGTCCGTGGGAACCGTCTTTCCAGCCGTGTGGTTTACCGTAAAACTGTGTCAACGTCTCAGGCTGAGTGAGTACCACAGTGCCGCAAGGCACAGCGCTGCCCCCGCGTCCCTGCGCCCACCAGGCCCTGCATCTCCCATTTCATCACCGGGCCCCGGGATCACCAACCCCTACCCACGGAGGGGCAACACAACACCTGGCTGCTCCGCATCACCATCCCCGGGATCCCCATATTGAGCAGCGGTGGTGAAATCACCACAACCGTGGGTGGCGTCACGGACAATAAACAATCCCCACACCCAACAACCCCCTTTCACTCACGGGCGAGGAGTGCCGCTCGAGAAACCCCCGGGATCCGGCCCACAGCTCGAGCCACCACTGAGCAGCCACCGCCGGACCCGAGCAGAAGGGGTGAGCGTAGTGTGCCGACACCCTCCTCCCCGCCCGCGACAGAGCCAATCCAGTCCACTAGATGACCAGGAGGGAAGGGCAGACAGTGCACAATCGGAGACAGTAGTCAGTAGGAGTCGGTGAAAGAGAGAGGAAGCGAGCAGACGCATTAACTGGAGTGAAACAGTGACATGAGGGCCCAGGCGGTTAGTTGCTGGTGGAGTACGGTGGAGTACTCCCGGTACTACACACCAACGGGGTACAGAATCCTAGCCCAGGCAGACCTGATAAAACCAAAATAGTGAGGGGACCATCAAGGACCTTACTGACCTTGAAGTTCGGGACACAGTAGCAACTGGAGAACCGGTGACAGGACCAGAGACTTCAACCCCTTTAGCTTGATCTTGGGCCATGGTAACTTGATGGATGAATGCTTGGTAGAAAGATCGATCTTGTGCATGCCTAGATAGACCCTCCTTCTTCTCTGCCATTATCTGGATAGTATCAAACCATCGGGTTGCTGGTCTTCATCTTCGCCTTGTTCCTTCTATTTTTCCAACCATTAGGTATGGGAAAGTACAGTCCTTTAACTGAGGAAGTGGGAGAGTACTTGGCTGCTGTGACCACTAAGTTATAGGGGTGTTGCTGTGACTGCTGGCCTGCCCTAAGTATTGAGAAAATTATTGAGGATGCTTTGCCGATTGGGGAAGTGCAAGGTTTGCTCTGTTGTCTGGTCAGGTGGAGGTGAACAAGAAAAGCACAATTTGGGCTGACAAATAGAGCTAATGGATACTTCGATTACTAAAATGGTGGTGGGGCAGGGCCTGATGCGACTGCTGGGTAACTTATACTTGAATGTGTTGCTTTCTCTAATAGTGAGGTATGTCATATGTAATACGAGAGGGGTATTGGGGGTATACAGCTACAAGTATCATTAATGAAAACTATTCTAAAATAGGTTGCTATATCAACCACAAGTCAAGTATCATGCTAGTGTGTCGCCCAGGGTTATGGGGTACTCGGTCCCGTGCGGTATAACTGGGGAAAATGTCACTTTGCTGGCCGTTGCTCGGGCCCGTGCCCTGGGTGCTTTTTAATGTGGGAATATTTACAGGGCATTTTTGAATAAAGTTGACATGTGACGCCACTTGCGGTGTTGCGGCTATGGGGATGGAGCCACCGCTGCACAGTTTTCACTACTGGGGCTGGTATTAGTGGCAGCCTGGATGTTAGGCCCTCTGCAAGCAGGGCCAGGCCCCAGAGGATAGGTGTGGTAGATGGGTGTTGAAAGAAGGTAGGCCACACAAGGGGTTGCAGTGTAACTGGTTCCTTTACTCACAGTAAGCTGGAAACTGGTCACCTGAGGCCGGCTGGTCTTAACAGCAGGTCTCCTTAGTCCAAGTGCCGGTTTAGTGACTTGGTGGCTTCTTTCCCATGCACCTGTCTTTGGTTGGTGGGTCCTCGTGTCTTGGAGCGGCTGGGGGTCCCCTCCTGGTTGTCTTCTACAGCAGTCTGTATGACGGTAGAGTGAACCCTGTGGCCTGTTAAAATAAAAAATCTTTTTCTGACAAATTGGGAGACAATGACCTGCCCAGCCGACACCCAAATGTCTAAAGAGCATGTGGCAAAATCTTGTTACTATGGCGGTAGTATGCTTTTATGGATTGGTTGGATTAGTGTGTACCTATCTGCCCAACAGTGCCAAATCAGCACCAGCACTTTGTGTTGCTACCACAGCATTGCACCCTCATCCAAGCAACTTTCCTCTACACATTTGAAGTGATGGCCCAGGGAGGCCTCTGGCTGTGTAGTCGTGGCCTCAGTGAATGCAAGGCACAACCCTGGCTCCACCACTCCTTCAATGCTGGGGACTGACTTGGCAGGACAATGTGTGTCAGTATCTTCAGCAAAAGGTACACAAACAGTCCTCAGGCAGAAGTTGATGCCAATAAAAGATAACATTTATTGTTCACAGATACAATCCGGACAGCACGGCAATTCCTGTGGAGCTGGGGACAACCTGACCAAACGCGCCCTCTAGTGGGGATATGCCCTGGGTACTCCGCTTCTCCGGGCTCCCACTCCTAGGTCAAGCACACACCTGACCCACACCAGCGGAATTAGACCTTGAGGTTGCGTACTCCTCCGTTACTCCGGCGTCCCCTGATGTTCCGCTCAGACACACGGCCACCGATGTCACACACTGCTGTCCCGGATCCGACTGCCTGCTACACACACAGCCCTTCCCTAGACATTCAGCCGACTCCTCCTTCCCCGGTGGCAACAGCCGTCCCACCCGGCCACTAGGGGGTGCCCTAACACTACAACACATTACAATAATAAAAATCAACATTTTTAATAATGACAATTCCGGGTAAACGATGCTGGTACTAGTAGGGGGTAGGCCCACCCACTACATGCCTCCCCTCTTAAAATCCGAGCCTCCCGGCATGGCTCTTCTTGTAAAACACACATAACGTACATAAAACCTTTGATCTCCTTCACAACGCAGAGGCACCAGTTCAGCGGCGCTCCCGATCTGTAGGTAGCGCCCAGAGACGCAGCAGCGCTCCCGGTCTTTAAGCAGCGCCCGGAGGCTCAACAGCGTTCCCGGTCTTAGGTGGCGCCCGGAGGCTCGACAGCGCTCCCGGTCTTTCGATGGCGCCCGGAGGCTCAACAGCGCTCCCGGTCTTTCGATGGCGCCCGGAGACGCAACAGGTTTCAGAACTTGCAACAAAAACTTCTGCCGGTTAAACAACACTACCGGACTTCAAACAGGGTGACTGAAGAGATTTACTCTGGAGGCCAGGACCGCTTCCACTCCTCCGCCTGTGCCTGGATATAGGCTCCCAGAGACTGCCCCGGCTGGCGGCGGATCCTCCGAAAGGACAAGGGGGCAAAGGGTGGCTCCGCTGACGCAGCTGCTTCAGCTCCTCGCGGAGGCGATGGCGTCGCTACCCGGGATGGTGGTGGCGCGGGTGGCGGCGTGTCCAGAACGATGACCGGTTTATTGGTCACATGTTGACTCACGGTTACCACTGGGGGAACCTTCTCCGGGTCAGATGATGCTTCCGGAGCAGCGGGCAAGGTGCGCCGGGAATGAGAGGGCGCGGGCTGGACCGGTCTGGAATGACTCCGGCGTCGCTCCTGCTGCTCCTCCCACTCCAGCTCCTCCTGCCACTGGGCCGCTTCCCGGGCGGTTGGCATCCGATTAACGGCAACGGCAAACAGGCCGTGACTTCCTGCGTCCGGCAAGAATTGGACTTTCTCGCCCGGCCAAAGTGTATGGAGTCGCTTGGGCAGCCCCTCCACATCCAGATGGACTCTATTATAGAAATAGTCGTCCCCGGTCTCTACTTCTCGGATGAACCCGTATCCCTCCTGCTGGTTAAATTTAACCACCACTCCGGTGGTAAACTGCAGGGCCAGCTCCTCGCCGCCGGGACCGGACAGCATTTCCCGGACGACGGTTTCAGCCATCAGGCGTTCTCTGACAGGGTCGGGTACCGGGGATGGAGCTCTGGGGTGCTGCACAGGGGAAGGGACGATGACCGGATCCCACACAAAGCCCAGATGATCCTCCTCCGGCTGCTCAGCTAGCTCTTCGGCCGGCACTCCATATGAGGCAGTTGGTGCGGCAGCGAGGGTGCCCGGCTGTAGGGTCTCCCACGGGGGACGCATGGCGTAGGTTGCCCGGACCTCCGTGATCGTGCCACCGGTCTTTGCATCCCACGTTGTTTTCCAGGACACCTTTTCGGGCCGTGTGGAACCTCCCGGTCCAATCGGCAGGTCCACAAGAGAGGCTTCACTTGCAGCCGCAAACTTAGGCCGCCCACGGCCTAGACTAACCAGAGCCATGGTGGTGGCGAGCTCTTCCGGTTGTCCCGTCCTCTTCATGTCTGTCTCTGTTGGCGATATGACTAATGGCGACGTTGTCAAAGTTGAGACTGAGGGAAGAGGAGGCGGACCTTCGTTTCCCGCTCTTAAACAGAATCCTCCCCCAGCCTCATGCATCCTCTTAACTCCTCCGCGGCGGTACTTCTTTTTCTTCCGAACACCGCCCACTTCGTATCTTTTCTTCAATGCCCTGGAACTGGCGCCTCCCCTCTTTGGGCGGAGTACTCTGTACCTCTTCCTCGGTACCGGCCAGCCCCAGGCTCTTCTTTCGGCGCCAACTTTTCGCGCCTTTTCTTGTACCCGGTCCAACGCTACGGGCACTATGTTCTCTTCCCACCAGGGGACTGGAAATCTTCCCTCGTAGTCGGGATCCTGTGTCTCAGGCACGACCTGATCTCCAGCTTCTTGGGTCCCTGGCAGGGGACTCGCATCCTGCCGACTACGCCACATGAAGTGATGGCCCAGGGAGGCCTCTGGCTGTGTAGTCGTGGCCTCAGTGAATGCAAGGCACAACCCTGGCTCCACCACTCCTTCAATGCTGGGGACTGACTTGGCAGGACAATGTGTGTCAGTATCTTCAGCAAAAGGTGCACAAACAGTCCTCAGGCAGAAGTTGATGCCAATAAAAGATAACATTTATTGTTCACAGATACAATCCGGACAGCACGGCAATTCCTGTGGAGCTGGGGACAACCTGACCAAACGCGCCCTCTAGTGGGGATATGCCCTGGGTACTCCGCTTCTCCGGGCTCCCACTCCTAGGTCAAGCACACACCTGACCCACACCAGCGGAATTAGACCTTGAGGTTGCGTACTCCTCCGTTACTCCGGCGTCCCCTGATGTTCCGCTCAGACACACGGCCACCGATGTCACACACTGCTGTCCCAGATCCGACTGCCTGCTACACACACAGCCCTTCCCTAGACATTCAGCCGACTCCTCCTTCCCCGGTGGCAACAGCCGTCCCACCCGGCCACTAGGGGGTGCCCTAACACTACAACACATTACAATAATAAAAATCAACATTTTTAATAATGACAATTCCGGGTAAACGATGCTGGTACTAGTAGGGGGTAGGCCCACCCACTACACATTCCTAGTAGGAACTTGCAACACCGAACCAAGCATTCTTGATGGGTAGCTTTCAGTTAATAAGATCACAACCCAATGCTTTTCCATTTGATTTGTGTTATACTAAGAGTCCATGCACACAGTCATACACACACTGTGTGCCTCTCTTGGATGACTCTCTATGGCACCCTATTATAGAATATTCTTTGTTGCAATAAACCATCCATTGGTGTATGATTTTTTTCTTTTTTAAATAATCCTCTGGAAAGAGTCCTCTGTTTCTCCATGTGAAGGGAGAAACGTTCGGAAGTACCGTACCACCAAATAAACTTCTAGGGGTGCCGTATTACTGAGGCTGCGTGGAGCCATAATCCACCCTAGGCAGGAGCCCTAAGGAATAAAATGCCGTATGTTACAAGTTAGGACATTTCCACCCTGATAAGTTCAACTAGTATAAGTTTTCTGTATTCTGATTAGGTGCAAAGAAGCACTAAAAAGGCAAAGAAAAAAACTATTGATCTAATTGCTCGCAGCATATACTGATGTTTTATCTAGTCCAAAAAATATCACTTGCAGCGGACTTAGTTAAAAGAAAAAGTTTATTTTGTAGGGGTGTTTTATCGTACAAGTGAACAATGTTTCCTTTGTTAATTGTAATTTAATTTTAAACTGATTAATCAATGTGAGAACAAATTGTCTTTTTTAAAATCTGTACTAATAGCTTGTCTAGTTATGTTGGCATGAGATCAATTTAGCTTAATCTAAAAGAAAGTAATATTGATGGGAGCTACAGAAGACCCAATAAGCCTGTAACAACCAATTCATTTGTACAAAGCACCTGATTATCTCACAGAAAATCTCCCTTCACTGGAAGCTTTCCTGAGCAGCAATGTGCTCAATGGTTTACTGTAGCCAGTGTTCCTCTCATGCCCTGTCCCGTCAGAAGACTTGTACTCATAAGGGATTGTTGATGTGCGAAATAATCTTTGCTCAGTGGGTGGCTAGTGAGAAGGGTGGAGAACCAGCTGTTCTGTCCCCACTTAAAGGCGATTGAAGGTATGTAGTTGTGCAGTGCTGTGATAAATCTTACCTTCGTTTCCACTAGGTGAGGCAGACAGGACCAGAGCGCTCCAGAGTTGATGGATTAAATGTGCACACGCTGAGATGAAGCAACTGTGGATTCTTTTCTCCATAAGTTAGGGACATGCATTGGTACAGTGGTCTGAGTACCTAGTACTGAGGTTATCCTGTCTGGTTCTGGTTTTGTCTGGGGGAGATTGAGCACATATATTGCCCTGTCTATTATTCTGAACTGTGTTTCTCTCCATTGTTCATTTATGACTGCTTTGTGGAGCTGGGCCCACCACTCCCTGATCTTCCCACCCAGATTTCGAATCTTTAGCTGCTTTTCACAAGACTTAGGGTATGTGCACACGTTGCTTTTTACCTGCTTTTTACCTGCTTTTTTGCTGCTTTTTCTTCTGCGCTGTTTAATGCCAAAATGGATGTGTTCTTCTATTCAAGCAAAGTCTATGGGAATTTGGGTTTCTTGTTCACACTATGTTGTTCAAAATGCTGCCTTTTTGTGGAGAACTTTGGTCAAAAACTCAGCTTTGCAGTGCAAAACCCAAATGGCAAAAACAATTGACATGTTGCTTCTTTGAAAAGCTGAGTTTTTGACCAAAGTTCTGCCTCAAAAAGGCAGCATTTTGAACAACATAGTGTGAACAAGAAACCCAAATTCACATAGACTTTGCTTGAATAGAAGAACACATCCATTTTGGCATTAAACAGCGCAGATGAAAAAGCAGCAAAAAAGCAGGTAAAAAGCAGGTAAAAAGCAACGTGCGCACATACCCTTAAAGAAGACTTCTGGATGATGTCCCACAAGCCGATCCCTCATTACCCCATACAGCCACAATATAGAGGACGACATGGCCGAGTTTTTCACCAGGCAATCAAATGTGTTGCAGTTCGCCTCCTGGGACACATCTACCAGATTGCTTAGGACATTGTGTGTCACCTGGTTAAATTGGATTATCTGATTAAGTTTCAGACAGTACCTATCCCTCAATTCATCCCTATCTAGCCATCTTGATTCACTGGGTTGTATGAGATGGGAGACAGTCTGTATACCCTTCATTTTCCATTCCCTAAAAAATGTATTGCTAACCCCTTGTAAGAACTCCGGGTTGTTCCAGATAGGTAAGTATTTAGAAATTCTATGTGAGAGTTCGTAATGATTCCTTACTATCTTCCACATTGCTATTGTGTCTCTAAACAGGGACGAGTGTTTGAATTGATGAGGTAATGCCGCCTGATGTGAGTATAATAGAGCCAAAAGGTCCCAGGGTCTGGCATATTCCTTTTCAAGACCTATTGCCGCTTACTGTCCGGAGCCATGGATCCAGTCCACCAAGTATCTAATTAGACATGCTATATTGTATCCTCTAACGTTTGGGAGGTTTAGAACTCCATTTGTGCCGCCCCCGTGCCAGCAGCCAGTGCTGCTCGGATCCGGATCCACGGAACGGCTCGAGGGGTTCTCCGGACCCGGGGGTCGCGCGGACACTCCGAATAAAGGGGGACGTTTTTATTCGGGATTGGTTGTAAAATGTCTGTGACGCCACCCACGGTGTGTGGTGAGATGCAGCACCACCGCTGCTGTTGCGGAGCTCCGGGGACGTTGGGCTGGCAGCTGGATGTTAACCCCTCCGTGGGTAGGGATAGATGTCCCGGGGCCCAGTGGCTTTATGCTGTGGATGGTGATTGCAGGCACCGGCGCACCCGGCCAGGCCGGGGATGTTACTCACGGTTGAATAAAGCGCACAAGTCCTGTGGTAAACCAAGGTGATGGTGGCCGGCTGCCGCAGACGGGTGTATCTGATCCCACACCCGGGCTGGTAGTCAAAGTCTCTCTCATCTGCACTCAGTGTGTTGTAGGTAGGACTTCCCGGTTTGAAACACAGGAGTCCGCTCCCGGTCCTTTGGTTGAGAGCCGTGCCCGTCTGACGCTGACCCTTGGGATCTACGGGCCCTGGCGGCTGCCCTATCCCTCTCTGTGGGTGGTTGTCTACTTTTCGGGACTTAGGTTGGGACAGGACCTGAAATCCTGCCCTCAATTGGTTAATTAGCTAGGCCGTTGGTGCCGGTCCTGGCTTCAGGGTCCAAGTACCTCCTCTGTGTACACGGTTTCTGGGTCGGTTATCCGGTGTCAGTACCGGCGGGCTCCAACCCTGTCCCGGTCCACCTCGGATCTCCAGCAGCCGTCTTCCCATCTCCTGCAGACTCTGGCTACCGTCTGCCACCTAGCCAAAGTGTCAGGGCTCCGACCCTGGCACCTGTCAGCTTGGCACCTCCACTCCAACTTGACTCTAGACTCCTCTTCTCTTATCTAACTGTTTTCCCGCCCTGGGCTCTCTAGACCCCTAGGTTGGCGTTCCCTAACCGCCTGGTCCCGCCCACTGGTGTGCCTGTCCTTCCCTGGGGGGTGACTAGGGTTTCTGGTCAGCTGATTTAACCCCTTTGTGGGATTGGTGTTATGCGGTGGCCTATGTGTACATCTACCTAATTTTCCAGGGCGTTACATTCCCCCTTGGTTGAATACAGACCGTCCGCGGGACGTCTGACCACCACCATTTATTTTTAACCGGAACTGGAAAATAGAAAAAACATAAATGTAAGTATAATAACAGTAAACAATTTCTTCCCTTATGGGAGGCACATTTCTAAAACGTTGCACATATAAATGGAACGGGACGGACCGGGCCACCTTCTTGTTGCTCCCACCCAAACAACCTGTTCCCTGGTGCCACCGCTAAACACTGGTGCACACCCCTTTGCCCAAGTCCAGGAACGGGTCCGGGTGATGCCCACACGGGCCGGGTAAAAATTTCCTTACCTGGCAGTCCTTGTCACGGGTTCCCAAGTCTGGGGACCTCTGGCCTGGAGGTTAGTCACCGGTTTTGGTAGTGACTGGGCCTCGGCCGACTCTACTGCAGACCCTTCCTCCAATTTGCCTCTCCAGTGGCTGCCGTGAGCAAGAAAGGTAGCCATGAATTATTTACAAGGCCCAAAAGTTTTTGGGTTGGCTTTCCAGTCAAAAGCCGTGGTCCATAAAACTGCAAACGGTAACGCTGTTCAACTTTAACTGGGGTAGCCGGGAACCGCTACCTTAACAAACTTCCTTTCTTAAAGATGGTGGAGGGGGGTGGGGGCACACTTGCTCATCCATCTTCCCCCACTTCTTTACGTCGAGGGCGAACCACCCCCTCTCTCCGCAATGCCAGGTATAGGAGACCAGCTCTCCTGGCTCCAGGTCACGATCCGGGTGACCCGTAGGTAAATGAGGGGCCACATCCCTCTGTGATACAAAAATCTCGGCCTACAGGGCCTGTTCATAAATAAAGCCCTATCCTTTTTGGGAGTTAAAGTGCTGGACCTGTCCTTGGAACGTCGGGCCCCGCACCCGGAAAGTTGCCTGCCAGAGGTTTTCCTTCTCCCGGAATGTTCTATTTAGTACTTCGGCCTTCCGCTTCTCCCTGGCCGCGATCTCCGTCTTCAGCTGCTACCGCTACCAATACGGAGTACGGGTTCCACACTCTGCTTCCTCCTGCTCAGGGGCATGGACCATCCGGACGTCCTCACTGCCGGTTACGACCGGGCTCACGTGAAGTGGAAGAGGGCTCCGTTGATCCGCGGCCTGCTCTGCCGCCCTGCAGGTGCATCTGTCGCGGGCGGAGGAGACGTGCTCGCCACACACGGGTCCGGGGCTTCTGCTGCTGCTCGGTGGCTCGAGCGGTGGGCCGGACCTGAGGACTCGAGCAGCGCTCCTCGCCCACGAGTGAAAAGGGGGTGGTTTGTTTTGGGAGATAGTTCGTCACGCCACCCACGGGTCGTGGTGATTATAGGCACCACCGCTGCTGGTGACGGGGATCCCGGGAGAGATGGTAGGGAGAAGCTAGGATGTTGTCCCCTCCGTGGGTAGGGGTTGGTGATCCTGGGGCCCGGTGGTGTAACGGGGAGCCTGGATGGCTGGGGTGCAGGGTTGCAGGGGCAGCGCGGCGCGGTGCCGGATGGCACTGTTGTACTCAGGCAGTCAATGACAGAGTCTCTGGTAAACCAAACGGCTGGATGGACGGGTCCCATAGCCGGCAGTAGTGTTTGTGCTCTCTCCCCGGACAGTGTGATGGTGGCTGTCTTTCCCTGCACCTGGTTAGAATGTTCTGACTCCTGTGGTTGCCCACCGGTAGTCCGCTCCCCAGCGTATAGGCACCGAAGGAGCCCGTTTTGCCCGCAGGCGCTGGCCCTTGGATCTCTAGCCTATGGCGGTGGCTGTATATCCTCACGGTGTGGACTGTTGCCTTCTGTCGGGTCTTTATTGTTAGGAAACCCCTGGGGTTCCAGTCACACTCGGATTGGACCGTTGTCGGTGGCTCCAAGCCTAGTCGGGGTCCGATGGCCCTACCTGTGTGCTTTGCTTCACTCCACTCCCTGGTTCGGTACCGGCGGGCCACCGCCCGACCCCGGTCCTACGGTTCTGCAGAAGTCCACTAACTCCTGCAGACGGCCACCACCGTCTGCCAACCTTGCTGTCAGTGCCTGGGCTCCGACCCAGACACTTGCAGTTTCTACTCCTTACACTTTCACTTCCAAAACAAATCTGACACTTTTCCCGCCTCCAAGCCTGTGAACTCCTCGGTGGGTGGGGCCAACCGCCTGGCTCCTCCCCACCTGGTGTGGAAATCAGACCCTGGAGGGAGGCAACAGGGGTTTTTGTTTGACTAGTGTTACTGTCCAGGGGAAGGGGTGTGTAAGGTGTAATATCTGTGACTACCTGGCTAGTCCAGGGCGTCACATTCCCCCTTGGGGAAATGCAGACTGTCCGCGGGCTGCCCGTCCATCACCGGTTTTATTTTTCTGTAAAAAATAATTTAACATGTAAAACATTTAAACATAAGCATATTTTAGTTCTTCCCTTATGGGAGGCATGGCACTTTAACGTTTTAATGTTAAACCATTTTTAATAATAACGGACGGGTTCATGTTCATCCGCTTCCCCACCCAAGCAACCTAAACCTTGATGCTGCCACTAAGAAATGGGCAGCACCCCTCTTCCCCAGTCCGGAAGCAGGAACTCGGTTCCAGGTCACCCAAGCAGGAACAGGTACGGTGTCTCGCACCCGGCTGTCACTTCAGGGGACCCCACGTCCAGGGGGACCCCTGACCCCCAGAGGATGGCCACCGGTCCTGGTGTTGGTCGGATCCCAGCCTGCTCTGCTGCGGGTCCTTCCTCCAATCTGCCTCTCTGGAGGCGGTAACGGAAAACAGCCCAACAAACTATTTACAAGGCCACAAGTTTGTTGTTGGCCTGCAAGTTCTCAGCCTTGTCTCTTAAAGGGCTAGCGGAAAATCACATAGGGTCCCTATGGGGACAACTTGTTGGCTACGGCCGGTATAATCAACTTGTTGATAATCATGTGACAAACTCGGGTGATTGGTGTTCATTCATTCATTCAATTGAAACAAGGTGCTGAGGGTCCCAACGGGGACAACTGGGTTGCAACGGTGGACCGCTGCCTTTCAACACTCTTCTCTTTAAACAGCGATCTCGTGGCGCAGCTGCCGTAGCTGCCGCTCCCAGCATGGAGCATCTTCAACCTGCTCCGGGTCAACTTGTGTGGGGGACGGGCCCAGCTGGAATCCCTCCGTGGCGGCTATGACCGACACCTTCGATAACGAGGGACCCCGCTGTGACGTGGCCTGTTCTGCCGCTTGGCAGCTACATCCCCACCGTGCCTCAGCCGAGGCCGGGTGTCTGGGAGCGGGCATCGGGACTTGCAGTGCTGGCTTCGGGTCGAAGATCGCCTCCGTTGCGGCCGGGCGGACTGCTGGGGCCGTTGTCATCTCCGTCGCAGCCGGGATGGAAGCCGGGACGGGTGCCAGGGCGGTGACAAAGGTAAGACCCAGGGTCCCCAGGTCTGGGCCCTCTCCCTCTGATGCTGCGGGCTCCGCTACCGGTGACAGGGGTAACGGGTCGGTCGGGGCGGTGGCCACGGGCATGGGCAGTGAGGGAGGTGGCGTGGTGGATGGCAGCAGGCCGGGCCCCTCAGCCGCAGCGGCCGTTCCCTCAGGGACATAGGGGCGTGGGTCGCTTACCCGCTCCTCGGTGACCACCTTCACTTCACATGCCCGCACGGTTGCAAGCAGGCCCTTCATCTCCGACATCCACTCCGCCATCATGGAGTGGACTGTGGCCTGTAGCTCCTGGCACATCTTGCTGCTGGGTCCAGGAATGGGTTTCGGCAGAGTCCTGGCGTCCCTGCACTCTGCGGCGCTAGTTACATGCCGCCATTCTTCACCCGCTCCCCCCTTGGTTCTTTCTAGCACTTCCTCTTTGGGGGCGGGGCTTCACTTTCGCGCCTTCCCTGCTCGGGGAAGACGCTCGAGCGGGAAATCTTCGCGCCCAAGATGGCGGAACTTCAAATTTTTAGGCCGGACGCCGCCGGCGGGGACTGCAAGGCACACTTCTATCGGTAGGTAGATCGGTTCTATCCTGTTCGTGGACGCCAAGTTGTCGCGGGCGGAGGGGACGCACTCGCCACACACGGGTCCGGGGCTTCTGCTGCTGCTCGGTGGCTCGAGCGGTGGGCCAGACCCGGGGACTCGAACAGCGCTCGTCGCCCACGAGTGAAAAGGGGATGGTTTGTTTTAGGAGATAGTTTGTGACGCCACCCACGGGTCGTGGTGATTATAGGCACCACTGCTGCTGGTGACGGGGATCCCGGGAGAGATGGTAGGGAGAAGCTAGGATGTTGTCCCCTCCGTGGGTAGGGGTTGGTGATCCCGGGGCCCGGTGGTGTAACTGGGAGGCTGGATGGCTGGGGTGCAGGGTTGCAGGGGCAGCGCGGCGCAGTGCCAGATGGCACTGTTGTACTCACTAAGGCAGTCAATGACAGAGTCTCTGGTAAACCAAACGGCTGGATGGACGGGTCCCGCAGCCGGCTGCAGTGTTTGTGCTCTCTCCCCGGACAGTGTGATGGTGGCTGTCTTTCCCTGCACCTAGTTAGAATGTTCTGACTCCTATGGTTGCCCACCCGTAGTCCGCTCCCTGGCGTATAGGCACCGAAGGAGCCCGTTTTGCCCGCAGGCGCTGGCCCTTGGATCTCTAGCCTATGGCGGTGGCCGTATATCCTCACGGTGTGGACTGTTGCCTTCTGTCGGGTCTTTGTTGTTAGGAAACCCCTGGGGTTCCGGTCACACTCCAAGCCTAGTCGGGGTCCGATGGCCGGCAGACCACCGCCCGACCCCGGATCTACGGTTCTGCAGAGATACAATAACTCCTGCAGACGGCCACCACCGTCTGCCAACCTTGCTGACAGTGCCTGGGCTCCGACCCAGACACTTGCAGTTTCTACTCCTCACACTTTCACCTCCAAAACGAATCTGACACTTTTCCCGCCTCTAGGCCTGTGAACTCCTCGGTGGGTGGGGCCAACCACCTGGCTCCGCCCCACCTGGTGTGGACATCAGACCCTGGAGGGAGGCAACAAGGGTTTTTGTTTGATTGGTGTTACTGTCCAGGGGAAGGGGTGTGTAAGGTGTAATGTCTGTGACTACCTGGCTAGTCCAGGGCGTCACACATCCCAGCTGCGCCTCAGCCTGGATCGGGTACTGGGGAGTGGCCGGCGTCTTTGCTGACTTCCGGTTGGGCGTCGCCTCTTCTGCGGCCGGGCGGATTGCCGGGGCCGACATCATCGAGTGTGCTGCCTTCTCCAGGATTGCTGGATGATGTCATCTCTGGTGCGGCCGGGCTCGGGGCCGGAGGGGATGTCTTCCGGGCTTTGGTCTTTCACGGGGCTGTTACAGGTGCCTTAGCGGTGGCATGCTCATGGCCCGAGGGCTCTGTTGCCGGCTCCTCGCAGGCAGATGGAATGGGTACTGCTGCCGTGGCTTGTGGCAGTGGACCGAGCGAGGCGCCAGCTACAGGTACGGGCAGCGAGGGAGGTGGCGTGGTGGACAGGGGCAGACCGAGCTCCTCAGCCTGTTGGGCCGGTCCCGGTGGGACATAGGGGTGTGGGTCGCTTACCTGCTCCTCCGAGGTCATCTCCACTTCGCGGGCCCGGACAGCTGCAGCTAGTTCCTGAATCTCGGCCATCCATCTCTTTAGTAGAAAGTTGGCCTGGGCCTGGATTCTTCAGCACATCCGTTCTGTCTGGGCTTCCACCCAGTCGGCAGCCCCGGGGGCAGATCCTTCCATCTTCGGGTTGCCGGACCGATCAGACA
Organism: Anomaloglossus baeobatrachus; assembly: GCF_048569485.1. NCBI lineage: Eukaryota > Metazoa > Chordata > Amphibia > Anura > Aromobatidae > Anomaloglossus > Anomaloglossus baeobatrachus. The sequence continues at coordinate 782,276,016 of NC_134353.1, forward strand.
TCCTCTCGAGGTGGTGTCCAGGAAAGGAAGATGGCAGAGTCCTGGTGTCCCTGCCTCTTATTTCCTCAGATCACATGCCGCTATTCTCGCCCGCCCCCTGCTTTTTCAAGAGCAGTCCTCTGATGCGGCTTGCTAGTTTCGATTTCGGCCTCAGGGTTTTCCTTTTGGCCTTGTTCCCAGGGTGTGGGGCTTCAGTTTTGCGCCTTTTTCTCGAGGAAGACGACGCTGGGCTGTTGTTTTCCGCGCCCAGATGGCGGCAAAGATGGCGGGTTTTCAAAAATTTTGCAGCGGAGCACCGCTGATTGTCCAGAACAAGACGCACTTTCACTGGGTAAGTGAAGGGGTAATAATCCTGTTCGTGACGCCAAGTTTCGGGGTGTGCCGCCCCCGTGCCAGCAGCCAGTGCTGCTCGTATCCGGATCTACAGTACGGCTCGAGGGGTTCTCCGGACCCGGGGGTCGCGCGGACACTCTGAATGAAGGGGGACGTATTTATATGGGATTGGTTGTAAAATGTCTGTGACGCCACCCACGGTGTGTGGTGAGATGCAGCACCACCGCTGCCGTTGCGGGGCTCTTGGGGACGTTGGTTTGGCAGCTGGATGTTAACCCCTCCGTGAGTAGGGATGGATGTCCCGGGGCCCAGTGGCTCTATGCTGAGGATGGTTATTGCAGGGGCCGGCACACCCGGCCAGGCCGGGGATGTTACTCACGGTCGAATAAAGCACACAAGTCCTGTGGTAAACCAAGATGATGGTGGCCAGCTGCCGCAGATGGGTGTATCTGATCCCACATCCGGGCAGGTAGTCAAAGTCTCTCTCCTCTGCACTCAGTGTGTTGTAGGTAGGACTTCTCGGTTTGAAACACAGGAGTCCGCTCCTAGTCCTTTGGTTGGGAGCCCTGACCATCTGACACTGACCCTTGGAATCTACGGGCCCTGGCGGTTGCCCTATCCCTCTCTGTGGGTGGTTGTCTACTTTTCGGGACTTAGGTTGGGACAGGACCTAAAATCCTGCCCTCAATTGGTTAATTAGCTAGGCCGTTGGTGCCGGTCCTGGCTTCAGGGTCCATGTACCCCCTCTGCACACGGTTTCTGGGTCGGTTATCCGGTGTCAGTACCGGCGGTCTCCAATCCGGTCCACCTCGGATCTCCAGCAGCCATCTTCCCGTCTCCTGCAGACTCTGGCTACCGTCTGCCACCTAGCCAAGGTGTCAGGGCTCCGACCCTGGCACCTGTCAGCTTGGCACCTCCACTCCAACTTGACTCTAGACTTCTCTTCTCTTATCTGACTGGCGGGGGGGGGGTTACTAGGGTTTCAGGTCGGCTGATTTAACCCTTTGTAGGATTGGTGTTATGTGGGGGCCTATGTGTACATCTACCTGGTTTTCCAGGGCATTACACATTATCTTTAGAAGCCATCAGCTTCTGTAACCCAATATGTGGCCATTTCCTTCTGCAGATAAAATGCGAGAATGCTTCATTTAGAAATGCTACATCCTTGTGTTTTAAGAGTAGAGGGAGGGTTTGAATGTGATACATTACCTGGATACCGACATCATCTTGATCAGATGAACTCTGCCTATTATGTTCAATGGGAGCTCCTGTCATCTTTTTAGATCACCCGCTATGCGTTTTAGAAGAGGTAGGAAGTTTAGGCCATATAGAGTTCTGGGGACCCTTCCAATTTTCACTCCTAGGTAAGTTATAAATGCTACTGAGATCCCATCAAAAACCTGGGTTTGGTGCTGGTGTGTATTTGTGCCGCCCCGCGGGCTCGGCTGCGATCGCCGAGCCACTCGGATCCGTGCTCGTATGGTGGGTGGCTCGAGCTCCTCACGGACCCGGGGGTCACGTCGCTCTGCAAGGGGGTTTGGCGCTACACGAAGGGACTTCGGCGGGGAGTTCCACGGCCGGGGCCACGGTGATTTGGTAGGGAAGTAAGTTCGTGACGCCACCCACGGGTTGTGGTGAATAGATGGACACCACCGCTGCCGTTAACTAGGCCTCCCGGGGACGGTGTTGCGCAGCTTGTTGTTGACCCCTCCGTGGGTAGGGGAGTGATGGTCCCGTGGGCCCAAGGGAGGTGCTGAGGCGGGGGAATGGGTGCGTGCTGGATGCTGGTGCGGCGCGGTGCGCGGCCAGAAGGCACTGGTGTACTCACTATGACACAATACACTGGAGTCTCTAGTAAACCAAACGGGATGATGAACGGGGCCTGCAGCCGGCTGCAGCTTCTCCCTGATCAGGTTGGTGGTTTCCGCCTTTCTCCTGCACCTCTTTGTGTGAATGTTGGACTCCTATGCCTAAGCAACGGTAGTCCGCTCCCCGGCCTGCTGGGTGTCGGAAGAGCCCTCTTTGCCTGCAGTCACTGGCCCTTTGGGTCTCTATGCCTTGGCGGTGGCTTTACCCTATATGGTTGGGCTGTTGTCTTCGAACGGGTCTTATGTGGGAAAGGTCCTTAAGTCCAGTCCTCAATCAATTGATTTGACTCGGCCCTGTTGGTTCGGGGCTTTGTACTGGCTCTGAGTACCCCTCCTGGTGCTCCGGTTTCCAATCGGTTCCCCGGTTCGGTACCGGCGGGCCACCGCCCGACCCCGGTCCCTGTGGTTCCACCAGCAGTAATCCCAGCTTCTGCAGGCGGCCACCACCGTCTGCCTCCTTGCCAGAGGTGACTGGGCTCAAACCCAGCAACCTGAGTAGACTATTGGCAGGCCTGGTCACAGGTTTGCCCTTGAACTCGACCTCTCTCCTTCACTGTCAAGACTAAACTCTCTAGAACTAGTGTCCTTTTTCCCGCCTCCAGGCCTGGGAACTCCTTGGTGGGTGGATCCAACCACCTGGCTCCACCCCCCCTGGTGTGGACATCAAACCTGGAGGGTGGTGACAAGGTTTTTAAGTTTGGCTGCTGACACCTTTTTAGGGAGGGGGTGTGTGTGCACGGGACTACCTGGGACGACCTGACTAGTCCAGGGCATTACATATTCGGCTTCCCCATATAGAGCAACTCGCAGTTTGTTGTGTTGATCCGAAAACCTGAGTATTCCCCAAATGCTCTCAAACTAGTATCCGCGGGATTTGGTTTATTGGGTCAGAGAGGAAGACCAAGATGTCATCTGTGAAGAAAGTTGCTTGGAGTCGCTTTTTATTTATGGAGATACCCTGAAATATAGTCTGGCCAGATAATAGTCTCACCAGGGGTTCAAGTGCCAAATTAAAGAGAAGCGGAGAAAGAGTACAGCCTTGCCTGGTTCCCTTAAACATCAGGAAGGGGGTCAACAAAAAAACAGGAATGTATACCTGTGCTTTTGGGGACGTGTATATTGCTCGGATATATGTGTAGAACAGGGGTCTCAAACTTGGCTGGGTGTATGGGCCGCACAGAGGAAAAAAATAATTTGGGGGGCTGCATTCTTTGCAGGACAAAGTGACATTTTTATTGGTACTATATATATTTTTTTACACACCTTTGGATCACTGATTTTGAACATTTTTCACTTGTTTATTATAATAAATATGCACATTCTTTGTTTATCCCTTTCTTGTAACTAATAGCGTTACAATTATCACTATATAGAAACTTTGGACATCTATTAGTAATGTTCCCCATCTTGTTGTATAGTGCCCATGCTTGCCCCCTTGTAGTATTGTGCCCCATCCTAGTCCCCATCCTACAGTAATGTTCCCCATCCTTGTCCCCATCCTATAGTAATGTCCCCAGCCTTGTCCCCATCTTATCGTAATGTGCCCATCCTGTAGTAATGTGTTCAGCCTTGTCCCCATCTTATAGTAATGTTCCAAATCTTTGTCCCTTTGTAGCAATCTCCCTATCCTGTAGTACTGTCCCCATCATATTGTTGTCCCATTCTATAGTAATGTGCCCATCCTACAGTAATGTGCCAACCTTGTCCCCATCCTATAGTAATGTCCCCAGCCTTGTCCCTATCCTATAGTAATGTTTCTCATCCTTGTTCCCTTGTAGTAATGTCCCTATCCTGTAGTCATGTGCCCATCCTATAGTAATATCCCCATCCAATAGTATTATGCCCATCCTTGTAATGTCCCCATCCTTTAGTAATGTGCCCACCTTGTCCCTATTCTATAGACATGTGCCCACCTTGTCCCCATCCTGTAGTCATGTGCCCACCTTGACCCTATCCTGTAGTCATGTGCCCACCTTGTCCCCATCCTATAGTCATGTGCCCACCTTGTCCCCATCCTATAGACATGTGCCCACCTTGTCCCCATCCTATAGACATGTGCCCACCTTGTCCCCATCCTGTAGTCATGTGCCCACCTTGTCCCTATTCTATAGTTATGTCCCCACCTTGTCCCCATTCTATAGTCATGTGTCCACCTTGTCACTATTTTATAGTCATGTGCCCACCTTGTCCCCATCCTATAGTCATGTGCCCACCTTGTCCCCATCCTATAGTCATGTGCCCACCTTGTCCCCATCCTATAGTCATGTGCCCACCTTGTCCCCATCCTATAGTCATGTGCCCACCTTGTCCCCATCCTATAGTCATGTGCCCACCTTGTCACTATTCTATAGTCATGTGCCCACCTTGTCCCCATCCTATAGTCATGTACCCACCTTGTCACTATTCTATAGTCATGTCCCCATCCTATAGTCATGTGCCCACCTTGTCCCCATCCTATAGTCATGTGCCCATCCTGTAGTAATGTGCCCACCTTGTCCCTTTTCTATAGTAATGTCCCCATCCTGTAGTAATGGGTGGGTGGGGGGACAGTGGTGGCAGCGGCTGAAAGGGGGCAGGGGCGCTATAACTTACCGATCGCTCTCAGCTTCCACAGACTCTGGAGTGAAGCTGAGGGGGGGCGGTCTCCGGCCCCAGATCCACAGTGATTGGAGAGATAGGTCACAAGGCCGGTCTTTCCAATCAGAGCTGGGGGCAGGTGAAACACAGGTCACCCAGCTCCAGCCAATGATCAGGGCTACAGCTGCACTGATCTCGGCTGGATTTCAATGTTTCAGCCGTTTTCAATGGCTGAAACATTAGTGGCTGTGATTGGCTGATGAACGCCGTTCAGCCAATCACAGCCTCCGTAGGTCTGGGAAGGAGACACCACCCCTCCTGAGGTCCCCTCCTCCCCGAATCTAAGGTACAGTATTTGCAATGCAAAGCGATCGCAGCCACCGGGGCTGTGATCTCGCCATGACGTACTGGGTATGTCATGGGTCCTTAAGTACCAGGGAGCCATGACATACCCAGTACGTCATAGGTCGCTAAGGGGTTAATGTGCCGTCCTTCACACACACACCATTCTTCTCACCTGTCCCGCGCTCCCTCATCTCTGCTTCGTGCGGCCCCCAGGCTCGGGCCCCTGTTACTATCGCGGCTGGTGCAGGGGCCGCAGCCCCTGTCAGTGATTTATGTCAGATGATTGTTTTGCCGGCGCGAGAGCGCGGAGTCCCTGACTCTGAGAGCGCAGCGCCGGCAAAACATTCATCTAACAAAGTGCAGACAGTGGCTACGGCCCCTACACCTGTCGCGATAGTAACAGGGGCCCGAGCCTGGGGGCTGCACGAAGCAGCCTGAGGGGCTGCATTTGTTTGAGACCCCTGGTGTAGAAGGATCCCGAGAAACGCATCTCATCTAATACTCTATAAAGCCATGGCCTCTCAATGTTATCAAAAGCCTTCTCAGCATCTATAGTTAGGCTGCTTTCACACATCCGGCTTTTGCAATGCGGCACAATCCGGCACTTTGGAGGAAACCCGCAACCGTTTTTTTTTGCTGCCAGTTGCGTTTTTCCTGCATAGACTTTAATTAGTGCCGCATTGTGCCGCATGGGCTTGCGTTCGGTCCGGTTTTTGCCGCATGCGGCAGATTTAGCCGATGCGGCGGCCGGATGGAACGTTCCCTGGCACGTTTTTTGCTCCGGCAAAAAAAAACCGCATTGCGCCGCATCCGGCCGATGCGGCGCTTTTCCCAATGCATCCCTATGGATGCCGGATGCGGCGCGATGCGGCAAAAACCGCATCCGGCCGCCGCATGCGGTTTTTGCCACTGCGCATGCTCAGTAGCATGCCGCAAGCGGCAAAAACCGGACCGGCCGCATGTAAAAAACTTATGCAAAGGATGCGGTGTTTTCACCGCATCCGTTGCATAGGCTTCACAGCCGGATTAAGCCGCACAGCTCAAACCGGATGTGTGAAAGCAGCCTTAGCAGTGCAGGGTTTTCTGTGCCTTTAGGCTTAAAGTTTACTCTGTCCAGGGCCAGGAGGACTTTTCTGATGTTTACATTGGCAGATTTTCTCTTAACAAAACCTGCCTGGGCAGAGGAGATTAATTGGGGCAGAATTTCGAGATTAATTGGGGCAGAATTTCTGCCAATCGATCTGCCATTATTTTGGACAATATTTTTATGTCTATGTCTAAGTTAATAAGGGATATTGGTCTGTATGACCTCGGACTCAATGGGTCCTTTGCTTGTTTTGGAATCAATTTTATGTAGGCTAAGTTCCCCATTTGAAAACTCACTTTCCCCTCCAGAACATTGTTATATAGTTCCAGCACTGGCAGGGCTGCCACTAGGAATTTCAGGGCCCCATACTGGCAAAAGTTCAGGGCCCCCTTGATGCTCCGCCCCAGCTCCGCCTCCGCCCCAGCTCTGCGAATCTTCCACAGTCTCACCGCCACTCTTGTAAAAACTTCACTTCTGCACTACAGCCTCACCAATCACACATTAACCCTTTACATTGAACACCGTATCACACACACAGCCATCAGATTTTGTTTTGGCCAAAAGATTTTTTTAAGCCTGCCTCCACGACAAGGTGGACTCTTTTGACAGGGCCCTACTTTACTCTAACTTTTCTTTTTCTTTTTAAATCTAACTTCTTTGGTATATATTTGGTATATATTTATTTTTGGTATATCTATTTTTTTTACTTTAAGTGAATGTGTCACATACAGGTTTTTAAAGTAACTGAAACCAAGTTGTGATAATGCAGACTTGTGGATTTAGACCTGACAACCCCTTCAAAGGGAATCTCTCACAAGGTTTTTAACACCTAATCTGAGCGCAGCATAACATAGGGGAAGAGATCCTGATTCCAGCGATTGTCACATATTGGGCTGCTTAGTGTAGTTTTGATAACATCACTGGATAATCAGCAGGAGATTATCATTACAGGGCTACTCGTCATGCTGCAGGTAGTCCAGCATATTCATGAGTTCTGTATAATTGCTAGATCTGCAGCAGAGAAAACATTGATTTTATCACAATGAAAGCAAACAGCCCAGTAAGTGACACATCGCTGGAATCAGGGTATCTGTTTCTACTTTACGCTGCTCTCAGATGGGGGAGCAAAAACCTGCTGACAGATTCACTTTAAGGCTCTTTCAGCAGATAGATAGAATCATAGGTAGATGGCTAGATAGATAGAATCATAGATAGATAGATGGATATGTGACGCCCCTGAGGCTTCAGTCACCACAGGGACTGCACCTCACTTAAGGTGCAGTACTCATCCTGGATCCAGAGGAGGTCGGTACCAGTTCCACAACACAAACTCATATACACAACCAGGTTGCCCTCCCCATTGGGGACAAGGCTAGGGCCAGGTCTTAAGGTAGTCACCAAACATGGTGGGCATCCACCCACTAGTGACAGGGAACCGGGGGAGGAGCAGCCACCAGGGGGAGTTAGGAGCTTACACAACAGTTAGGGTGTTCACCAGCAGGAGAGAACAAGAGCGAGACCGGTGCGGTTCAGGTTGCAGAGCCTTAGGCTATGTGCGCACGTTGCGTACAGTCACTGCAGAAATTTCTGCAGCGATCTGAAGAGCACATGTGCGCTTTAAATCGCTGCAGAAATGTCCGTAGTGAAAAAAAAAAAGCCGATTCCATGCGCTCAGTCTGCAGCTCCTGCCATAGACAGAGAAGGAGCTGCCGGCAAAGCGCAGGAAAGAAGTGACATGTCACTTCTTAGAACGCAGCGCTTCGGCAGTAGCTGAAGCGCTGCACTCTAAAACGCCACGTGTGCACGGCCCCTGCACAATCTCCATAGACTGTGCAGGGGACGCATGACGCATGCAGTTAAGCTGCGCTACAAAGCGCAGCGTAACTGCATGTATTTACGCAACGTGCGCACATAGCCTTAGGGTGGAACAGACTTCACGTTGTATCACCAGAATCTGCAGAACAGGGGGATTGCATGTCCCTCTGACCACCATGAGATCCTGGAGCACAGTGCCACATAGGGTCCCGAGTCGTGATTACAGTCAAGCCCCACAGCGGCCCCGTGTCCCCTACACACGGGACAGGAGCTAACACTACATAAACCGGGGTCCCCAAGCAGCATCAGGCCACGGGGATCCATCTTCAAAGGTGCAAGAAGGAAGAGCCCATCGACCACCGTACCGGTTCTTACCTCCAACGGATCTGGGATCGGCTGGGGCCCATCATGGCTGGAACCACAGCAGCTGATTCAGCCTTTTGATTGCCGTCGCCCTGTGATTCGGCGCCAACGGCCACTACTCTCCTCATGATCCTCCCCGGGGCCCCGCTCCACCTGTGGAGAGCAGAACCATCCATGCTGCAACACCATCCGCCCCGGAGGACAGCGACAGAAGCGGCGGCTAATCCCTGGCCACGTACCACAGGTGGCGTCACAAGACTATCATCCTCATCATTCCCCCACCATCATGCAAATCCCCTTTTATTGTACATCTCAAGGTCACAAAGCCGGGCAGAGCCACCTGCGACATGCCTGACCCGACATCACCGGCCCGGCGACAAGTAACATTTAGCCCTGCCCCATGGGTGCTACATATAGATGAGAGACGGATAGCCAGAGGGACGGATAGCCTGAGGGATGGATGGACAGAGGGACGGATGGACAGAGGGATGGGTAGCCAGAGAGACAGATAAATGGTGGGGGGGATCCAAGCAGGTGGGAGGGAGATCACAGCAGGTGGGGGGATCACAGCAGGTGGGGGTGGATCACAGCAGGTGTGGGGGGGTCACAGCAGGTGGGGGGGTCACAGCTGGTGGGGGGTCAAAGCAGGAGGGGGGGGTCACAGCAGGTGTGGGGGGGTCACAGCAGGTGGGGGTCACATCAGGTGGGGGTGGGGTCACAGCAGGTGGGGGTGGGGGACACAGCAGGTAGGGGTGGGGGTCACAGAAGGTGGGGGGGTCACAGAAGGTGGGGAGATCACAGCAGATGGCGGAAGATGAGAGGTGGGGGAGGGGGCAGCAGATGAGGGAGGGGGGCAGCAGATGAGGGAGGGGGGAAGCGGCTGATGGGGAAGAGCGGTGGCAGATGGAGGGGAGGCAGCAGATGGGTTCAGTGCCGCTGGATCAGGGGCATTGACTGTTGCAGCCGGCGGCTGAAGGGTGGGGGCTGGGGCAATGGCGACGGCTGAAAGGAGACAGTGTCTTTAAACTTACCGATCACTCCCCTCATCCTCCACAGACGCCGGAGTGAAGCTGGGGAGAGCGGTCACCGGCCCCAGATCCACAGTGATTGGAGAAATCGGTCACAAGGCCGGTCTCTCCAATCAGAGCTGGGGGCGGGTGAAACTGAGGTCACCCAGCCAATGATCGGTGCTACAGCGGTGCTACGGCTGAAACATTACAGTGGCTGTGATTGGCTGAGTGGCGTTCGTTAGCTAATCACAGCCTCCTTAGGTCCAGGGAGGAGACACCACCCCTCCTGAGGTTAGGCAGAGGGCCCCTCCTCCCCGAATCGAAGATATTTGCAGCGATCGCAGTCTCCGTGGCCGCGATCTCGCCATGACGTACTGGGTATGTCATGGGTCCTTAAGTACCAGGGAGTCATGACGTACCCAGTACGTCATAGGTCGCTAAGGGGTTTTCCGGCTCTAGGGGCCTGCTCCCGCTTGGGGCACCTGTGCGACTGCAGGTGCTGTCAGTGCAACGTCCCCGCCCCCTGCCCATGGGGCCCGGTGAGCAGAGAAATGAAAGGGGAGGGGCCCGGACTGTCAGCGTGTCCGGGCCCCGCCTCCTGCTCACTGCACGACCAGCCCGCCCTGCAAAATGTACTGCCAATGCCCCCTGCCCATGGGGCCCGGTGAGCAGAGGAATGAAAGGTGTGTGGCCCGGGTGTCAGCGTTTACGGGCCCCCCTCCTGCCTCCTGCTCACTGCACGGCCCGCCCTGCGAAATGTACTGTCAATGCCCCCTGCCCCTGGGGCCCGGTGAGCAGAGGAATGAAAGGGGAGGGGTCTGTCAGCGTGTCCAGGCCCCCCCTCCTGCCTGCTGCTCACCGGGCCCAGTATAGGAGTCCCAGTAGTAATGCCCTGATGGTGGCCATATCCAGCAGTATGGGTGAGACCTTGTCTACCATTGTCTTATAGAATTCCCTAATGTACCCATAAGGACCAGGGCTTTGTGATTATGTACATTTTTTATTGTCCGAGCAGCATCCTCCCCCGTGACTCCCACGTTTAAGAATGTCCAGTGTTCTTCTGTCAGCTTAGATATATACACCTTAGTTAAAATATTATCACCAGGGATATCGCCCCTCCCGTCAGTTGAATAGAGATTCTTATAGTACGTTCCCAATATTTCTATTATTTTCCCAGGGTCATTGTGAAGCTCCCCATTGTGGTCCTTCATCTGTATAGGGCTTTGGGTATAAATCTGTTCCTTACTAAATTTGCCATCAGCTTTCTTGATTTATTCCCAAATCTATGCAAAGTGGTTTCCTGAGCAGACCTAAACAATTCCACCCTTTTTTCCGCCTACATATTGAAGGCCCTCTGTTCTGACTGCCATTCCTCCTGCGCTGGAAAGCTGTGTAGGCCTGTCTCACCCTAGCCGAGACCTCACTGGAGTGGGTCTGAATCTTATTTTTCAAACTGGAAACATGGGCAATTATTTTGCCTCTTATTACCGCTTTTGCTGTGTCCCAGAGCAATAAGGGAATATCCCCATGTTGACCATTGTGAAACAAAAACTCTGACCACCACTCCTTGAGCTTTAACACAAAGTCTTCATTATCATGATGAAAAGCCGGGTATCTCCACAAATAAGCCGAGCCCCCAGGGTGGATGTCCGCCATCTCCACTACCATCGGTGCATGATCAGATATCACCATGTCGTGTACAGAGGCAGAGCGGAGTCCGTGCATCACATTATTTAAAACAAAAAAACAGTTGATTTGAGACTACGAATCGTTTGCATAGGAAAGTGCGTATATTCCCTATCTTGGGGCTCCATATGTCGGCACACGTCATGAAGAGCCATGGCCTCCAGTAGGGGTTTGATGACTTTGTCCTGACTTCGCGGCGGATTAAATCTATTATCTGGGATTTTCTTATCTTCTGATGTCATAACCATGGAATTAAAGTCCCCTCCCACTATTGTGCTGGGGTGTAAGTGCTCAAGGAGTTTAGCTTCCAACTGATAAAAAAGTGGCTTATTTTCATTAGAGGCATAAACATTAAAAAGTTTATAAGGGCCCCCCGAAACCTCTATAGTGATAACATGTAGCCAGCTCTCTGTAACTCAATGTTGTAGTTTTCTGCTCACTAATGTGATAATCCCAGCTTTCTTTTTGATAGAAGGGGAGCCATGTGCATTACCCACCCAGATCCTACACATCCTTTGTATGTCCTGTTCCTCTAGATGCGTCTCTTGTATAAGCGCTATATCTAGTTTGAGGCGATTAAGATGGCGTAGGACTTTAAATCACTTCTGGGGAGACCAGAACCCTTTTACATTCCAGGTGACTATTCGCATGAATCAATTGTAAATAGTGTGCTTATATAAATCATAAAACTGTTATATTTCTTTACTGCTGCTGTCGGGTCATAACATTGTGAAGCCCCAGGGACATCGATCCAGCTTCAGGGACGCCACAGGGTCTTCTTTTTATATGGCAAACAGATATGTCAGATATTGTATATGTCATGACGCCACTCACGGCTTGCTGTCAGAGGTATGGATGACCGCCACTGCAGATTTTATGAGCATCTGAGGCTGATGGGGTCTGCAGTCAGATGGTGTGACCTTCCGTGAGTGAGGCAGGCCCCAGGGTCTCTGGTGTGTAGAATAACGGGTCCCAGAATAACTCAGGCAGAGTCCAAAAGTAATTTAACAGATTTTTACTCACTCAGGTGTTGCTGTGAGCTGACACGGACGTTGCTGAGATGAACCAGGTAGGACCAGGAGCTCCTTCAGGCCAGTCTGAGGGTAACAAGTTAGCTCGCCTTCCTAGCACTTCTGTGTTCGGATAACCCCCTGACCTGAAGTACCGTGCTGGTCTATCCAGGGAGTCGCTACTGCCTTTTTCTCTCCTTTTTGGACCGTTTGCCGGCAGCGTGGACCAGAAGAGATGGCTTCTGGCTCTGTCTCCTTATGGGTCCCTGCGTTGCTGCTGAGGCTCGGACTCTGTGTGGTTGGTGAGGTACTTGTAGTTCTCCTCACCAGCAGGTTTAGCAGATCGTTAAAACGGGGTCTGCTCTAGGGACCTGTTCCCCGTGTGGGAGACCTGGTTGCTATGTGTCTGTGCGTACACACCTCATTCTGGCCCTTGGGATTACCAGGAACCACTGTCCCAGCATGGGTGCAGTACTCAGTGGTGCCTGACCAGGTCAAGGGCGCCACAACATACCCTAGAGTAAACACCTAAAGGCTGCTTTACACGCAGCGACATCACTAGCAATGTCGCTCGTGAAAGCACCCGCCCATGTCGTTTATGCGTCATGGGCAAATTGCTGCCCGTGGCACACAATATCTCTAGGACGCGTCACACATACTTACCTTCCTAGCTATGTCGCTGTGGGCGGCGAACAACCTCTTTTTTAAGGGGGAGGTTCGTGCACCCTCACAGCAACGTCACACAGCGGCCCACCAATAGAAGTGAGGGGCGGAGACCAGCTGCATTAATGACACGCCCACCTCATTGCCGGCAGGACGCAGGTACGTTGTTGTTCGTCATTCCCGGGGTGTCACACGTAGCGATGTGTGCTGCCTCAGGAACGACAAACAACTTGCGTCCAGCACCAGCAACAATATTTGTGAAATGAACGACGTGTCAACGATCAACGAGGCCAGATGTGCGTCACGAATTCCGTGACCCCAACGATATCTCGTTAGCGATGTCATTGCGTGTAACAGGGCCTTAGGACTAGCCCATAGGCAACATTACAAATAGAAGGATTAACCTTCTCTTTTCTTCGTCCTACAGAATTTAACAATAGACAAAAGTGTCTTTTTAGAAACCACCTCCTCAATCTTTCCCTAACTCCAGACTTCACTTCTTCACTATCATTCCCATCCTCCCCCTAATGCCACCTTTTAAACTGCAAATTAGAAAGGACAGCATGTCACAGCAATGGAGGGGGAGAAATGAAGAGGAAAGAAAAAAAAAGGGGGAGGTGTATTAGGGAGAGGGAGGAAAGGAGGGGGGACGTGTATTGGGGGAGGGAAGAAAAGATAGGGGGGAGGTGTATTATCGGGAGGAAGGAAAGGATAGGGGGAGGTATATTGGGGAGGGAGGAAAGGATAGGGGGGAGGTGTATTTGGGGGAGAAGAGGATAAGGGTGGGTGTATAAAGGAGAGGAAGGAGAGGATACAGGGGGTATTGGGGGGAAGGAGAGGATAGGGGGTGTATTGGGGGAGGGAGGAGACGATAGGGGGGAGGTGTACTGGGGGAGGGAGGAGAGGATGGGTGAGAGTATTAGGGGGAGGAGGGGAACTCCTTAAACTGTACACATTACGAGCTCTTCCTTTAAGTCCACAGAGTCTCTGCAGTATGTTTTGAGGCTAATTGAGCTAGCCCCCAACCTTTTGAAAAGGAAAAAACAGTCCTGTATCTGAGATACCTCTCAGGCAGGTATACTCGGCTTGTGGTTCTGTCTTTGATCTTTCGGGCCGACCGGTGATGGTCTTCTAGATCAGTGGCCGTGTCTCTGGTTATTCTCCGGTGTGGGAGATTTTCTGGATCATTGAGAACTGCCCATTCGCTCGACGAAATCTTCTACTTCATATGGATTGGAGAACATATTGGAGGCGCCATCCTGGTGACGTATGATTAACACAGCAGGGAATCTCAGTTATAATCAACCTTATATTTTGTTTGAACAGGGCTGAGCATATGGGTGTGAACGCCCTGCGCTGTTTGGTGTCCTCCACTGAGAAGCCCTCAAACAACAGGATTCAGGTTCCATTCACTTCTATGGGGTGACTTGCTTTCTTATATGCCTGGATTATCTCCTGCTTGTTGGCCAAGTCCAGATATTTTGTTATGACTTGTCTTGGACGCCTGGTAGTATACCCCTCCGAGCTTCTCCTTGATGGACCGATACGGTGAACCCTTTCAATTCTCTTACCCACTGTGACTCCCAGGGCTTTAGATATGATTGATTCACATTGTCCTCGCAGCTCCTCATTTCAATATGATTCTGGGAAACCGACTATGTGTATATTGCTTCTTCTGGATCGGTTTTCCAAGTCATCAAAAAGGTCTCTTAAGATTATATTTTCTTTAGATAGGAACACTACCATTGTGTGACCAGAACTAAAGTTATCCTCCATGGTAGATAATCTGGTTTCTATAGCCGCCACTTGTTCCACTGTCTCATCAACTTGGTTTTGTAGCCACGGTGACTGTTTCTTTAAGTGGGATGGAGATGTCCGGCAGAAAGTTATTTGCCACTTCAGAGTCTAGGCGCTTATAGTCGATGCCTTCCACCGATTTAAATATGTCTGGAGTACCAGGAGTGCCACTGAAAGCTGCCATGTCCTCATCCTCTGCTTTCTGACCATTCTGGGGGGGCTTAAGAGATGCTGCCATATCTATGCCTTGCTGAATCTGTTGTCTGGGGTGTCCACTATCTTGGCGCCACTTCTCAGTAGGTAGTGTTCCATCAATGGGATGCTACTTATATTGGGCTCCTAAGCCTCTCAGCAGGTGGCCTGGTCTGCAGTGTTAGGCCCCTAAAGGGAGCTGTATCTTGTGTTGTATTAGTGTGAATTTATTTATTTAACACTCATCCCCGAGATCTCCACCATGCTGCTATAGATAGTTGTGTTTTACAATACTTTTGCTTGGAGCAATGCTCCAGTATCTCCACTTCTGAGGGGACCACCCCCTAGCTTATCTAGCCAGCAGCCTCTCTGACACACTGGGCTTCTCTGCAGAGTTATGTCTGACGTCGCCCTTATTTAGAGCTCTCTCCTGGTTCCCGCCATCTAGACAGTCGCTCCACCTCCTCAGAATTTGTGCTTTGTCCTACCGGAAAGCCTTCAGTTTTCAAGTGGCGACCATGGAGGGAAGATGAGGAGCTCAACTATGCCACCGGCGCCATCTTTGTCTCATGGCCTGATCTCTGTCTCCCGTGGGCCTCTTCACCGCTACTGCAGCAGGCTCCCCTGAGTAGAAAACCTCTGCCACACATTCCAGATTGTCAGGTGATTCGGTTGGGTGCTTCCTGGGCGAGTTAGTGCCCCCACATTGTAATTCTTGGCAATGGGTGACACAACCTGAGAGAAGTCCGACTTGCATGACCGGCACCGGAAGTCGTCGCTTGGCTTTTACATTTTGTAGGTCATTGGTGGCTTTAGTTAGAGCAGTTTCAGTTGAATGATTCGGTCGAAAGCCAACTTGTAACTGGACAAAGAGCGATCAGGAGTAAAGGTGGGGGAGCAATTCAAAATTGACATGCTGTTCCAGTAGTTTTGAGGCATAAGTGAGCAGTGATAGGGGGCGGTAGCTAGATACAGGGAATAGGTCAAGGGAGGGCTTTTTGAGGATGGATGGGATTGAGGCAAGTTTAAAGCAAGTGGTTGTGACAGAGTATAAAGGCCGCTTTACATGCTGCGATATCGTGACCGATATCGCTAGCGTGGGTACCCGCCCCCATCGGTTGTGTGACATGGGCAAATCGCTGCCCGTGGCGCACAACATCGCCCAGACCTGTCACACTACTTACTTGCCCTGCGACGTCGCTGTGACTGGCGAAACGCCTCCTTTCTAAGGGGGTGGTTTGTTCAGCGTCACAGCGACGTCACAGCTGCGTCACTGAACCGCCGCCCAATAGAAGCGGAGGGGCGGAGATGAGCGGGACGAACATCCAGCCCACCTCCTTCCTTCCGCATTGCGGGTGGGAGGCAGTTAAGGAGAGGTTCCTCATTCCTGCGGTGTCACACGTACCAACGTCTGAATGATGCCAAGCAACATTTTTTGGTAAAATAGAGACTATGACATCTAGGCAGGCTGTGCTGGAGGAAGCAGAGCATTGAGATTCCAAAATGGTTTCCAATATTACAAATGGGTTTCTGCACTGGACCATCACCTTTCTCATTATATACAGTGATGAGCAAAAGAGTAATTGAACTTTTGACTTTCAGGCTCCATATCTCACCATCCACTGCATCTTTGAGTGTGAGACTACCTTTATTTTATAGACAATCACTTTAGCTATCACATAAAATATTTTTGACTTGGAACTGTTTAGCATATGATTAGTTATGCAGATTTTTTTTCATGTCACTGTATTGTTACTGTTTTGCTCCAGGTGTTTTGAATTTTTTTTCTTCCAGTATACTACAAATTACAACCTATTCTCACATTCCCTAATAGCTCAATATTTTAGTAGGTGGATTTCCAAGTAAAAGGTAACTGGTTTCAATTGAGGAGCAGCCATAAAGAAGATTTCCCAGGAAAAGAGAAACAGCATCATCCAGATCATCAATAGTGAACGCTCAATCAAGAAAATTGCCAATCTGCATCATGTGAGTGCCATGACAATTGGAAGTATATGAAACTCAGTCCATGCATTCAAAAGCCAAGAGGTGGATGTCCAGGCAAAATATCGGAGTCAACAAGTCGGCTCATCACAAGGTCTATCATTTCTGTTGCGACCAGTAGAGGTGGCTCGTATGCTTCGTAATAGTGAGATCACAGATGTCCATGTAATCACCATGCGACGCATGTTACACAAGTTGGGAATGGTGGCCCAAAAAAAAGGTGAAGAAGCCTTGACATCAATATCATCATAAGAAGCGTCAACTCAAGATTGCAAAAAGTACAACAGTAGAAGATTAGAAATGGGTGATTTGGAGCGATGAGATGAAAGTCAATATACTAGGCTCTGATGAGTGCAAATGGGTCTGGAAGAAACAACTGAAAAAGGGGCTAACGAATCGAGAACGTAAAGGAAGTGTCAAGCTCGGTGGAGGAAGCCTGATGATATGGGGTTGCTTCACAGCCAAAGGCATTGGATACTTGATAAGGATCGATGGTGGTCTCCACGCTGAGCTATTTGTGAGTATCCTACAAGACAAGTTACTTCGTACACTTGAGTACTATAGGTATGAAAAGGACGACATAGTGTTCGACAACAACCCAAAGCATATATAAAAACTGAGTAATAAAATATTAATTTTTATTCAAATATTATTAAAATTGTTACAAATATAAAATTTCAATGAGAATTCCACATAAATACAACAGAGACATGAATGTGAGTTAACAAGCAAAGTAAAGGATTATTTTTAGAATAGAAAATTTTTATATTTTATAAAAAGGTACAAAATATATATAAATATAGAAAAATATATCCCTTATATATATAACAGTGATTTATAAATACTGTCACTGGTGCACATAATTATTCAAGGGCAAAATTCATATAAATAACATGGGGTGATTATAAATATGAAAAAATAAATTTATATATAATATCAAAGATTATTTGTAAAATGCATTATCTTAATTATATCTACAAATCTTTAAAAGACCAAATATACAAAGAATTAAACCATGCAATTAATAGCAGGTTAAAACATGTATTAATATATAACACCCATGAACAAAGAGCCCTATATTGCAGCCTTAAATGCTGATAGAAAGTGCCAAGTGCAATGCTCTAATCACTGATTATCACAAGCCTGTTAGTATTGCACGATGTGCCCAGTATAAGTTACTCCCTATTTAAAATGACGGACATCAGCCATATTCATTAGATAGTTATAGGAGGCATAAGAAACATACTGCACAATTTAAAAAGACTCACTCCACGTCCCGTTGGGGTGAATCTGACTGAGGGCATGCCCAAAAGGACTCAGGCACTGTTGAAAGCCAAAGGCAGATTTACAAAATACTATTTAATTTAGATTTTTAGGAATAAAACAGCAACAATACAGTGACATGACAATAATCAGCAAAACTAACTACACCATGTTCCAAATTATTATGCAAATGATATTTTTCTCTGATTTTCCTAAATGGTCGGTGCAAATGACAGTCAGTCTAATATAAGTCATCACCCGTTAGAGTATACATCGAATTTTATTGAAGAAACCTCCCAATGATAACAGTATAATCTTCAAAATTAAAAACACTCAAAATGCACTGTTCCAAATTATTAGGCATAGTAGAGTTTCTAAACATTTTATGAACTGAAAATGCTCATTTGTGGTATTTGCATCATTAGGAGGTCACATTCACTGAAATAAAAAGCTATTTAAATTCAAAAAATCTTAACAGTCAAGTTACATGTTAACATAGGAGACCGTCTTTGATATCACCTTCACAATTCTTGGATCCATCGAACTTGTGAGTTTTTCGAGAGTTCCTGCTTGAATTTCTTTGCATGTTGTCAGAATAGCCTCCCAGAGCTTGTGTTTTGATGTGAAGTGCTTCCCACCCTCACAGATCTTTTTCTTGATGATACTCCAAAGGTTTTCTATAGGATTGAGGTCAGGGGAAGATGGTGGCCACACCAAGAGTTTATCTCCTTTTATGCCCATAGCAGCCAATGACACATGGTATTCTTTGCAGCATGACATGGTGCATTGTCATACATGAAGATGATTTTGCTCCTGAAGGCATGTTTCTGCTTTTTGTACCATGGAAGAAAGTTGTCAGTCAGAAACTCTATATACTTTGTAGAGGTCATTTTCACACCTTCAGGAACCCTAAATGGGCCTACCAGATGTCTCCCCATGATTCCGGCCCAAAACATGACTCCTCCACCTCCTTGTTGACGTCGCAGCCTTATTAGGACATGGTGGCCATTCACCAACCATCCACTACTCCATCTATCTGGCCCATCCAGGGTTGCTCGACACTCATCAGTAAACAAGACTGGTTGAAAATTAGTCTTCATGTATGTCTGGGCCCACTGCAACTGTGGCGCCCTGGACTAAGCCAGGTCGTCACAGGTACTACAACACGACACCCCCACCCCGAGATAGGCACATCAGTCAGACACAAAATCCTTGTTGCCTCCCTCCAGGGGCTGATGTCCACACCAGGTGGGGTGGAGCCAGGCGGTTGGCCCCACCCATTGAGGAGTTCACAGTCCTGGAGGCAGGAAAAGGAAGTCAGCCAGAAGTGAGTAGGAGTCAGGAGAGGAGTGGAGTAGTAGTAGAGGAGCAAACTGACTGTGTCCGGGTACGTGGCCCGGGCACCAAGAGCAAGGTTGGCAGACGATGGTGGCCGTCTGCAGGAGAGGCAGATCAACACGGAACCGTAGGACCGGGGACGGGCGGTGGCCCGCCAGTACCAAACCGGGGAGCGAAGTGAAGCCAGCACAAACCGGCAGGGCCTGCAGACCCCGACCAGGCTTGGAGTCGCCGTTAAATAGGTCAAATCCGTCAGTGACCGGAACCCCAGGGGTTTCCTAACAGCCAAGACCCGATTGAAGGCAATAGTCCAACCAGCAAAAGGAAATACAGCTACCGCCACAGCTAGAGTTCCATGGGCCAGAGCCTGCGGGCAAAAGGGCTCCTCCGGCACATATACACGCTGGGGAGCGGGTTACCGGTAGTGCAGGGAAAGGCAGCCACCACCAACCATCCGGGAAAAACCACAGCAGCCGGCTGCAGGACCCGTCCATCCAGCCGTTTGGTAAACCAAAGACTTTGCATCCATTTGTGGCTGAGTGAGTACTACCGTGCCATCCGGCACCGCGCTGCGCAGTCCAAGCGACCCTGCACCTTGCCAACCCTGCCTCCCTGTCATCTCACCGGGCCCCGGGACCACCAACCCCTACCCACAGAGGGGAAAACAACATCCCAGCTGCTCCCTGCCATCGCTCCTGGGATCCCCGTCACCAGCAGCGGTGGTGCCCAACCTCACCACAACCCGTGGGTGGCGTCACGGACCAAATCCCCAAACCAAACTACCCCTTTCTCTCACGGGCGAGGAGCGCCGCTCGAGTCCCCGGATCCGGCCCACCGCTCGAGCCACTGAGCAGCAGCAGCAGCAGCGCCAGACCCGAGCGTGGTGAGCGCAGTGCCCCGCCGCCCGCGACAACTTGGCGTCACGAACAGGATCTTACCGTTCTACCGGCTGGTAGAAGTGCGCCTTGTGTCCCGCTGGCGGTGTCCGGCCGAAAAATTTCAGAATCCGCCATCTTGGGCGCAAAGATTTTCCCGCTCGAGCGTCTTCTCAAGCAGTGGAGGCGCGAAAGCCGAAGCCCCGCCCCTGAAGAGGAGGTGCTGAGAAAAGACCAAGGGGGGACGGATGGCGTCCGGCCGCATGTAATCCGAGGCCATAAAAGCAGGGACGCCAGGACTCTGCCGCCATTTGGTTCCTGGAAGATACTGATGCCAGTATGCACCGTCTGTCCGGTAACAACGCAGTCCCCGCGCCTGCACCTGGTACCGCAGCGTGGGTGGAGGTCCGGACCATTCAGCTGAGCAGCCGCCTGCATGTCCGAATGCAGCTCCTCCTGGAGGAGTGGGAGGCCGACATGGCGGACGTGGTGGCGGCCATACGGAGACGCGAGGTGGAGGAAGACTTGGAAGAGCGGGTAAGCTTCCCCAGCTACCCGTGTTGGCTGCTGCCGCCCTGCCACTAGGCTCGCTACCCCTACAACCGGTAGTGGAACCCTGCCCGTCTGCCCAGGCGGACCAGCCTGCAGCTGAAGCCCGCAGACGCCCCGAGCCACTTCCCTGGAAGCTCACGAAGGTCTCATCCGTCTGCGAAGACTTACCGGTGGCACCAGAAGTGACCGTGCCCAGTCCCGACCCGGCTCCGGTGATCCGTCCCATGCAGGAGGTGGCGGAGGTCAAGCGGGAGAGGACCCCTGTACCCATCCCCCACGCCTCGGCGGAGGCTGCGCCGGGTTGTTGCTGCGAGGCAGCGCCCCAGGCCATGTTACCGCGGGATCTTCCACCGAGGGCGCCAGTAGTAGGCAGTGTAGTGGAAGTCCCGCGGGGCCCGACCCGCACGCAGGGGCAAGCAGCTGCCCCTTATTGGGACAGGGAACCGACCCCGCTGGGCCGAGAGATTGCGGAGAGGGAGAAGCGGAAGGCTGAGCTGATAGCCCGCACAATCCAAGAAAAGGAGAACCTCCACAGAGCCACCTTCCGGGTATGGGGCCCAATCCACGAGGGGCAAGTAAGAAGATTTGACATCCGCCGGGGGTATGGATTTATTTTCGAGCTGGGCCTAGAGGCCGAGGTGTTTGTGGCCCGCCGGGACGTTAATGCCCATCTGCCAGAGGGCCACCCGGGCCGTAACTTGCTCCCAGGCGATCTTGTAACGTACACGCGGCACTGTGGAGAGAGGGGCTGGTTTGCCCTGGATGCCAAGTTGAGAGGAGGCCAGGAGGCCCAAGAACCGGCCCAGTCCCCTTCTCCAGCCTGCGGTGTAGACCTGAAGTAAGGCAGCGGTCCCTCCGTTGCACCGTTTTCCCCGTTGGGACCACCAGTACCGTTACCTGTTAAATGAAAGTAATCAACCGAAGTTTTTACCTGATTGGCACTGTGAGTAATCCGGCCGTTGCCGGCAAGTAGTCCCCGTAGGGACCCTTTGTACCGTTGCATAAGAAACTGCTTATGGACATGCCTGAGAACTTGCAGGGCACCCACAAACTGGTGGAAATGTAAATATGTTGGGCATGTTTCCGTTGCCGCCTCCGGAGAGGCTGATTTGGAGCATGGGCCTGGAGGAAAGAGATGGCCCAGGCCCGCCACTACCACAACCGGTGGCGATCCTCCGGGGGTCAGGGGTCCCCCATGGACGTGGGGGCCCCTGAAGTGACAGTCGGGTGCGAGACACCGTACCCGTTCCCGCTCGGGCAGCCTGGATCTGGACTGGGGTCAAGGGGTGCTGCCCACTTCTTAGGGGCAGCATCAGGGCCAGGTTGTTTGGGTGGGAGAGCGGAAGCTGACCGTTATTAATAAAAATGTGTTTGTAACGTTAAAGTAACGTGCCTCCCGTTAAGGGAAGATTTATAAATGTGCTTTTGCTGAATGTTTTCACATGTTTTATATCTTTTGTAGTTGAAAAATAAAACCGGTGATGGACAGGCAGCCCGCGGACAGTCTGCATTTAACCAAGGGGGAATGTGGCGCCCTGGACTAAGCCAGGTCGTCACAGGTACTACAACACGACACCCCCACCCCGAGATAGGCACATCAGTCAGACACAAAATCCTTGTTGCCTCCATCCAGGGGCTGATGTCCACACCAGGTGGGGTGGAGCCAGGCGGTTGGCCCCACCCAATGAGGAGTTCACAGTCCTGGAGACGGGAAAAGGAAGTCAGTCAGAAGTGAGTAGGAGTCAGGAGAGGAGTGAAGTAGTAGTAGAGGAGCAAACTGACTGTGTCCGGGTACGTGGCCCAGGCACCAAGAGCAAGGTTGGCAGAAGGTGGTGGCTGTCTGCAGGAGAGGCAGATCAACGTGGAACCGTAGGACCGGGGACGGGCGGTGGCCCGCCGGTACCGAACCGGGGAGCGAAGTGAAGTCAGCACAAACCGGCAGGGCCTGCGGCCTCGACCAGGCTTGGAGTCGCCGTTAAATAGGTCAAATCCGTCAGTGTCACGGACCAAATCCCCAAACCAAACTACCCCTTTCACTCACGGGCGAGGAGCGCCGCTCGAGTCCCCGGATCCGGCCCACCGCTCGAGCCGGACCCGAGCGTGGTGAGCGCAGCGCCCCGCTGCCCGTGACACAACCATTTCTGCTTGTGAGCACTGGTTAGGGGTGGCCGAATAATAGGTTTATGCACCACAGCAAGCCTTTGAAGGATCCTACACCTTGAAGTTCAAGGGACTCCAGAGGCACCAGCAGCTTCAAATATCTGTTTGCTGATTTGTAATGGCTTTTTAGCAACTGCTCTCTTAATCCGATGAACTTGCCTGGCAGAAACCTTCCTCATTCTGCCTTTATCAGCACAAACTCGTATGTGCTCTGAATCAGCCACAAATTTCTTCACAGTACGATGATCATGCTTAAGTTTTCGTGCAATATCTAATGTTTTCATCCCTTGTCCAAGACATTGCACTATTTGATGCTTTTCGGCAGCAGAGAGATCCTTTTTCTTTCCCATGTTGCTTGAAAACTGTGGCCTACTTAATATTGTGGAACATCCAGTTTTCCTTTTATTGGGCTCACCTAGCAAACTAATTATCACAGGTATCTGAGATTGAGTTCAGTGATCCAAAGAACCCTGAGACAAAATACCATCAATGAGTTTAATTGCAAAAAAATAAAAAATAAAAAAATAAATCGCTATCACAGTTAAATCCAATTTGCATAATAATTTGGAACATGGTGTATATGCTAGAGCTAGATAGTAGCAAGTCATATTTATGTATGAGATAGCCAAGATGATTGTGTAATTGTGTATAAAATGGAGGTACTCTCACGGTCAAAGCTGTAGTGGATGGGGAGATATGGAGCCTGAAAGTCAAAAGTTCAAAACATTGTGTTCTTTTTGCTTGTCACTGTAAAAACCAAGTGACTTGGTTTTCACACTTGATTTTTAAAAGTCGCCGGTCTGGCACAGAAAGCATTGGTTATGATTAAAACCATTTTGCAATCCCAAGGCACTTCATTCCCGCAGCTCTAGACGTGATAGTCTCAATTTTTGCCATTTACATCTGTAAGAAGCATTTCCTCCAGTCACGGGGCACATCAGCTTTCTATGCTTTTATTCAGTAGGTGTTGTGCCTGCACACAACACCTTCAGGTGAGCGCTGCCATCGATAGGTATTGCCCTATTGTCTGCGTGCTTTTTTCCTTTCTCAGAGCTTCTCAAGCAAGATTTTTTTTTAGCATTTGCTGCAAAATTTTTTTATCTGTAAGAATTGCAGTCCACTTTTATAAAGTAAGCCCTTGCAAAACACAGAGTGAAATTATACCTTTTTTTCAGTAGACTATGGGCATTGAAATTATATGGCAGCATGTTTTCAAGATTGGTACCACTGTCAGTTTTGCCATAACATATGGTCATTTTTTTACTCTATTGCTTCCAGGTACTTTTGTTGATAGCAGTTAATCATCCCTGCGACAGCCATATGGCAGGGAGTAAATGCTGCAGCGGCCAATACGTCAGAAATGTGCCTACAACACAACCAGATGAGCAATATGTACAGCAGGTGAAATAAGCTTTTGTATAAAGTATTAAATACATTTCAGGAACCGTGTTCAATACTTTTGTGACGCCCCTGGACTATCAGGTCGTCACAGGGTACTGCACAAGCTGCCCTTCCGTGCAGTATTCCAAGTCCCTCCTGGTTCTGGGTCCCTATCTTACGATGTTGCCTCCAATAGCAAATCAAATCCTACATACACACTGCACCACACCCACCAGGCACACCAGTGGACGGATTGAGTGGAATAGAGTCGCCCACCTGGGGGGTCAGGGAGGGGAGGTGAGGAGTGTAGTCAGTAGTTTGTTAGTGAGAGAGTGAGTGAGAGGAGGTTGGGAGTGGTGGCTCCCAGGAGAAGCTGTCTAGGTTGCAGACAGTGGTCCGGACCTAGAGGAGTCGGACCCCCGGTCGCAGGGGATTGCAGCTAGGAGCCTGGACCTGTCAAGGAGGACGGTCAGCAGCCTGGCACTGTCACTGGTCCGGGACCGAAGGCATGGCGGAGCACATGGACCCTAGGTCGGGGAGAAGCTTCAGGCAACCCGACAATTAACCTGAGGAGAACGGAGCCTTTATGATCTGTTCCCACCCGCTCCAGAATCGGGGCACTAGCACAACGAGGGGGATAGGGCCTTCCAAACAAACAGTCCAAGAAAATCCCAAGCGTGAGCCCTGAGAGCAGGCTCCCACACTTAGCCACAGTGGTGAGCGGGGTCCAGCAAGTTTCAGACTACTGGGCCATCACGTTGAAGTTAAACTTAGTGCCATGAGGCAGGTCACGGATCACCAGGCAACACTGTAGGGGACGGGACCTGGACGAGCTCCCCTCAAGCGGCAGCGATACCCCGAGATTTGGTTTACCCAGTTGTCAGCGTCTGCTTATTAACTGAGTGAGTACCAGAGTGATCCCTGCACCCTACGGCACCCCACCATGTCCCGGGGCCTACCCCTACCCGTGGAGGGCAATGACACCTTGCTGCCCCACTCCATCACCCCGGGTACTCCCATCGGCAGCGGCGGTATCCCTTCATTACCATACACCACGGGTGGCGTCACGAACTATACCTCCTCAGTAAATAACTTTTCCTCTTTTACGTTTAGAAGTGACCCCAAGCCCCCGGGTCCGGAGACCCTCAAGCCACAAGTCACCACACGGATCCGAGCGGTTCGATCCGCTGCAGGGGCGGCACACTTTTTCCTTGTGTCATTCCTCATTATTACACATAATTTATGGACATTTATCGATTTATTTCTTTGCCTGTGTGGATTGGATGGGATATTACTGACATCTAATTATGAGAAATTCATGTCAATAGCACCTTTAGAAATATATTTGCTTGCAAAATTGGTGACGTGTTCAATACTTATTTGACTTGCTGTATATTTTCACTGTTGCCTCTGTTTTATTTTTGTTGTCCAGTGCTACATAGATATATGGTTGCAAGTAAATAATGGCTAAATCAGTGGTAATCTGAGCACTGGGACATCCAACAATTGCCAGCACAAGATTTCCACTCCTTTGGTTTAAAGGGAACCTGTCAGGTGCAATATGCACCCAGAACCACGAGCAGTTCTGCATGTATATTGTTAATCCCTGCCTAACTGTCCCTGTATCTAGTAGCATAGATAAAGAGATGTTTACAAAAAGTATTTCTACAGTTTTCTATAAACTGTTACCTTTTATCATATGCTAATGAGCGCAGGGACTAGTCTCAAGGGTGCTAGTTCCTGCGCTCATTCCGTCCTCTTAGCATGGGCATTCTAACATGCTATTCAATGCAGCGTCATCAGCGGTGATGCATGTACCTGTGTCCGCTGTCACCACTGGTCCGAAGTCCCGGCACTAGACAGTTAGGCAGGAATTAACAATGTACACCCAGAACTGCTCATGGTTCTGGGTGCATATTGCACCTGACAGGTTAACTTTAATATAGCAACAGATGTGCATTTTTGCATCTTTGAAAGACTATGGGACTGATAAGACTAGCCAAACATTGTACTTTGAGTGCTAAAGAGTTTGGGTCTGCGACTTCATTAGAACAGTGGAAAAAGTGGAAAAATTGCGGCAAAAACTTTTTTCCCTAAACAACCTTATTCTGGAGCTACAGAATACGCTTCCCAAAATGTTGCCTTACTTTTGTACTATTTTAAAGAACTTAAGTTATATCAGACATTGAAACAAAAAAAAGAGCTGGCCCATTAATGGTAAGAAGTGTATGATGGCACAAAAAGTACTAAAAAGTTAATGTAATGTCTTCTAAGGCTGGATTCACATGAACGTATAGCATCCGATGCGAGTGCATCAGATGCAATATGCTAATGACCCTCGGCTCCAGCATGAACATACACTCCGATCCTGCAGCTGCAGAGGAGGGGGCGGGAGCTGCACAGGTGAGGTAAGGATTAATCTCCCCATTTTCTCCATTGTCAGCTGACGCAATTATTGCACTGCATTTGGATGTCATCCGAGTGCAGTCCAATGTTTCTCTTGCTCCCATAGACTTGTATGGGTGCGAGTGACACGGCTCTCGCTGACAATCGTAGCATGTTGTGACTTTTCTCTCATCCAGAATCTGGATGAGAAATAAGCTGACCATCTGCTCCCCCTCATTGAATAACATTGGTCAGAGTGCAATGCAAGCTTTTCTTGCATTGCACTCGTCCGATTCATACACTCGTGGGAGTGTACCCTAAGGCTGGTGTGCTGTTCCTACCTGTTTTCTATAAACTGTTACCTTTAATATTCATATAAGCTGTTATTTAATGTATGTTATTTATGCTGTTCATGCTTGTCCTCTGCTGTCACCTACTGGTCAGGCCCTTCTGTTCTCCTGTTTCTTTTCTAGTACAGCCCATGGGAGTGTCTACTGCCCTGTTTGTACCTCACTTCCTGGCATTCATTTTAGTTCTCAGCCAGTGCTCGTGAAAGTCACATCATCCTCATTTGGGCTGCAGACAGTAAAGTTTTTTGACCTTAGTGGCTCCAGAGACAAGCATCACAGAATTACTCACTGCCCTAGGTGCAAAGATGAGGCGACTGTCCTATTTCATGGTTTATGGACCTGTTCACATTTCCAATCCCTTTGGACTTGAATCACACAATGTGTCTTTGAGATTTGGAAACTCACAATCCGCCTGACACCCACTTTGGTCTTGTTCCATAAATGGGAGGAGAATGGTGAGGAAGGCAAGGCGAAATACCCACCTACACTGCTATATGTTATTCTGTTATCAGCTAAAAGGGCGATACTTAAAATGTGGCTCACTCCTAACATCCCCTCATTAGATGATATTATGACTCAGTTGAAACATCTACTGGTTTTAGAGAGGCTAGATGAAGAAGAAAAAAGAAAGGATTGGTAAATACTTTATTTAAAAAAATGGAAGAACTTTATATTAGTATATTATAGTCCAGATGAAAGAGCACAAATGATGAGACCGTTCCTTGACACAGTCTGGTACCATATGGAAAAAGTGCGAGTTACCTTGGGAGGCTTGGAAGTGGGAGAATCGGAGGGGGGGTTGATGGACTGGATCTGAGAGGGAGATAAGGGACTAGCCCATATGTATATCCTGTCATGTAATGTTTGATGCGTGAAGAATTGAGTACAAACTATAAGCTGTATTGAAGATGTTGAGTCACTGACATTTTTGTCTAAAGCTAATAAAGACAAATGATTTCACTATCTTACCGCTGAATTTCTATTTTCAAGTGCTTTCTCTATGTAGGGTTTTATTGCAGTGTTGAAAATTAATAAAAATGTATTTAAAAAAAAAAAAAGCCTCCTTCTCCTAGATAGAGCTGTCCTCTGGCTTTAGCACTATGAACCATTCCCTCTTGCTACAGATTCTCTCATCTCTTTGTATCAAAGACTTGGCACTATCCTGGATCACTTCATATCTAACAGACAGAACTTTTAGCATCTCCCTCTCTCACACTACCTCTTCATCTATCCATCAAAGTCAATGGTTGCTCATTATTCCCAGTTCCGCGTTCTCATTGCCTAGGGGTAATCCTTGTCTCTGTTTTCTCTTTCAAGCCACATATTTAAGCTTTTTCCACTTCTTGCTGACTCCAACTCAAAAATATTTCCTAGATCCATACATTCCTTGACCAAGAATCTTGAAAAACACAAGTGCATGCCCTCATAATATCCCGCCTTGGCTACTGCAACCTCCTGCTCTCTGGAATCCATTCTAACACTCTTACACCCCTACATTGCATCCTAAACTCTGCGGCCCGACTAATCCACCTGTCCCCCACTATTTCCCAGCCTCTTTTCTCTGCCAATCTCTTCACTGAATTCCCATTGCTCAAAGAATCTGTTTTAAAACACTAACCTTGACATACAAAGCCATCCGCAACCTTTCTCCTCCATATATCTGTGACCGAGTCTTCCAGTACTTACAAGCAACCTCTGATCTTAACAAGATTTCCTTTTATCCTCTCCTCTTATATCCTCTTCACACAATTGCATAGAAGATTTTTCCTATGCCTTCCCCATACTCTGAAGCTCTGTGCCCCAACATATCAGACTCTCACCCACTGTGGAAAACTTCAAAAGGAACTTGAAAACCCACCTCTACCAACAAGCCTACAATCTGCAGTAACCCTCAATCCCCTGTAAAACTACACGACTAGTTCTACCCTAAAACTGTATCCTCACCCTTCCTTTGTAGACTGTGAGCCCTCACAGACAGGGTCCTTTATCCTGCTGTACCTGAATGTGCCTTGCATTGTTCATGATTATTGTACTTATCTATGTATGCCCCTTTTCATATGTAAAGTGCCATGGAATAAATGGCGCTGTAATAATAATAATCTAATATATAAAGCTGAGTGTATTTGTGTGTGTGTGTATGTATGTCCGCTAAAGGAATCCGCTTCGTCGCATTTACAATCATGAAATTTTGCACAGACACCCCACGTGACTCAGGGAACATCATAGACTATGTTTGGGCGGGAAAATTTAACCCCGTGCTTTACACTTACTCTCCAAAAATCCTGCCTCTATTAAACTGAATGGAGGTGGGAGCTACAGGCTATAAATAGCAACTGTTAGTGGTTGCTATAGTAACAAAATAAACTGTTAGTATAAGAAGCTTATGTGTGAGGTAATAAGATGTCGGTGGTGAGACGGATAGAGAGAGACAGAAAGAGACAGATAGGCAGACAGACAGAGATAGCCCTGGAAAGAGACAGAGAGATAGACGGCCAAAGAGAGACCTGGAAAGAGACAGCCCTGGAAAGAGACAGCCGGTCAAAGAGACTGCCGGGCAAAGAGACTGCCGGGCAAAGAGACAGATTTGGAATAAGACAGCCCTGGAAAGAGATAGACCGGGGAAAGAGACAGACCGGGAAAGAGACAGACGGGGAAAGAGTCAACCCTGGAAAGAGACAGCCGGGCAAAGAGACAGACTTAGAAAGAGACAGACCTAGAAAGAGACAGCCTGGGCAAAGAGACAGCCCGGGCAAAGAGACAGTCCGGGCAAAGAGACAGCCAGGCAAAGAGACTGCCAGGCAAAGAGACAGCCGGGCAAAGAGACAGCTGGGCAAAGAGACAGCTGGGCAAAGAGACAGCCATGGAAAGAGACAGACCAGGCAAAGAGACAGCCCTGGAAAGAGACAGCCCTGGAAAGAGACAGCCCTGGAAAGAGACAGCCCTGGAAAGAGACAGACAGGGCAAAGAGACAGACAGGGCAAAGAGACAGACAGGGCAAAGAGACAGACCGGGCAAAGAGACAGACGGGCAAAGAAAGAAACAGACAGACACAAACATAGAGACAGACACAGAGATAGAGACAGACAGACAAGGAAAGAGACAGACAGAGAGACAGACAGCGACACACAGACAGAGACTGGGAGAGAGACAGAGAGACAGTTACTATGCCGGGCAACGCTGGGTACTGCAGCTTATAATAATAATAATAAGAATGATAATAAATAATAATAATATATGTCGCGGGCGGAAGAGGGGACGCTGCGCTCACCCACTGCTCGGGTCCGGCTACTGCTGCTGCTGCTGCTCGGTGGTGGCTTGAGCAGTGGGCCGGATCCCGGGGACTCGAGCGGCGTTCCTCGCCCGTGAGTGAAAAGGGGAATGGTTTTGGGATTTATTGTCCGTGACGCCACCCACGGTTGTGGTGAGGTTTTGACACCACTGCTGCTCTGGATGGGGATCCCGGGAGCGATGACTGGGAGCAGCTTGGATGTTGGTTCTCCCCTCCGTGGGCAGGGGGTTGGTTGTCCCGGGGCCCGGTGAAGGAGGTAGGGATGACTGGCAGGCGGGTTACGGGGCCTGACGAGGTGCAGGGTCGCGGGGGCAGCGCTGTGCCGCACGGCACGGTAGTACTCACTCAGTCAATCACGAAGACACAGTCCTTGGTAAAACACACGGCTGGATGGACGTAGCCCACTGACGGCTGCGGTGGTTTCTGCTCCCGGTAAGTTGATGGTGACTGCCTTTCCCTGCACCTGTGTAGTGTGTACGGTTCCAATGGGTTCCCACCGGTAACCCGCTCCCCAGCTTGGATGGGTGCTGAAGGAGCCCCTTTTGCCCACAGGCTCTGGCCCTGGGAACTTTAGCCTTGGCGGTGACTGTGTTTCCCTTCACGGTTTGAGCTGTCACCTTCTATCGGGACTTGACTGCTGGGAAACCCAGGAGGTTCCCTTCGCTAACGGATTTGACAAATTGGATGGCGACTCCTAGCCTTGTCGGGGTCCGTAAGCCCTGCCGGATGGTGCTGGCTTCTCTTTGCTCGCCGGTCCGGTACCGCCGGGCCACCGCCCGTCCACGGTCCTTTCGGTTCGCTCCAATCGGCCTCTCCTGCAGATGGTCACCACCGTCTGCCAACCTTGCTGTACCGTCCGGGCCACACACCCGGACGCCGTCGGACAGTTGCTCTCTTGCCACTTCACTCCTCTCACTTCAAACTCTCCTCTCAACTCCTTCCTTTTCCCGCCTCCAGGACTGTGTACTCCTCGGTGGGTGGGACCAACCGCCTGGCCCACCCCCCTGGTGTGGACATCAGCCCCTGGAGGAAGGCAACAAGGATTTTGTGTTTGGGTTTGGTGTGCCTAACAGGGGTGTGGGGTGTGTTGGTGTTGTTCTGTGACGACCTGGCTTGTCCAGGGCGCCACATATACATCACACAAATAGCTCATCCTACTCTAGGATTACCGTATTTTTCGCTTTATAAAACGCACTTTTCCTCCCAAAAATTTGAGAAGAAAATGGGGGGTGCATCTTATAAAGCGAATATAGCAGTACCTGGGGGTCCTGTCTGTGCGGTGATCGGGCGGCCGGGTGCCTGTGGCTGCGTGCAAGCGGCCGGGTACCTGTGCTTGTGTGCGGTGGCAGCCGGGTACCTGTGGCTGTGTGCGGGCTGCAGTCGGGTGCTGTGTGCTGGCTGCGGCCGGCGGCCGGGTGCTGTGTGCGGCCGGCGGCTGGGTGCTGTGTGCGGGCAGCGGCCGGGTGCTGTTTCGGGCACGGCCGGGCGCTGTGTGCGGGCGGCGGGCGGCGGCTGGGTGCTGTGTGCGGGCAGCGGCCGGGTGCTGTGTGCGGGCAGTGGCCGGCAGCCGGGTGCTGTGTGCGGGCGGCGGCTGGGTGCTGTGTTCAGGCAGCGGCCGGGGGCCGGGTGCTGTGTGTGGGTGGTGGTCGGGTGCCTGTGCAGGCGGCAGATGGCTGCCACCCGCACGCAAGCACAGGTACCCGGCAGCTTGCAAGCAGGGTGGGCGGGCAGCCTGCTGGCTGCCACTCTGTGCATGCGGGGTGGGCGGCTGTACAGCAAGTTACCCAGTTTGTCCGCGGTCCCAGTTTCAAAAGATGCCAGCGGGCGCGTGCGCAGATGGAGCTCTTGAATGAGAGCTCCATCTACGCACGCGCTCCCCGGGAATCAGCGCGTGCGCAGATCGAGCCCTTGGATGAGAGCTCCATCTGCGCAGGCGCCATTATTTGAACCGGGACCGCAGACACTGGGACACTCACTGCACCGGCCTGCTGCATGACTCACCCGCCGTCGCCGACGCTGCTGCTGCCGCCACCAACATGGGCCCCGCAGCTCCTGCCACCACGGGTCCTCCGGCTCCTGCCACCCCGGACGCCACCTGCCACCACGGACCCCGCTGCCACTGACCCGCCGTGCCTGCCAGCACAACCTCTGCCTCCGGTGACCCCCGCTTCACCACCACTGCTGCCCCCCTCTGGTAAGAGAACACCGGATTATAAGACGGACCCCGTTTTTCTTTTTTTTACCTTTTTTTATGTCTAAGTTTGGGGTGCGTCTTATAATCCGGTGCGTCTTATAAAGCGGAAAATACGGTATATCAATACTTAGTGCAAAATACTATCTTCATTTATATGTTTCATTCTCTAGAACAAGAATAACATAAAAAAAAAGTGCTCATTGAAGTTTTTTAGCTTTTATCTCACATATATTTTTCTCCTATTTTATGAATTCTCCGTCAAGATCTGCATTTAAATCGGACATTTGCTTTTTTAGATAATTGTTGCTTCAAAGAAGTCTGTGTTCCTTCTATTTTTATATCCAAAGGGTACAAGGTCTCTTACTTATGTGCCATAAGGAGTTCCATAAATTCCCTACAGCAGTTACTGGCCAATTGTTCCCATTTTTCCCTTAAAGGTATGATGTTCAATTTCAAAGGATGGGAAAACCTGAACCCTTAGGCCTCTAGGGATTAGACCTTTTTCTATATATTTCGCAAGGATGGCTATATTCCACCATATCTTTGTTCTTTTGTTAAGTAGCTCTTTTAGTTGCACAATGGATTTATGTGTATCTCCTCTTTTTCCTGCCAAGGATACACCAGGATCATCATTAAACACCACATTTAGTTGATTGAGCTTCATCTGTTCATGGGCTTTGTAATCCATATCAAGCCTGGAGCTTGTTGCTGTGAGAGACACAGAAATGATTAATATTCTAAAATTATACCAGACAATTATTATCAAAATTTCATCCATGTATTATGAGACGCAGCGACTCTTTTAAATAATGCAAGCGGCTTGCACTGGGCTGAGCACTGAGTGTACCGGAGCACAGCGATGCTCGCTCATGAGGTCAACATACGTAAGCCCGAACTGCAAACTATGTTTTTTTGGTAAAGTTTGTGTTTGTTATGAACACTGATGCTCACACAAGTGTTTTGCGTACTTAAAGCACACTAACTTTTTTTTGAAAAGTCTGTGTTTGTTTCAAAGACTGATCCTAAAGGGGTTCATCTCTATTCACAATCTCTACTTTTGTGTCTGGGTGTGTATTTGCTAATAGGTTTGACAGAGCATGTTTATATAGACTGTGCATGTATGATACAGATTATATACATCACACAGATGGCTCATCCACCTATAGGATTCTATCAATAGTTAGTACAAAATACCAGCTGAAGAAGCATTTGTGAAACGTGCGTTGGGGTCACACACTGAACACTATCACACAATGGGTAATTATTTATATACTTATTGTATTTATGATTCGGACAACCACAATTATGATTGATTAAATTATAACTGGTTTATTGTCTTTTTAATTGACATATAGATGAGGGTAGAAACCTAAAGCCTACTTAGCAGTATACTTATGCTGTCTTGTATTGAGACAGGTTTTTCTTACATACGAATGTTCTAACATATAATTCCCCTATGTGCACTAGCACTTTCTTTTGTTATTGTTGTTTTAGTGAATGAAACAAATAAATGCAGATAGTATTTTGCACTAAGTATTGATATAATCCTATAGGTGGATGAGCTGTTTGTGTGATGTATATATGGTAATCTGTATCCTACATGCATAGTCTACATGAACATACTTAGCCCAATCTATAGCAAATATGCACCCAGACACCAAAATAGTGGTTGTGACATAGTATCACTCTTACTGGGATTATCCAGTTTAATATTGTCATGTTTTTATGTAGAATGTTTAAATAAAGTTTGTTCATTTTATATCATACGGTAGTTATAATGACTCATTGTTCTTCTTTTCTTCTAATTGTTTAAATGAGTCGATATGTCTCATAAAACGTGGCTGAAATTTTGAAAATGATTGGCTTGAACTATATGAGAATATAAATTAAATAAATATATCTCTTCTGAATACTTGTTCTTAGCCATTCTCGTTATAGTTCAGGTCATCCAAACCTTTTATGTTGTACAACTTCCTAGTTTCTGCACGACCACATCTCTTCTGCTGAGCTCCAGCAGAGCTCAACATTGGAGAATTGGTGTGAAGGACCGTGCTAATGTCATGATCTTGGGACCATACTGGGCGGAGCTCAGCAGAGAAGTGAAACTGAAGGACCTGTGGTAATCAGCAGAAGAGAAGTGGTTGTGCAGGACATGTGCTGATAACACGGTCATGTGACCCTAATGGGAGGAGCTCAGCAGAGAAATGATGTTGAAGGACCTGTGGTGTAATCAATTACAATGCGGTGCATGACTAAGTTGAAAAAAGTATCATGCCTGAATTTGAGTGACAGTGACTGAACCCAGTAAGAGCACCGCCCCTATGACTGAAACCTATTCTCCTAATCATTCTCCTAATCATATAAGATCTTTTTTTAAGATAAATACATTTTTTTAGACCCTGTTACTGATACACATTACATCATTTAAAACACACTGGCGTGGTTTAATATAAAAAAAGACATGACAGGTTCCCTTTAAATATGGTTTTCATAGTAGGTTTTTTATATAAATTTATATGTTTAGATTGTAGAAAATCTAATTATGTTTTTGTTGCCTATATTTGTCCTTTTCTGCACAATTAACACTGAAAGTGAATGTTCTTCCATTCTTGACTTCCAATCTTTATGCAGCCTGCACTCTGCAGACGTGTATCCGTCATCTAAAGGAGGCAGATTTTACGTGGTTTAATTTACTTTGTTTCTGTGCATTGTGACTTTAGTTATTCACACTACTATTTCTTCGGAAGGCCGCTCATTTCCTTTAATTATTTCTTATATTGCAGGTCAGTACTATTAACATAAAGAAAAATCAACTGCAATGTCACTTAAAGCAAGAGTTGTGTTATTTCTGAAAGCAATACATGCATGGGTAATTCATGAACAGGGTTCAAAGTGGCTGTGGATGCATTTAAAGATATATTGTCATAAGTTATTTGTACTGGAGATAGTATTTTAAATGGGATAATAGGTTGGACGTTTAGTCATAATTATGTTTTAAAAAAAACAAAATAAACACAAGTCCATTGATTTCAACCTATAATCCTAACGTATTGAACCAGAGGAAGACAAAAACCCTACCAGGCAGATGCTAAGAGACTCGGGTAAAATTCCTTCCTGACTCCCAAGCATCATTATACTGTGCTTCTCTGAATCAACGTCCCATTTCAGAAATCAAGTACCCAAAACCCATGATATCATGTTTTATTGTTCAAGAAAAACAAAAAGTAAAGGCGCTCCTGTGTTACTCTGTAACTCTTAGGTATAAGGTGCAATGGTATTCCACTCACCTCTTCCCATTGTGCTTACAGGCACAACTCTGGAACAAAGCTTAGTTGTTGTGTCCTTTAAATCTCCGTTTCCCCGCGAGGCCAGTCCAGTGGAGAGTGATCCCCGAAGACTGGTGATGTTGACCACCGCTGCCCAATTGATAGCGCAGCGTGAGGACCTCAGTCGGGCTGGCAGACTCAGGATCACGCTGCTGCATCAGCCGCCCGCTCCCAATCACTGGTAGCTAATAGCAGACAAGTTCATGAAAAAAGCAGGGGGTAGTCTGGGTGCTGCACTGATCCGAACCACACCGGACAATGGAGTTTAACCCTTTATTGGGTTAAACTCCATTCTCTGGTGTGGTTCAGATCAGTGCAGCGCCCAGACTACTTATTTTTTCATGTACTTATTGTTCAAGAAAGACATCCAGACATTTCTCACACATACTTAATGAATTGTGTGGAATGATAGACCTGAAAATTATGATACTATGGGGGTTTTTTGCTCACTGTTTCATTTTCTCTTAAACCGGCCTTCTATATACATAGAGTTATTCTGGTTATTTCACAGAATCTGCTTTAATAGCTTTTCATAAAGCAAAAATTATATAGAGAAATTCATTAATATATTTTCTTCTGTTCTTTGGACTGTAAAATAAAAATAAAAATAAAAATGGATAGTTGAACAACATTTTTGCACCTGTGTTTTACACACATTTTTTTTTTTAACAAAGTTGGTGAGGCTGTGTAGAGAGGGTCCATGGTGAACACAGCACTCAGTGATCGTACATGAATTTCAATATTCAGCACCAATAAGTATTTATATTTGACCATTGATTTATAGTGATACAATGAGATAAATGTTAATCCTTCCACAAGAAAAAAAATAATAATTAAATTCCTAATTCTTTGAGATAGTCAACACTGTAAGTCTGGACAAGAGAAAAACATGTCTCAAAAATGTGCCTATTTTTTAATAGTACAATAATTCCCAATGGTACAATGAAATGTGGTAATTTATCGATAACATAATTCAAGTAATGAATCTGGTGCTATATTTCACGACAAATTATGCATGTCCAAATGTAGTCACTGTGGATCTCTCATCCAAAGAAAATATGTTTTCTCTGTAAAGTCATGGTTCAGTCTTTGATTCATTTATTGCTATAGTATAAGTGAACCATCCAACAGACATTATATACATTAATGACATGGACAAACTATTGCACAGAGTACCCTCTAAAAGTCAATTGTTTAGTGTTTGCCACAAGCTTATCATGAGCTGACATAAGAGGGGGTGCAATGATCATGGTCATGGCTGTGCGACTGGGCCTGTGGAAAAGGGGACCCTCCGGGGCTGTAGCTATGTGAAAATGGAGGATGCGTCTCCACTTGAAAGCTATTGCAGAGCAGAGAGCCACAGGCTCAGTGCCCCGTACTTACTCCACAGCCAGAGGTTCATCAAAGGCCCACAGCTACAGAGCATGGCAGCTGACACATTCACACCAATTACATTGCACCGTCTACACAGGTAGATAGATGAAGACCGAGCAGCTTGGCTAGGAGAGGAAACAGGGAGATACTTGGTTGATTTTTTTTAATAGTGTGAGGGCACTGGGAGGGGAGACTGCAGCTGCACAATGGGTGCATTACTTTGAGATGGGGCCACATACGGGAATAGTATTAATTTATGGGGGCCAAACAGGTGGATATTATTAACCCATTCGTGACATTGGATGTATCAGTACGTCCAAGGTCATGTCTGTCCCTTTTATACGAGGGGGGTGCGAGGGGTTCAGTTTGTAAAATGTGGTCACTTATGGGGGATTTCTGCTGCTCTGGCACCTTAGGGGGTTTTGCCAATGTAATATGCCACACGCAAACCATTACACCAATCTGCACAATAATATGGCACTCCTTTCTATTTGAGCTTTGCACTGTGCCTGAAAATAGTTCCGGATTACATTTAGACTGATATCGGCAAACTCAGTAGAAAGTACACAACAAACTGTGTGGTCCTTTTTTTTTTTTTTTCTTTTTAGCTCTTTTAAAAATTGAAAATTTGGGGCTAAAACAACAAAGTGAAAAAATATAATTACTCTGCTCAATGATATAAAATTCTGTAGAACACATGTGGTGTCAATATGCTCACTGCACCCCTAGATGATTCATTGAGGTGTGTAGTTTGTAAATTGGGATCATTTATGTGGGTTCGACCAATGTGACAGGGCACCACCAAACCATTCCACCTAAATCTGAACTCAAATATGGCACCCCTTCCCTTCTGAGCTTTGCACTGTGCCTCAAAAGTAGTTTTCGACCACATATAGGATATTGGCGAACTCAGGAGAAATTGTGTAACAAATTGCTTGGTCCATTTCTCCTTTTTGAAAATTAAAAGTTTGGGGTCAAAGCAATATTTTAGTTCAAAAATTGGTAATTTTGTATTTTCAAAGCCCAATGTTATAAAATTCCATGAATCACCAGAGGATTAAAATTGCTTACTACAGCCCTAGATAAATTCCTTGAGAGGTGTAGTTTACAGAATGGTATATTTTCTCCTCTAAGGCTATGACCGGACTTTGCGTTGTGCTACTTGCAGTTCAGAACGCACATTTTGGCATTGATTGATTTAGCCAAAGTTGCCTTTTAAAGAAATTTAGCGCTAAAAACGCATGCGTATTTACTGCGTTTTCATCGCTTTTTACATGCTTTTTCCCTTGCGTTTTGACAAATGCGTTTTGAACATCAAGACACTGCTAAATAAAGATTAAATAGTCAAAAAGAATGAAAAAAGGGGAAAAAAAGGAACACATAATTTTTGATTTAATAAAGAAAATAGTATTATTTCATGAAATTATAGCGGTTTTATAATATTTATTGCTAAAATAGCAATAAAATCATAATTTTCTTTAATTTCCTTGTCGGACTATGTGTGTGTGTAAAGGGACATATTATTCCATTATTTTAATGTCTGAAAAGCATGCATTTTTAAGTAAAAAACGCAGTGTTTCTGCACCAAAAAAGCATGTAAAACGCTGGAATTTTGATGTTTGTTGCTTTTTGATACTTCTCATTGACTTCAATGTTAGCAAAATGCTGCAGAAATGGCAAAAACAATTGACATGCTGCTTTTTTGAACGCATGGTTTTTGCCACAAATTATGCAAATTAAACGCAGCGTTTTGAAACACAAAGTGCGGTCAGGAAATCTTCATTTTCCATAGACTATCATGGAAAATCAAAACGCACGCCTTTTGGCATGAAAACGCTGCTGCTCAAAACGCTGCTGAAACGCAGGTGAAAACGCAAAGTGCGGTCATAGCCTTACTCTTGTGAAAATGAAAACAATTGGGGTTAAAGCAACATTTTTGTGGTAAAAAATATTTTTTCATTTTCCCGCCTAAATGTTATAAAATTCTGCAAGCACAAGGGGCTCACCTCACTTCTAGATAAAATCATTGAGGGGTGTAGTTTCCAAAATGGGGTGACTTGTGGGGGGCTTTCACTATTTATAGGCACATCAGGGTCTCTCCAAATGCTATCTATTCCAGCCAATTTTGTGCTCCAAAAGTTCTGCGTTGGATTTTGATCCCCTTAT
Source organism: Anomaloglossus baeobatrachus (assembly GCF_048569485.1). Lineage (NCBI taxonomy): Eukaryota > Metazoa > Chordata > Amphibia > Anura > Aromobatidae > Anomaloglossus > Anomaloglossus baeobatrachus. The sequence continues at coordinate 782,315,415 of NC_134353.1, forward strand.
AAATATATGGAGGCCAGAATCTGGTGATTAAAAATGGTGGTAGAAGGGATAGGGGGATGGGAGCAAGCGCACTTTACTTACTGAGGCTCCGACATGGCTGTACACTGCTCCGACGGCCACCCATTTACTTTTGATGGTGTGCATTATGTTCATCTCAAATGCACTACTTTCCCCGCCCACTCGCATCTGTTATTGGTGACAGTCAGAGGCGCCTCTATCCTGAGTGTCAGCGTGTCAGCTGACTGCTTCCACAGGCGCTGTCTGCATCTATCGTAGTCTAAAAATAAATAAATAATAAAATTGGTGTAGGGTCCCCCCATATTACAGTGCCTTGCGAAAGTATTCGGCCCCTTGAATTTTTCAACCTTTTCCCACATTTCAGGTTTAAAACATAAAGATACAAATTAAAATTTTATGGTGAAGAATCAACAAGTGGGACACAATTGTGAATTTGAACAAAATGTATTGCTTATTTTAAACTTTAGTAAAAAATAATAAACTGAAAATTGGGGCATGCAATATTATTCGTCCCCTTTTACTTTCAGTTAAGCAAACTCACTCCAGAAGTTCATTGAGGATATTTGAGTGATCCAATGTTGTCCTAAATGACTGATGATGATAAATATAAGCCACCTGTGTGTAATCAATTCTCTGTATAAATGCATCTGCTCTGTGATGCTCTCTGTGCTTTAAACAGAACACTGAGACTATCATGAGGACCAAGGAACACAACAGGCTGGTCCGTGATACTGTTGTGGAGAAGTTTAAAGCCGGATTTAGTTACAAAAAAGATTTCCACAACTTTAAACATCCCAAGAAGCACTGTGCAAGTGATCATATTGAAATGAAAGGAGTATCATACCACTGCAAATCTACCAAGACCCTGCCGTCCCTCAAAAATTTAATCTCAGACAAGGAAAAGACTGATCAGAGATGCAGCCAAGAGGCCCATGATCACTCTGGATGAACTGCATAGATCTAAAGCTGAGGTGGGAGAGTCTGTCTATAGGACAACAATCAGTCGTATACTGCACAAATCTGGCCTTTATGGAAAAGTGGCAACAAGAAAGACATTTCTCAAAGATATTCATAAAAAGTGTCGTTTAAAGTTTGCCACAAACACCAAACATGTGGAAGAAGGTGCTCTGTTCAGATGAAACCAAAATCAAACTTTTCGCACAATGCCAAATGATATGTTTGGCGTAAAAGCAGCACAGCTCATCACCCTGAACACACCATCACTGTCAAACATGGTGGTGGCGGCATCGTGGTTTGAGCCTACTTTTCTTCAGCAGGGACAGGGAAGATGGTTAAAATTGATGGGAAGATGGATGGAGCCAAATACAGGACCATTCTTGAAGAAAACCTGTTGGAGTCTGCAAAAGACCTAAGATGGGGACGGAGAATTGTCTTCCAACAAGACAATGATGCAAAACAAAAGCAAAATCTACAATGGAATGGTTAACAAATAAACGTATCCAGGTGTTAGAATGGCTAAGTCAAAGTCCAGACCTGAATCCAATTGAGAATCTGTGGAAAGAGCTGAAAACTGCTGTTCACAAACGCTCTCCATCCAACTTCACTCAGCTCGAGCTGTTTGCAAAGGAAGAATGGGCAAGAATTTCAGTCTCTCGATGTGCAAAACTGATAGAGACATACCCCAAGCGATTTGCAGCTGTAATCGCAGCAAAAGGTAGCGCTACAAAGTATTAACTTAAAGGGGGCGAATAATATTGCACGCCCCAATTTTCAGTTTATTATTTTTTATAAAAGTTTAAAATAAGCAATAAATTTCGTTCAACTTCACAATAGTGTCCCACTTGTTGTTGATTCTTCACCATAAAATTTAAATTTTTTATCTTTATTTTTGAAGCCTGAAATGTGGGAAAAGGTTGAAAAATTCAAAGGGGCCGAATACTTACGCAAGGCACTGTATAATACCCAGCACAGATAAATCCCATGGCTACAGACTGCAGCTTCCACCCGTGCGCTTATCTTGGCTGAGTATCAAAATAAGAGGAACCACATTCGGGTCTTTTTTTTAATTATTTAAATAAATAATATAAAAAACCGACATGTGGCCCCCTTCAATTTTGATACCCGGCCATGATAAACCCCGACAGCTGGGGGCTTGTATTCTCAGGATGGGGAAACTCATGCTTATTGGGCCACCCCCAGCCTAAAAATAGCAGCCTGCAGCCACCTCAAAATTGTTGCATCCCGTAGATGCAACATTCCTGGCGCTTTACTCGGCTCTTACTGATTGCCCGGGTGTGGTGGCAATCAGGATAACAAGGGGTTAATGACAGCACACAACTGTCATCAAGCCCAAAATTAGTGATGGGTATGGGTCTATGAGATCCCCATCACTAATCCTATAAGTAAAAAGAAATATACACAAAAACAGAGAAAAATCTTTTATTTGAAATAAAATACAGCACCCTTTTGCTCCTCTTTATTAATCCCAAAAAGACCCTTGAAGTTCCGCCGTAATCTACCAAACGTCCCATGACCGTCCTGGCTCTGCTACATTCGAGCCTGGAGAGACTGAAAACATGTTCAATCTTTCGAGGCTCTGGGAAACACTGACAAGGGGGACCCAGCTGGCACCAGTGACGTCAGGGTCATGTGAAAAAGGCTTTGCCTTATAATCAATTTTTAAGATTGAAAAGAATAAATACTGACATAGATAAATACAGTCATATGAAAAAGTTTGGGCACCCCTATGTTACGAGGGGGACCCGGGGAAGCGTGCCAAGATGGGAAATGGACTGCTTCCGCCGGTCAAGGTCCACTGTGCGGTGTAAGGGACCGCCGCTATGGTGGGTGAAGAGTGAGCGGGTTGCTGCTAGCGATCGTCTGGAATGTCACAGACGATCTATGTACACCGATCTGCCCTAACCCGTGAGGGTTGTATGGCACAGATCTCACGGCTCGGTGTACCTGTTGCACGGGGAAGCACAGAGGTGCCCACGCACGTGTGCCAGTGGAAGTCACGAGAATATGGCACGAGGGTAGCACAGAGGTGCCCACGCACGTGTGCTTTCAATAACCAGGTGAGTCCAATGGAGACTTGAGGAGCTCACCTGGGACAGGAACACAGCCTGTTGACGGGGGTACTGCCGGAGCAGCAAGGCAGGAACACGGCCTGCAAACGAGGTACTGCCGGAGCAGCAAGGGCCAAGCCCACAAGAGACAGTAATGCCTGAGCAGTGGCGTGGCAGCACGCTGCCAGACATCCAAACATAGAAGGACGGTCGCGCGCCGCCATGATGGCAGGGGGAGCTTTTAAGGAGGTGCAGCTCCACCCGAGGGCGGGCGCGAGGCGGAGATGACGGACTTGACCCAATCAGGGTCCACGACGTCCCAGCCTGGCCAGTCAGGATTCACCACGTCACCAGCCTTGTCATCAAGCCGTGTGACGTCAGTGAGCGAATCAGGACCCACCACGCATTGCACATGCTCACCCTCCTGCCTCTGGGAAATAGAGGCGGGATCCTCGGTCTCAAAATGTGGAGAGATAACGGGAGTCTCACTGCTTCCCTGAGCAGTAAACCTCTGCACATTGCGCAGCCTCGCAGACCTTCGGGGCCGCTGAGCAGGAGAGTCTGCGGCAGGCCAGGAATGGGAGACCGCTTCACTCCTTGTAACAGGAGAACCACTAGGTGTCACCCTTCTGCTGCCTCTCTGAGAAGGTATCTCCTGCACACTGCACAGTCTGGCAGACCTTCGGCGCTGCTGAGCAGGAGTGCTCGTGGCAGGCAAGGAATGGGAGACTGCCTCAGTCCTTGCCTCAGGAGAGCCACGAGATGTAACATTACCCCCCCGTCTAGGCCCCCCCCTGTCCGTGCTCGAAGGCCGCTATCAAACCCGGGGCGCGGATATGATCCTCCAACTCCCAGGATCTATGCTCCGGACCACGGCCGGCCCACTCCACGAGGTAGTACCTCTTGCCCTGTATGACTTTTGTCTCCACAAGTTTTGCCACCTCAGGGTCGTCGGACGGGGAGTCGGTTTGAGCCGGCAGGGACCCCGAGAATTTATTAAGTCGTACGGGTTTCAGGAGGGACACGTGAAAGGTGTTGGCTATAGCCCAGCGTGGAGGGAGCTGGAGTCGATATGCCACTGGGTTTACCTGCTGTAGTACTTTAAATGGACCCAGATACCTAGGGGCGAATTTGGCTGCCTGTACCCGTAGGTTAACATTCTTAGAGGACAGCCATACTAGGTCACCAGGGGCGAAGGATGGTGCAGGGCGGCGGCGAACATCAGCCGTTGTCACCATCCGGTCTTTAGCCCTTTTAAGAGCCTCTTGGGTGTCATCCCAGATCTCCCGGGCCTTGGTCGCCCAATCCTCCACTCTAAAATCGGGTGACGTAATGGGCATCGGAACCGGGATTCTGGGATGTTGTCCGTTATTGAGTAGGAACGGAGTCTGGCCAGAGGATTCATGGACCGAATTGTTAATGGCAAATTCGGCCCAAGGAAGGAGGTTAGCCCAGTTGTCGTGGTGCGCGGAAATAAAATGGCGGAGGTAAGTTACCAAGGTCTGATTAGTCCTCTCCACTAGTCCATTGGTCTCGGGATGGTATGCGGAGGAGATGTTCAGCTCTATCTGCAGGAGCTTACAGAGCTCTCTCCAGAAGCGAGACGCGAACTGGGGACCCCGGTCGCTCACCACCTTGTCAGGCATGCCATGCAACCTAAATACATGCCGAATGAACAAGGTGGCGAGAGCACGTGACGTCGGGAGTCGTGGGAGAGGCACCAAGTGGACCATTTTAGAGAAGTGGTCCGTGATGACCCATACGACCCTGTGCCCTGCTGACTTGGGCAGATCTCCCAGGAAGTCCATCCCTACCACTTCCCAGGGACGATCCGGCACTGGCAGTGGGTGAAGAAGACCTGCCGGTCTCTGCCGGGACGGCTTATTCCGAGCACACGACATACAGGCTCCCACATATTCCTGTATGTCCTGGGGTAGTCTCGGCCACCAATAATGCCTGGTCACCAGGTCTCTGGTCCTTTTGACCCCGAAGTGACCCCCGACCTTGGAGGCATGGGCCCACGATAGCACCTCGTTCCGTAGTTCAGGGGGAACGAGGGTTTTGCCAGGTGGCACCTGGTCCAAAGAAGTGGGAGTGACCATCCTCAAGCTGTCCGGGGGTAGTATAAGACGAGGCTCCTCCTCGTCCTCCTCCAACACAACCATACAACGTGATAAGGCATCGGCCCGTACGTTCTTCTCACCGGCCAGGTGGCGGATAATAAAGCGGAACCGGGAGAAGAATAAAGACCAACGGGCCTGCCTTGGGTTCAGGCGTTGTGCTGTCTGGAGGTATGTGAGGTTTTTGTGGTCAGAAAAAACCTCAAATGGATGCTTCGCACCCTCCAGGAGATGCCGCCATTCCTGGAATGCTAGTTTCATCGCCAGTAACTCCCTATCCCCTATGGAGTAGTTCCTCTCGGCCGGAGAAAAGGTCTTGGAGAAAAAGAAACACGGATGTTTCCTTCCTCGTTCGTTTTTCTGGTACAGGACTGCACCTGCACCGACCGAAGAGGCGTCTACCTCCAGTAGGAAGGGTTTGGAGATGTCTGGACGATGAAGGATGGGAGCTCTGGAGAAGTGAGTTTTGAGAGTGTGAAATGCCTCTACCGTTTCCCGTGTCCATGCTTTGGGATTAGCGCCCTTGCGGGTAAGGGCAATGATGGGTGCTGCCACCGTCGAGAAGTTGGGAATGAACTGGCGATAATAATTGATAAACCCCAAGAATCGCTGGATCGCCTTCAGCGAGCGGGGCTCAGGCCAGTTCATCACTGTCTCCAACTTCCTCGGATCCATTGCTAACCCCTGACTGGACACTATGTACCCCAGGAACGGCAAGGATTCACGTTCAAAAACGCACTTTTCTAGCTTAGCATATAACGAATGAGTGCGGAGCCTCTTAAGTACTCGGATGACATCCCTCCGATGGGTGGTAAGATCGGGGGAGAAGATAAGAATGTCATCCAGGTATGCAACCACGGAAAGATACAAATCCCGGAAAATGTCATTCACAAAGTCTTGAAATACGGCGGGGGCATTGCAGAGTCCGAAGGGCATTACTAGATACTCATAGTGACCGTCCCTGGTGTTAAAGGCGGTCTTCCACTCATCGCCCTCTCGGACTCGCACTAGATTATACGCCCCGCGTAGATCCAGCTTTGTGAAGACCTTTGCCCCGCGGAATCGATCAAATAGCTCAGTAATGAGGGGCAAAGGGTATTTGTTCTTGATTGTGATTGCATTTAATCCCCTGTAATCGATACAGGGGCGCAGATCCCCTTCCTTCTTCTGCACAAAAAAGAACCCTGCACCAGCCGGTGAAATAGACTTGCGAATGAACCCCTTCGCCAGGCTGTCCTGAATATATTTGGACATAGCCTCCGTCTCTGGAGCAGAGAGTGGATACACTCTGCCCCTAGGGGGCTCGGAGCCTGGCTTCAGGTCTATTCGGCAATCATATGGCCGGTGGGGAGGAAGAGTATCTGCGGCCCTTTTGGAAAAGACATCCCTGTAGGCCTCATAAGGTGTCGGTAAACCCGGCCCCTCAGTATTCCCTGAGGACCCAACCGACCTAATGGTAGCGGGTGGTTCGGTAGTCACGAGGTGCTCTCTACAGGATCCTGCCCAGGATGAGATCTCCCCTGTTGCCCAGTTGAGTATAGGAGCATGCTGTCTCAACCAGGGAAGGCCCAGTAGGATCTCATCCGTCCCCCCTGGAAGCACCAGGAAGGACACCTGCTCATGGTGTCCCGGTGGTACATCCATCCTGAGAGGGATGGTGATCTGGGTGATAGGATCGAGTAGTATGGACCCGTCGACTACCCGGACCCTGAGTGGCTTGGGCAACAGAACCAGGGGAACTGAGTATCGGGTTGCCAGGGAGGTCGAGATGAAATTGCCTTCAGCGCCTGAGTCCAAGCAAGCCAGGGCAGAGAAGAGAGTAGTGCCGAACTGCAAGTGGGCGCTGATAGTCAACCTAGAGGGAGAAGTAGCGTCTAGAGTCCCCCCTCTGATAGAAACTAGACGCTGTCTTTTCCCGACGGTTTGGGACATAGGGTAGCTATGTGTCCCCTCTGCCCACAGGAAAAGCAGATGACACAAGACCGAGAACCTGGGGCAGAGGAGACCACCTTGGACACCTCCATTGACTCCACGGAGTCGCCTACAGGACTGGCTGGGGGACCTGTCTGATGGAAGACGGGAGTCAGACGCTTTTTAGGCCGAGAAGACGTGGGTGCTGAAGAGACCTCGAGCCTTCGCTCCGCCTGGCGGATGTCTATGCGAGAGGCAACCTGAATCAAGGACTCTAAAGTGGCAGGCACCTCACGTGTGGCCAGTGCGTCTTTGACAAACCCTGCCAGGCCCTCCCAAAACACAGGGACAAGGACCTTATCCGGCCAGTCCAGCTCTGCGGCCAGTGTCCTAAAGTGTACAGCAAAGTCCCCAACTGAAGCAGACCCTTGCCGAAGTCGTAGGAGGCGCAGCGCGGAATCGTGGGTGACTTGAGGCCCGAGGAACACCATTCTCATGGCCCCAAGATAAGCTGCTAAGTTATTCACCACACGATCTCCGCGCTCCCACAACGGCGTGGACCACTTCAGCGCTCTCCCTGTGAGCAGGGACTGGACGAAGGCTACCTTCGCCTTCTCGGTAGCGTAAAGAGTCGCGGACAGCTCTAAGTAGGTGGTAACCTGGTTTATAAACCCACGGCACTCAGAGCTGTTGCCGCTAAAGCGCTCTGGAAGCGCAAGGCGAGGAGACCTTCCGCCCAATAGCACAGCCTGGGTAGCCGCCTGGGTGGCGACTGTCATCAGAGTAGTCTTATCGGAGGAAGACTGCTCCACTGCTGCCAATCGTGACTCCAACTGCTGCACATAACGCAGCAACTGCTGCTGCTCTTCAGCCATAGCCAGACCTTTGGCGCGACCGTAATGTTACGAGGGGGACCCGGGGAAGCGTGCCAAGATGAGAAATGGACTGCTTCCGCTGGTCAAGGTCCACTGTGCGGTGTAAGGGACCGCCGCTATGGTGGGTGAAGAGTGAGCGGGTTGCTGCTAGCGATCGTCTGGAATGTCACAGACGATCTATGTACACCGATCTGCCCTAACCCGTGAGGGTTGTATGGCACAGATCTCGCGGCTCGGTGTACCTGTTGCACGGGGAAGCACAGAGGTGCCCACGCACGTGTGCCAGTGGAAGTCACGAGAATATGGCACGAGGGTAGCACAGAGGTGCCCACGCACGTGTGCTTTCAATAACCAGGTGAGTCCAATGGAGACTTGAGGAGCTCACCTGGGACAGGAACACAGCCTGTTGACGGGGGTACTGCCGGAGCAGCAAGGCAGGAACACGGCCTGCAAACGAGGTACTGCCGGAGCAGCAAGGGCCAAGCCCACAAGAGACAGTAATGCCTGAGCAGTGGCGTGGCAGCACGCTGCCAGACATCCAAACATAGAAGGACGGTCGCGCGCCGCCATGATGGCAGGGGGAGCTTTTAAGGAGGTGCAGCTCCACCCGAGGGCGGGCGCGAGGCGGAGATGACGGACTTGACCCAATCAGGGTCCACGACGTCCCAGCCTGGCCAGTCAGGATTCACCACGTCACCAGCCTTGTCATCAAGCCGTGTGACGTCAGTGAGCGAATCAGGACCCACCACGCATTGCACATGCTCACCCTCCTGCCTCTGGGAAATAGAGGCGGGATCCTCGGTCTCACAATGTGTAGAGATAACGGGAGTCTCACTGCTTCCCTGAGCAGTAAACCTCTGCACATTGCGCAGCCTCGCAGACCTTCGGGGCCGCTGAGCAGGAGAGTCTGCGGCAGGCCAGGAATGGGAGACCGCTTCACTCCTTGTAACAGGAGAACCACTAGGTGTCACCCTTCTGCTGCCTCTCTGAGAAGGTATCTCCTGCACACTGCGCAGTCTGGCAGACCTTCGGCGCTGCTGAGCAGGAGTGCTCGTGGCAGGCAAGGAATGGGAGACTGCCTCAGTCCTTGCCTCAGGAGAGCCACGAGATGTAACACCCTATTAATGTTAACCTTTTTTTTTTTATAACAATTTGGGTTTTTGCAACAGCTATTTCAGTTTCATATATCTAATAACTGATGGACTCAGTAATATTTCTGGATTGAAATGAGGTTTATTGTACTAAGAGAAAATGTGCAATCCGCATTTAAACAAAATTTGACCGGTGCAAATGTATGGGCACCCTTATCAATTTCTTGATTTCAACACTCCTAACTACTTTTTACTGACTTACTAAAGCACTAAATTGGTTTTGTAACCTCATTGAGCTTTGAACTTCATAGGCAGGTGTATCCAATCATGAGAAAAGGTATTTAAGGTGGCCACTTCCAAGTTGTTCTCCTATTTGAATCTCCTATGAAGAGTGGCATCATGGGCTCCTCAAAACAACTCTCAAATGATCTGAAAACAAAGATTATTCAACATAGTTGTTCAGGGGAAGGATACAAAAAGTTGTCTCAGAGATTTAAACTGTCAGTTTACACTGTGAGGAACATAGTAAGGAAATGGAAGAACACAGGTACAGTTCTTGTTAAGCCCAGAAGTGGCAGGCCAAGAAAAATATCAGAAAGGCAGAGAAGAAGAATGGTGAAAACAGTCAAGGACAATCCACAGACCACCTCCAAAGACCTGCAACATCATCTTGCTGCAGATGGTGGTCAACAATACAGCGCATTTTAAACAAGGAGAAGCTGTATGGGACAGCGATGCGAAAGAAGCCCTTTCTGCAAGCACGCCACAAACAAGAGTCACCTGAGGTATGCAAAAGCACATTTGGACAAGCCAGTTACATTTTGGAAGAAGGTCCTGTGGACTGATGAAACAAAGATTGAGTTGTTTGGTCATACAAAAAGGCGTTATGCATGGCAAAAAACCACAGCATTCCAAGAAAAGCACCTGTCTCCCCACAGTAAAATTTGGTGGAGGTTCCATCATGCTTTGGGGCTGTGTGGCCAATGCCGGCATGGGGAATTTTGTTAAAGTTGGGGGTCGCATGGATTCAACTCAGTATCAGCAGATTCTTGACAATAATGTGCAAGAAACAGTGACGAAGTTGAAGTTACGCAGGGGATGGATATTTCAGCAAAACAATGATCCAAAACACCGTTCCAAATCTACTCAGGCATTCATGCAGAGGAACAATTACAATGTTCTGGGATGGCCATCCCAGTCCCTAGACCTGAATATCATTGAACATCTGTGGGATGATTTGAAGTGTGCTGTCCATGCTCGGCGACCATCAAACTTAACTGAACTGGAATTGTTTTGTAAACAGGAATGGTCAAAAATACCTTCATCCAGGAACTCATTAAAAGCTACAGGAAGCGACTAGAGGCTGTTATTTTTGCAAAAGGAGGATCTACAAAATATTAATGTCCCTTTTATGTTGAGGTGCCCATACTCTTGCACCGGTCAAATTTTGTTTAATTGCGGATTGCACATTTTCTGTTAGTACAATAAACCTCATTTCAATCCAGAAATATTACGGAGTCCATGAGTTATTAGATAGATATATGAAACTGAAATAGCTGTTGCAAAATTGCACTGCATTGCAGTGTGTGACAGGTACGTGTGATTGCAATTGAACGTTAAAACGTTCATCGCACGCACATCGTACCTTTCTCTAGAATTGCACGTCAGATTCTTCACCGTACCCAGGGTAATACACATTGTAGTGTGTGACACACCGGGAACGATGAACAGATCTTACCAGTGTCCTGCGGCTCCCGGCCCACAATGCGGAAGGAAGGAGGTGGGCGGGATGTTTACGTCCCGCTCAGCTCCGCCCCTCCGCTTCTATTGGCCGGCTGCCGCGTGACGTCGATGTGACGCCGAATGTCCCTCCCACTCCAGGAAGTGGACGTTCGCCGACCACAGCGAGGTCGTATGGACAGGTAAGTACGTGTGGGCTTAATCGTTTGTGCGGCAATTTCAACAAATTGAACATGCCACACATACGATGGGGGCGTTGCAAATCGCATACGATATCGTATGTGAAATTGCAACGTGTAAAGCAGGCTTAAGAGACTCATTGCTAGAGAATACCCCCTTAAACTAATTGAGGAAGGTTTGACAAGGGTTAAGTTGTCATCTGTAAGAAAAGAAGGAAGTAGAAAGGAAAAACAGTTTAAAAAAATCAGAAATTGGCGGAGTAGGGGATTCTAAAAATAAAAAAAAAATATTTTCAACTTTTGGTTTAGCCCAATGGAGCATGCAATTAGGTCGACTATCCTAAAAAATTGGCACATCCCAGAGGGTGATGTTGTGGTCTAAGAGGCTGCCACTTTGAGACCACTCTCTTGAGTGATGCAACAATGTAAGGGATATGATAGTGAGAAATCAATTAACCTCTTCACCCCTAGGCGGCGATTTTCCATTTTTTTTCACTCTCCTTTTTCTGAGAGACGTAACGTTTTAATTTTTCAATCAATCTTGATATATAAAGGCTTATTTTTTGCGGGATGAGTTGTACTTTTGAATGAAACCATATGTTTTACCATATAGTGTACTGGAAAATGGCAAAAAAATTCCAAGTATGGAAAAATTGCAAAAAAAAGTGAAACTGCCTGATTGTTTTTGGGATATTTTATTCACAGTGTTCACGATATGGTAAAACTAACGTGTCGGTGTGATGACTCAGGTCGGTATGAGTTTGTAGACACCAAACATTTAAAGTTTATTTTTATCTAAGGGGTTAAATAATTTCACAAGTTTGTCTAAAGAAATGGTACACCTTTTGTGCCATTTTCCATGATCCATAGCGTTCTCATTTTTCAGGATCAGTAACAGATTATTTTTTGCGTCTTGAGCTGAAGTTTTTAACGGTACCATTTTTGCGCAGTTGCTACGTTTTGATCGCCAAAAGTAATTTTGGCATTTGGAATTTTTTTGCCACTACGCCGTTTACCGATATATTGATAGATCGGGCGTTTCTGATTGCGGCAATACCAAATATGTGTATGTATTTTTTTTTTGTTTTAACTATTTAATTTTCAATGGGGCGAATGGTGGATGTTTTCAACTTTTAGGTTTTTCTATTTTTTTTAATTTTTTTAATTATTTTTTATTTTACTAGTCCCCCTAGGGGACTATAAGGATCAGACGTCTGATTGCTCTTCCATTTCTCCAGATCACAGCTACATAGCTGAGATTTGCAGAAAAGCAGCTCTCCTAATGTGACGCTCTGGCAAAACCAGGTAGTCACATAGTCACACATTAGGCCCCCGCATAACACCTTCCCTCACCTGGGTTACATACAGCCGACCTGAAACCCTAGTCACCCCCCCTCAGGGCAAGACGGACACACCAGTGGGCAGGACCAGGCGGTTAGGAAACACCCACTTAGGGGTCTGGAGAGCGGGGGGCGGGAAAACAGTTAGTTGAGTTTGAGTTCAAGTTCAAATTTGGAGTGGAGGTCCCAAGGTGACATGCGCCAGGGTCGGAGCCCTGGTACCTTGGCTAGGAGGCAGATGGTGGTCTCTGTCGGCAGGCGACGGGAAGACGGCAGTCGGAGATCCGAGGTGGACTGGGACAGGGTTGGAGACTGCCGGTACCGACACCAGAGACCCGACCCGGAAACTGCACAGAAGGGGGTACTCGAACCCTGAAGCCAAGACCGGACCAAACGGCCTAGCTAATCAACCAATTGAGGGCAGGATTTTAGGTCCTGTCCCAACCTAAGTCCCGAAAAGTAGACAACCACCCACAGAGAGGGATAGGGCCACCGCCAGGGCCTGTAGATCCCACGGGTCAGAGTAAGACAGGCACGGCTCCTCAGGTACACAAAGGCCGGGAGCGGACTCCCGTGTTCCATACCGGGAAGTCCAAACAAACAACAATAGTGCAGAGGAAAAGACGGCTACCACCAGCCCGGGTGGGGGCTAGAGTACAACCAGCCACGGCGGCCGGCCACCAGCACCTTGGTTTACCAAAAGACTCGTGTGATTCATTTGATTGTGAGTAACCAAACACCCCCTGGTACGTCCGGGCCCGCAGGCCCCTGCCATTGCCATACCCTGCACAGAGACACTGGGTCCCGGGGCAACCATCCCTACCCACGGAGGGGTTAACATCCAGCTGCCACTGCATCTCCCCCGAGTGTCCCACAACAGCAGCGGTGGTATCCCACTTCACCACACACCATGGGTGGCGTCACGAACCGAATACGGCCAAGGCTGCACAACTACGTCCCCCTTTTTATTTGGCATGTCCGCATGACCCCCGGGTCCGGAGGATCCCTCGAGCCACACAGCGGGTCTGGATCCGAGCAGCCCAGCTACTACAGGCATGGGGGCTGCACACTATTACAAACGGTGGTCTGCCGGGTGTAAGAGGAAGTGACTCATGATAGCTACAGCTACAGCCCAGGTATGAAATCACTTTATTGAATACAATAATATAAAAATCAATCATGGCAATTTCATAAAAATATACTTACCGTAAATAATCATTAAAGGTGAGAAATACAGATAGATCTGGGCAAAAAAATTACCATATGGTGGTCCGTATAGAAAATCAGAAATAAAAGAGAGAGATATTACAAATAATGTCAGCCTATAAAAATTAATAAGCAGAAAAGACAAAAGTCACAGAGAGCAATCAGTAATAACCCACAGTGCAGCCAAAAAGAAATATATTGTACATACGAGTAGACAGCTTACATCAGTAGATAATGGGCATAAATGTCTCAGGGAGTAAAGCCAGCTTTACACGCTGCAATGTATCTTACAATGTGTCGTCGGGGTCACCTCGTAAGTGACGCACATCCGGCATCGTAAGGTACATTGCAGTGTGTAACAGCTACGAGCGATTGTGATTGAATGGTAAAACGTTCATCGCATGCATGTCGTTCATTCCTCATGAATTGAACATCAGATTGATCATCGTACCCGGGGTAGCACACATCGCAGTGTGTGACACCCCGGGAACGATGAACAGATCTTACCTGCGTCCTGCGGCTCCCAGCCGGTAATGTGGAAGGATGGAGGTGGGTGGGATGTTTAAGTCCCGCTCAGCTCCGCCCCTCCACTTCTATTGGCCGGCTGCCGCGTGACGTCGCTGTGACGCCGAACGTCCCTCCCACTCCAGAAAGTGGACGTTCGCCGCCCACATCAAGGTTGTATGGACGGGTAAGTATGTGTGACGGGGGTTAAACGTTTGTGCGGCACGTTCAACAAATTGAACGTGCCACACACGATGGGGGCGTTGCAAATCGCATACGATATCGTATGCGAAGTTGCAACGTGTAAAGCTGGCTTTATTGTGAGGAGTCCAATCTATGTGTACATTTATAGATAAATACATACAGTGCGGAAAATAAGTATTTGAGACACTGCCTATTTTGCAAGTTTTCCCACCTACAATAAATGGAGAGGTCTGTAATTTTAATTGTAGCTACAATTCAACTGTAACAGACAGAATACCCCCCAAAAATCCATAAAATGACATTGTATGAATTTAAATAGTTAATAATTTGCATTTTATTACATGAAATAAGTATTTGGTACAATAAAAAAACAGAACTGATACAGAACCTTTGTTTGCAATTACAGAGGTCTGACGTTTCCTGTAGTTCTTGACCAAGTTTGCATACACTGCAGTAGAGATTTTGCCCCCCCTCATCCACGAGAGATCTTTTCTTTAGATCTTTCAGGTTTCGGGGGGCTGTGACTGGGCAACATTGAGTTTCAGCTCCCTCCAAAGATTTTCTATTGTGCTCAGGTCTGGAGACTTGCCAGGCCACTCCAGGACATTTTAATGCTTCTTACGGAGCCACTCCTTAGTTGTCCTGGCTGTGTGTATTGGGTCTTTTTCATGCTGGAAGACTTAAGGGGGCTTTACACGCTGCGATATTGGTACCGATATCGCTAGTGAGCGTACCCGCCCACGTCGGTCAATAGTAGCGGAGGGGCGGAGATGAGCGGGACGTAACATCCCATCCACCTCCTTCCTTCCGCATTGCCAGTGGAGGCAGGTAAGGAGATGTTCGTAGCTCCTGCGGTGTCACACATAGCGATGTGTGATGCCACAGGAACGAGGAACAACATCGCTACGTAAGAGACAACGATTTTTGGTGTTTGGACGATCTCTCCAAAACCAACGATTTTTGTTTTTTTTGCAATCGTTTAAGGTTGCTCGTACGTGTTACACGCTGTGATGTCTCTAACGACACCGGATGTGCGTCAGAAACACCGTGACCCCGATGATAAATCGTTAGCGATATCGCAGCGTGTAAAGCCCCCTTTAGCCATGACTCATCTTCAATGCTCTTACTGAGGGAAGGAGATTGTTGGCCAAAATCTAGTGATACATGAACCCATCCATCCTCCCTTCAATACAGTGTGGTTGTCCTTTCCCTTTTGCAGAAAAGCACCCCCAAAGTATGATGTTTAAACCCCCCGTGCTTCATGGTTGCGACGGTGTTCTATGTATTCTCTATTCAGGCCTCCTGATGAACCTGGAAGGCAGGAGAAACGTGTTGAGGCCACATTATGGCATTTACTGTATTTTTCGTTTTATAAGACGCACCGGATTATAATATGCACCTCAAATTCAGAGCAAAAAAAGTGGAAAAAAATAATGGGGTCCATCTTGTAATCTGGTGGTGTCTTACCATGGGGTGGCAGCGGTGGTGGAGGAGTCACAGGAGGCAGGGGCGGTGGGTGTCCCAGGAACTGTAGGCTGTGCTGGGGCCGCAGCTGCGGCTGAGGCTGCGGCTCGGGCTGCGGAGGAGGCTCGGGCTGCGGAGGAGGCTTGGGCTGCGGAGGAGGTTCGGGCTGCGGAGGAGACTCGGGCTGCTATGCCCGGGCTGCGGAGGAGGCTTGGGCTGCGGAGGAGGTTCGGGCTGCGGAGGAGACTCGGGCTGCTATGCCCGGGCAGCTGCTGTGGCGGTGACAGAGGCTATGCGTGGTGATGGCTTCAAAGAAGGCTTTTTTCTGGAAGTGTTTTGATTCCATTGATGTGGCAGTATGGGAAGGAGCTGTTACCTTAGACATTGGCTCTGATATCTTCAGTAGCCCAAACTTACCTATATTTTAATTTGAATCTGAAATAAGAACTTCTAAATAGACTAAAACATGCAAAATATTAAATGAAGGGTAGAATTGACTTTTAACTTATGAGTCCGCATATCCAGAGAATTATGGCACTATAAAATGACCAAATTTTGGTTCATTTAAATATCAAAAGAGCTATCACGTCTGTCTGAGGCAACAGGCTCAAAAAGGTTACTTTGCCCAGTTTTGGCACAAACCACTACTTCAGGCAGATCTCAGAGAACCCTGACACCCTTTATCCCCTACACAGGAATCTGGATCCAGTGGGTTACTTTCATGGAACGGCTACTGTCTGGAAGTGTGAAGCAGAGGCAGGAACAGTCACCAAGCAGGGTCAAAGCCAAGAAGTAATGTCAAGGACAAAATCGGTGGACAAGTGGGTAGTCAGAATTCAAGCCAGAATAAGTATGAGAAAAACAAAACAAGAGTTCAAGTCAGAGCCAGGTCAGAGAGCCAAGTGCTAGCTACACACACATGTGTGCGCACGTTGCGTACTGCCGTGACAAATATTCTGCAGCGATTTGGCAGTGCATGTGCGCTTCAGATCGCTGCAGAAACACTGCCTAATGGATGCAGTGTGTCTGCAGAATAGATGCCGATTTCATGCGCTCTGGATGCTGCCTCTCCCATAGACAGAGTGGGAGCAGCATCCAAATTACATGAAATAAGTGACATGTTGCTTTTTTTAGCGCAGCTATTTGGATCAAAACTTCAGCATGCAAATCGCTGCACTCTCAAACACAACATGTGGATGTATTTTGCTGGGGACGCAGGACACATGCGTTTACGCTGCAGTGCAATACGCAGCGTAAATGCATGAAATTACGCAATGTGCGCACACAGCCTTACTAATATCTGGCAGCTAGTGTGATGCCCTGGCGATGACACAAGGTCACAGAGAAACAGTACACCCCACACAACACCATCAAACATGAGGTACCATCTGCCACAAAATCCTAGCCACCCCCCTCAGGGTAGGAAGGACACACCAGTGGGCGGGACCAGGCAGATTGGGAGCGCCCACCTAGGGGTCTTGAGGATCCAGGGGAGGGAACCAATCAGTGTAAGTTAGAGTTCAAGTGAAGTGGTAGTGCAAGTTGGAGTGCAGTCAAGTTTGAGCCTAGTGAAGGGTAGCCAGGGTAGTGGCCCTGGTCTAGTGGCTAGGTGGCAAGCAGTGGACCGTGTCCAAAGGTGACGTGAGTCTGGTTGCGGGAAATCCAAAGTTGACCGGGGCAGGTTTGGAGCCCGCCGGTTCCGACAGTGGAGATCCAGTCCGGAGACCGTGCACAGGCGGGGTACCTGGACCCTAGTTAGAAGACGGATGCAAGCCCCTTCTCTAATTAACCAGGCTGGGGACAAGGTTCCAGACGTTGTTCCAGTGTGTTAGCCCAGATAGAGCGAAATGGCAGCCCACCGCGGGGGATAGGGAATCCGCAACAACCCACTGAGATCCCAAGGGTCAGTTTTCGCGGGCACATCTCCCAACCAAAACCAAACCGGGAGTGGACTTCCCCGTTCCACACGAGGTTGTCCAAAATAGAAGAAAAGTACAAAGTGCCGGAGGAAGGGACATTGGTGTGGGAACCATATACACCCTGAAGCGGGAGCCGGTCACTGACACCTTGGTTTACCAGCAGACTTGTGTGCAATCATTCAATCGTGAGTACACCAACACCCTTCGGTCTGGCCCGGTGCACCACCACCAGCAGCCATCACCTCCCGTGTTCTGGACACTGAGACCCGGGGCATCCACCCCTACCCACGGAGGGGTTAACATCCAGCTGCCACTCTATCGCCTACGGGTGCTTTCCAACAGCAGCGGTGGTACTCCACTTTACCACACACCGTGGGTGGCGTGACAAGCTATCTACAACAATCCCCTGTACATATTACATCCCCTTTTTATTTGAGTGTCCCGTGCGACCCCTGGGTCCGGAGACCCCTTGAGCCACTGGAGATCCGAACCCGGCTGCTGATGTGGGGGCGGCACACTGGTGTCAGTCTACTGAGGTTTATATACGAGAAGAGAAGAAGAGCTCTCGTAGAAGAGAGATCTGCCCATGGCTCCCAGCAGAGAGCTAATGCTTACCAGCTCACTGCAGCGAAACAAAAAAGATTAACAAAGGGGACACTGTCACCACTTAGTGACCAGGGCAGGAGTGCATGGATGTGACACCAGCAATATTAGGTGTCTTATGAGTCTTTTCTTGAAAACTCACAAATCACATAGAATAGAGACTGGATGAAATGGTGACATACATTATTCTGTAGTACACAAAAAAAATGAGTATTCTGACAAGACTTTATCCAATCCTAATACTGTATAATGAATTTAAGAAATTGCAGAAATTATTCTTATTATTACTTGTAATTGGGTTTGTATTTTCCTTATTATTTTTGGCTTTTACTATTGGGAACACGATCCTAGAACAGCGCCGCTTGGTTCAGTTTTTGTATTGTTTTCATTGTGAATAATTCCTTCGTTTTTACAGCATTTTCACTTAATCCACATTATCCCATGTAACAGCTAGAATGACATGGAGCAAAATAAAAATAATGTTTAGTACATTGATACCGTAAATGAACTGGACTAAAGCAAACAGCAATGTTATTTCTTTCTATCTACAGATATCTGTTGATTTATGTGGAAACATGAATCATACATTTGCAGTGACAAGATTTACAGCATGGAGAACCGGCCAGTGTTTTCTTTGTGCATTTACAGGCTCTGCTATTTTACAGCAGAAATGTGATACTTTTCCAAGTCCTAATTTACCTGATTAAACATTTCAGACTCCGCTTCCTTATGAAGCCTTACAAAGTTTGGTTAGCGCAGGATTCTAGTAAAGTACATTTTATTTGACATTTGGTTTTATTGGATTTTTTTCACAAATTTTCATATAATTGTTAAGTTCAGGGCAGATGAAAATGATCATAGTGAATGCATTGTCATTTGCCCAAATAGGCGAAGTTTAGTATAATACATCTACAAATTAAAGGTATATTGCGTCATCTTCCAAAGGAAAAAGCTCAGGAAATGCTATAAAAAGTTTATTTAATTAGATTAAAGGGTCGGTTTAACCTTATTTTTTTTGTTAAACAGCATGGATGTTTGTAAAAAAGCCGATAATGCGCTATTGTTTTTACAAGTCAGACAACCTCTATAATATTGGAAACAATCGAATGTCATATGCACCAGTCACTGTTTTCTGGAACAGCCTCCATATTCCCATTATCTATCCAGTATTTATTAAAAATACCCAATAGACAGTTTATTTCTCAAAAAATAAGAATTTGGTTCTAACAACTCCATAGACTAAAGGGTACTTTACACGCTGCGATATCGGTATCGATATTGCTAGAGAGTGTACCCACCCCCGTCGGCTGTGCGTCACGGGCAAATCGCTGCCCGTAGCGCACAACATCGCTTACACCCGTCACACGGACTTATCTTCCCTGCAACGTCGCTGTGGCCAGCGATCCGCCTCCTTTCTAAGGGGGCGGTTCGTGCAGCGTCACAGCGACGTCACGCGGCAGCCGTCCAATAGCAGAGGAGGGGCGGAGATAAGCGGCCGGAACATGCCGCCCACCTCCTTCCTTCTTCATTGCCAATGGACACAGGTAAGGAGAAGTTCGTCGCTCCTGCGGTGTCACACATAGCGATGTGTGATGCCGCAGAAACGAGGAACAACCAGCGGCAAGCCCCACCAAAGATATTTGGTAAAGGAGCGACGTTTCAACGATCCATGATTTTTGACGTTTTTGCGATCGTTGAACGTCGCTCCTTGGTGACACATGCTGCAATATCGCTAACGGCGCCGGATGTGCGTCACTAACGACTTGACCCCGACGATATATCGTTAGCGATGTTTCAGCATGTAAATGGTTTTGGCTGTACAAGAAGAAACTATTTTGATGGACTGCGATAAAGCTGATTAGAAAATGTGCATAGCCACTTGTAATCCGTTCACCCTAGGGCAATTTTACATTTTCCGTTTTTTTGTTTTTTTTTACTCCCCTCCTTCTGAGAGCAGTAACATTCTGTAGGCAGAGTAGCAGCCCCCAAGTGGAACGACCTGATGTAATCGTGCTGCATCACGCACAGGACGTCAGGGTCCTGGTGCAATGATGTCTTCATATCGGTCTGCCTGGGATCCATCGCTGGAATTGCTGAGGTTAGGTGAGGATATGATGTTTATTTTTTATGTTAATATTGAGTGAGGGCCAATGTATGTGGGGGCTAGTACATAGTGGGGGCTGCCAAGGCACCCCTGGGTGGTAAATTGCATAGGGACCCACTTTCTTAGGGGTTCACAGCATTTCAATTCCTAGGTGTCATGAGCCAGGCTGGCTATTCCCTCCTGTGGTTTCACCCAGCCCTGGCCTGGTCATGGTTCACTTCCCCTGCCTCGTTCCGGAACTCAGGACACTATATCTTGCAGCTGCACCTATGGTTCAGTGCCAGTGATATTTCTGCTTTGCATAGTGTATACTGGCTCTGGTGAGTGTCCCCGATCTGTCCTGCCTCCCTCCTACTGTGTCCTGACTTGTACCCTCCCCCCTTTGTCTGCTCGTCCTGGTCTCTGACTACCCGTGCCTATCTGCTGTTTTCCCCTGTCCTAACCTATTTGTCCTCCCTTATCTGTATTTTCACTTCCCGGCAACTGACCTGTATCCTCGCGCATCACTCCAGCATTTGTCTCTCCCTTTTGGTTTGTACGCTTGTCTTTGGCTCCTGACTGTTTGCTAGCTTCTGACCACGATTTGTCTTTCCCCGGGCTTCTGTCTTAGGGGTACTTTGCACGTTGCGACATCGCTACTGCGATATCGTCGGGGTCAAATCGAAAGTGACGCACATCCGGCGCCGGTAACTATGTCGGAACGCGTAAAGTCTAGATGTGCTGATAAACGATCGCAAAAGTGTCGTAAATCGGTGATCTGTGTAGCGTCGGACATTTTCATAATGTCGCACCAATAGGAGATACGCCAATGTGGAAGGAAGGAGGTGGGCGGGATGTTTACGTCCCGCTCATCTCTGCCCCTCCACTTCTATTGGCCGCCTGCCGTGTGACGTCACTGTGACTCCGCATGACCCGCCCCCTTAGGAAGGAGGCGGGTCGCCGGCCAGAGCGCCGTCGCAGGGCAGGTAAGTGCGTGTGAAGCTGCTGTAGCGATAATGTTCGCTACGGCAGCTATTACAAGATATCACATGTGCGATGGGGGCGGAATCGCTAGCATCGGCTAGCGATGTCTCAGCGTGCAAAGTACCCCTTAGACCTGTTGCTACTGACTCGGATTACTGACTATTCTGCAGACCCCTAGTGGTTGCTTGCTAAACTGCACTCTGAAGTTACATTACCTGTGGCTTCAGTAACTTCAGTAGTGCAGCCTGACACTAGATTAAAACTTGTTAAGGACCTTTAGTGACATTATGGTCATGTGACCATGATATCTCCAAAGGTACTTTAACTGCGGTAGTCTAGAGGAACTGAAGAGGAGAAAGGTTGGTATTCAGAGCCAGCATTAGGTGGGATAAACTGGGCAGATTTTTAGGGACCTCACTCTCTAAGGGACTCCCAGCATTTCTTTTCTAAGGTTAAGGCTGCTTAAGGAGCTTTGGTGACATCAAAGGCATGTGACCATGATGTCACCAAATGTCCTTTAACTGCAGGCATCTAGAGGAACTAAGGAGTAGACAGGTTGGTGTGTGTAAATTTACTTGTGTATTTCAATGTGTGATGACATGATTATATTTGAATATATAAACCTGCTTTTATATGCTATTGCAGCGCCCCACAGGGCAGGTGGTTAACCTACTCGTTGCCAAGCTGTTTTGGGTCGGTCAGGCGTTGTCTAAGGGTGGCCTTGCTCGGTTCCGTTGCCCCGAGGCGTACAGTAAATGGTGGGGGAAGTGGGGTATTGGGAAAAGTTTGTCATGACGACACCTGTGGTATGCGGCCAGGAGTAGCCGCCGCTGCAGGATTCCTCACCAGGGCAGGTTTTATGGCAGCCAGGATGGTGTCGCTACCCACAGGCGGAGCGAGCTCCGGGTGGATGATGAGGGTTATAATGGCCGTTGGTAATGGCGTTGTCACGGGGTGGCCTTGCCCGGTTCCATTTACCCGAGGCATACAGTAAATGGTGGGGGAAGTGGGGTATTGGGAAAACTTTGTCGTGACGTCACCTGAGGTACGCGGCCAGGAGTAGCTGCCACTGCAGGAGTCCTCACCGGGGCAGGTGTTATGGCAGCTGAGATGGTGTCACTCCCCACAGGCAGAGCGGGCCCCAGGTGGATGATGCCGCCCGCAGGCATTGAGAGAAGGAGCACCTGAGAAAGGCTACATTCTGGGTCAGAGGGCTATGGTACCGGGGCCTGGTGGAGCATTTTGTTTTGACCCCATCAAGGGGTGAGGGTTCATCTCTGAGGCGGGCATTGCTGCTGGGGTGTTTGTCTCCAGGAGGGATGTCGCAGAACACCTCCCAAAGGGGCACCCAGACCGAAACCTGAAGCAAGGAGATATGGTTTCATACTACCGGCATTGTGGAGAGCGGGGCTGGTATGCCCTGGAGGTTAGCAGGCATGCCATGCAAGATGGAAAAATAGTAAAATAATAGCGGAACCTGGCTATCTCGTTATAGTGTTGTTTATGTTATTTAATGCTTAGAAAATAAGTAACGTTTGAAAATGTTGAAAAAGCTAATTACCCGAATAAGTAACCTGATTTGCAAGTTTTATGACTTTTGCACCCAGTGCATTGACCCTGTTTTACCCTCCCCTAGTATTAAAAATGGACCATGGCTGCAGGACTGGCAGCAGCCAACACGAACTTGTGCTTATGGTAAATGGCTGCACCGTGTGTGCCTACCGGAGTCGTCTCCTGAACTATCAGGACTTCAATCCTGTCACCATGGACACGGCAAGGAACTTCGGGTGGTGCGACACCATGTCTAACGGTGGCACCAGGGTGTTATGATCCGGAACCATGGAAGACCACCACAAATCATTGGTAAAAGGTGACAAGAGCATTGGCAACTAATCTGGCCGCCATCCCGTTACTAACCATCACAACTAGAAGTAGCCGAGGGGTGAACTAACATCCTGTGTACCGCGAACCCAGCCGGAGAACTAACTATCCTAAAGGAAGGAAAGATGAATAACTCTCTGCCTCAGAAAATAGACAAGAATAGCTAGCCCCCCACATTCAAAGACTGCGGTGATATAGGAAAAACACAATACACAGATAGATGACAGGATTAGCAAAACGTGAGGCCCCCACTGACTAAAATAGGAAAGGACAGGAAAGGGACTGATGGTGGGCAGAGTAAAACCCTTCAAAATTCCAAAATTCCTGATAGTACAAAAAGGCCCTCAGATCGCACGATCTGAACTCCGTCCTATACCAGGTGCTTTTGTCATACCAATGAACAGAAAACAAGAATCATAAGAAATTCAACAAGCCACAAACACATGGACCCAAAGGAGCTATACTCCAAACAGAACTGCAGGGAGTTCCCCAGCCATGCAACTGAGGGGGAAAATCCCTGCATGCAAATAAACTGAAAACAACCACAGCAAATAACAAACCCAGATAAGAGCAAAAGAACCAAACAATAAATAAAGAGCAAGCATTTATCTGGGGTAGATGTGGTGTGGAGCAGAATGAAGCAGGCTGGTGATACCAAGAACAACTGACATCTGGCATAGCCTGCTATCAGACCAGGATTTAAATAAGCAGAGAGTTAGCAAAGGAGACGCCCATTGCACAACACACCTGGTCCAAGTCCAAACCATTCCTGGCCACCAGAGGGAGCTTCCCAGCAGCCAAAACATAACTAACATTCACAACACCAGGGGTTCAGGTGTTTTGGGTGGCGGGTTGAAGGGAAAAGGGACAATGGACTGTCACAGGAAGGGGCTGCAGCAGAGTAGGCTGAGACCCCAGATACTGCTACAACCGGTAGCGTTCCCAAGGGTTCTACTGTTGGACTCCGTGAGTTTGTAACGTTTAAGTGTATTGCAGAGTAGTGGCAGCCCTCAAAAAGTGAGGCGCTGGAGTGGTAGCTCCCGGGAAGCTAGACCAAGGTTGGGTCACAGACGTTGGTCCAGGACCAGAGGAGTCGGGGACCGGTGGCAGGGACATTGGAAAAGGGTGCGACAGACATAGTCTAGGAGGACTGTCGGCATCAGAAAACCCAAAAGAACTGACTGGTACCGAGCACGACGTGGTACAGGACCCTAGGTCAGGAACCGATTCAATGTCCTGATAATTAACCTGGGAGGGAGAGTATCTTCACAAACTTCCCTAATAGCTCAGAGTTCGAAGGTGTCAGCACACCGCGGGGGATAGGCTTTTCCAGTAAAGCAGCCCACTAAAATCCCAAGTGCCAGCCATCAAGAGCACAGCTACACTAAATATAGTGAGCGAGGCCCTAACAGCTTCAAGCCAAGGGGCCACAACAGACAAACTAAATTGTGCACGGAGGTGGGCTCCGGATTACCAAGTGACACATGTGGGAGCAGATACCCGGGTGGTCTCTCCATAGTGACAGTGAGGCACAGAGACTTTAGTTTACCTTCAGTGTGAGTGTCTACTTTATAATCCTCATCCAGCACCACGACTATCCACAGTGAGTATCCTGGTCCCCTGCACTCCCAAATTTCCACCAAAACCCCAGAGGCCGGGGCCTTCCCTACCTGCTGAGGCACTGACACCTTGCTGCTCCACACCATCTGCCCCGGTACTTCTTCCAGCAGCAACGATACTCCTATTACCGCAACCCGCAGGTGGCATCACGAACTTCTCCCCTATAAATAATCCCCTTTTAAGGATCGGAGTGTTTGCCGAGCCCGGGTCCGGACCCCTCGAGCCACGACCAGCCTATATCCGAGCACCCCGGTCCATGCTGGGGCGGCACACAGTCTCTGTGGGTTCAGGGTGTAGGTTAGTCACAACTTCAGCTGCCAGCCCGGTCACACTGGTCACTGCCATGATGGGCTCCGGTCAATCCCAGATCACCACCGATGTTTTTCAGAAGCAAGGAGAGAGTCCTATTTCTTGGGTGTACCCTTCTGCAATTAGGTACCCTGGCTGAGCTCCCGCTCCAAGCCCTGGGCCCAGTAAAGTCCAAGTTTTCCAGAGATGTTTTGCCAGAACTATGTTCCTGACTCGTCTGTTTTTGATGTGCGAATATTGCGCCTATTTCTATCCCCGGTCGAACCCGCCCCCCAAGTGGCTGGCTTCAGTGACAGGGAAGTACCGTGAACGTTATAACCACCCGCCTGCCTACCCTGAGCCAACCCACCCTATGTGAAGGCTCTTAAGTTGTATGTAGTGTGTGAACGTGGAACATCCTTACCTGAGATAGATAGCGCACCTTAAATGAGGTGCAGTACCCTGTGGTGACCAAAGCCTTGTATTGGACAAAGTGTCATTGACCTCACATAGTTTCTAGTTTATATTCAATTTAAGGCACATATGACATGTTATTTCACTGACCTTTGTGTGTCAGGTTTTAAAATATTTTACTATTTTATATAAACTGGCAATCTATATGATATATGTCAATATATATTTTGCATACCGATTGAACTTACTCTCCAATTCCTTTTGTGTTTTTTTTTAGATGTTTCCTTGATATACCTCCTCTCAATGTAATAACATATTGTGATTTCATGTTATATAATTATAATTTTGTAGTTTTAATATAAGTACATAGTACTCCAATTTGCAGTCGCACACAGGTTTATTTATTGCAGGAGTTTATTTTCAGACTATTCTTGTCTAGAATTATAGAGGGGATCATGCAGGCCATTTTTAACAACATGCTCCCAGCACATTATATTGTTTATTTTTAGTGAATATTGATATATTTGAATACATGTTGATTTTTTTTGTTCAAGAATAAATGTAGATTGTTATTCATGGAAAAAATAAAACATCCCCTAAAATTATGGCCTTGTCCATCTTTTGGAACAAAAAGTAATATAAGAGCCTGTCTTCTTTTAGGAGAAACATGGTAATTTATACTGTACAGGAACAAAAGTTGTTTCTGATAACCCTAAATAAAATTCTGAGTGACCAGTTGCCCCCAGAAGTAACATAATTAGCAAATTGAGTAATCCAGCAAATTATCTCCCCTGATTGCTATCTACCAACTGAGAGACATATTTGCATTGAACTGTAGAAAAGAACTTGCAGCCTTTAGCACAACCTGAAGATTCTATGTCCCACTGAATGTCTGCATAGTTGAAATCCCCCATAATAAGGAACCGATTATTATTTGTTGCTTTTTAATGCTTTTTTTTTTTTTAAGAATACTTCAACTAGAAGCCTTCCATTATTGCCCACTCTATGTACATTTACCCACACTGACTCTACATTGTTGCAACTCCCCGCAATGTTATCATTGAGTACAGGCCTTAAGTTAGATTTAAGTAATATAAACACCTTTGCACCTTTTTTGTCTTTCCTGTCTTTTCTGCTTCTGGTGTAACCCACTTGCAGGCACCGACAGTAAAGGGCCCTGTGCAAAAATAGTAAATGGTCCAGTTTCAATCCAATAAGTCATCAAAATGCACAAATCCACCTGTTTTGGACGTGGATGGGACCCCCTGACCTCTTATGCTCCTGTACTTCCATCAATGATTTGTCCAACCCTGGTGTAACCTTCTACGTTTGTCATCCAGTCATGGCTTTCATCTAGCCAGGTTTCCATAATTGCCCCCACATCGTAATCCGTGGTTAACATAAGAGTCTCCAATTTTTTAATTTTGTTTGCAAGACGTCTTGAATTTGGCAGCAGACATTTAATACTATAAACATGTTTATTACTCCTCGACTCCCTACTTTCCTTGCATGTCCCAGCCAGTCGTAAATCCTCATTGACATATACTGTCTCACTCTCTCTGTCTATGTGACGCCCTGGACTAGCCAGGTAGTCACAGATAGACCCCCGCACTACACCTGTCCCCCAATAAGGTATCATCAGCCAAACTTTAATCCCTAGTCACCTCTCTCAGTGCTTGATGGACACACCAGGGGGCGAAGCCAGGTGGTTGGCCATGCCCACCGAGGAGTTCAGATAGCCTGAGGCAGGAAACACAGTCAGTTGTTAGTTGAGTTTTAGTGTTGAGCAGTGGAGGAGGTCAGGCCTGTGGGACAGGCCTGTGACAGTCTGACAGGTGCCGGGGTTGGAACCCAGGCACCTTTAGCTAGGGGGCAAACAGTGGCCTTAGCCTGCCGGATCCGGGAAGACGGCTCGGTGGAACTGTGGTGGACCGGGACAGGGTAGTGGCCCGCCGGTACCGACCCAGGCGAACCGACTCGGAAACCGGAGCACAAAGGGGGGTACTCAGACCCTGAAACGAGGTCCAGAATCCACTGGACTGAGTTAATTAACTGATTGTGGTCTGGACCATAGGTCCTTTCCCACCCAAGTCCTGCACCGCCCAGCTATCCCCAACGGGTCCCGGGGCCATCATCCCTACCCACGGAGGGGTTAACATCTTGCTGCACTACCATCTCCCCCGGGTGCCCAGTAATCGTAGCGGTGGTGTCCAACTTCACCCCAACCCGTGGGTGGCATCACGACCTCAAACACTGCTTCGGCCGTACACCTACCTACCCCCTTCCAAAAGCGCCAGCACCCCTTTCAGAGCGAAGTGACCCTGGGTCCGGAGGCGCTCGAACCACCCACCAACGAGCCTGGATCCGAGCGGCTCGGCTGCAGCCGAGCACGCGGCGGTACATCTACTCTATCTATCCCCTTTTTTGAACAACGACCCTGCCTCCCCTCAGATCCTAGTTTAAAAGCTTCTCCATCTTTCTCATCATTTTTCCCCAAGCACAGCTGTACCATCCCCATTGAGGTGCAGCCCGTCCCTATCATAGAGTCTGTAGAGGACAGAGTAGTCTGCCCAGTTCTCCAAACCCTTTCTTCCTGAACCAATTTCTAAGCCATTTATTTATCTCCCTAAGCTCCTGCTGTCTTACTTATGACACTCGTGGCACTGGTAGTATTTATGAAAACACCAATTTGGAGGTCCTGGACTTCAACTTCTTTCCTATTTCCCTGTAATCATTTTTAAGGACCTTCCATGTCGATCTAACTTTGTCATTGATATCAATGTGCACCATGACCGCTGGGTTTTCCCCAGCCACACCCAGTAATATCCAAAACCCGAGCACCCGCCAGACAACACACTGTTCATCATTAACTGTCTTGGTGGCAGAGGACCCTGTCTGTCCACCTAATTATAGAGTCCTCTACCACCAACATCTGTCTGGCCTTTGTACAAACTCGTCTACAGCTTGATTATTAGGATTGCCTTTCAGCATGTTATTGTAAATACTAACTACATTTTTTATCTGTGTTTTCATTGATAGAACATGTAGGCATGAAAGTCTATGAGGCTGTTTATGTCTACATGTTTTGTTTTTTTTTGCAGATCACTCGGTGTATTTGGCGTATATCTGTTTTTGAGTTCCAGGTCAAAATTAGCCATACAAGTTTATTTATCTGTGAAAATCCCAGACAGCACTTGGATGGTATCAGCGTGTAATCTGTGTACTGTCAATGATCAACATTGTAAAGAAAAGGAGAAGCTTTACAATTTTTTTCATAAGTGCAAAATCACAGAGGAAACACCGATGGCAAAACCGATACATTGACAAAATACTGATGAAACTGATCCAAGACAATGATGAACAACGGTCTGTATTTTAATGTACAAAAAAAATCATGAATATGTAAATGAATGTCTTCGTAGTTTTAGCAACTCAGCCACAATGTAATTTGCATCTTGGGAATATGTCAGTATTTTTCACATATGCACAAAATGTCGGTGTCATGAATGTTTAAGAGCCGTGTGTCGTCTGTATGTCATTAGAGCTTTCCACATATGGATTAATGAACAAATTATAATGCTTCTTCTATACTTTGCAATATAAATCACTGATGGCACACTGATTTCATTCCTGTGCTTTATGTTTTATTCTAAGACCCATAGACTGTATTGGTACTTTTCATCTGTACTGCCATAAAAACGGAAATGTCTCCATGAGTTTTGTAATGGGACCTTGTCCGTGAAAAAACATGGACATGTCCTCAGCCTATAGATTATAATGGGAATGTGTGGTATCAGTGAAAAAAAAGGATAGAACTTGTACACCTGAATGAGGCCTAAAAGGGCAAAGAACTGCTGGAGTACTGATTAAAGATGAGTGAGCCTGCGGAGGTTTGGTTTACTGGCAGCAAACGAACCGAACCTCTACGTGACCGAACCTTGCCTGAGGAGGTTCGGAAACAATGATTGGCAGTTTGAATCTCCACTCGCATACAGCCAGCCTTAAGCAGATTACTTTCAGGGGGGGGGTGGGTGGTTGGGCATTTTCAAATTATTTTTTTTTGGATGCACACTCCATGTGATCTTGCTGTTGTTACCCCCAGTGTGATCCGTTCAAACACTGCAAGCGGCTCGCACAGGGCTGAGCACCGAGTCTACCTGTACATTCGCTCATTCGTACATGAAGCATTCAAACTCCGAACCTGAGCCCTGTGTTTTTCAGTTGGTGTTTGGTTCGAAACCGAACCTCGGGTTCACTCATATCTAGTACTAATTGATTGACATGAAAGAAAACGAGAATAAAATAAACTATAGATTACTACAGGGAACTAAACCTTCACTGAGAAAGAGATTGTCAGATAATGGTTGTGTGTTACATGGATTTAGGACTTTCTCCTCAAGGGTCAGGATATAATATAAGAATTCTAAGAATACCCAATGGCATTTTAAAAATTAAACAAAAGTCTACATGTGTTGCATATAAAGTGTTAAAATATGTGACATAAAACTGGAAGAAATCCTTGACATATAGGGTATCCCACGAAATGTAAACCTCCCTCCATTCACTTGCATTTCGTGTGCTTGCTTCATGTCTTTGTTCAGAATGTGCTCAGAATTCTGTAATGAATTCTCTCGATCTGGACAAATTGTGTAGTTGAAATAAAAAAAATGTAAAAAATAAGGATTTGATGATTTGTTTTGATGACTTCTGTCAAGTATTTGATGATTTTTTTCTTAGTTATACATATTTCTGAGAAAGGTGTCTTGTAGTTAATGTGTCCCCTGACACCAAGGGAATTTTTACCATCATTCCATATAAGGGTATGTGAAGGTATAAGTATGACTTGTGAGTATTGTATTCTGGTGCTAAATATCGTATTATATTGTTACATTTGCTCATAAGAAAAGTAAACTGTCTAATGCCATTTAGATACAAGTAAAATATATCTTTGTACCGTGTTAGCCAGTAGAGATAAAAAAATTGTTTAAAAGAACAGAGAGTCCTCAGTGGTTGATACCTTTTAATGGCTAACTGAAAAGATGGTAATAATTGCAAGCTTTCGAGACTACTCAGGTCTCTTCATCAGGCATGGTATAACACAAAATCTGAAGAGTCACGTATTTATACACAACAGGACTTAGAATAGTGCAGTAAAAAGAAAAAAAAAAAAAAAGAAAAAAAAAAAAAAAGAAAAGAACAAGTTATATGATTTGGATAAGAAAAATATGTCGCTGTCCAGTTGTTCATATAACTTGTTCTTTTTTTTTTTTTTTCTTTTTACTGCACTATTCTAAGTCCTGTTGTGTATAAATACGTGACTCTTCAGATTTTGTGTTATACCATGCCTGATGAAGAGACCTGAGTAGTCTCGAAAGCTTGCAATTATTACCATCTTTTCAGTTAGCCATTAAAAGGTATCAACCACTGAGGACTCTCTGTTCTTTTAAACAATTTTTTTAATGCCATTTATAGTGGCATCACCTTGAAAATGTGACTACCTGCAGGTGGGTGTCCAAGTTTTGGCTAGTACCCAAACACCCAAGACCTAGAAGCCACTGCCTTTTTGCTGGATCTCCTCAAGGAGAATCAGTTTTCTAGCAAGAGCTGTACAATGTTCAGCAAAGCTCTGAGATTTACACCAAAATCAAACAGTAATAATCCCAATTTGTAGCTTTAAGGCATACCATAAATTTTACTAATGTAGACCATTTTTTCCCATTCCTGAAGAATTGAGACAAACATTCTTTACGTTCACTTAGCCAGTGAGAATTTTCTAAGCAAAATACACTGATATGATTTGTGAAAACATTTAAATCTGGCAACATAAAATAATGTATTATGATTACTTTTCCCAAGACACAACTTTGGAAATGACCGTTGGAGAAAGTATACAGGACTGCCTCAGCCGCGGTCCCCAGTGTGCATTTATCTGCATAGAAATATTACTCACAAAACACAGATGCAGTGACAGGCATGGCTCAGAAATGTGTGGCACAGAAAGTAAATCAGGCCATTCCTAAGAAGGTGATGATGGGTACAGGTCAGAGGTCGGGGCTTAGCAAAAGCTAAATCCAGTCCTTACCAATTTCCATGCCACATAGCAACGTAGATGACTTCATACCATTATTTTCATTAGAAAACAGTATTAAATCACTGAGACATTCAGGCTTCAGTAGTCTACCCCAATACCCCAAAAACCTGCTGCTGTATAAAATGATGTTAGGCTTGAAATTCGAAATACACAAAAAAGTGGAAAATAATCTTCATTAGAAATTGACCTGTTGCTTAATTTTTTTTTATTTTATTTTTTTATTACAGAAGACCTGTCATTTCCTCTAAAAAAGGGAGTTGAATACATCATAAAAATCCCTGCGCCCCCCTGATTCTGCCCCTCTTTCCCATATTGTTTGACTTCATTGCAGTTATATTCACATTTGCTTTTCTCTGGACTGCAGTATATGCAATTTCTGCCTTGCAGTCCCACTGGTCATTTCTTCAGCGTCTTCTCTGGGAGTGTGCGCTTTCACCTCTACCTCCCAGATGCGGCCAACGACAACTCACTACGAGCTACGATTGGCAACATTTGGGCGGAACGGGTGAAAGCAAACGATCTTAGGGAAGACTATGAAAAATCCCAGAGTTGGACTGCAAAGCAGAAATTTCACACAGTGTGCTCTAGAGGAAATATAACGGGAAACTCTGGGATTTTCAGTACATATTTAACTCAATTTTTTTTAGCAAATCCTCTTTAAATCAGGTTTTTGTGTTAATTGTTTGTTTTAAAATGTTTGCTATATTTTGATTTTTACACTGGCTACCATCTCTTTTTATACACTAACCTCACGTTCTAAAGATCGTGATATGAAAAGAAAACAAACATTGCTTTTTTGTTTTTCCAAACACATACAATACTGAAACCAAAGTTAAACAATAAGTCATTTTCTGATAGCTTCCCTTTGACTAGTGATGAGCGAGCAATAAAGTGCTTGGTACTTGAATTGAACAAGTGGAACTCTCTGCCACATAATGTTGTAAGGGTTGAGAGAGGACTGGATGCCTTTCTTGAAAAATATAATATTATGGGTTATGTGCACTACATTCTATGATGAGGCATTGATCCAGGGAACTAGTCTGATTGCCGTATGTGGAGTCGGAAGGAATTTTTTCCCCTAATGTGGCGCTACTCTCTGCCCCATGGGTTTTTTTGCCTTCCTCTGGATCAACATGTTAGGTCATGAGTTGAACTGGATGGACTTAAGTCTACCTTCAACATTAAACACTATGAATTTATGAACACTTGTACAGGCTTTACTTGAGTACCAAGTATAATGGAAGTCAATGGGAAACTCAAGCATTTTTCCAAAGACCCTAACAGGAGAGCTGGAGAGGCAGGAAAATTGCTGAAATGGATGTAAACAGTGCTCAAATGGAACAGCATGGGTAAGACGCCTGGACAAATCTCTGACTTCTAGGTTGCTGCTGGGAACTGTGTTGTCAGAGTTTTACTTCACTTTGACGGACTGACAATAAAACATACAAAACTGAAGATAGAATGCATTTTATAGGAAAAAGTGTTAGGAGAGATTCTTTCCTGTTTAATGACATGTATATAAAGCCAAATTAAAAAGACAAAAAGGAAAGCCCTACTTTACCCTTAGTAGCTGGGCCATCTCTCAGCGTATTTCCCTGTCACCTATGACTACAGTAGGTGATACAGTAGAGGGAGAAATAAAACAGCACCCAAAAGTTGTCACCAGTAAATATAATTTTAACATTTTACTACTTTATCTGGGCATGTGGTGTGTGTGACATGGTCAGACACACCCTGTTTAATTTATGAAAGAGAAACTCTGAAACTCACAAAGCCTATACAGACAATGCGACTCTGATACACTCTGTATTAGACATAAAGGAGCGTCTCATAAACATTCTGTAAAAATTGTAAGATAGTGAGGCTCCTAGACTGGTAAAGTGGTAAAATGTATGCACCAAGTGCAAACGCTGTAAAAAATTTGAAGGAGGGACTCCAATATACCATAGAAGATATGTAGAGGAGAACCTCAGAAAACTTTTTTCCCATTAACCCCTTCACGACCGAGGATGTACCAGTACGTCCTAAACCATGAAGGGGGAATCACCACTGGCTGTTGCAGTTAGCCAGTGGCGATCCCTGCACATATCAGTATTTGCTAATGCTTTAGATGGCGCTGTCAAAATGTGACAGCACAATTTAAATGCCCGCAGCGAGAAACGCACCCTTCCCTGCTGCCATTGGTGACCCTGTGACATGATCACGGGGAGCCAATGGTCGCTATGGTAGCACATGGTCATGTGGTGATGCCTGTGCTATTATGATTCACTTCCTGTAACAGCCGGCAGAGAGCTGGCTGTTACAGAAGATGAGCATTTCTGCTGATCTGAGCTGTGCAGGTCTGATCTACAGAAATGAGTCAGAGATTAGACTGCTGAACCTTATAGCCCTGAAGGGGGCATAGAAAAATAAAAAAAGTAAAAAAAATGTAAAAAATTTAAAAAAATAAAATACCTAAAAGTTCAAATCACCCCCATTTGCCCAATTGAAAATTAAAGGGTTAAAAAAATAAAAAATATACACACATTTGGTATCACTGTGTTCACAAATGCCAGATCTATCTAAATAGAAATCAATTAACCTGATCAGTAAACAGCATAGCGGCAAAAATATTTCAAACGCCAAAATTACATTTTTTGATGGTTGCAAATTTTGCGCAAAATGCAATAACATGCAATCAAAATGTAGCATCTATGCAAACATGGTACGATTAAAAACGCCAGCTTGAGACGCAAAACATAAGCCATTACTCAGCCCCATATCCTGAAAAATGAGAACACTATGGCTTGCGGAAAATGGCACAAAAAGTGCGCCCATTTTCAGGACAAACTTCTGATTTTTTTTAACCTATTATATAAAAGTAAATGAAAGAAAGTCCCAGCTTAACTGTGGCACAAACCGGTATGCACGGATCAGCACTCTACATGGTGCAAGGAATTGTGGAGACAAAAGGAGGGAAGACCCAGCTTCCATAGTAAAATCTTCAATCTTTATTCCATAAAATAACACGTTTCATCAAAGCATAAAGTCATAGTGAGGGGGTCAGGGAACCTAGAGATCGGCAACGCGTTTCGAACGCTAACTGCGTTCTTTGTCAAGCCTTGACAAAGAACGTAGTTACAGTTCGAAATGCGTTGCCGATCTCTGGGCTCCATGACCTCCCTCACTATGACTTTATGCTTTGATGAGACATGTGATTTTATGGAATAAAGATTGAAGATTTTAGTACGGAAGCTGGATCCTCTCTCCTTTTGTCTATATAAAAGTAAATGTACCGCCCCGCGCTCGGCTGCAGCCGAGCCGCTCGGATCCGGGCTCGTTGGTGGGTGGCTCGAGCGCCCCCGGACCCGGGGTCACTTCGCTCTGAAAGGATGCTGGCGCTACGTAGGGGGGTGTGGTAGGTAGGTGTATGGCCGAAGCCGTGTTTGAGCTTGTGACGCCACCCACGGGATGTGGTGAAGGTGTAGACACCACCGCTGCAGTTACGGGGCACCCGGGGGAGATGGTTATGCAGCAAGATGTTAACCCCTCCATGGGCAGGGATGATGGCCCCAGGACCCGTTGGGGAGAAGTAGCTGGGC
This sequence comes from Anomaloglossus baeobatrachus, assembly GCF_048569485.1. Lineage (NCBI taxonomy): Eukaryota > Metazoa > Chordata > Amphibia > Anura > Aromobatidae > Anomaloglossus > Anomaloglossus baeobatrachus. The sequence continues at coordinate 782,350,560 of NC_134353.1, forward strand.
GGTGCAGAGCGATGCGCGGCCGGATGGCTCTGTTGTACTCACTGTTATTGACACACACAAGTTTCTGATAAACAAAGTTGATGGTGGTCGGTGCCCGCAGCCGGCTGCGTCTGGTCCCCCACCCGGTTCGGTGGTCTTTGCCTTTCTCCTGCACCATGTAGTGTATGTGTAGACTGCCTGCACTTCAGCAACGGGAGTCCGCTCCCCGGCTGTATGTATGTCGGGAAAGCCCGTTTGCCCGCAGATACTGGCCAGTGGGATCTCTCTGCCTGTGCGGTGGCTTTCTATCCCCCTCAGTGGGCTGTTGTCTTCAGTCGGGACTTGGATGGGAAAGGACCTATAGTCCAGACCGCAATCAGTAAATTAACTCAGTCCAGTGGATTCTGGACCTCGTTTCAGGGTCTGAGTACCCCCCTGTGTGCTCCAGTTTCCAGTCGATTCCCCAGGTCGGTACCGGCGGGCCACTACCTTGTCCCGGTCCACCACAGTTCCACCGAGCCGTCTTCCCGGCTCCTGCAGGCTAGGCCACCGTATGCCTCCTAGCCAAGGTGTGCGGGCTACGACCCTCACACCTGTCAGACTGCTGCAGACCTGCTACACAGGCCTGCTTCCACTCTCCTTCACTCCTGTCACTAATCTGACTGTTTGTTTCCTGCCTCAGGACCTCTGAACTCCTTGGTGGGCGTGCCAATCACCTGGCTCCGCCCCTCTGTTGTGTCCATTAAGCACTGAGAGAGGTGACTAGGGTTTATGTGGTTTGGCTGGTGTTACCTTGTGTGGGACTGGTGTTGTGCGGGGCGCTATCTGTGACTACCTGGCTAGTCCAGGGCGTCACACTTCCCCTTGGTTAACTACAGACCATCCGCGGGCTGTCCGATCACCACCGTTTATTTTTCTGAACTGAAAAAGATAAAAACAGTGAACAAGTATACTAACATATTTACAATCATGAAGGTTTCTGTTTCTTCCCTTGACGGGAGGCATTCTGCTTAAACATTGCAAACATGTAAAAACATTTTTATTAAACTGGGAAGGGGACAGGACTGGGTCCTTTCAGTTGCCCACCCAAACAAACCTGAACCTTGATGCTGCCTCTAAAACAGGTCAGCAGCACCCCTTTTCCCCAGTCCAGGAATCGGGTTCGGGTCCGGGTGTTGCCTAAACAGGCCGGGTACAAAGTTCCATACCCGGCAGTCTCTCAGAGACCCCACGTCCAGGAGACCCCTGACCCGCAGGGTAGTCACCGGTTGCAATGGTGACAGGACCTCGGCCTCCTCTGCCACAGGCCCTTCCTCAAACCAGCCTCTCCGGGGCTGTAAGACCTGAAAGGGTGGTCCGGGATTATTTACAAGCCCAAAAGTTATTGGGTAGCCTGCAAGTTCTCAGCCATGTTCATATAACGGGCTAAATAACGGGAAAATCAACAAAGTCCTAACGGGGACAGGCAGTATGGTAGCCGGGAACCGCTACCCTCTTTAACAGGCTTCATCTTTATGGTCAGAGGGTGGCGGGGAGGGGTGGACGTACAGCTGAGCACCCATGTATGCCCTCCTTACACCCAAGGCTTGCACGGAGATCTGGGACAGCCCCACAGATGACGCTGTCTCTTCTGGGCGCTGGGGCATCTGGGGTTCGCCGGTTTCACCGTGAGCGGGCCTGGTCTCCTGATGGGTCGGCGGGCCTGGAAGGGTTTGCACGGCCTTATCCTGCCAGGGTGCTTTCCAGGAGGCGGGTCTCTCGTTTGCCCACACCACAGCCACCATCTTTTGCATCTCGCGCTTCCAGTCCAAGGCCTGCTGCATCGACTCGACCCGTACCTGGATACAGAACTGCACCAGCTTCCTCTCCAACCACGTTGCCGTTCCTGGCGGCAACCGATCCCATGCTGCCTCAGCTCCAGCGTCCAGGGCAGGAGCCGCAGCCTCCTCGTCGGTCGCCCCCTCTGGCTCTGAGCTGGCTGTCGGGAGATCTTCTGAGCTGGGCGCCGTTCCCGTCGCGGCCGGGCGGACTGCCGGGGCCGACATCCTTCCTGCGGCAGGCAGTTCACCGCCAGCTGCTGCAGGGGAGTCACCACCGGAGCCTCTGGACCCGCCGCTCCTGCGACCGGAGCGGGAACTGTAACCTCATCCTCGCCGGCGGCATTCTCTGTGGACGCCGCCGCTCCAGCGGTCGGCGCGGGGCCGGCATCAGGCTTGGGAGCAGACATTCTCCATCTGCTCCCCCTTGGTCTTTTCGCGGCACCCCCTTTTTCTGCTGGGCAGTTTCGCTTTTCGACCACGCACCTTGCTGCACGGCTGTGTTCCCAGGGGGCGGGGCTTCGGCTTTTCGCGCCCTTTCTGCGGGGAAGAAGGCTCTGGCGGGAATTTTTGCGCCAAAAGATGGCGGAGTCTGCAAATTTTCAACGGGTCACCGCTGACTTCAACTTCAAGGCGCACTTCACTAGGTAAGTGATTAGGTAACCTGTTTGTGATGCCAGAAGAGTCGATGTGTACCGCCCCACGCTCGGCTGCAGCCGAGCCGCTCAGATCCGGGCTTGTAGGTGGGTGACTCGAGCGCCCCCGGACCCGGGGTCACTTCGCTCTGAAAGGATGCTGGCGCTATGTAGGGGGGGTGGTAGGTAGGTGTACGGCCGGAGCCGTGTTTGAGTTCGTGACGCCACCCACGGGATGTGGTGAAGGTGTAAATACCACCGCTGCAGTTATGGGGCACCTGGGGGAGATGGTTATGCAGCAAGATGTTAACCCCTCCGTGGGCAGGGATGATGGCCCCGAGACCCGTTGGGGAGAAGTAGCTGGGTGGTGCAGGGCAATGCGCGGCCGGATGGCACTGTTGTACTCACTGTTATTGAGACACACAAGTCTCTGCTAAACAAAGTTGATGGTGGTCGGTGCCCGCAGCTGGCTGCGTCTGGTCCCCCACCCGGTTCGGTGGTCTTTGCCTTTCTCCTGCACCGTGTAGTGTATGTGTAGACTAAGGAAAATAACTCTCTTATGATTAAGGACTCCGCATGTTTTTAAAAATGAAGTCCGAAACGCGTTAAGCCCCCCCTTTTTTGTTATCATTATCTGGGTCTTCACATTGTTACTATTTTTAACCTTTTCAAATAAAGCCTTGATGTTTTTACCTAAATAAGAAAAATCGTGCTGGATCCTCAATTTCCTTTTTCCTTGGCGTACCTTACCGGTCAGGACTTACCGGTGGATCCCAAGCACCCGTTAGGAGCAGCAGTCGGAACAGCAGGTGAGCGGAGAAATCTTTCCTTTTTCCTGTATGTGTAGACTGCCTGCGCTTCAGCGACGGGAGTCTGCTCTCTGGCTGTATGTATGTCGGGAAAGCCCGTTTGCCCGCAGACACTGGCCCGTGGGATCTCTCTGCCTGTGCGGTGGCTTTCTATCCCCCTCGGTGGGCTGTTGTCTTCAATCGGGACTTGGGTGGGAAAGGACCTAAAGTCCAGACCGCAATCAGTGAATGAACTCAGTCCAGTGGATTCTGGACCTCGTTTCAGGGTCTGAGTACCCCCCTGTGTGCTCCGGTTTCCAGTCGGTTCCCGGGGTCGGTACCGGTGGGCCACTACCCTGTCCCGGTCCACCACAGTTCCACTGAGCCATCTTCCCAACTCCTGCAGGCTAGGCTACCGTATGCCTCCTAGCCAAGGTGTGCGGGCTACGACCCTCACACCTGTCAGACTGCTGCAGACCTGCTACACAGGCCTGCTTCCACTCTCCTTCACTTCTGTCACTAATCTGACTGTTTGTTTCCTGCCTCAGGCCCTTTGAACTCCTCGGTGGGTGTGCCAACCGCCTGGCTCCGCCCCCCTGTTGTGTCCATTAAGCACTGAGGGAGGTGACTAGGGTTTATGTGGTTTGGCTGGTGTTACCTTGTGTGGGACTAGTGTTGTGCGGGGCGCTATCTGTGACTACCTGGCTAGTCCAGGGCGTCACATAAACCTATATATGTTTGGTATCTACGAACACGTACCAATCTGAGGCATCACAGCGACACATCAGTTTTACAATATCGTGAACACAGTGAATAAAGTATCCCAAAACCCATCATGCAATCACACTTTCTTTTGCAATTTTTCCGCACTTGGATTTTTTTTGCCATTTTCCAGTACACTATATTGTAAAATGTATGATTTAATTTAAAAGTACAACTTGACCCACAAAAAACAAGCCCTTATATAGCAAGATTGAAAGATTGATGGAAAAATAAAAAAGTTTCGGCTCTTGGAAGAAGGGGAGCAAAAAACAGCAAAAAACTGGAAAATCGCTCGGTGATTAAGGGGTTAAGCACTGGGACTCCTAGACTGAAAAAATATATGCACTATGTGCAAGTGTCGCGGGCGGAGGGGACGCGCTCGCCACGCTCGGGTCCTGGGCTTCTGCTGCTGCTGCTCGGTGGCTTGAATGGTGGACCGGACCCGGGGACTCGAGCAGCACTCCTCACCCGTGAGTGAAAAGGGGTAGTTTGTTTAGGGAGATTGTTCGTGACGCCACCCACGGGACGTGGTGATGATGGCACCACCGCTGCTGATAACGGGGATCCCGAGAGAGATGGTAGGGTGCAGCTGAGATGTTGTCCCCTCCGTGGGTAGGGGGATTGGTGATCCCGGGGCCTGGTGGTGGTAACGGGGAGGCCGGATGGCGTGGGCTCAGGAATCTCGGCATCATCGGACGGGATGGACATGCTTGCTGGCAGGCTTCCAGGAACCGGATATGTTGCAGAGTCCTGGCGTCCCCGCTTTTTATACCCTCGGCTACATTAGGCAGGCTTTCACCCGCCCCCCCCTTGGTTCTTTCTAGCACTTCCGCTTGTTGGGGGCGGGGCTTTGCTTTCACGCCTTCCCTGCTCGGGGAAGATGCTCGAGTGGGAGATTTTCGCACCAAAGATGGCGGCACTTCCAATTTTTCAGCCGGATGCCGCCGGCGGGTACTACAAGGCGCACTTCTACCGGAAGGTAGATCGGTCCAATCCTGTTCGTGACGCCAAGTTGTCGAAGGCAGAGGGGATGCGCTCACCACGCTCGGGTCTGGGGCTTCTGCTGCTGCTGCTCGGTGGCTCTAGCGGTGGACCGGACCCGGGGACTCGAGCAGCGCTCCTCTCCCGTCATTGAAAAAGGGTAGTTTGTTTAGGGAGATTGTTCGTGACGCCACCCACGAGACATGGTGATGATGGCACCACCGCTGCTGATAACGGGGATCCCGGGAGAGATGGTAGGGTGCAGCTGAGATGTTGTCCCCTCCGTGTGTAGGGGGTTGGTGATCCCGGGGCCCGGTGGTGGTAACGGGGAGGCCGGATGGCTGGGGTGCAGGGTGCAGGGGCAGCGCTGATGAGCTGATGGCTCTGGTGTACTCACTCAGATAAACAATGACAGAGTCTCTGGTAAACCAAACGGCTGGATGGACGGGTCCCGCAGCCAGCTGCAGTGTGGTTGTTGTGCTCTCCCCGGACGGCTGATGGTGGTTGTCTTTCCCTGCACCTTTTAGAAAGTTCTTGACTCCTGTGGTTGCCCACCGGTAGTCCGCTCCCCGGCGTATAAGTGCCGTAGGAGCCTGTGTTGCCCGCAGGCGCTGACCCTTGGATCTCTAGCCTGTGGCGGTGGCTGTATATCCTTTCTGGGTGGACGGTTGCCTTCAATCGGGACTTGGTTGTTAGGGAACCCCGGGGGTTCCTGTCACATTCGGATTTGACTATTGACGGCAGCTCCAAGCCTGGTCGGGGTCCGATGGCCCTGCCTGTGTGCTTAGCTTCACTCCGTTCCCCGGTCTGGTACCGGCGGGCCGTCGCCCGACCCCAATCCTTATGGCTCAGCGGAGCTCCACTGACTCCTGCAGACGGCTACCACCATCTGCCAACCTTGCTGTTAGTGTCTGGGCTCCTACCCAAACACCTCAAGTGTTCACTCCTCTCTCTTTCACCTCCTGAACTAAACTGTCACTTTTCCCGCCTCCAGGCCTGTGAACTCCTCGGTGGGTGGGGCCAACCGCCTGGCTCCGCCCCACCTGGTGTGGACATCAGACCCTGGAGGGAGGCAACAAGGGTTTTTTGGTTTGGCTGGTGTATCTGCCTAGGGTGGGGGTGTGTATGTTGGTATGTATGTGACTACCTGGCTAGTCCAGGGAGTCACACAAGGCCTGCCAAAAATTAGAAGGAGACACTCCAATACACCCTGGAAGACACGTAGAGTAGTGCCTCATAAAACATTTTTTTAACATTTGGAAGGAGTGGGACTTCTGTGGCCAACCACAAGGAGACCCAGATTTGAGGACACTCATGGTACAATTGGAACAAAAAGGACCTTCAGGCATCGAACTATGATTTTGCTCAAACTAAAGTTGGCGGCACTTCAAATAGAATGAAGTAGGAGTTTCAAAACATTCCGTTTATCTCCTTGAAGACTTTTGCCAATGAAAAATCATGAACAATGTAGCCATGTAGGGGAAAACCTCTCCAACCCATCCTGGGGAAAGAACACTACAAGTCCTGGGACCATTTATTCATACAAAAGGTGTGTTTGGGCTTTTCTCTCATTTGATGAATACAGCTTAATTTTTCTTTGTAGAAAGTTGAGCCAAAGCTGAGTCTCACAGGCAGCAGTCACTGCTCCTTCCGTGCTTAAGTTGATTGTGTGTGTTTTTAATGCTGCCAGGGGCATGATAACTGATATGCACATAAGCTTGTCAACTGAAAATGCTGACAGGCTGACTGTTGTCAAAATGAACAAGGCCTGGATTAGCTCAAACTTCTCAACCTCAGCAGATGACAGCAGCGGAACATAAAGCCACATCAAATGTTCCTTTTTTTGTCTAGTGTATTTCCATGCACCCCATCTCACCCAAAAATGGGTACATGATTTTTGTTTCTTCTTTTTTTCCTATCTCCTCATCCATATCAACAGGGTCATCATGCTGCCTTCGCTTCAAATTTTTAGAGGGTCATCATGCAGCCCTCAGTCATAATTTTTAGAGGGCCATTAGGCCGCTTTCACTCATATTTATTAGATGGTCATCAGGCAGCCCTCAGTGATAATTTTTAAAGGACCATCAGGCGGCTCTCACTCATATTTATTGGAGGGCCATCATGCAGTCCTCAGTCATACTTTTCAGTGAGCCATCAGGCAGCCTTCACTCATAATTTTTAGAGGACCATCAGGCGGGCCTTAGTCATAATTTTTAGAGGGCCATTAGGCGGTCGTCAGTCATAATTTTTAGAGGGCCATCAGGCGGCTCTCACTAGTATTTATTGGAGGGCCATCATGCAGTCCTCAGTCATAATTTGTAGAGGGCCATCAGGCAGCCGTCGGTCATACATAATTATTAGAAGGTCATCAGGTGGCCCTCACTCATAATTATTAGAAGGATATCGGATGGCCCTGAGTCATAATTTTTAGAGGGCCATCAGGTGGCCTTCACTCATAATTAGTAGAAAGTCATCAGGCTGCCCTCACTCAAAATTATTGGAAGATCATGAGACAGCCCTCAGTCGTAATTTTTAGAGGGCCATCAGTTGTCCCCTTCTCAGTTATTAAAATCCCATTAGGTGGCCCTCAGTCATAATTTTTAAAGGGCCATCAGTTGATCCTCACTCATAATTACTAGAGGGCCATTAGGCAGCACCATTCATAATTTATAGAGAGCCATCAGGCGGCCCTCACTCATAATTTTTAATGCATATGGAGTTGAGTTAAATCTGAAGATCACTGGCTGCATTCACTGCACTCTTCTTGATTAAGTTGATTCTTTGTATTATTAGCACTGCCGAGAGCATAATAAATGATATACGCATCTGCATGTCAACTGAAAATGCACTGTTCTCAAAATAAACAGGGCCTGGATTGGCCCAGACGTCTCAACTAGAGATGAGCGAACCGGTCGTGGTTCGGCTCGAGTTCGGTTCGCTGAACCGAGGTCTGGTTCGCGGTCGGTTCGGCGAAACATTAAAGAAAATTAAATAAAATATGTAAAAAGCAAATTAAGTTAGCTAAGTTTGAGACAGAGAGACTCATTGCGAGAGAAAGTAAAAATAATCCTAAAATATTCTTTAACTACATAAACAGTAAAAAACTGAAAAGCGATAGTGTTGGCCCCCTTAAAAATAGTCTTGGTGAAATGGTGGAAGGGGATGAGGGTAAAGTCAACCTGCTGAATGACTTTTTTTCTACAGTTTTTATACAAGAAAATGCCATGGCAGATGACATGACCAGTGATACCATAAATTCACCCTTGAATATTACCTGCTTAACCCAGCAGGAAGTACGCCGCTGCCTCGAAATCACTAAGGTTGACAAATCTCCGGGCCCGGATGGCATACACCCCAGAGTACTACAGGAATTGAGTTCTGTGATAGATAGACCATTATTTTTAATCTTCTCAGATTCCTTAATAACAGGGTCGGTACCGCAGGACTGGCGCATAGCAAATGTGGTGCCAATATTCAAAAAGGGGACAAAAACTGAGCCGGGAAATTATAGGCTGGTAAGTTTAACCTCTACGGTTGGTAAAATCCTTGAGGGTTTCTTGAGAGATGCTATACTGGAGTATCTCAAGAAAAATAACCTTATGACAGAGTATCAACATGGGTTTATGAGGGATTGATCCTGTCAAACTAATTTGATCAGCTTCTATGAAGAGGTAAGTTCAAGCCTGGACCAGGGAAATGCAGTGGATGTTGTGTATATGGACTTTTCAAAAGCTTTTGATACGGTGCCACACAAAAGGTTGGTACATAAAATGAGAATAATGGGGATAGGGGAAAATATGTGTAACTGGGTTAAAAACTGGCTCAGTGATAGGAAACAAAGGGTGGTTATTAATGGTACGTACTCGGACTGGGTCTCAGTTCATAGTGGGGTACCACAGGGGTCAGTATTGGGCCCGCTTCTATTCAACATATTTATAAATGACCTTGTTGGGGGCATGCGGAGTAGAATTTCAATATTTGCAGATGATACTAAACTCTGCAGGGTAATCAATACAGAGGAGGATAATTTTATATTACAGGGAGATTTATGTAAATTGGAGGATTGGGCTGAGAAGTGGCAATTGAAGTTTAATGTAGATAAATGTAAGGTCATGCACTTGGGTAGAGGAAATAACATTTATGATTATGTACTTAATTGTAGAACACTGGGTAAAACAGACACAGAAAAAGACTTGGGTGTATGGGTGGATGGTAAACTTCACTTTAGTGGACAGTGTCAGGCAACTGCTGCCAGGGCTAATAAAATAATGGGATGTATTAAAAGAGGTATAAGTGTTCATGAAAAAAATATAGTTCTACCTCTGTACAAGTCACTAGTGCGACCGCACTTAGAATACTGTGTACAATTCTGGTCACCGATATATAAGAAGGACATAGCTGAACTGGAGAGGGTGCAGAGAAGAGCCACCAAGATTATTAGAGGAATGGGTGGGCTGCAATACCAAGACAGGTTATTAAACTTGGGGTTATTTAGTTTGGAAAAACGAAGGCTTAGGGGGGATCTAATCACAATGTATAAATATATGAGGGGACAGTACAGAGACCTTTCCAAAGATCTTTTTACACCTAGGCCTGCGACTGGAACACGGGGGCATCCGCTACGTCTTGAGGAAAGACGGTTTAATCATAACCACAGACGAGGATTCTTTACTGTACGAGCAGTGAGACTGTGGAACTCTCTGCCGCATGATGTTGTAATGAGTGATTCACTACTAACATTTAAGCAGAGCCTGGATGCCTTTCTTGAAAAATTTAATATTACCAGTTATGCATATTAGATTTTATGACAGGGTATCGATCCAGGGAACTAGTCTGATTGCCGGATGTGGAGTCAGGAAGGAAATTTTTTCCCCATTGGAACTTGTTTGCCACATTGGTTTTTTTTTTGCCTTCCTCTGGATCAACATGTTAGGCTACGGGTTGAACTAGATGGACTTAGGCGGGCTTTGCACGCTGCGACATCAGTAACAATGTGTTACCGATGCTGCAGCGATAGTCCCGCCCCCGTCGCATGTGCAATATCTAGTGAAAGCTGCCGTAGCGATTATTATCGCTACGGCAGCTTTACACGCACATACCTGCCGTGCGACATCCCTCTGGCCGGCGACCCGCCTCCTTCCTAAGGGGGCGGGTCATGCGGCGTCACAGCGACGTCACACGGCAGGCGGCCAATTGAAGTGGAGGGGCGGAGATGAGCAGGATGTAAACATCCCGCCCACCTCCGTCCTTCTCATTGCAGCCGGCGGCAGGTAAGGTGAGGTTCCTCACTCCAGCGGCTTCATACACAGCGATGTGTGCTGCCGCAGGAGCGAGGAACAACATCGTACCTGTCACTGCACCGGCATTATGGAAATGTCAGAGGCTGCAGCGATGATACCATAACGACGCTTTTGTGCTCGTTCATCGTATCATCTAGGATTTACACACTACGACATCGCAAATGACGCCGGATGTGCGTCACTTTCGATTTGACCCCACCGACATCGCACCTGCGATGTCGTAGTGTGCAAAGCCGCCCTTAGAGTCTCCCTTCAACCTTAAAAACTATGATACTATGATACTATGAAACACTCGAACTGCATAGGAAACAATGGGAGGCAATCACAAACCTACAAAACACCCTCAAAGGTGTCCAAAAGGTGACAAACAACTCACAACACAACACAAACACATGTCAAAGTGACAAGGACATACAGTGCCTACAAATAGTATTCAACCCCCTGCAGATTTAGCAGGTTTACACATTCGGAATTAACTTGGCATTGTGACATTTGGACTGTAGATCAGCCTGGAAGTGTGAAATGCACTGCAGCAAAAAAGAATGTTATTTCTTTTTTTACTTTTTTTTTAAATTGTGAAAAGTTTATTCAGAGGGTCATTTATTATTTAACCCCTCAAACCACAAGAATTCTGTTTGGTTCCCCTAAAGTATTAAGAGGTATTTCAGGCACAAAGAACAATGAGCTTCACATGTTTGGATTAATTATCTCTTTTTCCAGCCTTTTCTGACTAATTAAGACCCTCCCCAAACTTGTGAACAGCACTCATACTTGGTCAACATGGGAAAGACAAAGGAGCATTCCAAGGCCATCAGAGACAAGATCGTGGAGGGTCACAAGGCTGGCAAGGGGTGCAAAACCCTTTCCAAGGAGTTGGGCCTACCTGTCTCTACTGTTGGGAGCATCATCCGGAAGTGGAAGGCTTATGGAACTACTGTTAGCCTTCCACGGCCTGGACAGCCTTTGAAAGTTTCCATCCGTGCCGAGGCCAGGCTTGTCCGAAGAGTCAAGGCTAACCCAAGGACATCAAGGAAGGAGCTCCGGGAAGATCTCATGGCAGTGGGGACATTGGTTTCAGTCAATACCATAAGTAATGTACTCCACCGCAATGGTCTCCGTTCCAGACGAGCCCGTAAGGTACCTTTACTTTCAAAGCGTCATGTCAAGGCTCGTCTACAGTTTGCTCATGATCACTTGGAGGACTCTAAGACAGACTGGTTCAAGGTTCTCTGGTCTGATGAGACCAAGATCGAGATCTTTGGTGCCAACCACACACGTGACGTTTGGAGACTGGATGGCACTGCATACGACCCCAAGAATACGAGCCCTACAGTCAAGCATGGTGGTGGCAGCATCATGCTGTGGGGCTGTTTCTCAGCCAAGGGGCCTGGCCATCTGGTCCACATCCTTGGGAAGATGGATAGCACGGCCTAAGTGGAGATTTTGGCCAAGAACCTCCGCTCCTCCATCAAGGATCTTAAGATGGGTCGTCATTTCATCTTCCAACAAGACAACGACCCAAAGCACACAGCCAAGAAAACCAAGACCTGTTCAAGAGGGAAAAAGTCAAGGTGTTGCAGTGGCCTAGTCAGTCTCCTGACCTTAACCCAATTGAAAACTTGTGGAAGGAGCTCAAGATTAAAGTCCACATGAGACACCCAAAGAACCTAGATAACTTGGAGAAGATCTGCATGGAGGAGTGGGCCAAATAACTCCAGAGACCTGTGCCGGCCTGATCAGGTCTTATAAAAGATGATTATTAGCTGTAATTGCAAACAAGGGTTATTCCACAAAATATTAAACCTAGGGGTTGAATAATAATTGACCCACACTTTATGTTGAAAATTTATTAAAATTTAACTGAGCAACATAACTTGTTGGTTTGTAAGATTTATGCATCTGTTAATAAATGCTGCTCTTGTTTGAAGTTTGCAGGCTCTAACTTATTTGCATCTTATCAAACCTGCTAAATCTGCAGGGGGTTGAATACTACTTGTAGGCACTGTATACTCATGCGAAAACAAAAGAGCTGGACAATGAAAAAGAGGAGGAGACACAGATATAGGCATGGCATGCCCTTCTAAAATGATGTAAAACACCGCAAGGTGACTCAAAGCGGAGTCTCTCTTTTTTCCAAAAATTGGGCCACACAGACACCCCTTCAGTGGCAGCACTTGTGCCCCAGTTGTACACTTCACAGGTAGATTTGCATCAAGCACATTCAAAAATACGCCATCCTTAACAGTCCCCAGGATGACACCGGGGTGGGTACAAAGTCTTTGCTGATCCCCGATCTGTTCATCTTGGATCATTTTTAGAAACACTGCAAGCAAGGGTTACTCCAAGCAGAGTATCCCTTTTTTCCAAAAATTGGGCCACACAGACACCCAACCCCTTCAGTGGCAGCACTTGTGACCCAGTTGTACACTTCACAGGTAGATTTGCATCAAGCACATTCAAAAATACGCCATCCTTAACTATCCCCAGGATGACACCGGGGTAGGTAGCAAAGTCTTTGCTGAAACATGACTTGTTCATTTTGGCTCCTTTTAAAAAACACAGCAAGGGTTACTCCAAGCAGAGTCTCCCTTTTTTCCAAAAATTGGGCCACACAGACACCTCATCAGTGGCAGCACTTGTGCCCTAGTTGCAAACAGGATGTTTTGATTTGCATCAAGCACATTCCAAATCCACAAGCATTTACTCTGCCCAGGTTGACACAGGGGTAGTAAATTCCTTGTGGATCCATGACTTGTTCATTTTGATGAACGTTAGTCTGTCCACATTGTCACTGGACAGACGCGTGCGCTTATCTGTCAGCACACACCCAGCAGCACTGAAGACACGTTCAGAGACAACGCTGGCAGCTGGACACGACAAGATCTCCAAGGCGTAAGTGGAGAGCTCTGGCCATTTTTCAAAATTTGAAGCCCAAAATGAGCATGGCTCCAGTTGCAAAGTCATGGCATCGATGTTCATTTGGAGATACTCCTGGGAGATTCACTCCGTGCACCATGGTTGTTTGGTGGAAAAGCTGAGTTAAGATCGAGTAACAGCTTTTGCTGATACTCCTGCATACGTGCGTCCCTTTCTATGGCTGGAATTATGTCACAAAATTTGGATTTGTACCGGGGATCTAATAGTGTGGCAAGCCAGTACTCATCATCACTTCTAATTTTGACAATACAAGGGTCATGTTGGAGGTAGTACAGCAAGAAGGCGCTCATGTGTCTGGCGCAGCCATGCGGACCAAGTCCACGCTGTGTTTGTGGCATACAGGTGCTAACTGTTCTTTCTTCCTCAGACATCTCCCCCCAACCTCTTTCAACTGAAATTTGACCAAGGTTTCCCTCATCCGCTGAGTCTTCCATGTCCATGGACAGTTCGTCCTCCATTTCTTCATGTTCTCCTGCACCTTCCTCAACATTTTGCCTGCTACTATGCGCCCTTGTTGATCCCTGTCCCCCATGGTCCCATGCCTGCCGCCTTGGTGATGATGAACGTCTGGACCTTGGTGATGTTGTCTCTTGCGCATATGAATCCTCCTGTAGTTCCTCCCCTTCCTGTTGTCCCACTACCTGAGTCCGAATAGTGTTTAGCGTGTGCTCCAGCATGTAAATGACTGAAATTGTCATGCTGATAATGGCATTGTCAGCGCTAAACATATTCGTCGCCATGTCGAAACTGTGCAGAAGGATGCATAGGTCCTTGATCTGAGACCACTCCAACAGGGTGATCTGCCCCACCTCTGCATCTCGTTGGCCCAGGCTATACGTCATGACGTATTGCACCAGGTCTCGGCGGTGCTGCCACAGTCGCTATAACATGTGGAGAGTCGAATTCCAGCGTGTCGGCACATCGCATTTCAGGCAATGAACCGGCAGGCTGAAAGACTTCTGGAGCAATGCAAGTCGCTCAGCTGCGGCGGTTGAATGGCGGAAGTGAGCAGACAGTTTTCGTGCCCTGTTCAGAAAGCCATCTAGGCCGGGATAGTGTGTTAAAAATTGCTGGACAACAAGGTTCAACACGTGAGCCAAACAAGGCACGTGTGTCACCTTGCCCCGGCGAAGGGCTGCACCCAGGTTTGCAGCATTGTCGCACATGGCCTTACCAGGCTGCAGGTTCAGTGGAGACAACCATTCTCCAGAGCTGCCCACAACTCAGCCGCTGTGTGACTCTTATTTCCAAGACATTTCAAGATAAAGACCGCCTGATGCCATTGAGCTCTGCTGCCAGCATAGTAATGAGGGGTGCGTGATTCCTTCTGCGCAGTTACAACGCTGGTGGCCTGACCAGGCAGGCTTGGGGCGGAGGTGGAGGACCCAGACGGGGTTGAGGAGGCAGAAGCAGTGGAGGAACTTGGACAGACAGAGGATTGACACACAAGTCGTGGGGACGGCAAGACTTATGCAGCAGACCCTTCACCATCTATCACCATAGTTACCCAGTGCCCAGTCAGCGACATGTAACGTCCCTGTCCATGCTTACTGGTCCAAGTATCGGTGGTGAAATGCACCCGTTCACACACAGAGTTTCTCAAGGAAGCGGTGATGTTGTGTGCGATATGCTGGTGTAGCGCAGGCACACCTTTCTTAGAGAAGTAGTGGCGACTGGGCATCTGGTACTGGGGCACAGCGACAGACATAAGGTCTCTAAAATCCTGTGTGTCCACCAGGCGGAAAGGCAGCATTTCGGTAGCCAAGAGCTTACAGAGGGATAAAGTCAACCTCTTAGCTTTGTCATGGGTCGCAGGAAATGGCCTTTTATTTGTCCACATCTGAGGGACAGAGATTTGGCTGCTGTGTGTAGACGGTGGTGAGTAGTAAGTGCAGGCGTAGACATGATGTTGCCTTCATCCAACGTTGATGCTATCGATGTCTGAGAGAGCTGTATACACGCACTTGTTTCCCCTTCCAAACCAAGTGACGACCTACCAAGCAAATTGCCTGTTGCGGTTACAGTGGTGGAAGTTGTGCATGGAAAACCAGGTGTGACAGCTGTCCCCACAGTCCTAGAAGATGAAGAGCGCGCGGATGCATTGGAAGGGGCAGGCGGTGGATAGTTCGCTCCGCTAGGCAGCACGGTGAGCTTCCCACTGGGACATATGATATTTATTCATGTGACAATTCATGGAAGAAGTTGTCAAACTGCTGAGGTTTTGCCCTCTACTAACAGAATCATGACAAAGGTTACATATCACATGATTTGGGCGATCTTTTGCTATGTCAAAAAAGGACCAGGCTAGGCAAGGCTTAGAGGGCATGCGACCTGCTGAGCCACCCTGACTAGTGCTCAGAGGCAGAGTGGTGGCTGAGGATGCAGTTGTAGATGTGCTACCAGTACTCCTCCTCTGTCCAGGAAGGCGCAAATTAACTTTGTCGTCAGTAGCATCCTCCTCCACCGCCTCTGTTGACCTCCTCGAGTACCTGACTGTGGGTTGACAGTAGGTGGGATCTAGAAGTTCCTCATCAAGCGTTGTGTTTGGATTCCCCTCCCCCTCAGACCGAGCCTCTTCCTGCCCTGAACGAATATTTAAGTTGTCATCCCAATCTGGTATCTGCGTTTCATCGTCATCAGTATGTTCCTCATTGTCTAATACAACAGGTGTTTCAGTTTGTGAATAAGGGTCAACATTATGCTCAGAAACTTGGTCATCACAGCCTGAATCTGAGTCACAAAGGTTCTGGGCATCACTGCAGACCATTTCCTGGTCTGTACTCACTGTAGCTTGGCAGCAGACCTCTGATTCCCAGGCTATAGTGTGACTGAACAGCTCTGCAGACTCAGCCATCTCTGTTCCACCATACTGTGCAGGGCGGGTGGAGACTTGAGAGCTTGGAGAAAGCAAGTGTGATTGGGATGACAACTCAGAGGACTGGGGTTTTTTGGATGCGGTAGTTGAGGTGGAGAAGAGGGCACTTGTTGGACCACTCGAGATCCATTCCAGCATTTTCTTTTTTTGGGCAACATCTACCTTTGTTCCAGTTGTTCGTGTTCGTAAAAAAGGGAGCACATCGGATTGTCCACGGAAAGTAGTAGACATCTTACTTTTGCTGGATGATGGCTTATCTTCAGCAGATGTTAATGGAGCTTTGCCACCTTCCCCACGGACACAAACTTTTTTTCCTTTTCCAACACGCCTGTTCCCCTTTCCACCAGCATCTGTCATTTTGCCACTCATTTTGCTAGCGACAAGATTGTCCACTTAAATTGTGGTAGTAAAAATTGAGAGGTGGTGTAGATCGCAGCGGTGGTCTACCTTTATTTGACAGCAGAATAAACAACAATAACTATCCCAGACAATGAAACTATGGCCCTTAAAATGGCAGCACAGTTTGGTATTATAATGGCTTTGTAACAATGAGCTTGAGTGTGCAATGCAGAGGTGCTGCAAATATCTTTGCACTAGTGGGACACTAATGAAGTCCAACAGCCACTTTTAGGATGCCACTAAGTTTCCTCAGTGTTTGGTATTATAATGAATGGCATTGTAACAATGAGCTTGAGTGTGCAATGCAGAGGTGCTGCAAATATCTTTGCACTAGTGGGACACTAATTAAGTTCAACAGCCCCTTTTAGAATGCCACTAAGTTTCCTCAGTGTTTGCTAGTATAATGGCTTAGTAACAATGAGCTTGAGTGTGCAAAGGGCAGGAGGGTACAGTGGCCGGGTTGTGGGTCAGTGTAGAGGAAAGGAAGCCTCACTTTCTATCCCTCCTAATGGTAAAATGCAGCAAGGAACTCCCTGACCTTAGCTACACAGACGCTCTTATCTCTATCTGTTAAACAACGGTTTCCACGGACCTGACTGTGACCTATGGCTCTGAGCCTGCTGTAATTAGCCCTTACAAGGGCTAATAGAAACTTCTATCCCTATTCTGTATAGCGCTGTGTGTAGAGCATACACAGCAGTATCGGAGACAGGAGCTGCGCCAGCGGTGACTGACACCCAGACGCAGAAGGCAGATAATGCCGTGGTGGAGGAAAATGTCCGCTTTTATAATGCAGGAACATGTGACATGGACATCCTATCACACATGCCGTTGCTTCTCTGGCTAAAAGTCCACTTAGCTGTGTGTGTGTCTGGGATTGGCTGACATGCTGGCCCTCCCCACTACATGCGCGCTTAGGGAGGGAAGGAAGAACAGAAAAAAAAAAATGGCGATCGCCATTATCCCAGCAGCAGTGATCTGAACGCGCTGTTCCCGCACACTATACGCTGAAATTTCATAATAGTGTGAGTCACAGAGTGACTTACACTATTACAGCGGAAAGCTAGTTAGTAATTAGCTTGGCTTTTTGCTGCTAGAACCGTTCTCGAACGTAACTAGAACTATTGAGCTTTTAGCAAAAAGCTGGAGTTTTAGTTCGATCTAGAACAGCCCCCAAAATCACTCGAACCGCGAACTGGAGAACCACGAACCATGAACCGCGCTCAACTCTAGTCTCAACCCCCTGGATGACAGTATTGGAACATAAAGCCAATTCAAATTTTCCTTTTTTCTGCTCTATTCCCACCCAAAAAAGGGTTTAAGTTAATGGTTTCTTCTTTTTCTTGTCCTCCTCCTCCATGTCAACAGGGTCATCATGTGGCCCTCGCTCCAAATCTTTAGAGGGCCATTATTTGGCCCTAACTCAATTTTTATAAGTCCTTCAAGCGGCCCTCACTCATAGATGATAGAGACCCATCAGTGGCCTTCAGTCATAATTTATAGAATGCCATCAGTGTCCCTCACTCATAATTTTTAGAGTTGCCTTCCTGGCCCTGCTCCTGATCGGTCCTGATCCGATTCCACCTCCCACTCCTCCACAGAGTGATGGGACAGGAGTGAGATGAAACCCACATATAAAGACAGGCAAGGGAAAACCAAAACTCTGTTATACCGCATACACAAAAGGTTAAGACAATAAGAGATTCAGGAGGAAAATCAAAAGCAGGAATGAAGCTACATAACAACAGGGCTAAACTCCACAACTGCACCAAGTAATAAGCATAACTTCCACCAGAAAGTCTAGGACACCACACATCATAGACTAACATAAACAAACTATAACTGGCATGGGTGAAAGGATTCAACCAGCATAAATATTAGGGGAGCAGATGTGATAGGCCTCCCACAACATGTGATTAAAGGAGCAAGCAGACACACAGATAATAATTCTTGCTAGCCTGCCTATGAAGCAGCACACAGCAAGTCAACACCCGAGTCTGCCTGTGTTGATCCCAGACATCAGAGAAACCATCTGGCAGAGTGTCAGAATCTGCAATGTGAACAGAGCTCGATGCCGCCATGACAGTCGGCAAAGTTTGTGGAAAACTCTGTGTGATAGCAATCAGCAAAGATGGCTAGCAGTGATGATGCCCTAATTAGTATAACCATCCTGCTTCTATGTCTACTCAAATGCTCGCTGCTCACCAATAAAGAGGAAGCTTTGCATGTAGACCAAATGTATATGGAAGAAAAAAATACACAGTGTGCTACGTGCTTGCATATCCTGGCGGCTTGCCTTAGGTGTGTGCACACTGAGGCTTTTCCCAACTGCATGCTAGTGGCTGTCCTGCGATACTCGGTCCCCAGTCGCCACGATATTTCTCTGTATTGCATACCTGCCTTACATCAGCACGTGTCCCATGATGACATCACCAATGCTCTGACCAATGCAGATATGTTGCAGCAGCAGTATACCTATAGAAGGACTGTAAAGCAATAAAACCTGCCTATATGCCTTTAGAACTATCCCTCCTCCTCCAGCTATTTGTACACTGAATGCAGCTAACCTGATAAGGACTTATGGATTTAGGTTGCTGCAGAAAGGACTGTAAAGCTATAATCTCTTCCTAGATGCCTCTAATACACTATCCCTTTTCCAGCAGCTCTCTCTACACTAAATGCAACTAAGAGCTGTATTATTAAAGAATAGAATAGATTTTTACTGAGCAGCAGCAAGGTCTGTAAAGCTAAAATCTCTGTTCACATGTCTGTAATATACTATTCCTTCTCCAGTGGCTCTCCCTATACAAATTGAAGCTTAAAGCGTATTATTAGAGAATAGAATAGATTTTTCATTAGCCCTGAAAAGGACTTTTGGGGTAAGGCAACAGCAGCAGCAGCAGCAAGGTCTACAAGCTTTGGCATGTAACTCTTTCTTTTTTGTCTGTATATAATGTGTGTGGATTATGTCCATTGACTGACCATGCCTCCAGGCTCCTCCCCCATTAGCCACAGGTGTTTTTTATCCTTTAATGGTGGATCTCTCTTTTCCCAAATATATGTTTTTTTCAACCAATAAA
This sequence comes from Anomaloglossus baeobatrachus, assembly GCF_048569485.1. Taxonomy (NCBI): domain Eukaryota; kingdom Metazoa; phylum Chordata; class Amphibia; order Anura; family Aromobatidae; genus Anomaloglossus; species Anomaloglossus baeobatrachus. The sequence goes on from NC_134353.1 coordinate 782,370,113, forward strand.
GAGGTAGTATTATTGAGTAGGGCCCAGTAAAATGAGGTTGCCGTGAAGTGGCTACTGGGCTGGTATGAGAATAGCCATTTTGATATGCAAAACACCTCAAAAAATATTTAGATTTTTTTTTTTTGCTTCTTTGTTTAGTTGCAAGCTTTGGCATGTAAATCTTTCTTTTTTGTCTGTATATAATGTGTGTGGATTTTGTCCATTTGACTAACCATGCTTCCAGGTACTTTTCCCCCATGAGTCACAGGTGTTTTTATCCTTTAATGGTGGGTATCTCTTTTCCCAAATATATGTGGTTTTTAAACCATAAAAGAGGTAGTAGTATAGAGTAGAACCCAGTACAATTAAGTTGCTGTGATGTGGCTACTGGGCATGTATGAGAATGGCCTTTCTGATATGTAAAACACCTAAAAAAATATTTCAACATTTTTTTTTTTAGTTTCAAGGTCTGCTGTAAGGCTAGACTCCTTGTCTATATGTCTCTAACACAGTATCCCTTTTCCAGCAGATAGTCCTATAATAATTGCAGCTAAGAGCAGCATTATTAGAGAGCAGAATAGATTTGAATTATCCCTGAAAAGGACTTTTGGGTTAATGTAGCAACAGCAAGGAAAGTAATGCAATAATCACTGCCTAGGTGCCTTTAATACACTATCCCTTTTCCACCAGCTCTCCCTACACTAATTGTAACTAAAAGCAGAATTATTAGAGAATAAAATAGATTTGAAATAGCTTTGAAAAGGAAGGTCTGTAAGGTTAGAATCCCTACCTACATGCCTCTAATACAGTATCCTTTTTCCAGTAGTATGCTTACCATAAATGCAGATAACAGCAGTATTATTATAAAATAAAATGTAATTTTTTTTAAGTAGCAGCAGTTGTAAGGCTAGAATTCCTCTCTATATGTCTCTAATACACTAGCCTCTCTGAAGCAGCTAGCCCTACAATAATTGCAGCTAAGATCGATATTATAGAATAGACAAGACTTGATTAGCCCTGAAAAGCACTTTTGAGGTAACATAGCAGCATCATGGCCTATAAGGCTAGAATCCATGCCTTTTTGCCTCTAATACACTATCCCTTTTCCAGCAGCTTGCCCTTCACTAAATGCAGACAGCAGCGGTATTATCATATAATCGATTTTATTATGAAGCAGCAGCAAGGATCTGTAAGGCTAGAATCTCTGCCTACATCTCTAATACACTATCCCTTCTCCACCACTTAGCCCTACACTATTTGCAGCTAAGAGATGTATTATTATAGAATAAAATAGATTTGAATTAGCACTAAAAAGGACTTTTGGGTTAGCATAGCAGCAGCAAGGAATGTAAGTCAATAATCATTGTCTCTATGCCTTTAACACACTATCCCTTCTCTACCAGCTCTCCCTATATTATTTGCCGCTAAGGGCAATTGTATTAGAGAATAGCATAGATTTTAATTAGCTCTGAAAAGGACTTTTTGGTTAATGTAGCTGCAGCATGGTCTGTAAGGCTAGAATCTCTGCCTACATGCCCCTATTACATTATCCCGTCTCCAGCAGCTCTAGTACCGTACACTATAGCTGTTGCAGTTAAAAAGCTAGATTTTGGATTGAGCTGGGAGTCGTGTTCCCCCACAGAGTAAACATTTTCAAAAAGGCTCTCAAAGAGCCTGTTTTCAGAGTTCATTGAAACAGACAAGATTGGCAGAATTTCCTCACCAAGAAAAATGTTTCAAAAAAGCAGTTATAGTGTTTATTGATACCATTTTTGTGCAGATGTTACGTTTTGATCGCCTGTTATTGCATTACATAATTTTGTCGTTTGGAATTTTTGTTCTCGCCACGTTGTGTACCGATCAGACTAATTGATTTTATATTTTGATAGATCGGGTATACGGCAATATTCATGGAAAAAAAAAAGTTATAGCTCTTGGAAGAAGGGAAGGAAAAAAAAATGAAAGAGCCAAAATGAAAAATTGCAAGGTCATGAAGGGACTATAATTACACAATCAGAAATGTAACTATTAACATCGACCGTGAGAGTTGTTAGTACTATCACATTTATCTCTCTAGACTGTGCAATTATTCTTTGTGTTGATGTAGCGCCCCACGGGGCAGATGAATTTAACCTACTCGTCTGTCCTCCGGGGCAGATAGTAGTAGCAGCCAGGGATGGTATCGCTCTCCACAGGTAGAGCGGGCCCCGGGAAGTTTGATGAGCGCAGTAGTAATGGTAGCGGGGAGCGGCAGTACGAGTAATAAAGAGTCAGAGTCAATAGCTGCGGCTCCAGGTTGTTTACTCACTTTTGTACGATGCCGCTAACCCAGGTAATACCGGTCACTTGCTATGATGGGCTCCATCGAACCCAAATCCCTTTAGAGATCAGTCCGGTTTGGTGTTCGGTGGGTTTCTCCTTGTAACGCTTGTCTGTGGATCCCCTGGCTTGAAGCTACGAGGGGACCCTGGGTTTCATGAGATGTTCTCTTGTCCTTATCTGCAGGTGCCACGGTTCCGATATAGGGTCCGGCTTGAAACGAGGCCCCAGCTCCTATATGACACTGTGCTGTCGGGTGCTGTGTGGTCAGGGAAGCTTGAAACTTTCCCCGTCCAGGCAGATTCTGGAAAACCAACGTGAAGTATGATCTTCCCTAGGGTCCTGCCGCCCTGTGTGGCATTGGTTCCGAGGGGAGCAGATTCGCTCTCCCCATGGCAACTGTGTGAACTTTCTCCTCCTTGCCACCGGAGCACCTGTGAGGCACGTCAACTTCGCTGCTCTCCTGCTGGAGAACTCTCTAACTGTTGTGTTGGCTCCTGGCTGCACCTTCTGCCTCCCAGGTCCTAAGGAGACTGGGGCCCGTGTTGAGGGCATCCTTTAAATACCACTCTGTCAGCGACCCCTTTATTACCCTACCCTAGCTCAGTCCCCAGTGGTAACAGGGCAACCTGGTGTGTATTTGAGTGAGTAACGGGTGAAACTGGGACTGACCTCCTCAGGAACCGGGTTTAGCATTACACCCAATGAAGCCTCAGGGGTGCCACATTGATACTGTAGACAACCAGGATTGTTAACATTAGACCCTCATCTTCATCAGACCACTTGGGATAATACCAGCAAAATTCTGTTCAGAAATTTTATGGGCTGCTCCGATTATTCTGCATGTGGAGTGAAAGTTTTTTGACCAACGAATAAAACGCCTCTTTTTTTGAATATTTTTTTATAATAAGAATACAATTAATATTTGTGGTGGAAGAAGTTAGTGTCAATATAACATGGTGGCTATGATAGCAAACACTTGAATCCATGGCAACACAATTGTTAGTAAAATATTTACTAATGAATAACATTTAATATGTTTGGTCAAGAAATGTAAAATGATTTGTCTTTGTGTTCTCAAGAACATAGTACTTCATTCAGAAAGAAAGTGCTGTACAACGAAAGTGCAGAACAAATGCGTCTAGACATTAGAAACCCTCCTCATTAACAACTAGTCAACTTCCAGCAGGCGTCCCATTATGACCAGTTAGCTTCAGCTCTTAATAAATCTCATTAATCTTCGTATGTTCTTATGGAAGGGCCGGCGAGTAGCTAGATGATTATCACAGATAGACTAAGCTGTGTTTACTTCTAACAAATTGTGACACATGTCACGCACTAATATGGTTATTAATCACAAGCCGCTGACCTGTCATAATATTGATTACAATGGTATGTTCAGCATCACCAGGTTAACCTAATTGCTCTACAGCCACTTGACTTCATCCACAAACTAATGTAACCACCATTCACTCCTACTCCTAATATGATAACATCCATCAAAATACATAAAAAGCATATCCCAGCTGTCTCTGCCTTGCCATAAACTCATAGGAATTTCTGCTTATTCACCCTTTACAATATAAATAATAAGATAGATCAAAGTAAAGGATTATGATGTTAAGGTGGAGTACCGCATAGACATGAAGACATGAGACTAATTGCCGGGTCACAGCCCGAGTCTCTATCTGACAATAAATGATGTGTGAGTGTAGTGAGCAGCTTCCATGAAGGGAGTGCTTTTGGCAAATCCACCCCATTCCAATACCGACATTGTAGATATTTGGTATATTATTCTTCATCAGTCACAGATATTGTTGCTGGAGAATAGATTTGTGACTAAAGAACAGATCAGAGGCATAAAGGCCTGGTCTATGTCTGTATTAACGAAGACTACTACTACCAAAGTATCATTTCATTTATGGGTATTATATATTTATATGTTTTTACTCAACTATATAGTGTCATTTATTTCCACACCGCTTTACAGATATCATCATCAATGTCCCCAATCAGTTTGTCTTTAAAGTGTGGGAGAAAGGAAACACATACAAACTCCTTGCAGAGAAAAAACATAGACATAATTCATCAATTGCATTTTTCTTTAAGAAATTTGTCTTGTGGTATTCATTGATGTTTTTTGCACCAAATTCTTAGAAATCAAATATGCTATTTATTTTTGTCTTTTACTTTTTGGTGCTTTTTTTAGAGCAAAAAAATTGCATGTTTCCCTAAGTTTTACAAAAGCAGTACAAAAATTCCAGGCATGCAAAAATCATTCCAGTTGGGGGATTGGAGAAGATTTGCAAATTTTTATAAAGTAGCAATTAATGAAAACACCAAAACCCGCCCAAATGAAGAAAAAAACCCCGAAAAGGCTATAAATGAGCGGACTCGATGAAGTTCAGTTCGTTGGATTCAGCTAAACTTTCAATTAAGGCCTCTTTCACACGTACGTGCCTCCGATACGTGTTTGGCAGTTTTCTCACGTACCAGAGACATGTACACATGTAGACCTATGTATTCCTATGGTTTTGGACACATGTAAGTATTTTTGCACGGAAGGTGTGTCCATTCCGTACTTACGTGTGTCCGTGTGTTTCTCTTGCCGACATGTCCGCTTTCTCTCCGGCATCACGGGTGTCACACGGAACGCATACGTGTCACACGTAATGGAAACGGACCACACGAATGCGTTCCATGTGACACACACCGGAGAAAAGATATGTGTCTGTGAGAAAAAAAACCAAACCTTTACTCACTTTCTCCTGCCCTGCTGTCTCTGCCGCTGCTGTCACTTGCTGCCGACCGTCGCTCATTATGCTCATTGAATATTCACTTCACTGCGGCTGGAAGCAGCAGCAGCGGGGAGTCTGCAGGACCGGAGACCGAAGATCAGCACCACGGACAGCGACGCCAGGGACAGGTGAGTAAAAAGTTCCTGTTCTCCGTGTGTTATCACGGATAACACACGGAGAACACACGTGTGCCATACACACGGCACACCGAGGGCAATACGCACCTTTGACACGTCCGTGAAAAACGTGCGTGATTTTCACGGACGTGTGAAAGAGGCCTAAGATTGGTTTGGGATCTGAACTTAACTTGACCCTCAATGGAAGTCACTAGTTGGGCAGTTCAGGTCTCTGCCCACATGTAGCCAGCCATAAACAGATCACTTCCGGGGGCAGGTGAGAGAGGTTTTTCCATTTTTTTGTGTGGTGCACACTACATCCAATTATGCTGTTGTTACCCCCAGTGTGAGCCGTTCAAACACTGTAAGGGACTCACATTGTGCTGAGCACTGAGCGTACCCGAGCACAGTGATACTCACGCAAGTGGTGTTCATATCTAAAGCACCCAAACTCCGAATCCGAACTCTGTGTTTTTGTAAAGTTTGTCTTTTGTATGAACACCAAACACCAAATATCGGGTTTGCTCATCTCTAGTAAAATAGATGTTAAAAAATATGTACCGTATTTTTCAGATTATAAGGCGCACTTTTCCTCAAATAAATTTGGAAGAAAAATGGGGGATGCGTCTGATAAGCCAAATATAGCTTAACAGGTGATGGTTGAGAGGGGTCACAGGAGGCAGGGGCGATGCTGCGGTCTGTGTGTTATTCTGTGGGCAGTCATGATGCTGTGGGCGGTGCTGATGTCGGGCTGTGCTTGCTGCAGCGATAAGGCAGGGGCCATCCTGAAAATGTTGGCTTCAAATAATGGCGCCTGGAGTAGGAGCATGCACTGATTGAGCACTCGGCTCAAGATCTCATCTGCGCACGCGCCGCCTCTAGTCCATTGATCTCTCAGGAAAATGACGCCCAAAAGTCGCGTGTGCGCAGATGAGATCTCAGCTCGTCATTGAGTCAATAGCTCAATCTGTGCATGCTCCCACTCTGGGTGCCATTTCTTTGAATCCCACACCACTGGCAGTTTCTGGATGCCCCTGCCTCACAGCACCCGCAGTGATCATCCGTGATACTCGCCGCACCGCCCGCAGCATCGCCCTACTCTAGCACTGCCCCTGCCTCCTGTAACCTTGCTCCACCACTGCTGCTGCCCTCCACATCCCTGGTAAGACCCCACTGGATTATAAGAATTATAAAAATGTGTTGTGATAAAAAGATGCACATTAACTGCCAAAGATTTGGGAAGAATCAAATGTGAAGTGACGAGGAACCCATTTGCCTCCAGTGCTGTTATATTTCAGAACTGCAACATCCCGGGCAGGACAAAGTTCCTTTGCATAAGCAAATAACCATGCACTCCAAAGGGAACTGTGATATTTATTAATTCCAAAAAAATCAATCCAGTAAATGAAATGAAGACATTTCATTTGGTGGGACCATCTTCAGTACATGTGTTAGAGGTATACAGATAGTGAGGTATGTTGGCAGTAACATAAATGAACATACAGGTATAATCACTGAGTGTATTCAGCAATGTGCTGGAGGTATACAGATCGTATGGGACGCTGCTAGGGCTAAAGGCTGCTTTACATGGTACGACCGATTGTGCGATTTCACAATCGATCATACCCGCCCCCGTCCTTTTTGCGTCACGGGCAAATCGCTGCCCGTGTCGCACAAAGTCAGTAACCCCCGTCACACATACTTACCTCTCGTGCGACCACGCTGTGGGCGGCGAACGTCCACTTCCTGGAGTGGGAGGGACGTTCGGCGTCACAGCGACGTCACACGACCGCCGGCCAATGGAAGCGGAGGGGCGGAGATGAGCGGGACGTAAACATCCCGCCCACCTCCTTCCTTCACATAGCCGGCGGCGGCCGCGTGATGCAGGTGAGCTGCTGTTCATCGTTCCCGGGGTGTCACACGGAGCGACGTGGGCTACCCCGGAAACAATGAACAACTAAATTAAACGATATTATGGAACCTAACGAGCAGTACATGACTCACGATTTGTGAGCGATACTGCGTCGCTAGGAGGTGTCACACAGGCCGGCATCGCCAGCGATGCCGGATGTGCGTCACAAAAACCGTAACCCCGACGATCTATCGCACGATAGATTGTCTGGTGTAAAGCAGCCTTTAGAGACCCACAGTTGGTCCAGACGTTGCAGTCATATATTATTGTTATTTAAAGGCCTTCAGCTGGATCTCTATCCATGGCAATTTGATGAATGAACACTCTGTAGGAAGCTTGATCTTTTGCAAACCTAGAAAGGTGCACCAGGGTCTTCTCCGTCGTTATCTTAATAGTATTAAGCCATCGGGTTACTGGTCTACATTTTGGCCTTTTTCCTTCTATTCCTACAACCATGATGTCCTTCTCCAGTGATTGCTCTCTTTGTATAATGTGTCCAAAGTAGCCAAGTTGTAGCTTGGTGATTCTTGCTTTGTGTGACATGCCTGGCTTGATATATTTCAAAATTGATTTGTTTATTCTTCTTGTCATCCATAGTATTAATACAGTGCTTTGCGAAAGTATTCGGCCCCTTTGAATTTTTCAACCTTTTCCCACATTTCAGGCTTCAAACATAAAGATACAAATTTTAATCTTATGGTGAAGAATCAACAACAAGTGGGACACAATTGTGAAGTTCAACAAAATGTATTGCTTATTTTAAACTTTTTTAAAAAAATAAATAACTGAAAAGTGGAGGGTTGCAGGGATCAGCACACTTACAGTTCGGTTGTCCTGGTGCTGGATGAGGTTGCACTGATGTGTGGAGTCAATAAACACAACATTCTTTTGGTAAACCAAGGTGATGGTGGCCGGCCTCCGCAGACGGGTGTATCAGGTCCCACACCCGGACTAGTGGTCAATGTCCCTTTCCTCTGCACTTCTGTATTTTTCAGTGATGGACTTCCCGGTATGTAAAACGGGAGTCCGCTCCCGGTCCTTTGGTTGGGAGCCGTGCCCGTCAGACGCTGACCCGTGGGATCTACCTGGCCCTGGTGGATGCCCTATCCCTCTCTGTGGGTGGTTGTCTACTTTTCGGGACTTAGGTTGGGACAGGACCTAAAATCCTGCCCTCAATTGGTTAATTAGCTAGGCCGTCGGTGCTGGTCCTGGCTTCAAGGTCCAAGTACCCCCTTTGTGCATGGTTTCTGGGTCCGTTCTCCGGTCGGCGGGCTACAACCCTGCCCTGGTCCACCTCGGATCTCCGGCAGCCGTCTTCCCGTCTCCTGCTGGCACTGACCACTGTCTGCCACCTTGCCAGTACGCCGGGGCTCCAACGCCGACACCTGTCAACTTCAGACTTCACACTTCCACTCCCTGAGCTTAACTCTCCCTGAGCTTAAATGACTGTTTTCCCGCCCCGGGCTCTCCAGACCCCTAGGTGGGCGTTTTCCTTCCGCCTGGTCCTGCCCACTGGTGTGTCTGTCCTTCCCTGAGGGGGTGACTAGGGTTTCAGGTCAGCTGGTTTAACCCTGTGTTGGAGAGGTGTTCTGTGGCAGCCTATCTGTGTGACTACCTGGATTTGCCAGGGCGTAACAAATGCACCTGCTCTGTGATAGTCTCAGTGTTCTGTTTAAAGCGCAGATAGCATCATGAAGACCAAGGAACATAACAGGCTGGTCCGTGATACTGTTATGGAGAAGTTTAAAGCCGGATTTTGTTACAAAAAGATTTCCAAAACGTTAAACATCCCAAGGTGCATTGTGCAAGCGATCATATTGAAATGGAAGGAGTATCATACCACTGCAAATCTACCAAGACCCGGCCGTCCATCCAAACTTTCATCTCAAAGAAGGAAAAGACTGATCAGAGATGCAGCCAAGAGGCCCATGATCACTCTGGGTGAACTGCAGAGATCAGTTGAGGTGGGAGAGTCCATAGGACAACAATCAGTCGTACACAGCACAAATCTGGCCTTTATGGAAGAGTGGCAAGGAGAAAATCATTTCTCAAAGATATCCAAAAACAGTGTTGTTTAAAGTTTGCAACAGTCCAACTGGTAGACATACCAAACAAGTGGAAGAAGGTGCTCTGGTCAGATAAAACCAAAATTGAACTATTTGGGCACAATGCCAAATGATATGTTTGTCGTAAAAGCAACACAGCTCATCATCCTGAACACACCATCCCCACTGTCAAACATGGTGGTGGCAGCATCATGGTTTGGGCCTGCTTTTCTTCAGCAGGGACAGGGAAGATGGTTAAAATTGATGGGAAGCTGGATGGAGCCAAATACAGGACTATTCTTGAAGAAATCCTGTTGGAGTGTGCAAAAGACCTGAGACTGGGACAGAGATTTGTCTTCCAACAAGACAATGATCCCAAACATAAAGCAAAATCTACAATGGAATGGTTCACAAATAAACGTATCTAGGTGTTGGAATGACCAAGTTAAAGTCCAGACCTGAATCCAATCGAGAATCTGTAGAAAGAGCTGAAAACTGCTGGTCATAAACGCTCTCCATCCAACCTCACTGAAAAGGAGTTGCAAAGGAAGAATGGGCAAGAATTTCAGTCTCTCGATGTGCAAAACTGATAGACACATACCACAAGCAACTGTAATCGCAGCAAAAGGTGGCGCTACAAAGTATTAACTTAAAAGGGCCGAATAATATTGCAATTCCCACTTTTCAGTTATTTATTTTTTAAAAAAGTTTAAAATAAGCAATAAATTTCGTTCAACTTCACAATTGTGTCTCACTTGTTGTTGATTCTTCACCTTAACATTAAAATTTTTATCTTTATTTTTGAAGCCTGAAATGTGGGAAAAGGCTGAAAAATTCAAGGGGGCAGAATACTTTCGCAAGGCACTGTAACATCTTTCTCCAGCACCACATCTTGACATTCTCCAATGTCTTTAATTCCATCTATGCTTATTGCTATCAATGTTATATTGTCTGCGTATTTAAGATTGTTTATGATTAGTCAAGCAAGTTTGATTTCTTCTTGTTATGCATATAAATTGAATAGAATTGGTGACAAGATGCAGCCTTGTCTGATGCCTCGCTCTACTTTGAAACATGACGTGTCACTGTGTCCCGTTCAAGGTTCAGAATGTTGCTTCTTACTCGATGTAAAGGTTCCTAATGAGGCTGATGAGATGTTTCGGCACACCCATGTCCTTTATGGTATGCCAAAGTTTCTGGTGATCAACACAGTCAAAGACTTTGCTGTAGTCGATGAAGCAAACATAGAGCTCCTTGTTATATTCTTTGGCCTTTTCCATTATCCATCTAATGTTAGCAATTATATCTCTTGTTCCTCTGTCTTTTCTGAATCCTGCTCTGGCAGCTTTGTCAAAGTAAGGCTGTAGCCATCTTTGTAGAATCTTGAGCCATATTTTGCTGACATGAGCTATGAGAGCAATAGTCCAATAGTTTCCACCGTCAGTAGGATCTCCCGTTTTCAGAATAGGAATAAAAAACGCTCTTGTCCAGACCTTGTGACATTTACCAGTTGTCCATAACTGTTGATACCGGTATGTGATGACATCAACAGCTGCTTCAAGAAACTTTCTTAGCTGTATTGGAATATTGCCACATCCAGGTGCTTTGTTTTTTGGCAGAAACTTTGTCACAGCACCGATTTCATCTTTCAAGATGTTCGGTTCGCTATCAATTCCAGTCTCAGATTCTTCCCATAACACTGATCTGTTGTGACTCAGTTAGTTTGTTCCAATTGGCATCTTTCAACATTTTCACTCTTGGTTGAAACTTTTGTCACATCTCTTTGATCTTTTCTTCCTTTCTTGTCTTGCCCTTCAGATATTCGTGTTCTTTCTCTGTACATATCTATTGGTAATAAAGTTCTTTGTCTGTTCGAATGGCTCTCTTTAGTCTTTTACCGATGTTGTCTGCGTCCTGCTTGTTACCTTTTGCCATTCTTCTTTCTTTAGGTTCTCTTCTGTTAAGCATGGCTGTGGGGGTCTCTTCTGCCTTTGTTTTTTGTCTTTCTGGCTTTTCAGTAATAATATTCTTTATATGTGTCCAGAATTCTTAAGGCTTTCTTTCATCAGACCGTTCCAAAAACGTTAGGTATACTGGTCAAATGGAAGTTAGAAACAACCTGTTGTCTAGTCCGTTTGCGCATTTTTACTCTTTACTGTCAAAAGTTCATGGTCTGCTCCACAGTCAGCTGCTAGCCTTGTTTATGTGATATATGATTGATGACCTCCATCTTTGGCGAACTCATATGTAGTCAATCTGATTCTTATAGGCCCCTTTCTGTGATGTCCATTTGCAGAGTCTCCATTTGTTTGATAGTTGATTTGTTGTACAAAAATCAATTGAGCTTCCTCCAGCCTTGTTTCATTCACCAATTCCAAAGGTTCCAACAATGATTCCATGTTTGCAGCTTGTCCACTTTGACATTCAAGTCTCCCATGATAATGAGTTAAGACCCCGTCACACGCAATGACTTATCTAACGATATATCGCCAGGGTCACGGATTCCGTGACACACATCAGGCATTGCTAGCGACATTGTTGCGTGTGACACCAACAAACGGCTGTTAACGATCAAAAATACTCAACTTATTGTTGATCGTTGACACGTCGTTCACTTTCAAAATATCGTTGATTGTTGAGGTCGCAGGTTGTTCGTCGTTCCCGAGGCAGCACACATCGCTACGTGTGACACCTCGGGAACGACGAACTACAGCTTACCTGCGCCCGCCGGCAATGAGGAAGGAAGTGGGTGGTCTGTTACAGCCGCTCATCTCCACCCCTCCGCTTCTATTGGGCGGCCGCTTAGTGACACCACACGAACCGCCCCCTTAGAAAGGAGGTGGTTCGCCGGCAACAGCGACGTCGCTAAGCAGGTAAGTCCGTGTGATGGCTCCAAACGATTTTGTGCACAATGGGCAACAATTTGCCAGTGACGCACAAACTACGGGGGAGGGTACGCTCGCAAGTGATATCGTTAACAATATCGCTGCGTGTAACGGGGCCTTAAGTCTTATTTTGGCATCTTGTCGATTTTTTTTCTTGAACTTGATAGTAGACTAGTTTGACATCCTCCTCCTCAGCATCTGTTGTTGGTGAGTAAACTTGTTATAACTCTTACAAGGATTGGCACTCCTTGTGGTCGTATTGAAATGACTCTATCAGTGACTATATTGTTTTTCAAGACAGTGCCAACCAATTTTAGGTTGAAAATAAAAGCGACACCATTTATTTTTTGGTTGTTATTGTCAGAATAGTAAACTTCATGCCCATTTGACTGGGAATGTCCAGATTAACTCCATCTTAGCTTGTCTATTTTAGCTTTGACAATGTTGAGTTTGCCTTGGTTCATGGTTTGTGCATTCCAAGTTCTCAACTTGATGATATCTCTGCTGCTTATGATCTTCCCTTTGGTCAAAGCAATATCAGCACCAAGATGTCCTTGCCGCTTTGATCCTGGAGTGTCATGAGATTTAATCATACTCAGGTCGACCATAGGCTCTGCCCCAGTAGCTTGTTGAGTGCCTTCGAACCTAGGGCTGCATCTTCCAGCACTATATCAAAATTCCTTTAGTGTACTCTCCATCAAGTCATTACACAGACCAAAAAACATGGATGTGTGAATTCAGTCATACAGACAAGTAACTGCTGGTATAGCTGGTATTTGTTATTATAATTGACTCATTAGTTTTTGCTCATTTTCTGTGGTTAGTGCTCCTCTAAGCTAGTATGCTATTTAAAGGATTGTTAATAAAATAACATAAATAAAATAAATACTTAGATTAGATTTGATTAGATTCATCAAGATCGGGTTTGTTCACAATGGACTTGGCTGAACTGGAAGTCTTCCTTATTCATGAAGAGGCACATGTGTCAAATCAGTAGATGATTGGCTTGAACCTCCATGTGCACCTCATCAATCTTACCCCAATCCCTGGTGGAGTAAGATTTGAGGCTAAGTGAAGGCCCCAGTCATGAAAAATTTGACAAGTGGTGTTAATCATGCTCACGTCCCACCCCAGCTACAACATTTTTGTTAGAGCTGGGCAAAAATGGTGTGAGAACTCCAAAAGTTGGAATATTTTGACTGACCAAAGCTTAGTGACTTTTCAAAGCTTTTGACTATCTATCTTATCACTGCTGAATATTGGGTCTTGTCACTGTAAATCATGGCGTATATTTTCTACTTTTAGAGGCATAATGTTGGTTCCCAGCACCTGGGGCAAGGCTCCCTAAGTCCCTTCCACCAGTTCAGTATTGAAGCCCACATTCCCTGAGCAAGTGAGAGGAAAACCAGAGATCTGTGGGAGAGGTCAGAGATGGCAAAGCTCTCAGTATAAAAAAATGTATTCTGTCATTTTGATGAGTGGCAACGACCGAGATGAGATAGCAGATTTTCACATTTAGCTCACTGGCTTCAGGGTGGGCATTCACTGCACTCTTGTGCCATACCAAGAAGAAGTGGACTTGTCACTGTTGCTTAGTGCAGTGTAGATTCCCCAGTGCTGGCCGTCCTAGATCATTTCTCAGTTAAGGCACCCAAAATCTGGTACCTGTATAAAAATAGGTACCGTATGCAACTTCCCATGTCCTCACTACACTATGCCACTGCATGATTGGCACTTACAGTATCAATGTATTTTCTACAATTTCCACACCATGAAACTGAAAGAGAAGGATGTTAGCATGCTGCTCCTCTCATTGTTCATTTGTGGATTGTTCCTGAGCTGCAGAAATCAATAGTGATTTATTGGCTCTTGTTCTTCACCCACTTTTGCAGTTCCAGTCTAATAGTTTACTCCTGATTGTGCCTTTGTGATGTTTGTGACAGGATCCACACTGTAAATAATGGTGTAACTGTGAAATGAGCAGGATGGAATAGATGATTTTAGCTTGACTGAAAATCTTCTAAGACAAATAGCTTATTGATAGATTTGATTCCAATCTGTCGCCAGAACCAAGGACACTAGTTACTGGTCATCCGATGTACTTCTGACTAATGAGATGTATGCTGCTTAATGACTTGAAAATTACAACACAAGTTAAGAATGATTTGATGAAATGAATGTTGTTTATCTTCTGTCAGGTCAAACAACCAACTAATTTTATATGCATGGGTTAATGTGTTTCCTTTGCCTTTTGTCAGGAGCTGTACACTACAGTATATATTGCCATATTTTATGATCAAGTCCATTGCAAATAATGGAAATGTAGGTACATATTTAAAAAAATGTTATCGATAGTTCTTACAGGTTTGCTTCATGTCTGGAGGTTTTCAGATCTGGAGAATTGTTCAATTTGTTGCAAGTGTACTCTAGAATGAGAAAAGTACATGAGACATTTTAGAGTTCCATTGATGAGGCCGTTATCTGTCATATCAACTGCAATCCTTACAGAAATCAATTGATAGATGACTGCTCTCTCCATTACAATGTATGAGGTTGCAGAAATATGACAGCTGACACCCATGAGCATTGGCCCCGACTGGTTTTGGAACCAATATGGGGCCAATCAACCCCTTGAATACCACTGGCAATCACAACAGCAGTATCTAAGAGTTTAAAAGGGGATTAAAAGACCTCCTTTGACAGTATTAACCCACTGCAATTGTAATCGCAAGTACCAATCATTGCCATGGTACACCAAGGTCATCTGTTGACCCTAGGGTACGCTGGCCTGTTAGATCATGCTATAAGCAGGATCTAACAGGCATAGTCAGTGAGTCACTGACAGGGCTTGGGCAAAAATAAAAATAAGAACTATCTTTGTACTGCTGCCTATTTGTTCATTCTATCTCATAAAAATCAGAATAAGGCTCACTTCACATTTGTACCATGCTCTCTGCTGAGCACTTACTTTGGGGTTTCGGTGTAAATATCAAAATCCGCAATTCACACAAAACCCCAATGGAACCACTCATTATAATGAGGTAGATTGAGTCAAATAAAATCCAGTGAAATCTGCTCTCCAAAATCCAAATGCCTCTTTCCTTCTGAGCTCCACTGTGCATAAACCACAGTAAGGGATCATGTTTGTGGCAATACTGTAATGGAGAGGGCCCAATTGTCAATTTATGGGGTGTTTGTCTACAGAAGCACAAGTTATCCACAATGTAAGGGGAATAAACTGGTATATAATTTTCCAGAAAAAAGCTTGGCGTTGATGTTACAAAATAATTACTGCAGCTGTAAATTAATTTATTGAGAGGTGCAATTTCCTACATTGGGGTTACTTATGGGGTTCCTTCACCTGCTCATCTCAGGCAGAAGGTCCAAAACCCACTCAGCTCCTACAGCCTCTGTTCATCTCCTGAGTAGCTTCATCTTCTGCACTGCACAGATCACATAGATCATTGCAGAGCAGTAGGGGGGAGGGCAGCTTTCTGTTATCGGTCGGAGCCCCCTCCTAGCTTCTGCTCACCGGGCCCCATACACCATCAAGGTCAGTAGTGCCCTGATGGCAGCTGTGACTGTACCTGCCATTACTTGCCATTTTGGCAGTACCAGCCCGTCTGTATTTATCAGTCTGTCTGTACCAAACTGCCTTCCAGTACCAGCCTGTCTGTCTGTACCAGCCTATCCATCTTTACCAGCTTTCCTGCGTGTGTAACATCCTAAATAAAAAGGGCAGACACAGACTGTTGGTAGATACTCTAACTTTACATTACAAAACATAAAGGCTCATATATAGTTACATAGTTACATAGTTACTTAGGTTGAAAAAAGACCTAGGTCCATCTAGTTCAACCTTCCTCCACCAGTTCTACATTTGGTCACTAAGTCATTTATAACCAACAATGTTTTGTGTACTGAGGAAATCATCCAGCCCTTTTTTAAAAGCTGTTATAGTATCTGCCATTACTACCTCTTGTGGTAGGGCATTCCACAGTCTGACCGCTCTAACTGTAAAAAACCCTTTCCTATTTAGCTGTTGGAATCGCTTTTCTTCCACTCGCAGTGAGTGCCCCCTGGTCCTTAGTACTGTCTTTGGAAGAAAAAAGTCATGTGCCAGTCCTTTATATTGACCACACATGTATTTATACATATAAATGAGATCTCCTCTGAGACGTCTTTTTTCTAAGCTAAACATATCTAACTTTTTCAACCTGTTATCATATGGGAGGCCTTCCATTCCTTGTAATAGTCTAGTTGCCCGCCTTTGAACTGACTCTAACTTCTGAATGTCCTTTTTAAAATGTGGAGCCCAAAACTGGATCCCGTATTCCAGATGTGGCCTTACAAGTGATTTATAGAGGGGTAACAATACGTTGGGATCACGGGATCTAATCTCTCTTTTTATACACCCTAAAATCTTGTTTTCTTTAGCAGCTGCTGCTTGACATTGAGTGCTGCTGCTCAGCTTATTTGTAATGAGAATACCCAAGTCCTTCTCCTGTTCTGTAGTCCCGAGTTTACTTCCATTTAATGTATATGCAGCTATAGGATTACTCCGTCCCAGGTGCATTACTTTACATTTATCAACATTAAATCTCATTTGCCAAGTATCTGCCCATTCTGACATCTTATCCAGATCTTTTTGTAATATTGTACTATCCAGGTCAGTTTTTAATATCCTACATAGTTTGGTGTCATCGGCAAAGACTGACACTGTACTATCAATCCCATCCACAAGGTCATTAATAAAGAGATTAAAAAGAATCGGTCCAAGCACAGATCCCTGCGGCACCCCACTGCTGACTATAGCCCATTTAGAGAATGTACCATTTATGACTACTCTTTGTTTCCTATCTTTTAGCCAATTCCTTACCCAGTTGCATATTGTGTCCCCTAGTCCTTGCTTCTGGAGCTTTAGTATAAGGCTATTATGTGGTACAGTATCAAATGCCTTTGCAAAGTCCAAATAAATCACATCAGCTGCATTACCAATATCCAGGTTTGAACTTACCCCCTCATAGAACCCCAACAGGTTGGTTAGACATGACTTATCTTTCATGAATCCATGCTGTTTGTCAGTTATCATATTATTTTCTGCAATATATTTTTGCATGTCATCCCTTAAAATGCCCTCAAAAACTTTGCATACTACTGATGTCAGGCTTACTGGACGGTAGTTGCCTGGATCTACCCTCTTACCTTTCTTAAATATCGGTACCACATCAGCAATCCTCCAATCCTGAGGCACCAACCCTGTTACAAGTGAGTCTAAAAAGATGAGATACAGCGGTCTGTCGATTACGGAGCTCAATTCCCTCAATATTCGTGGATGAATGCCATCTGGCCCTGGGGATTTGTCAATGTTTAATTTACTCAGACGTAGGCGATATTCATCTTGTGTTAAATTAATTATATCGGGTGGTGAACTTTGATTTTTCACTTGTTGAATGATCCCTGGTACAGTCAGTTCCTTGGTGAATACAGATGAGAAATGCCTATTTAATATCTCAGTCTTTTGTTTGTCCTCTATAACTAACTTGTTATTATATTTTAAGGGGCCGATACTATCCTTTGTTTTCCTTTTGGCATTAATGTATTTATAAAAGATTTTGGGATTTATTTTAATGTCATTGGCGATTTTTGTTTCAGTAGCTAATTTTGCTTGTTTGATTTCTTTTTTACATTTCCTATTGATATCTTTATACTTCTGAAATGCTATTTCTGTATTCTCAGCCTTTAAGATTTAAATGCCCTTTGTTTTTGGTTTTTTTTTGTTTTTTTTTTTAATTCTTTATTTTAAAGACCGACTCGAGAACATACAAAATAACAACTGCGCCACAAAGAGCAGAATAACAGATTTCAAATATTTAACATTGACATGTAGGCCACCCTTCCTCTCCCCTGTACATATCTAGTTACTGCAACTGCTCGAGTCAGGCCCAGTTTAATCCTTTTATGAACCAACCCAACAAGGGTAGAATACGGAACATAGAAAGAGAGAGCAAAGCCCAAAAGAATTTAGAACAGGATAAGAGAAAGAGGAAGAAAGGGGAATGAAGGGGAGGGGAGAATAGGAGAAGATAGGGGACAAAGAAGTGAGAGGAAGGGAAAGCGAGAGAAGAAAGGAGAAAGAGAAGAAAAAAAAAAAAAAAAAGGGGGGGGGAGGGGGGGAGAGTGCTCCTCCAGAGCCTCACAGCAGCCGTGAAGCAGCGAGTAATCTGGCGTAATCCGCCGAGTAAGTGAACTCCAACCATGGGAACCAGGTCCTACGAAAACCTTCCTGACTGTCTTTGAGAGAGGATGTCAGGTCCTCCATGTGCCTTAGGTCGTTAACCCTTGAAACCCACTGTGCCAGTGTGGGGGGGGTAGAAGACTTCCAGCCTAGCGGGATGCACGACCTGGCGGCCATTACCAGAAATCTAAGCAAAGAACGCTTGTATCTATGAGCCGGGAGTTCCGAAAGCTGTAAGATAAACAGTTCCGGACCCAGTGTCTCAGCCGTGCCGGTCACCAGTCTAATTACCTCCCTCACTCCTGACCAAAACAGTTGCAAGGAAGGGCAAGACCAAAAGATGTGCACGTAATCACCCTCCCCCGAGCCACACCTCCAGCAAACGGGATCGACTGAGGGGAATATCCTATGAAGTCTGGTCGGGACTCTATACCACCTAGTCAACAGTTTGAAGTTGGCCTCCAACATTCTGGAACTGATCGAAGTTTTATGTGCCATCATTAGGACGTTGTTTCGTTGCGTGTCTGATAGGGCCGTCCCAAGGTCCCTTTCCCACTGCCGCAAATAAACTGGGGTGGGCAAATCTCCCGGGTCTGATAGCAAATTGTATGCCAGGGAAAGTGAGTGCCGCAGGGCCCCCTCTCCCAAGCACAATTTTTCGAATCTTGTGAGAGGCCCAGCATACCAGGCGAAGCAGGGAAGGGAGCTCAAGAAATGCCTCAACTGCATGGCCCTCCATCTCCCCAGGGGGTCCGGAGGCAGGAGACCACATATATCCGAACGAGATAGCCAGTCACCCTCCTCTCCCATCTGGTAAGCTCTGAATCTGCCCCCCTGTACCCAACTCCGAAAAACTGGGTCCGAGAGGCCAGGACGGAAATCCGGATCTCCTATAATTGGTGACATGGGGGAAGGCAACGGCAGGAGGAGGCGCCGAACCTCTCCCCTCGAACAGCATTCCAGAGTAGCGCCAATGGTGGGGTGAGATCTCAGAGAGGCCGGGAAAAAACTCCCGACCCAAAGCATGGCCGGTAAATGCACCTCCGAGAAGCTCTGTTCCAGGGCGACCCATGGTTTCATCCTAGAGTGACGGCACCAGTCCAGAACCCTAACCATATGTGTGGCCCAGTAATATTTTTTCATATCAGGTATTCCCAGCCCTCCCCTACGCTTAGGTCTGCACAATAGGGAACGGGAAAGTCTCGCCGGCTTATTCGCCCAGATAAATTTAGTATATAATGAGGCCAATTCCTTGAAAAAAGAGCTCGGGATCTTAATTGGCAGGGCCTGGAAGAGGTAAAGAAGTCGTGGTAATATGTTCATCTTCAATATTGCACACCTCCCAAACCATGTGAAAAGACCCCTCGCCCAGTTTGCGCAGTCTGTTCTAATGGACTGCAGGAGAGGGAGATAGTTCAGCTTATATAGTTGGCTATTGTCCGCTGCCAGCTGGACCCCCAGGTACCTCAGAGAGTGATTAGCCCACTTAAACCCGAACGCAGATTGAAGCGAAATAACATGATCTTGGGGGAGAGATACATTCATAGCCTCCGATTTTGACATGTTAATTCTAAAATTAGAAAGAGAGGAGTATGTTTCCAGCTCTCTCAGTAAATTGGGCAGGGAGACCCGAGGGTTGGTAATAAAGAAAAGTAAATCGTCCGCGTACGCCGCGATTTTATAGGTGGAACCCGCAACTGTAGGGCCAGAAATGTCAATGTTACCTCTAATTCGGCTAAGCAGGGGTTCCAGGGTCAGGATAAAGATCAGGGGTGAGAGGGGGCATCCCTGCCTTGTGCCGTTAAGAATGGAAAATCTATCTGAAAGGAGACCGTTCACCCTGACCGCGGCAGAGGGGTTGCTATACAGAGAGCATATCCACCTGAGCATCATCCTCCCCAACCCCACCTCCCGCAGAACCTCCTCCATGAATATCCAATTGACTCTGTCGAACGCTTTTTCTGCGTCGGTCGACAAGAGCATCAGGGGCAACCCTTCCGAATTAGCCCTGTGGATTAAGTTCAGCGCCTTAGTGGTGTTGTCCCTCGCTTCCCTTCCCATCATGAACCCAGCCTGGTCAGGGTGGACAATCCCTCCCAGCAATGGAGAGAGTCTCTCTGATAATATTCTGGTGAAGAGCTTCAAGTCTGTGTTGAGGAGGGAGATGGGTCGGTAACTAGAACAAGAGGTAGGGTCTTTACCCTCTTTAGGAATGACTACTATATTAGCGGCCAGAGAGTCTCTCGGCAAGTGGACTTTTTCGGAGAGTGAGATATTGTTAAAGGCCGAGAGAAATGGGGGGAGCAGCATGGAGCCCATCTTTTTGTAGTAAAGCAGGGGGAAGCCATCCGGGCCAGGGGCCTTACCAGTAGGGGAATTTTTAATTGCAGCCCAGTACTCCTCCTCTGAAATGGGTCTTTCCATGGCGTCCGCATCCTCCGGTTTAAGGTGTTTCAAACCGGAGTTTGAAATGTACTTCTGGATACGCTGCCGTAGTTCCGTCCTGGCCCTCTCCGACCGCCCCCCATCTATTGAGTAGAGAGAGGAGTAAAAGTCTTTAAAGGCGGAGGCAATGTCTTTCGGAAGAGTGGCCCACCTGTCGCCAGAAATGTGCACTCTAGGAACATAGCCCCTCGCCCTCTGGATCCGGAGGGCCCTAGCCAGGGTCCTGCCACTTTTATTGCCATATTCATAGAAATGCCGCCTGCACTTAGCTAGCACTCCCTTGGCCTTTTGATATAACAGGGACCTGAGTTCCTCCCTCTTCCTGGCCAGATTGACGCCCACGTTCCCTCCCAGAGACCCCTTATGTACTGCTTCCAACTCCCTTATGTCTGCTAGGAGAGATGTAACCTCAGCTTCCCGTTCCCTTTTCAGACGGGCCCCATGTTTAATGAATAATCCCCTCACAACACATTTGTGAGCTTCCCACACAATGTTGGGGGACATCCCCTCCCCCCCACTACAGTCAAAGTATTCCGTCAGGGCCTCCCTTATTTCTTGCATTGTCACCGGCTCATTGAGTAGCGAGGTGTTCAATATCCACTGACCCTGCCTCCCGATGGGACATTCAAGGGACAGAGTGACCGTGATCAGCGCGTGATCAGAGAAAGATATGCACTCAATTGAAGCATCCACCAGAGAGTGTAGGTCCCCATGTTTAATAAAAAAGAGGTCCAACCTAGAATAGCAGTCGTGCGCTGCAGAATAAAATGAAAAGTCTTTGTCTGATGGGTGCAGCAATCGCCAAGTGTCTATCAGTTGGTGGTCATGTAGTCCCCGTCTCATCCGCCGCAACGTCATGTGTGGCATACCGGACACCCCTTTTGAACTGTCTCTCAACGGTTCCAACACTACATTAAAGTCACCCCCGAGAACCAGAGTGCCCTCCGAGAATTCCTCTATCTTCTCAAGGTACCGCAACAAGGTGGGACATTGGCCCGCATTAGGCAAGTATACTGCCACGAATGTGAATATCTGAGTAGCTATGCGTCCCTTGAGCATCATAAGCCTACCCAGGTCGTCTGTCTGAGAGTCTAACAATTCCCAAGGGAGCGTACTGGACATGAGGATGCTCGTTCCCCTAGATCTAGGATCAGGGGAGGGTGAGTGGTGCACAATGGGGTACCTTCTGTCCGAGAGTCTGTAAAGTTTAGCTTCACAGTAATGTGTCTCTTGGAGGAAGGCTACCTGGACTCGGTTTTTCCAAAGAAGGTTCAGCAGGATAGACCGTTTCTCCGGGCTATGAAGGCCCTTGACATTCAGTGAGCCCACCCGCAGTTCGGCCTGCCTCTGTTTCGCCATTCTCTGTCGCGAGACCCTAGAGGAGCAAACCAAGAAAGAAGAGGGGAAGGGGGAAGGAGGAAAAAAAAAAAGAGGGAAAGCTGGTAAAAAGAGAGGAGGGGTAGAAAAAGTAGGAAGTAGCTGAGACCCTTTAGCAGGGGGAAGAGAGAAAGGCAAAAAGTTCAGAGAAGAGAACAAGAAAGTGGAAAAGCAGCAGGACTGCCGCTCGCAGTACCAGGGACCAGCCCAGGGACTACTAAGGAAAAGATAGGGACAAGAACTGACATGCGACCAGAGCGCATACCCGCGCCCCTCTTATTAGCACTAAATGACCCCTCTCCCCGACGGAGAGGAAGGGTCAGCCGGTTAACCACCCACACACCCCACCACCCAGGATGAACTCGGTAAAGAAAAACATCCCCCCCCCCCCACCCCCGAACCTAAACTAGACCTAAACTAGACATTGCCATAGAAATAGAATTTTCAAAAACTTTAGACAATAAACTATGTCCAGAGAAAACTAGCCCAAGGCCAGGACTCCTGCTTAGGAGTCGTAGAGACGAAAGAGAGCCTCCCAGCTCCCCGTTCTTTGACTCCGTCTCCCGTCGAAAGCACCTCCGTCTCACATCTTGGACCACTCCTTCCTCCCAGCAGCATCCGGTACATGCCAAGTCCCTCAAGGGACACCGCTTTGAGCAGAGCGGGTGCCTCCCTTCCTCCTCCGCAGCCCCGGGGGTGCCTGGGGTTCCCACTCCAACCAGTCTGGAATTGAGCAGTCTGGTATTCCCAGGAAGGCAAAAAGATTAGGAAGCTCTGAGTGCCTCCTCAGCAAAAACACGGAGTCCCCCTTGCGTACTATCAAATGGAAGGGATGGCCCCATCTATATGAGGCGTTTGCTTCTTTGATGCCAAGCAGGAGAGGATGAAGCAGGCGTCTCATATATAGTGTGCGGCTGGAGACATCAGGAAATAACTTCACCATGGCCCCATCCATCTCCACCGGTCCATATGACCAAGCTCCCTGTAGGATCCTTTCTCTGTCTCCATAATAGTGCAAACAACATAGTACATCTCTAGAGGAGGGGACTGATCTAGGGCCCGGCCTTGCGACTCTGTGAATTCTGTCAAAGAGGTAGGTAGCCTCCAAGGGGCGATCAGTGACCCGGTTGAAGATGTTTAAGACTTTAGTACGCAGGAGTTCCTGGGGCCAGTCCTCCGGTATACCATTCAGTCTGATATTATTTCTTCTGCCCCTGTTCTCTTGATCATCCAAGAGCAGGGCAAGGTCTCTGATGCGGGCATTGGATGACTCACAGTCTCTCTCAATCCTCTCCATTCTGCTCTCCAGGGACTCCTGAGCCTGCTCTGTGGCCTCAATTCTGTCCTTCAGTACCACCATTTCCTCCCTCAAGGCAGACAGCGCCATCTGCTGGGAGGATTCAATTCTAGCTACAACGTCCTCCAGATCTTTCTTGCTGGGGAGGGCCAAAATAAGCTCTCTCAGGGCTTGTATGTCCCCCTGTGGGGGGCCAGCATGCATGTTGTTTAGTGTAGCCTGAGGTTCCGTGTGCCCCGTGAGCGGGGGGGTCCCCTGTGTGCAGAGCATGGCAGGTATCCCCGGGTCTGGTGATCCCCTCAGGGCCCCCTCACTATCCACAGCAGCGTGCTGCGAGGCAGGCTGAGCAGCCTCCCCCCTCCTCCAGTCCTCTGTACCTGGGCCCGCTCCGTCCAGTGCCACCGCCGCCTCTGTCCTCCGTTTCTCTGCACCGCTGATCCCCTGCACTGCTGCACAGGCTGTGGGAGAATGCCGAGCGGCTCCTGGGGAATCCCCCGCTGGAGGACGCCACGCGCCCGCCGGCGCCATCTTGCTCCGGACCGCCTGCGGAGGTTCAGAGCCCGGCGCCGTCAGGAACCTTGTGAGGCTCCCCTGGGGTCTCTGACTCGTCACCGGGGAGGCAGAAGCGGGCGCTACCCCCGGTTTCTTCTTGGGGGCCATCCTGGGTAAGTGGGGGCTGCAGGATATAATAGAATTAGGCTGTGGGCGCAGGAGCTCTGGGATCCAGCGTCCTCACGCTTCCATGTCAGGACACGCCCCCCTTTGTTTTTGTTTTATTATACTTTGTACAGTCTTATTTATCCATAGTGGTTTCTTTTTATTCCTGGACATTTTATTACCAGAGGGTATACGTTTTTTACAGGACTCTAGGAGTATATCCTTAAACTTACCCCATTTATGTTCGGTATCCCCAGTTATTATGACTTTGTCCCAATCTACACATTTAAGCTCTTCCCTTAATTTGTTGAAATCAGCTTTCCTAAAATTCCAGGTTTTAGCATTTCCTCTTTTACATGTTCTATTGAATATTATGTTGAAGCTTACCATATTATGATCGCTGGTGCCCAAGTGCTCCCGGACCTGTAGATCTGAAATTGTATCCGGTCTATTTGACAGGACCAGATCTAGCAAATTATCTCCCCTGGTCGGTTCACCTACCATCTGAGAGAGGAAATGGTCTTCATTGCATATAAAGAGTCCCTCACCACTTTCAAGTCCACACTCACTGCTGCAAAACAAACCTACTTCTCATCCCTCATATCTTCTTTCTCTCACAACCCTAAACAGCTATTCAACACTTTCAATTCTCTCCTTCGTCCTCCGGCACCACCTCCCTCTCCTCTCATCTCAGCTGAAGACTTTGCCTCTTTCTTCAAGCGGAAGATTGACAACATCAGAGCAAGCTTTGGCCCACAATCACCACAGCCCCTCATCATAGCTACTCAGCCATCTTCCTCCAAATCCAGCTTCTCCACCATGACAGAAAACAATCTCTCCACTCTACTCTCAAGATCACATCTAACCACCTGTGCACTGGACCCGCTCCCATCGCACCTCATCCCCAACATCACCACAGTCCTCATCCCAGCCCTAACCCATCTCTTCAACCTATCACTAGCAAGTGGTGTAGTCCCTTCATGCTTTAAACATGCCTCTATTACACCCATCCTCAAAAAGCCCTCCCTTGACCCATCCTCTGTGTCAAACTATCGCCCCATATCCCTTCTCCCCTACGCCTCAAAACTACTGGAACAGCATGTCCATCTTGAATTGTCCTCATACCTCTCCTCCTGCTCCCTCTTTGACCGGCTTCAATCTGGCTTCCGACCACATCATTCTACCGAAACTGCCCTAACCAAAGTCACCAATGATCTACTAACCGCCAAAGCCAAGCGACACTACTCTGTCCTCCTCCTCCTGGACCTGTCCTCTGCCTTCGACACAGTAGACCATTCCCTCCTACTACAGATTCTCTCATCTCTGGGCATCACAGACTTGGCCCTATCCTGGATCTCCTCATACCTAACCGACCGAACTTTCAGCGTCTCCCATTCTCACACCACTTCCTCATCTCGCCCCCTATCTGTCGGTGTCCCCCAAGGCTCAGTTCTTGGACCCCTGCTGTTCTCCATCTATACCTTCGGCTTGGGACAGCTCATAGAGTCCCACGGCTTCCAGTATCATCTCTATGCCGATGACACACAGATCTACCTCTCTGGACCTGACATTACCTCCCTACTAACCAAAATTCCACAATGTCTGTCTGCTATTTCATCCTTCTTCTCGGCGCGATTCCTAAAACTTAACATGGACAAAACAGAGTTTATTGTCTTTCCTCCTCCTCACTCATCTCCTCCAACAAGCCTTTCCATCACACTTGATGGTTGCTCACTCTCCCCAGTCTCACAAGCTCGTTGCCTTGGAGTGACCCTCGACTCTGCTCTATCCTTCAAGCCACACATCCAAGCCCTCTTCACCTCATGCCGATTACAACTCAAAAATATCTCCCGGATCCGTGCTTTTCTTAACCAAGAATCTGCAAAAACATTAGTGCATGCCCT
Organism: Anomaloglossus baeobatrachus; assembly: GCF_048569485.1. Taxonomy (NCBI): domain Eukaryota; kingdom Metazoa; phylum Chordata; class Amphibia; order Anura; family Aromobatidae; genus Anomaloglossus; species Anomaloglossus baeobatrachus. Next base: position 782,396,085 of record NC_134353.1, read on the forward strand.
CATCATCTCCCGCCTCGACTACTGCAACCTCCTGCTCTCTGGCCTCCCTTCCAACACTCTTGCACCCCTCCAATCTATCCTAAACTCTGCAGCCCGCTTAATCCACCTCTCCCCTCGCTACTCCCCAGCCTCGCCACTCTGCCAATCCCTTCACTGGCTTCCCATCGCCCAACGACTCCAGTTCAAAACATTAACCATGACATACAAAGCCATGCACAACCTGTCTCCTCCCTACATCTGTGACCTAGTCTCCCGGTACCTACCTGCACGCAACCTTAGATCCTCACAAGATCTCCTTCTCTGCTCCTCTCTTATCTCCTCTTCCCACAATCGTGTACAAGATTTCTCCCGTGCATCCCCCATACTCTGGAACGCTCTACCTCAGCACATCAGACTCTCCACGACCGTGGAAAGCTTCAAGAGGAACCTCAAGACCCACCTCTTCCAACAAGCCTACAACCTACAATAGCCTTCAGCCCAGTAGACCACTGCGCAACCAGCTCTGTCCTCACCTATTGTACCATCACCCATTCCCTGTAGACTGTGAGCCCTCGCGGGCAGGGTCCTCTCTCCTCCTATACCAGTCTGTCTTGTACTGTTAATGATTGTTGTACGTATACCCTCTTTCACTTGTAAAGCGCCATGGAATAAATGGCGCTATAATAATAAATAATAATAATAATAATAATAATAATAATAATAGTAGATAAGAACTTACAGCTTTTAGCAGAACCAGAAGATTCTATGTCCCACTGAATGTCTGGATAGTTGAAATCCCCCATAATAAGAACCCGATTATTATTATTAGCTGCCTTTTCAATTTGTTCCAGCATTTCACCCTCTATTTGTTGAGGTATGTTAGGAGGCTTATAGCAAACTCCAATTAGCATTTTTCCATTATTCCCCTCCCTATGTACATTTACCCATACTGACTCTACATTGTTGCTGTTCCCCTCAATGTCATCATACAACACAGGTTTTAGGTTAGATTTAATAAATATACACACCCCACCACCTTTTTGGCCTTTCCTGTCCTTCCTAAATGTACTATAACCCTGTATGTTTGTCACCCAGTCATGGCTTTCATCCAGCCAGGTTTCCGTAATGCCCACCACATCATAATCCATGGTTGACATAAGAGTCTCCAATTCATTCATTTTGTTTGCAAGACTTCTTACATTTGCCAGTAGACATTTAATCCTATTAACACCTTTATTACTCCTAGCCTTCCTTTGTTCCTTGTATGTCCCAGCCCCCCTAATCCTTCAATGACCCCTACCGTCTCACTGGCTCTATCTGCTCTATCTCTCCCCTTATTTGCTCCACTACCCTCCCTCCCCCCCGATCCTAGTTTAAAAGCTCCTCCATCCGTCTGACCATTTTCTCCCCCAGCACAGCTGCACCTTCCCCATTGAGGTGCAGCCCGTCCCTACCGTAGAGCCTGTAGCCGACTGAGAAGTCGGCCCAGTTCTCCATGAACCCGAACCCTTCCTTCCTGCACCAATTTCTAAGCCACATATTTATCTCCCTAAGCTCCTGCTGTCTTTCTAGTGACGCTCGTGGCACCGGTAGTATTTCTTAAAACACCACCTTGGAGGTCCTGGACTTCAGCTTCTCTCCTAGTTCCCTGTAATCATTTTTAAGGACCTTCCACCTGCCTCTAACTTTGTCATTAGTACCAATGTGCACCATGACCACTGGGTTTTCCCCAGCCCCACCCAGCAATCTGTCTATCCGATCCGCAATATGCCGAACCCGAGCACCCGGCAGACAACACACTGTTCGGCATTCACGGTCTCGGCGACAGATGACCCTGTCTGTCCGCCTAATTATAGAGTCCCCTACCACCAACATCTGTCTGGGCTTTGCTGCACTACTATTTCCCTCCTTCCTACAGCAGTTGTTTTCCTGGTTGCTAGGAGCAACATCCTGCTGTAGTGACCCTAGTCCAGGCCCTTCATTCCTAATATCAGCCAAACAGGCATATTTACTAGGTTGTGCCAGGTCTGGACTAGGCTCCCTGACACTTTTCCCCCTACCTCTTCTTCTAACTGTTACCCAGCTACCTACCTCTTAAGGAATTTCTACATGACTGTCCTGAAATAATTAGCAGTTGACATTGTAGCTATATTGTTAGCACTAGAGATGAGTGGACCTGAACTGTAAAGTTCGGTGTTCGTACCGAACACAGACTTTCAAAAAAATCAGTGTTCGAATTTGGAGTTTGGGTGTTGACCATTTGCTGCTGTACTTGGCCCTATGCGAATTGCTTACAGTGTTTGAATGGCTCGCACTGGGGGAAAAACAGCGTTGTTATCATATGTAGTGTGCACAAAAAATAACAAACTCCACCCACCCTCTGTTTACGGCTAGCTGTATGTGGGCGGAGAGCCAAACTGTGACTTCCAATGGGGTTTGGGTCAAATGCGGGTCCAGAACAGAACTTTATCTAAAATCCGGCTGAACCCCCAGAACTCAAACTTCCACGAGTCTGCTCATCTCTATTAAGCACCAAAGGATATGCTAGTGGAGATTAGTCTTTAGCCTAAAGGCTGCTTTACACGCAGCGACATCGCAAGCGATGTCGCTCGTGAAAGCGCCCGCCCCCGTCGTTTGTGCGTCATGGGCAAATCGCTGTCCGTGGCGCACAATATCGCTAGGACACTTAAAACAGACTTACCTTCCTAGCGACGTCGCTGTGGGCGGCGAACAACCTCTTTTTTAAGGGGGAGGTACGTGCGCCGTCACAGCGACGTCACACAGCGTCCCGCCAATAGAAACAGAGGGGCGGAGACCAGAAGCATTAACGACATGCCCACCTTGCTGCCGGAGGACGCAGGAACGCTGTTGTTCGTTGTTCCCAGGGTGTCACAAGTAGCGATGTGTGCTGCCTCAGGAGCGACGAACAACCTGCGTCCATCACCAGCAATGATATTTTGAAAATAAGCGATGTGTCAACGATCAACGATTGAGTATTTTTGATCACTAGCGGTCGCTCGTAGGTGTCACACGCAACAATGTCGCTAATGAGGCCGGATGTGCGTCACGAATTTTTTGACCCCAGCGATATCTCGTTAGCAATGTTGCTACGTGTAACGGGGCCTTTAGGCTAGATTCACACATCATGTAATATCATCTGACAGAAATGGAACAACTTTTTTCAGGTATCACCATAGTTCGTTCTGCATGAATTTCTTTCTCCCTTTATTTTTAACTGAAGCAGGTTATGATGAACTATATTATGGGTCTGATAACTATTCTAGCTAGACTACTTTATGTTGCTAGGAAGCTTATTGCAGTCTACTCCTTCATCAATTAGTGAAATTAATAGTAGGGTAAATGGAGCTACTGTATACACCTGGAAAAATGAATTTATATATAAAGAAAAAGAATGTATTGAAGAAACGTAAGCCTATATACAGTCAATTGATGGTTTACCTTCAACTGCTCTACTATTGGCCAACATGTATGACTTTTATAGCTAACTTAACTTTTTCTTTACAGGCATATGCTGGACTGTATTAATGGGCTCTTATATTTTCGTAAAATAAGAAAATAGAACTCTAGGTTTTATCTTTAGATATTTCTCAGAAAAATGCAGTGATACAGTTCACTGCAGAAAATAGCCCTAATCTTCAAAGAGCCATTCCATGAGTTAGGTTTTGTTACAGTTTGGTGGAATTTTGTTTTTACTCTTATTTGTGACATACAGAGTTGTTTGGGTAAATAGTTTGTTGTTGAAATGGAAAAAAATTGAAAATGACTAATAAAAGATGGACGCTGTACTACAAAGTATGAATAAGAATGGGTCAGGAGATATGAACTGATTTCTAAAACTGATGTATGCATGGCTCAACGAAACTCTGCGTCAGTGTGCAGCACAAGAAAAAAATGTGGATGCTCGAGAGACAATTAGCGCAAATAGGGTCTTACCCACATAAGGATGTGGGAATAAAAACGAGAGGCTAACCTCATGAGGTTGTGAAAGTCACAACCCCTTTAATGGCATAAACGGCTGCCACAGACCCATGTGGAATCAGCAAACAATTGGAGAAAGGAAGGGGTAAAATTCTGTGCTGCCGTTGAATGATCCAAGATCAGGGTAAAGATAAGAAATTATTATTTATCTACGCATTTCAGATCCAGAAGAGTCTTCTTCAGGATACAACACATTAAAATCACGTTATTCGTCCTGAAGAAGGAGCTTTCTGGCTTTGAAATGAGTAGACAAATAAAGATCATTTATCATCATCAGGGTCTTGGATCCTTCAATAACAGCATGGAATTTTAACCCTTTCTTCCTCCAGTTTATTGCCAAGAACAAAACGGACAGCTCTAGGACATGTTACACGGCTGTGTGAATGTAGGCTTATGCAAAGAAATCATTGTAAATCCATTTTACCACAAATCGTTAGCGAATGTACAGCTAAAGCCATATGTGTATTAAACTGCAGATTTACTTTGGAATTCATTCCATATTTCAACTCTAAAATGAAAGGAGTGAAAGCCTAGGTAAATATTAGCTAAGGAAATTGAGGTGCTGAGGATTTTAGAATTGTCACTACAGATTACATTTTGAGTTGAAAAATTCTACAAGATTTAAAAGGCATTTGTTAAAAACTCATCTACAAGACTGGCACTGGTTTGTAAATCTGTGTTGAAAATGTGCAGCATTCCAACAGTGTGAAAGTAACCTTTCTGCTACCTTTATATTTATCTTACCTAGTGACTTCGTTGCATGACATGTGAGTATTTTTATACATTTGGAAAATTGACTTTTTGACTTTGGCATGCCCAATTATTAAAGGGGTTTTCCACTTCTTGGACAAACCCTTCTCATTCCTCATGTTCACTCCCATAAAAATAAATAAACTTATACTCAGATTCGTTGTGGCCGCAGTTCCAGCGACGTCTGAAGCCATATTCCCGGAGCCCACATGACATTGTCATGACACGCGAGCCCCGTGACCAATCTGTGTCCGCTGTAACAAATAGTATTATAGCAAACAATGTCAATATCGAATGATAAGGATACGGAACATAATACCATCAAGAAATATTATTATTGACAATACCAATTTGAAATGACAATAATATTGCACAACAAAAGTTTCCACCAGGAGATTCTAGTGGACGATCGACAAAGAAAGTACACCAACAAAAGTATTGGTGTCAATATCAATTGGTATCAATATCCAGAATCAAATGCGTAGTATAAAATTAATAAAACTCATAATCATTAACAACAAAGATACATTAATTCCTTAAACGGAACCTGTCATGTACAAAAACGCCATCAACCTGCAGTTATAGCATTACTCTGCGGGTTAACAGCGATCTGACGCTGTGCAGCCAATGCACTGGCAGCCACGCTGCTGAAAGCAAATTAATTTTATTCCACATGTCAGCCTCAGGATTTCAGTCATAGAGACGTGGTGGCACAATTTCAAACACCGCTCTGGGTATAATGAGTGGCGGCTATAACCAAACTTTTGTCTCTGACTGACAGTTGCATTAGTACAGAAACGGCTCTGAAAACTATTAAACTGCATATTAACCCCATATCTGCAGGTTAATAGCGTTTTTTCTTACATGAAAAGTACCCTTTAAAATTGTGGTCCCATTTCTAAAATGAGTCTTCTACCAGGGTCTTCTAAATGCCAACAAACTCTCTTTGTTTTCTCAGTTCGCTACCCCATATGTCACAGTTGAGTTTTTTGCACCCCATTTGGGAATTCAGCTGCTCACTTCCCCCTCCAACCTGGAGACACTATCTAGTGGTCAAAACATTACTTTGATCTACCTGTTTTTTCTCTACAATATGCTTACAAAAGGACTATTTAGCTCACTGTATTTAAAACCACAGAGAAATATGCTGGCCAGGTGGAATCATCCAGTGGCTTACAGCTCAAAGGACAGACAAAGTGGCTGCTATGGGGTTCATGAGTCAGAGGGGCCCAGTGCCATGCTGGGCCCCTCTTCTACCTGGTATTGCACTTTCAAATGTATCCTCATCCTAGGCTATATGGGGCATTATAATGGACGGCTATGTGTGGGCAGTTACACTGTTTGAAGGGTTATGTGGGGGACCATTATACTATTTAGAAGGCTTTTTGGGGTCCTTTATACTGTTTGTAGAGATTTTGGGGCCTTTATACTATGTGTGGGACATTACTCAGTGTGAAGGGTAGTGTTGGGGCCACCATACTATGTGGAGGGCTGTAAAGGGGCCATCATACTACAGTATGTGGAGGGCTGTGGGAGTCATTATACTGTCTAGAGGGCAATTATATGATATAAAGGACTGTGCCTTGTGCATCATATTATCTGGAGGGCTATGTTGGGGTCACAGTTGGGGCATCATAATGTGTTGGATTCATCATACTTTAAGGAGGGAGTGGTGTTGTAGGAGGTGGTAGCATTGCTCCTACTGTTTTATGCTATTTGTCTGTGTTGTAAAGATAATGTGTTTTAGGTACCATGCATGTGTGGCGCCCTGGACAAGCCAGGTCATCACAGGTACTACAACAACACACCCACACCCCGGCTAGGCACACCGAAGTCAAACAAAATCCTTGTTGCCTCCCTCCAGGGGCTGATGTCCACACCAGGGGGTGGGCCAGGTGGTTGGCCCCGCCCACCGAGGAGTTCACAGTCCTGGAGGCGGGAAAAGGAGTCAGTTTGAGATAGGGTTTTGAAGTTGGAGGAGTGAAGTGGAGTGGGAGTAGAAGAGACTGACCGTGTCCGGGTGCGTGGCCCAGGCACATACAGCAAGGTTGGCAGACGGTGGTGACCGTCTGCAGGAGAAGCTAATTGGAGCGAACCGTAAGGACCGGGGACGGGCGGTGGCCCGACGGTACCGGATCGGGGAGCAAAGAGAAGCCAGCACCATCCGGCAGGGCTTACGGACCCCGACCAGGCTAGGAGTCGCCGTAAAACCGGTCAAATCCGTTAGCGAAGGGAACCTCTAGGGTTTCCCAGCAGTCAAGACTCGATTGAAGGCAACAGCTCACACCGTAAAGGGAAATACAGTCACCGCCAAGGCTACAGTTCCCAGGGCTAGAGCCTGCGGGCAAAAGGGGCTCCCTCAGCATCCATCCAAGCTGGGGAGCGGGTTACTGGTGGGAAGCCATTGGAACTGTAAACACAACATAGGTGCAGGGAAAGGCAGTCACCATCATCCTACCAGGAGGAGAAACACCGCAGCCGTCTGTGGGACCCGTCCATCCAGCTGTTTGTTTTACCGGAGACTTTGCATTCATCATTGGCTGAGTGAGTACCACCGTGCTGTGCGGCACAGCGCTGCCCCCGCGACCCTGCACCTCACCAGGCCCCGTAATCCGCCTGCCATCCATCCCTACCCCTCACCGAGCCCCGGGATGACCAACCCCCCTACCCACGGAGGGGAGAAACAACATCCAAGCTGCTCCCTGTCATCGCTCCCGGGATCCCCATCCAGAGCAGCGGTGGTGTCACAACCTCACCACAACCATGGGTGGCGTCACGGACAATATCCCTAAACCAAACCACCCCCTTTCACTCACAGGCGAGGAACGCCGCTCGAGTCCCCGGGATCCGGCCAACCGCTCAAGCCACTGAGCAGCAGCAGCAGCAGCCGGACCCGAGCAGTGGGTGAGCGCAGCGTCCCCTCCTCCGCCCGCGACAACTTGGCATCACGAACAGGATCTTACCGCTCTGCCGTCTGGTAGAGGTGCGCCTTGTGACCGCTGGAGGTGTCCGGCCGAAAATCTTGAGAAGCCGCCATTTTGGGCGCAAAAAGTCTCCGCTCAAGCTTCTGCTCGAGCAGTGGAGGCGCGAATACCGAAACCCCGCCCCTGTAGAGGAGGAGCCGGAAAAAGACTAAGGGGGACGGAAACAAGATGTCTGCGCCCGACGGAGCCACTGGAGGAGCGGCGGTCGCAGCCGCAGTGGCACCCGCGGATGGGAATGGGCCCGCCCAGGTCCCAACTGCACTGGCGGGAGGTGCCGTGGCCCCAGCTCTCGCTCAGGTGATGTCGTTCTCCTTGCCCTATGTGCCCGGAGCTACCTGGCTGCCGCAGTACGATGGGAAACCTGATGCGTTGCAGGTTTTCCGGAAGAAGCTTAGCCCGCTACTGGAATTGTACCCCTAACTGATAAGCAACGTGCAGCGGTAGTGCTGGGGCAGCTAACCGGTGCGGCTGAGCAGGAGGCGGAGACCTGGGCCGAGGGGGACCGGTCCTCTGTAGCCACCATCTTTGAGAAGCTACAGACCGCCTTTGAGACTCGTACCGAAGCCGAGCTGCGGATACAGTTTTACCAATGCCGGCAACGGCCCGCGGATAGCATTCAGGACTACGCCTTGCGTCTGCAAACCGCCCTCCGCACACTGAAGCGGGTAGACACCATCAACGATGCGGACAGCAACAAAATGCTAGTGGAGCAGTTTGTACAGGGGATGAGGTCCTCGGAGGATCGCAAGCAACTTCGGCTATGGGCCCTAGAACACCCTGATGTGGGCTTTGCCATGTTAAAGGAACGGGCCATTAAAGCTCTGCAGCCTCCAGCATCGGAAGTCTGTGGGACGAGCTGAACTGCAGCACCAGGGAATGATTGTGATAATGAATGAACCCAGTGATCATGACCCGAAAGTAGTGCTAGGGACTAATGTGATGGAGCACTGCATGAGTGACGTGCTGACCCTACTGCAGCAGCTGGCCGCCACAGCGGCGGGGAGCCGACAGAGAGCTGTGCAGCGTGAGATCCGGGCCCTGATGTATCGCCAGCATGTGAACTCGACAGGAGGAGAGATTGGGGGAGTGAGAGTGATGGATGCAGCCCCTTTGATTGTGCCTCCCAGGAGCGAGATGATGATTTGGTGTAGGGCAGCGGTAGGGCCCCAAGGGCGAGACTACCCCGCCATGATAGAGCCCATGCCCTCCGAACACTGGCCCACAGTAATGGCCGCCCGAGGGGTGGTAGACGTCAAGAAAGGGAGAGTGCCCGTGAGGGTGCTGAACTGTGGGGAGGAAGAGGTTAGGCTTCCCCGGTACGCTACCCTTGCCAAGTTGCTCAATCTAGATCCCCACACTATCCACGAGGCCGTTCCCCTGATCTCACCACCTACTGCCAGTACTCACCCATCCCAGGGGGAGTTAGACGAGTATTGTCGAGAGCTACACGTAGGCATTGACGATACCCCTACACATCACAAAGAAGGGGTATACCAGGTGGTACGGGAGTATGAGCGAGTTTTTAGCAAACATCCTCTAGATTTTGGGCAGATTAAAGGGGTCCAACACCACATCCCCACCGGTGAACACCCCCCTATTAAAGAGAGGTACAGGCCTATTCCCCCTGCACACTACCAATGCGCCAAAGACATGTTGAGGAACATGAAGGAGGCAGGGGTTATTAGGGACAGTTGTAGTCCCTGGGCCGCCCCGTTGGTGCTGGTTAAGAAGAAGGATGGCACCATGCGGATGTGTGTGGATTACCGGAAGATTAACCAGATAACGCATAAGGCCGCTTACCCTCTGCCCCGCATTGAAGAGTCCCTGGCTGCGCTGAGAACCGCTAACTACTTTTCCACCCTTGACCTCACCAGCGGGTACTGGCAGGTGGCTGTGGCGCCAGAAGACCGAGAGAAGACTGCCTTCGCCACTCCTATGGGACTCTGCGAGTTCAACAGCATGCCGTTCGGGCTGTGCAATGCCCCCGGGACCTTCCAACGGCTGATGGAATGCTGCCTGGGACACCTAAATTTCGAGACCGTCTTGCTGTACTTGGATGATGTGATTGTGTACTCAAAGACATATGAAGCCCACCTGGAGCACCTAGCTGAGGTGTTCGCGTCCCTTGCTAAGTATGGGATGAAGTTGAAGCCCTCCAAGTGTCATCTGCTGAAGCCCAGAGTGCAGTACCTTGGATATGTGGTGGGTGCGGAGGGTGTCGCCCCCGACCCCGAGAAGATCACCGCCATCCAGGACTGGCCGAGACCGACCACGGTGAGGGAAGTGAGGCAGTTCCTAGGCCTGGTGGGGTATTACCGTCGCTTCATCAAGGGGTACACGAAGATGGCTGCCCCCATGCAAGACCTCCTCGTGGGATAGACCAAAGGTGGTAGACCCCTAGGAGCACTGGTGTGGGAAGAAAGGCATGAGGAATCCTTCCGTCAGCTGAGAGCGGCCCTGACCGGAGAGGAAATCCTAGCGTACCCTGATTACAGCCACCCATTCATCCTCTACACCGATGCCAGCAATGTGGGCCTGGGGGCTGTCCTATCCCAGGTCCAAGACGGAAGGGAGAAGGTGATTGCTTATGCTAGCCGAAAACTCCGACCGACTGAGAGGAACCCTGAGAACTACAGCTCTTTCAAGCTTAAGCTCCTGGCACTGGTGTGGGCTATCACCGAGCGGTTCCGCCATTACCTGGCAGCAGCTAAATTCACCGCTTTCACGGACAATAACCCACTGACCCACCTGGACACAGCCAAGCTGGGTGCGTTGGAGCAGCGGTGAGTGGCCAGGCTAGCCAACTACGATTTCACCATCAAGTACCGGGCCGGCCGTGCCAAGGTTAATGCCGATGCACTCTCTCGGATGCCCCACCTGTCGGAAGAAGGGCCCGAGGATGACGACCTCGAAGAGATTGAGTTGCCTGCGTTTCACCGGCCGTCAACTGAGAAGGTGCATGTCCATCAACAACGGGTGAATCTGGACCCGCTGCCCAGTCAGGAGTGTCAGGAAGCTCAGGACCAGGCAACCGCTGTCCGCCTGGTCAAAACCCTGGTGGAACAGGGCTCTGCTGGGATAGACCCTGCCGCCCCTGCCGAAGCCCAACGCCTGTGGCAAGAACAGACCAGGCTGTACCTACACCAGGGGAAGTTGTATCGTGAGCTGATTAATCCGAAGACCCACGAGAAGATCCGCCAGCTGGTGATTCCCCAGGCTAACGTGCCCACTGTCCTGCAAGCATACCATGATGGTGCTAGGCACTTCGGGTGGAAGAAACTGGAGATGTTATTGAGAGAGCGGTTCTATTGGAGTGGAATGCGGGAATCTGTGGAGGCCTGGTGCCGAGAATGTGGCCCCTGCGCGCTGAGAAGGAAAGACGAGGCCAGCCAGAAGGCACCCCTACACCCGATCATTACGCATCAACCGCTGGAGCTGGTTGCCCTTGACCATGTAAAGCTCACCCCCAGCCGAAGTGGGTACACCTACGCTCTAACCATTGTAGACCACTATTCAAGGTTCATGGTGGTTGTCCCAGTCAAAGACCTAACTGGCCGTACCGCCGCTAGAGCGTTCCAGGCTTATTTCTGCCGACCACATGGGTACCCTGAGAAGGTGCTTACCGACCAAGGTCCGGCCTTTGAAGCGGAGGTATTCCAAGAATTCTGCCAGTTGTACGGCTGCAAGAAAATCCGGACCACGCCTTACCATGCCCAAACCAACGGCATGTGTGAAAAGATGAACCACCTGGTCCTTGGCCTCCTTAAGACGTTGCCGCTAGAAGAGCGGAACCTGTGGCTGGAGAAGCTACCTGACCTGGTCGATATGTATAACAACATCCCTTCCAGCTCGACGAAGTGCACTCCAGCATACCTGATGAGGGCTCGCCCCGGCCGGCTACCATTGGATTTAGAAATGGGGTTGGAAGCCCCGGAAGCGCTCCCTTCGACAGCTGAATGGGACACTCGGCGGAGGGTGCAGTACCGACAGGTCCAGGAATATGTTGAAAAGAACTTGTGCCGGAGTCGGGAACAACAGGAGCAGTGCTTCAACAAGAAGGCATCTGCCGGTCCCTTCCAGCCTGGAGATGTATTGCTGAAGCGAAAAAGAAGGACCCACAAGCTGGATGATCAATGGGAACAAACCCCGTATGTAATACAGCCCACAGGATGGGAGAATGGGAAGGCTTACCAGATCAGCCGTGACCAAGGGGGGACCTTGGCCACGGTTTCCCGAGACCATCTAAAGAGGTGCCCACCAGCATTGAGGATAGCGGATGAAGCTCCAGTTCCTAGACCAGCGGAGAAAGAAAAAGAGGTAATCCACACCATGATGGGTGATTTTCCAGCAGACTGGCCTACACAGAACGGTGCGGTGATTCTTCCAGTGATACTGTTCCCACAACCCGTGGATGAGGAAGTGATGGAAGTGATTGACCATGAGCCAGTGCCCAGGGATGTACCTGTACCCAGCTCCCCTACGCCTCCGCCTGCCCCACACGATAGCAGGGAGGAGGCACTAGTTGTTCCCTCTGCCCCACTGCTTGCCACCACTGACACTGGGCCCTGAAGGTCCACTCGTCCCAACCTAGGTAGACCCCCACTTAGGTACAGGGAAACTACTCTTTAAAGGGAGCTTTATGTATTAAGTGTACAGTTTAGAAAGTTTGAATGAAAGTGAATCAACCGAAGTTTACCTGATTTGCAACTTTGATTGAACCGGCCGTTGATGGCAACTGGTCCCCGTAGGGACCTCTTTAACCATGGCGTAGAAACAAGCCCGAGAACTTGCAGGGCAACCACAAACTCAGTGGGATGTAAATAAAAATGTTTGTTGGCTTGAAACCGTTGCCGCCTCCGGAGAGGCAGATTTGGGAGGATGGGCCTGGAGGAAAGTGATGGCCCAGGCCCGCCACTACCGTAACCGGTGGCGATCCTCCGGGGGTTCAGGGGTCCCTCATGGACGTGGGTCCCCTGAATGAGACAGAACCCGCTCGGGCAGCCTGGTGATGGACTGGGGTCAAGGGGTGCTGCCCACTTCTTAGGGGCAGCATCAGGGCCAGGTTGTTTGGGTGGGAGAAGAGTGGAAGCCGTACCGTTGATTAAAATGTTTGGTAACGTTTAAGAATGTGCCTCCCGATGTGGGAAGATTGAAAAATGCTTGTTTTACATGTTTTACCGTTTTTTACTCTTTTGCAGTTAAAAACAAAAATAAAACCGGTGATGGACAGGCAGCACGCGGACGGTCTGCATTTTACTAAGGGGGAATGTGGCACCCTGGACAAGCCAGGTCGTCACAGGTACTACAACAACACACCCCACACCCCGACTAAGCACACCGAAGTCAAACAAAATCCTTGTTGCCTCCCTCCAGGGGCTGATGTCCACACCAGGGGGTGGGCCAGGTGGTTGGCCCCGCCCACCGAGGAGTTCACAGTCCTGGAGGCGGGAAAAGGAGTCAGTTTGAGATAGGGTTTTGAAGTTGGAGGAGTGAAGTGGAGTGGGAGTAGAAGAGACTGACCGTGTCCGGGTGCGTGGCCCAGGCACATACAGCAAGGTTGGCAGACGGTGGTGACCGTCTGCAGGAGAAGCTAATTGGAGCGAACCGTAAGGACCGGGGACGGGCGGTGGCCCGACGGTACCGGATCGGGGAGCAAAGAGAAGCCAGCACCATCCGGCAGGGCTTACGGACCCCGACCAGGCTAGGAGTCTCCCTCAGCATCCATCCAAGCTGGGGAGCGGGTTACCGGTGGGAAGCCGTTGGAACTGTAAACACAACATAGGTGCAGGGAAAGGCAGTCACCATCAACCTACTGGGAGGAGAAACACCGCAGCCGTCTGTGGGACCCGTCTATCCAGCCGTTTGTTTTACCGGAGACTTTGCATTCATCATTGGCTGAGTGAGAACCACCGTGCCGTGCGGCACAGCACTGCCCCCGCAACCCTGCACCTCACCAGGCCCCGTAACCCGCCTGCCATCCATCCCTACCCCTCACCGGGCCCCGGGACGACCAACCCCCCTACCCACGGAGGAGAGAAACAACATCCAAGCTGCTCCCTGTCATCGCTCCCGGGATCCCCGTCCAGAGCAGCGGTGGTGTCACAACCTCACCACAACTGTGGGTGGCGTCACGGACAATATACCTAAACCAAACCACCCCCTTTCACTCACGGGCGAGGAACGCCGCTCGAGTCTTCGGGATCCGGCCCACCGCTCGAGCCACCGAGCAGCTATCGCAGCAGCGCCGGACCCGAGCGTTAGCGAGCGCAGCAGAGTGGCGTCCTCCCCGCCCGCGACACAAACCTTACAAAGTAATTGTCCTCCTATTGAAACCCCATAGTATTCCTACCCATTAAGATTTAGTGAGGGGTGGTTGGTTTGGGGAATTTAGTCCGTGACGCCACTCACGGATCGTGGTGAAGATAGGCACCACCGCTGCTGATGACGGGGATCCCGGGAGCGATGGTACGGAGCAGCTGGGATGTTGTTTTCCCCCTCCGTGGGTAGGGGTTGGTGGTCCCGGGGCCCGATGATGTGACGGGGAGGCAGGGTTGGTGAGGTGCAGGGTTGCAGGGACAGTGCGGCGCAGGGCCAGTTGGCACGGGTGTACTCACTCAGCAAGAAAGGTACAAAGTCTTCGGTAAACCAAATGGCTGGATGGACGGGTCCCGCAGCCGGCTGCAGTGTCTCTCCCCGGACAGGTGATGGCGGCTGTCTTTCCCTGCACCTTGATGTTCTCCTTCTGACTACTATGGATTCCCAACGGTAGTCCGCTCCCCGGTGTATGGGTACCGGAGGAGCCCGTTTGCCCGCAGGCGCTGGCCCTTGGGTCTCTAGCCTTAGGCGGTAGCTGTATACCCTCACGGTGAGGGCGGTTGCCTTCAATCGGGACTTTTGCTGTTATGAAACCCCTGGGGTTCCAGTCACATTCGGATCTGACTATTGACGGCGGCTCCAAGCCTGGTCGGGGTCCGATGGCCCTGCCTGGGTGTGCTGGCTTCACTTCGCTCCCCGGTCGGTACCAGCGGGTCGTCGCCCGACCCCGGTCCTACGGTTCCGCGTTGCTTCACCACTCCTGCAGACGGCCACCACCGTCTGCCAACCTTGCTGACAGTGCCTGGGCTACAAACCCAGACACCCAAGTGCTCACTCCTCTCACTTCAAACTCCAAACTCTATCTGTCACTTTTCCCACCTCCAGGCCTGTGAACTCCTCGGTGGGTGGGGCCAACCGCTTGGCTCCGCCCCACCTGGTGTGGACATCAGACACTGGAGGGAGGCAACAAGGGTTTTTGTTTGGCTGGTGTCCCTGTCTGATGGGGGTGGGGGTGTTTGTGTGTTGTCTGTGACGACCTGGCTAGGCCAGGGTGCCACATTTGCAAAGTAGTAGAATGTGCTCATCTGAGACCCCAACAAATATTTTTTTTCTTGGGGAAAATAAAGTCTTCTGCAATGGGGCCCCATGATTTCTATGTAGGCCCCTGGTAACACCCGCTAAAGGTGGTATTACAATAGCATGTTTCTTAAGTCACAGGAGCCTTTGTACTACATGAGCATCTTGATTTCCACTTCTAAGGGCATATCACACAGTGATTCATTTCCAAGCCTACTGATTAGGGAATCATTTAAGATACTAAACTCTATTTTGTTATAATACGAAATTATTTTTGATAGTGTAAATCTGTATATCTTAAGCCCGCTTTACACACTACAATATATCTTACGATGTGTCGGCGGGGTCACGTCGTAAGTGACGCACATCCGGCATCGTAAGGTACATTGTAGTGTGTAACAGCTACGTGCGATTGCAAATGAATGATAAAACGTTCATCGCACGCACGTCATTCATTCCTCATGAATTGAACGTCAGGTTGTTCACCGTACCCGGGGTAGCACACATCGCAGTGTGTGACACCCCGGGAACGATGAACAGATCTTACCTGCGTCTTGCGGCTCCCGGCCAGCAATGTGGAAGGAAAGAGGTGGGCGGGATGTTTACGTCCCGCTCATCTCCGCCCCTCCGCTTCTATTGGCTGGCTGCCGCGTGACGTCGGTGTGACGCCGAACGTCCCTCCCACTCCAGGAAGTGGACGTTCGCCGCCCACATCGAGGTCGTATGGAAGGGTAAGTACGTGTGACGGGGGTTAATCGTTTGTGCGGCACATTCAACAAAATTGAATGTGCTCCACATACGATGGGGGCGGTTACGATCGCATTCGATATCGTATGCAGAATTGTAACATGTAAAGCAGGCTTTACGTGCTCCACTATGCCAGTGACTGTCTCCTATAGGTAAGTGCTAACCTACTGTAGTTATCCTTGTACAATATTGGAGATCTGCACCCACCTCACTCCATTTTGAGCTTTGTAGCATAATTTTACTAAAAGATACTACAAATATCTTGTCTATAGATGTGCCGGCCACTCTGCGTAGCTGATTTAGCAAAACTTACAATCAGGGGCTGAATTAATACACAATATTCATATTATAACCTCTGAGCTTATCCTTTCCTCGGGTATTTTTACTTTTTGTTGCTCTTGCCACTATTAATTCACCCAACACATACACGAATCCTTATTCTCAGAATATTACTGTTCTGTTTTATATTTGTCACATAATATCGATCATTCTATTTAATTATACATCTGATCTTATTCTTGATTGCTGAATACAATGTTCTGTTTTGTGACACAGTAGTAGAATGGGCGAGGGCTGGGGTAATAATTGCTGTAGGGGCATCATGTATGTTATTTCTTGTCCGCAGGTTCTGTTTTTAGTTTGTCCGACTCCTGAGTAAATTAATAGAAAACTGGCATTTGACAGTAGCTGTATATACCTGGTTAAAAGACCAACAAGACTATACAGAATTGTTGACAATAACATTCCTCTAGTTTTAAAGTTACTCATTTGACCACATACTTGTTCTATTCTCTCACAAGTGTTATACAGTATACTTATAATTTGAGACAAATACAAGCTGATGAAGCATCATAAAAATAAACTTTATGTATTTCCAAAATATTCCACTAAGCTTCACAATTGGGTAAGAAACAATATGACAAAATGTTAAAAAAGTGAGATACAACAAACAGCGAGACAAAAGTATAAAAACTGCCTGTTAGAGCTTACAATGTAAAGCAGCAATAATACCTACATTGTAGTTCAGTCGGGTAACATTAGTAAAGAGAGAAATAAAAATTATGCAGCTTATTAATATAGAATGCTAAAGGCTGACCATCATTTTCATGACTCTGAAAATTGTAGATTCACATTGAAGGCATCAAAACTATGAATTAAAACATGTGGAATGAAATACTTAACAAAAAAGTGTGAAACAACTGAAAATATATCTTATATTCTAGGTTCTTCAAAGTAGCCACCTTTTGCTTTGAATACTGCTTTGCACACTCTTGGCATTCTCTTGATGAGCTTCAAGAGGAAGTCACCGGAAATGGTCTTCCAACAGTCTTGAAGGAGTTCCCAGAGATGCTTTGCACTTGTTGGCCCTTTTGCCTTCACTCTGCAGTGCAGCTCACCCCAAACCATCTCGATTGGGTTCAGGTGTAGTTACTGTGGAGGCCAGGTCATCTGGCGTAGCACCCCATCACTCTCCTTCTTAGTCAAATAGCCCTTACACAGCCTGGAGGTGTGTTTTGGGGTCATTGTCCTGTTGAAAAATAAATGATGGTCCAACTAAACGCAAATCGGGTGGAATAGCATGCCGCTGCAAGATGCTGTGGTAGCGATGCTGGTTCAGTATGGCTTCAATTTTGAAAAAATCGCCAACAGTGTCACCAGCAAAGCACCCACACACCATCACACCTCCTCCTCCATGCTTCATGGTGGGAACCAGGCATGAAGAGTCCATCCATTCACCTTTTCTGCATCACACAAAGACACGGTGTTTGGATCCAAAGATCTCAAATTTGGAATCATCAGACCAAAGCACAGATTTCCATTGGTCTAATGTCCATTCCTTGTGTTCTTTAGCCCAAACAAGTCTCTTCTGCTTGTTGCCTGTCCTTAGCAGTGGTTTCCTAGCAGCTATTTTACCATGAAGGCCAGCTGCGCAAAGGCTCCTCTTAACAGTTGTTCTACAGTAGAGATGTGTCTGCTGCTAGTGTCGCGGGCGGAGGGGCCGCGCCTGCTACGCTCGGGTAAGGGGCTGCTGCTGCTCGGCGGCTCGAGTGGTGGGCCGGACCCAGGGACTCGAGCAGCGCTCCTCGCCCCCGAGTGAAAAGGGGTGTTGGGTGGTTTTTGGGGAGATAGTTCGTGACGCCACCCACAGGTCGTGGTGATGGTGGGCTCCACCGCTGCTGGTGATGGGTCTCCCGGGAGCGATGGCGGGGAGCAGCTAGGTGTTAACCCCTCCATGGGTAGGGGTCGGTGATCCCGGGGTCTGGTAGTGGACGGGGAGGCAGGAAGGCTGGGGTCCAGGATTGCGGGGGCAGTGCGGCGTGGTGCCGGATGGCACTGTTGTACTCACTCAGGCACAGATTCACAGAGTCTCTGGTAAACCAAGGCTCCACCCCACCTGGTATGGACATCAAGCTTGGAGGACAGCAACAAGGATTTTGTTTGACTGTTGTTGCCTAACCAGGGAAGGGTGTGTGTGAGATGTTGTGTTTGTGACTACCTGGCTAGTCCAGGGCATCACATTCCCCCTTGGTGAAATGCAGACCGTCCGCGGGCTGCCCGTCCATCACCGGTTTTATTTCTGAAAAATATAAATTAACAGGGGAAAAACATATAACATTAAGCATACTTTTAATTCTTGGCTTACGGGAGGCTTTCTCTTAAACGTTACCAATGGTGTAAACATTTTTAATAACAACGGACGGGTCCATGTTCTTCCGCTCCCCCACCCAAGCAACCTACACCTTGATGCTGCCCCTAAGAAACGGGCAGCGCTCCTTTACCTCAGTCCTGGTCCAGGTCACCCGAGCGGGAACGGGTACAGTGTCTCGCACCCGGCTGTCATTTCAGGGGACCCCACGTCCAGGGGGACCCCTGACGCACGGAGGATAGTCACCGGTTCTGGTGGTGACCAGACCCCAGCCTGCTCTGCTGCAGGCCCTTCCTCCAATCTGCCTCTCCGGAGGCGGCAACTGAACACGGCCCAGAAAATTATTTACAAGGCCACTAGCTCGTGGTTGGCCTGCAAGTTCTCGGCCTTGTCTCTGGAAGGGGGTTAGTGGCAACACATAAAGTCCCCACGGGGACAACTTTCTCCTTTTACGGACGGCAATCAGGTGAGGTATTTGGATGATTGGGGCTCATTCATTTTGATATTTACACAGTCAACATGCTGCACCCCTAAATGGCAGTCTCCCTATACCTAAGCGGGGGCCTACCTAGGTTGGGGCGTGTGGACCTTCGGGGCCCAATGTCGTTAGTAGCGGGCGATGGGATAGAGGAGACAACCGGTTCCTTTTCCCGTATGGCAGGTATGGCGGGCGGAGATCTACTGGGGCGTGGTATAGGTGCATCCCTGGGCGTTGGTCCAAGCGGCTCACTGGCGGAGGTTTCCGTTTCCATTTCTTCCATGGGTTGTGGGAACATTATCACCGGAACAATCACCGCACAGTTCTGCATAGGCCAGTCTGCTGGAAAGTCACCCATCACTGTGTGGATCACCTCTTTCTTCTTTTCCCCATTCGGTATGGGAACCGGAACTTCGTTTGCCAATCTCAAGGGGTGTGGGCACCTCTTCAGGTGGTCCCTGGAAACTGTAGCCGAGGTCTTCCCCTGGTCGCGACTAATCAGATAAGTCTTCTCGTTCCCCCATCCAGTGGGCTGTATGACGTACGGGGTTTTCTCCCACTGGTCATCAAGCTTATGGGTTCTTCTCTTCCGTTTCAGCACTACATCCCCAGGCTCAAAGGGAACGGCTGGAGCCCGCTTGTTGAAGCGCTGTTCCTGTTTCTCTCGACTCTGACACAGATTCTTCTCCACATATTCCTGGACCCGTCGGTACTGCGCCCGCCGCTGGGCATCCCAGTCCTCAGTCGAAGGGAGGGCCTCCGGAGCTTCCAGGTCTATTTCCAGGTCCACTGGCAGCCGGCCAGGCCAGGCCCTCATCAGATACGCCGGTGTGCATTTGGTAGAACCGCAGGGGATGTTATTGTACATGTCTACCAGGTCAGGCAGCTTCTCCGGCCACAGGTTTCGCTCTTCCAACGGTAGTATCTTGAGGAGATTCAGAACCAGGTGGTTCATCTTTTGACACATCCCATTAGCTTGGGCATGGTATGGCGTGGTCCTGATTTTCTTGGAATCGTATAATTGGCAAAACTCTAGGAATACCTCCGCTTCGAAGGCTGAACCCTGGTCCGTAAGCACCCTTTCTGGGTATCCATGCGGTCGACAAACGATGGTCAAGGCATAGGTGTACCCACTTTGGCTAGGTGTGAGCTTGACGTGGTCCAGAGTGACCAACTCCAGCGGTTGATGGGTAACGATTGGTCGTAGAGGGGCCTTCTGGCTGGCTTCGTCCCTTCTTCTCAGTTGACAGGGACCACACTCTCGGCACCAGGCCTCCACGGACCCCTGCATCCCACTCCAATAAAACTGCTCTCTCAACAGCATCACCAGCTTCTTCCAACCAATGTGCCTGGCACCGTCATGGTAAGCTTATAGAACTTTGGGCACGTTGACCTGAGGAACCACCAGCTGGCGAACCTTCTCATGAGTCTTTGGGTTGATCAGTTCCCGATACAGCGATCTTCTGGTGCAACCGCCACCTGCCAGTACCCGCTGGTAAGGTCAAGGGTAGAGAAATAGTCAGCAGTTTTCAGCGCAGCTAGCGACTCTTCAATACGGGGAAGAGGATAGGCATCTTTATGCGTTATTTGATTGATCTTCCGGTAATCCACACACATTCTTATGGTGCCATCCTTCTTCTTCACCAGCACCAGTGGAGCTGCCCAGGGACTACAACTATCCCGGATGACCCCTGCCTCCTTCATGTTCCTCAACATGTCCTTAGCGCATTGATAGTGTGCTGGTGGGATTGGCCTATACCTCTCCTTGATGGGAGGATGTATGCCTGTGGGGATATGGTGTTGAACCCCTTTAATCCTCCCGAAGTCTAGCGGGTGCTTGCTGAAAACCTGCTCATACTCCTGTACTACCCTGTATACCCCCTCTTTGTGATGTGTAGGTGTCGCTTCAGTGCCTACATGCAGTTCCTGGCACCACTCCTCGGATTGTTCGAGGGGTGCGCCACTATTTGTGGGGGGTGCAAGGGTAGGAGGAGTGGCTTCATGTACGGCGTGGGGATCTATGGTGAGCAGCTTGGCAATGATGGCGTAGCGGGGAAACCTAACCTTTTCCTCCCCACAATTCAGCACTCTCACAGGCACTCTCCCCTTTTTGACGTCAATCACCCCTCTGGCCGCCATCACCGTGGGCCAGTGCTCTGAAGGCGCGGGCTCCACCATCGCCGGGTAATCGCGCCCCTGTCAGCCTACTGCTGCCCTGCACCAAATCATCATCTCGCTTCTTGGTGGCACCACCAAGGGGGCCACATCCATCACCCTTACTCCACCAATCTCTCCACCCGTCAAGTTCACTTGCTGCCGATGTAGGAGGGCTCGAATCTCACGCTGTACTGCCCTCTGTCAGCCTCCTCCTGCAGTGGCGGCCAACTGCTGCAACAAACTCAGCACCTCACCCATACAATGCTCCATCACATTAGTTCCTAAAATTACTTTTGGGTTATGGTCACTGGGTTCATTCAGCACCACAATCATCCCTTGGTGTTTTAGCTCCGTACGTCCCATGGTCAGAGCCATTTCTTTGTAGCCCACCTGTGTCATAAGGAGCCCATTGGCCGCAACAATGGTCAGGCTGTCATCAGGGGGGGCAAGTTCACCATTACCCCAATACTGCTGGTAAAATGTATATGGCATAGTGGTTACCTGTGATCCTGTGTCCAATAGGGCCATGGTCGGGACGCCGTCCATAGCCAGGGGAATGATGGGGCGGGCTCCAGACGTACCGGTCTCGCCAATCGGGGGGGCCATTGGGGTCTAGTCCTGAGGATTGGCCCTTGGCCCCAGGGGTTGCTCGTTTAACGGGCATCGCCTGGAGTAGTGGCCAGGCTTGTTGCACCTGTAACAAATAGGAGGCCCATACCGCAAGTCGTTGGTACTTCTCCGCTGCATCCAGGGGACGTCCTCTGGGCTGTCGGCGAGCTGGACCTTCCCTGGGGGCTTGACTGTCCTCGGAAGCTGGAGTGCGGCGAGGATCTTGGCTAGGTCTCCTTCCATGTGGCGGACCTGGGCAGCCAGCTTCTCCATCATCCCGACGGGCGCTGCTGGGGCCAGTAGAACCGGGAGAGGAGGTGCCACCGAGATGGGAGCGGTTTCAGCCGGCCATGGGGCCACCTCAGGAGCATCTGGTGTTGGGGCTTGCAGGGCCTTGATGGCACGTTCTTTCAAAGTCAAGATCGGGATGTTCCAGGGCCCACAGCTGTAGCTGCTTGCGGTCTTCCGTGGACCCCAGCCCTTGCAGGAATTGTTCTACTAGCATCTTATTGCTGTCCACATCGTTAATGGTGTCCACCTGCTTCAGTGCACAGAGGGCTGTTTGCAGGCACAAGGCATAGTCTCTTATATTATCCGCAGGCCGCTGTCGACACTGATAAAACTGCATCCGCAATTCCACTTCCGTGCGGGTCTCAAAAGTGGTTTGGAGTTTCTCAAAAGTGGTAGTCACTGAGGCCCGGTCCGCGTCTGTCCAGGTCTCCATCTCCTGCTCAGCCGCGCCGGTTAGCTGCCCTAGCACTACCGCCGCCTGTTGCCTGCCAGTCATGGCATACAAATCGAGGACCGGGCTAATCTTTTTACGGAATGCCTGCAAAGCATCAGGCTTCCCATCGTATTGCGGTAGCCAGGCAACACCAGGTACATAGGGCAGGGAGATCGGCATAACCTGGACGACCGCTGGGCCCGTGGCCTCCCCCGCTCCTGCGGCCCGGAGAAAGGGCCGCCCCATTTCCGTCTTCAGGCGCCGCCGCGGCTGCGACCGGCGCTCCCTCGACGGCTCCGTCAGGCGCAGACATCTTTTTCCCGCCCCCCCCCTTGGTTCTTTCTAGCACTTCCTTCTTCAGGGGACGGGGCCTCACTTTCGCGCCTTCCCTGCTCGGGGAAGACGGCTCGAGCGGGAAATCTTCGCGCCCAAGATGGCGGAACTTCAAATTTTTGGGCCGGGCGCCGCCGGCGGGGACTGCAAGGCGTACTTCTACCAGTAGGTAGATTGGTTCTAATCCTGTTCGTAGATGCCAAGTTGTCGCGGGCGGAGGGGCCGCACTCGTTACACTCGGGTCTGGAGCTGCTGCTGCTCAGTGGCTCGAGCGGTGGGCCGGACCACGGGTCGTGGTGATGGTGGGCACCACCGCTGCTGGTGACGGGTCTCCCGGGAGCGATGGCGGGGAGCAGCTAGGTGTTAACCCCTCCGTGGGTAGGGGTTGGTGATCCCGGGGCCTGGTAGTGGACGGGGAGGCAGGAAGGCCGGGGTGCAGGGTTGCGGGGGCAGCACGGCGCGGTGCCGGATGGCACTGTTGTACTCACTCAGGCACAGATTCACAGAGTCTCTGGTAAACCAAACGGCTGGATGGACGGGTCCCACAGCCGGCTGCAGTGTCTTTGCTCTCCCTGGACAGGTTGATGGTGGCTGTCTTTCCCTGCACCGCTGTGAATGTATTGACTCAGATGGTTTTCCACTGGTAGTCCACTCCCCGGCGTGTATGTACCGAGGGAGCCCGTTTTGCCCGCAGGCGCTGGCCCTTGGATCTCTAGCCTCTGGCGATGGCTTTTTATCCTAACTGTGTGGACGGTTGCCTGCTGTCGGCTCTTGGGTGTGAGTGAACCCCTGGGGTCCCGGTCACTATCGGATTTGACCTTTTCGGCGGCTCCTAGCCTGGTCGGGGTCTGATGGCCCTGCCTTTGTGCTTGGTACAGATCTGCTCCCCGGCTCGGTACTGGTGGGTCACCGCCCGTCCCTGGTCCTACGGTTCCGCTGACCTGCACCACTCCTGCAGACGGCCACACCGTCTGCCGACCTTGCTGCACGTGCCTGGGCTCCTACCCAGACACCAACAGTTTTTCTCCTGTCACCTTCAACTCCAAGCTTAAACTAACTACTTTTCCCGCCTCCAGGCCTGTGAACTCCTCGGTGGGTAGGGCCAACCGCCTGGCTCCGCCCCACCTGGTGTGGACATCAAGCTTGGAGGACGGCAACAAGGATTTTGTTTGACTGTTGTTGCCTAACCAGGGAAGGGTGTGTGTGTGAGATGTTGTGTTTGTGACTACCTGGCTAGTCCAGGGCGTCACACTAGAACTCTGTGTGGCATTGACCTGGTCTTTAATCTGAGCTGCTGTTTTTTTTTATTGTGTATATATATATTATACAATAGAAAAAAACAGAATGAAACACATTGTCCACATTGTAAAGGTGCTGCCAGTACGGTTTGAAGTCAGGTTAGTACTAGCGTGGGAAACCAGCAAGGGAACCCCTGTTTCATTCTGTTTTTTTCTATTGTATAATGCATATAACAGGGAGTGGTGCTCTGTTAGCTGGATTTGCACTCCAGCTCCTGGCTGCTTCATTACCCTCCTTTTTGTTCACCTGCTGATCTTGTAGGTTTTTAAAACCCAGAAAAGATGCAGTGTAGTGTAGGACCCAGCAAAGGAGGTTGCCGTGAAGGAGTGCTGGGCTGGTATTACAATGGCCATTATAATTTTCTAAATACCTCCATTTATGTATAAGGTAGAATTTATTTGGTTTTTCACAGTGTGCGACTGGTCTTTTTTGTCTCATATATATATATATATATATATATATATATATATAAAAGGGGCTGCTGATAAGTCTTTTGCTTTGTGATCTTTTGTTTCTATGGTAACGAATGTTACATCACATGAAAGCCTTATGTGTCTAATATATGTTTTCAAAATGTTGTGTTTGTTGCTTATGGCAACAGTGTTCTACGCACATGGGAAAACAAAATGGCGGCGTCTAATGCGATATTCACAGCAACTGAGAGCAGAGGAGTGATAAAATTCTTGTTTCTGCAAGGAAAGTCCGCAAAGGATATTCATGGTTATATGTCGCAGACATTGGGATATCAATGCCCTTCATATTGCACAGTTAAGAACCAAATTTAAAATGGGCCACTTCAGTACCAATGATGAGGAACATCCTGCATGACTGAGAGTGGTTGTTGTTCCGGAGATCATCGATGCTGTACACAACCTCATACTGGAGAATTGATGAATTTCAGCTAAAGCAATAGCAGACATCATGGGGATTTCCTGTGAATGTGTTTATGTCATTATCCATTAACATTTGTACATGAGGAAGCTATCTGCAAAGTGGGTCCCCAAATGTTTGACAACAGATCAGAGAAGCATGTGAGTGAAAACTTCCCGGTCCATTTGTCAGCGTTTCCGGACTGAAATAACTTCCTGGATCGACTGGTCACTATGGATGAGACCTGGATTTATTTGTATGACCCTGAAATCAAGGAGCAGTCAAAAGAGAGGGGGCGCAGTGATTCTCATTGTCCAAAGAAGTTCAGGGTATAAAAATCAGCCACTAAGGTGATGGCGTCTGTGTTCTGGGATAAGGTGGGCATACTGCTAGTGAACTACCTTCAAAAGGGTTCCACCATCAATGCAAGATATTACATTGAACTTTTGGACCAATTGAAGACAGCTCTGAAGGCCAAAAGGCACGGCAAGCTGTCCAAAGGAATCTTGTTCCTGCAAGACAACGCCTCCGCTCACACTGCACAAGCGACCACGGCAAAACTGGCAGAGCTGGGCTTCCAGCTGGTTGATCACCCACCTTATTCACCAGATCTAGCTCCCTCCAACTATCATCTGTTTCCAAACCTGAAGAAACACCTCAAGCGTACCAAATTTCACACCATTTCTGATGCCGTGGCTGCTACGGATGTCTGGTTTGAGGCACAACCGAAATCCTTCTTTTTGCTAGGCTTACAGAACTTGGAGCAACGATGTAAGAAGTGTGTTGACATCAGATGAGAGTATGTCGAATAAATGTAAAGTTTCATTATTCTATCTCGTTTCTTTCTGGGTAAAGCCAAAGACTTATCAGCAGTCCCTTATATATATGTAACACAAAAACTTGATTAAAACAATAGGTTATTTCTTGAGTTCTTGGTTCCTTTTAATAAGACAAGTACCCAGGTCCATGTGCTGTAGATCAATCCCCACCCTTTATGTGTAGGAAGATGTACTGACAGTGAATATTGTAGTCTAATTCTAGAGATACCAGGAGTGCTGAGGTAAGAAGAGGCTGCTCACCCTACTGTCCACCTTCTCTTCTGAATACAGAGCAGCTGCTCTGACCTGATGATAACCAATACTGCATACTGTCAGTATGTAGTATCAAGCTATCTCTAGGTTACCGCAGTGGTGCTTACTACTGCACACGCTCACAGGCTCCTATCTTATTAACATTCAAGGACAGGTTTCTGTGTGATAAGACAACAGGTGTATTAATGTGCCACAGTGGTCACTGGTAGAGATGAATGAGAGGACCTGTGGAAGTTTGGGTTCTGTTCTGGACCCGAATCTGACCTTAACCCAATGGAAGTCACTGATTGGCAGCATAAATAGAAGACTTCCAGGGGAGGGAGGGCAGTTTTTTATTTTTTTTTATACACACTACATCCGATAACTTTGTACTTTTATTCTCAGTACAAGCCATTCAAACACTGCAATTTGATTGTACTGGGCTGAGCACCCAGCATACGTGAATACAATGATGCTCGCGCGAGTGGTCAGCATACGTGAAGCACCTGAACTCCGGACTTGGACGCTGAATTTTATGTAAAGTCTGTATCCAGTACAAATACCGAACTTTACGGTTCAGATCCTCTCATCTCTAATTACCTACCTAGACAAAATGTATGTCACTTCCAAATTAAAGGTATTTACTTGGTAGTTCATTCATAATGATATTTTCTTTCTTTATTTTTTTTTTATTTGCGGAGAAAATGATTAAGTTTCTATAACAGGCTCTGAATCTTCTGCTTTTATCTACAAACATTGGAAGATATATCATAGTAATGTGGTCATTTCTCTAAATGCATAATGTGATGGCACGTACAGCAAACATAACACTATAAATCACAAATATGTTTTTTTAGTAATATTGTAGGATCTGGTTCACTAACTATACCGGCCGTCAGCAAATCACTCAGAAATACAGAACTTGCCAATGAAATGTTTTTTAGCTTTTTTTTACTATTCCGTTCAAAGAAGAAACACTATTAAACTGCCTGACAGTAGTCAGTAAATCCTCCTATTTCTCTCCACTTCTTTCCGATGCCGTTGGCTGATAAATTACCATTCTAGATTGCGCAGGTACATTTTGAAGAATACGAAATATAAAATAGTAAATGGATAAGTATTTTGTTGAGCGGAATCTTTTCTTATCTACATTGTATCTGCAGGGCATTAAGTAGCTCTGTTATTGGGATTAATCTTTTTCTCCTCTCAGCTGGATAAAAAATGAAGTCCGAAGGAATGTTCATTACCTTTACGGCATGTGTTGACTACACTGATTCGTCATCTGCCAAAGTATGTACACTGGCTTCTGTCTCATAGAGAGACCTCTGTAACTGTAAGTAATTGATCAAATTAGCTTTCATTTAATCCCACACTGCTCCTGTAACCAATGAAGCTTGTTATCCTCCTGGAAAAACAGTTTATTTAAACTATCGGCATGACATAATGAAAACCATGCTTGAACATAAATGAGAATAGCAAAAGCGCTACTTTCCACATAGGCCAGGATGTTTTTTCACCTCATTAGTAAGATAAACATGAAAAACTCCCACACTGTGAGCAAGAATATTACAATTCATTCTAAACAAAGATACTTTATGAATTTGGCTCTGCATACAAGAGAACGAACACTGCACAAAAGAAATAAGAAAGTTTATTACATAAACTACTACATTTGCATATTTCTAGAGTCATGTAGCAAAAGGAAAGTCATACTGGTCCTTCCTAAGATTTTACATTCTCTTTGGGGACTTTTTATTTTAATTAAAATGTAAAAAAAATCAAATAACTAAGCACTCATAGATATGAGCTTGTCACAAGTGCTCTCACCACTGCAAAAATCCTATGTCTCTCTTATAGGATTTGTCACAACTAGTGTTGAGCGAGTAGTTAGCAAGTACTGTCCGCTACTCGCATATTCGTTACGAGTAGGAGGCACAATGCAAGTCAATGAGAAATACTCGCTAAGTAGCGAGTAACCCGGAAGCCATAGTTTTCATACAGGTAGCGAATATTACAGTTTTCGGGTTACTCGCTACTTAGCGAGTATTTCTCATTGATTTGCATTGTGCCCGCTACTCGTAACGAATATACGAGTAGAGGACAGTACTCGCTAACAGCATAACGAGTATGAATAGCAAACTACTCTCTCAACACTAATCACTACTTGATCCATGTCTCTCTGCAAAAAACGTCTATGTAGCTGATGAAGGTCAGAGTCAATGGCCAAAACGTTCCACACTACGTTTTGTATTAGAAATACATATTCTATTTCATATCTACAGTCATATAGAAAAGTTTGGGCCCCCCTTTTAATGTTAACCTTTTTTCTTTATAACAATTTGGGTTTTTGCAACAGCTATTTCAGTTTCATATATCTAATAACTGATGGACTGAGTAATATTTCTGGATTGAACTAAGGTTTATTGTATTAACAGAAAATGTGCAATCCGCATTTAAACAAAATTTGACCGGTGCAAAAGTATGGGCACCCTTATCAATTTCTTGATTTGAATACTCCTAACTACTTTTTACTGCCCTACTAAAGCACTAAATTGGTTTTGTAACCTCATTGAGCTTTGAACTTCATAGGCAGGTGTATCCAATCATGAGAAAAGGTATTTAAGGTGGCCATTTGCAAGTTGTTCTATTTGAATCTCCTATGAAGAGTGGCATCATGGGCTCCTCAAAACAACTCTCAAATGATCTGAAAACAAAGATTATTCAACATAGTTGTTCAGGGGAAGGATACAAAAAAATTGTCTCAGAGATTTAAACTGTCAGTTTCCACTGTGAGGAACATAGTAAGGAAATGGAAGAACACAGGTACAGTTCTTGTTAAGCCCAGAAGTGGCAGGCCAAGAAAAATATCAGAAAGGCAGAGAAGAAGAATGGTGAGAACAGTCAAGGACAATCCACAGACCAAGTCCAAAGACCTGCAGCATCATCTTGCTGCAGATGGTATCAATGTGCATCGGTCAACAATACAGCGCACGTTGCACAAGGAGAAGCTGTATGGGAGAGTGATGCGAAAGAAGCCGTTTCTGCCAGCACGCCACAAACAGAGTCGCCTGAGGTATGCAAAAGCACATTTGGACAAGCCAGTTACATTTTGGAAGAAGGTCCTGTGGACTGATGAAACAAAGATTGAGTTGTTTGGTCATACAAAAAGGCGTTATGCATGGAGGCAAAAAAAACACGGCATTCCAAGATAAGCACTTGCTACCCACAGTAAAATTTGGTGGAGGTTCCATCATGCTTTGGGGCTGTGTGGCCAATGCTGGCACCGGGAATCTTGTTAAAGTTGAGGGTCGCATGGATTCAACTCAGTATCAGCAGATTCTTGACAATAATGTGCAAGAATCAGTGACGAAGTTGAAGTTACGCAGGAGATGGATATTTCAGCAAGACAATGATCCAAAACACCGCTCCAAATCTACTCAGGCATTCATGCAGAGGAACAATTACAATGTTCTGGAATGGCCATCCCAGTCCCCAGACTTGAATATCATTGAACATCTGTGGGATGATTTGAAGTGTGCTGTCCATGCTCGGCGACCATCAAACTTAACTGAACTGGAATTGTTTTGTAAACAGGAATGGTCGAATATACCTTCAGCCAGGATCCAGAAACTCATTAAAAGCTACAGGAAGCAACTAGAGGCTGTTATTTTTGCAAAAGGAGGAGCTACAAAATATTAATGTCACTTTTATGTTGAGGTGCCCATACTTTTGCACCGGTCAAATTATGTTTAAATGCGGATTGCACATTTTCTGTTAGTACAATAAACCTCATTTCAATCCAGAAATATTACTCAGTCCATCAGTTGTTAGATATATGAAACTGAAATAGCTGTTCCAAAAACTCAAATTGTTATAAAGAAAAAAGTTTAACATTAATAGGGGTGCCCAAACTTTTCCATATGACTGTATATATACTTAGTTCTTTAGATTTACTGTATACTAGGGTTGGGTCCCTAGTAGCTCATCATCTTATCCAGAGTGTCATGGTTTAACCAGACATTTTTAGTTTACTTAAGGCCCCGTTACACGCAACGACGTATCTAACGATATATCGCCGGGGTCACGGATTCCGTGACGCACATCCGGCGTCGTTAGCGACATCGTTGTGTGTAACAGCTCTGAGCGACTGTTAACGATCAAAAATACTCACCTTATCGTTGATCGTTGACACGTCATTCATTTTCAAAAAATTGTTGCTGTTACAGGAAGCTGGTTGTTCGTTGTTCCTGAGGCAGCACACATCGCTACGTGTGACACCGCAGGAACAAGGAACATCACCGTACCTGCGGCCGCCCACAATGAGGAAGGAAGGAGGTGGGGGGGTTGTTACGCCCACTCATCTCCGCCTCTCCACTTCTATTGGGTGGCTGCTTAGTGACGCCGCTGTGACGCCGCACGAACCTCCCCCTTAGAAATGAGGCGGTTCACCGGCAACAGCGACGTCGCTAGACGGGTAAGTCCGTTTGACGGCTCCTAATGATATTGTGCAGCACGGGCAGCGATTTGCCCGTGACGCACAAACGACGGGGTCGGGTGCTTTCACCAGCGACATCGCTAGCGAAGTCGCTGCGTGTAAAGCCCCCTTTAGACTACAGTATATTCACACGTGCATGTGAAGTGTCAGTATGATGTCTGATATTTTATTAGACAGCACACGGACCCAATTCGTATGTCTTATTTTGATCATCAAAACTGGATCAGAAGGGACATGCTCAAAGTTATATGCTCTCCCTTGCCCCGCTGAAGAAGCTGACGTGTTACATGTTTTTGGGACCTGGGACCCCATCCTTCCTACTGGCTGCTGGCAACGTATACCTCCTTTCATAAAGGGTAAGTGACTTTTTCAAACACTTGATCTCATCCAATTATAGATGTATACCATATACCTGCTCTGTATACCCATTTGTGCTATGCTCTGTGGACATATTAGATCATTTGATCAATTAAGCCTGCTTTACACGGGACGACCGATTGTGCAATTTCACAATCGATCGTACCCACCCTCGTCGTTTGTGCGTCACGGGCAAATCGCTGCCCGTGTTGCACAAAGTCGTGAAACTACTGTCACACACACTTACCTGCTGAGCAACCTCGCTGTTGGTGGCGAACATCCCCTTACTGAATGGGGAGGGACGTTCGGCGTCACAGCGACGTCACACAGCCGCCGGCCAATAGAAGCGGAGGGGCAGAGATGAGCGGGATGTAAACATCCCGACCACCTCCTTCCTTGCGCATAGCCGGCAGGAGCCATGCAGAGTTCATCGCTCCCATGGTGTCACACGGAGCGTCGTGTGCTGCCACGGGAATGATGAACAACTGGTACAAGTAAAAATAAACGATATTATGAAACTGCGCGACGAGTACAAGACTCACGATTTGTGAGCGATTCTGCGTCGCTCAGAGGTTTCACACGAGATAACGTCGTGTATGATGCCGGATGCGTGTCACGAAAACCGTGACCCCGACGATGCATCGCACGATCGGTCGTCTCGTGTAAAGCACCCTTGATTGTGCTATGCAGAGATTTTGTGAGGTGCATGTTGCTTGTCATACTGTGAGGGTGATTGGTTGAGCGCTCCTCCTATACCCATGTAACTTTTTTATCACATATGTTAAGGATTTTTTGGCCACTATCTTTTAGTCTGTATGGAATTTTTAATAATAAAATTAATATGTGTTTATGAATTTAGTCTTCTTGCATGTTTATACATGTTTTTGTATGAAAAGTCATAAGAATGTCACACTCAGATTCGTATCAATTAAAATTCACCGCACTCTATACAATATTTGATGCAAAGTCTTTATTGTGACAACATTTAAAATTCAAATGAATGACGGAAAGGTTCACGCGACAATTCTTTTGGGAAGTTTCGACCCTTCTTATGGTTGCTATTGGGGAAAAAAAATAAACAGAAAAATAATACCAATATTAAATCACAGTGCTATGCAATATTTACAGCAAAGTGTCTATAGGCAAGGTTTAAAAATGTCATCGATAATACTCTGCTTGAAAAGAATACAATTAGATGTCTCGCAATTGAGCTTAAAGCGTAACCGTCATTTTAATTTTTATTACATAAATCAATAGCACGCAACAAAAAGACAAATTTGCTTCTTTCTCTGCTAGAATGGACCAGTCATTAATAAAATTCTCTGTTCTGGCATAAGATCTGTATTTAGTGAAGACTTTTCCATTACTGAGATTGGAGATGGTGGCTGTTACTGATGAGATTCTATGATGGCAGGAGGAGGGAGGAGCTATAGGCAGAGGGAGGATCTAGATACAGAGCTCCGCCCCCACCTCTCACTTCTATCTACCTAGAATCTCATCATTGGAATGAAGCCTAAGGCGGGCTTTGCACACTATGACATCGCAGGTGCGATGTCGGTGGGGTCATGTCGAAAGTGACGCACTTCCTGCATCGCTTTCGACATCGTAGTGTGTAAATCCTAGATGATACGATTAACGATTGTAAAAGCATCGTAATCGTATCATCGGTGTAGCGTCGGCGAATTCCATAATTACTCTGACGCGATGGTCCGATGTTGTTCCTCGCTCCTGCGGCAGCACACATCGCTGTGTGTGAAGTTGCAGGAGCGAGGAACATCTCCTACCTTCGTCACTACGGCTCCCGTCGGCTATGCGGAAGGACAGAGGTGGGCGGGATGTTATTGTCGTATCCATAACTTTCACAGCTGTGTAAAAAGATCCATGAAGTGCAATAGGTCTGTGTGCTGTCCGATTAAAACTTGAGCAACACATAGACACTTCACTTAGATGTGTGAATGTAGTCTTTGATAAATGTATTTGGGGCAAAAATATCATTACGGACGCAGATTTTGTTTTTACATTATCAGTTTTTCATCCCCAATTTAATAGAGGCTTAACTTTTTTTTTGTGTCAACATAGATGTATGGCAGCTTGCTTTTTGCACGACGAGTTGTATTTTTTAAAGATAACATTCATTTTTCCATATAGGAGTAGATAAGGCATTTTGATTGCTTTTTACTGCATTTGTTGTGGTGACACCAAAAAACAACCATTTTTTTTGGTCTATTTTATATTTTAATAGACCAGAATTTTGTAGATGCGTCTCAATACCAAACATGTATATATTTTTTTATTTTTAAATTTGTTTATTTTTAACTGCAGAAAATAGAGTGATTGAAAATTTTATGTTTTATAACTTTTTTAATCATTAACAAAAAAATGTAATTTGAACTCTTTCACAACCTTAGACATGTCATTTTTTTTTTTTCCTTGTCTTCCTTCCCTAAGTGCGCGCGTGTAGTGGGGCGGGCCAGCATGTCAGCCAATCCCAGACACACACACAGCTAAGTGGACTTTTAGCCAGAGAAGCAACGGCATGTGTGATAGGATGTCCATGTCACATGTCCCTGCATTATAAAAACGGGTATCTGCCCATCAGGACGCCATTGTCTGCCTTCTGCGTCTGGGTGTCAGTCACCGCTGGCGTAGCTCCTGTCTCCGATACTGCTGTGTACGCTCTACACACAGCGCTATACAGAATAGGGATAGAAGTTTCTTTTAGCCCTTGTGAGGGCTAATAACAGCAGGCTCAGAGCCATAGGTGACAGTCAGGTCCGTGGAAACAGATTTTAACAGCTACAGATAAGAGCGTCTGTGTAGCTAAGGTCAGGAACTTCCTCGCAGCATTTCCCCATTAGGAGGGATATAAAGTGAGGCTTCCTTTCCTCTACACAGACCCACAACCCTGCCACTGTACCCTCCTGCCCTTTGCACACTCCAGCTCATTGTTACTAAGCCATTATACTAGCAAACACTGAGTGAACTTAGTGGCATCCTAAAAGTGGCTGTTGGACTTCCATTAGTGTCCCACTAGTGCAAATCTATTTGCAGCACCTCTGCATTGCACACTCAAGCTCATTGTTACTAAGCCATTATACTAGCAAACACTGAGTAAACTTAGTGGCATCCTAAAAGTGGCTGTTGGACTTCCATTAGTGTCCCACTAGTGCAAATCTATTTGCAGCACCTCTGCATTGCACACTCAAGCTCATTGTTACTAAGCCATTATACTAGCAAACATTGAGGAAACTTAGTGGCATCCTAAAAGTGGCTGTTGGACTTCATTATTGTCCCACTGGTGCAAAGCTATTTGCAGCACCACTGCATTGCACACTCAAACTCATTGTTACTAAGCCATTATACTAGCAAACGCTGAGTAAACTTAGTGGCATCCTAAAAGTGGCTGTTGGACTTCCATTAGTGTCCCACTAGTGCAAAGATATTTGCGTCACCTCTGCATTGCACACTGAAACTCATTGTTACTAAGCCATTCTAATAGCAAACTATGCTGCCAGTTTAAGGGCGGTAGTTGCATTGTCAGGGATAGTTATTGTTGTTTATTCTGCTGTTAATAAAGCTAGACCACCGCTGCAATCTACACCACCTCTCAATTTTTACTACCACATTTTAAGTGCACAATCTTGTCGCAATCAAAATGAGTGCAAAATGACAGATGCTGGTGGAAAGGGGAAGAGGCGTGTTGGAAAAGGAAAAAAAGGGTTTGTCCGTGGGGAAGGTGGCAAAGCTCCATTAACATCTGCTGAAGATAGACCATCTTCCAGCAAAAGTAAGATGTCTACTACTTACCGTGGACAATCCGATGTGCTCCCTTTTTTACGGACATGAACAAATGGAACAAAGGTTGATGATGGCCAAAAAAAGAAAATGCTTGAATGAATCTCAAGTGGTCCAACAAGTGCCCTCTCCGCCACCTCAACTACCGCATCCAAAAAACACCAGTCCTCTGAGTTATCATCCCAATCACACTTGCTTTCTCCCAGCTCTGAAGTCTCCATCCGCTCTGCACAGTTTGGTGGAACTGAGATGGCTGAGTCTGCAGAGCTGTTCAGTCACACTATAGCCTGGGAATCAGAGGTCTGCTCCCAAGCTACAGTGAGTACAGATCAGGAAATGGTCTGCAGTGATGCCCAGAACCTTTGTGACTCTGATTCAGGCCGTGAGGACCAAGTTTCTGAGCATAATGTTGACCCTTATTCACAAACTGTAACACCTGTTGTTATAGACAATGAGGAACATACTGATGACGATGAGACGCAGATACCAGATTGGGATGACAACTTAAATATTGGTTCACGTCAGGAAGAGGCTCGGTCTGAGGGTGAGGGGAGTGCAAACACAACGATTGATGAGGAAGTTCTAGATCCCACCTACTGTCAACCCACAGTCAGGCACTCGAGGAGGTCAACAGAGGCGATGGAGGAGGATGCTACTGATGACGAAGTTACCTTGCGCCTTCCTGGACAGAGGAGTAGTACTGGCAGCATGTCTACAACTGCATCCTCAGCCACCACTCTGCCTCTGAACACTAGTCGGGGGGGCTCAGCAGGTTGCATGCCCTCTAAGCCTTGCCTAGCCTGGACCTTTTTTGACATAGCAAAAGATCGCCCAAATCATGTGATATGTAAAATTTGTCGTGATTCTGTTAGTAGAGGGCAAAACCTCAGGAGTTTGACAACTTCTTCCATGAATCGTCACATGAATAAATATCATATGTCCCAGTGGGAAGCTCACCATGCTGCAATGCGGTCTAGCGGAGCGAACCATCCACCGCCTGCCCCTTCAAGTGCATCCGCGCGCTCTTCATCTTCTAGGCCTGTGGGGACAACTGTCTCACCTGGTTTTCCACGCACAACTTCCACCACTGTAACTGCAACAGGCAGTTTGCTTGGTAGGTCGTCAGTTGGTTTGGAAGGGGAAACAAGTGCATGTGTACAGCTCTCTCAGACATCGATAGCATCAATGTTGGATGAAGGCAACATCATGTCTATGCCTGCACTTTCCTCACAAACCTGCATTTTTTCAGGGACACCGTACTCACCACTGTCTACACACAGCAGCCAGATCTCTGTCCCTCAGATGTGGACAAATAAAAGGCCATTTCCTGCGACCCATGACAAAGCTAAGAGGTTGACTTTATCCCTCTATAAGCTCTTGGCTATCGAAATGCTGCCTTTACACCTGGTGGACACACAGGATTTTAGAGACCTTATGTCTGTCGCTGTGCCCCAGTACCAGATGCCCAGTCGCCACTACTTCTCTAAGAAAGGTGTGCCTGCGCTACACCAGCATGTCGCACACAACATCACCGCTTCCTTGAGAAACTCTGTGTGTGAACGGGTGCATTTCACCACCGATACTTGGACCAGTAAGCATGGACAGGGATGTTACATGTCGCTGACTGGGCACTGGGTAACTATGGTGATAGATGGTGAAGGGTCTGCTGCACAAGTCTTGCCATTCCCACAACTTGTGTGTCAATCCTCTGTCTGTCCAAGTTCCGCCACTGCTTCTGCCTTCTCCACCTCGTCTGGGTCCTCCACCTCCGCCCCAAGCCTGCCTGGTCAGGCCACCAGCGTTCTAACTGCGCAGAAGGAATCACGCACCCCTCATTACTATGCTGGCAGCAGAGCGCAACGGCATCAGGCGGTCTTTAGCTTGAAATGTCTTGGAAATAAGAGTCACACAGCGGCTGAGTTGTGGGCAGCTCTGGAGACTGAGTTTAATAAATGGTTGTCTCCACTCAACCTGCAGCCTGGTAACGCCGTGTGCGACAATGCTGCAAACCTGGGTGCGGCCCTTCGCCTGGGCAAGGTGACACATGTGCCTTGTATGGCTCATGTGTTGAACCTTGTTGTCCAGCAATTTTTAACACACTATCCCGGCCTAGATGGCCTTCTGAACAGGGCACGAAAACTGTCTGCTCACTTCCGCCATTCAACCACCGCTGCTGAGCGACTTGCATCGCTCCAGAAGTCTTTCGGCCTGCCGGTTCATCGCCTGAAATGCGATGTGCCGACACGCTGGAATTCGACTCTCCACATGTTACAGCGACTGTGGCAGCACCATCGAGCCCTGGTGCAATACGTCATGACGTATAGCCTGGGCCAACGAGATGCAGAGGTGGGGCAGATCACCCTGATGGAGTGGTCTCAGATCAAGGACCTAATGACCCTTCTGCACAGTTTCGACATGGCGACGAATATGTTTAGCGCTGACAATGCCATTATCGGCATGACAATTCCAGTCATTTACATGCTGGAGCACACGCTAAACACTATTCGGAGTCAGGGGGTGGGACAACAGGAAGGGGAGGAACTACAGGAGGATTCATATGCGCAAGAGACAACAACATCACCAAGGTCCAGACGTTCATCATCACCAACGCGGCAGGCATGGGACCATGAGGGACAGGGATCAACAAGGGCGCATGGTAGCAGGCGAACTGTTGAGGAAGGTGCAGGAGAACATGAAGAAATGGAGGACGAACTGTCCATGGACAAGGAAGACTCAGCGGATGAGAGAGACCTTGGTCAAATTTCAGTTGAAAGAGGTTGGGGGAGATGTCAGAGGAAGAAAGAATGGTTAGCACCTCTATGCCACAAACACAGCGTGGACTTGGTCTGCATGGCTGCGCAAGACACATGAGCTCCTTCTTGCTGCACTACCTCCAACATGACCCTCGTATTGTCAAAATTAGAAGTGATGATGACTACTGGCTTGCCACACTATTAGATCCCCGGTACAAGTCCAAATTTTGTGACATAATTCCAGGCATAGAAAGGGACGCACGTATGCAGGAGTATCAGCAAAGGCAGTTACTCGATCTTAGCTCGGCTTTTCCACCAAACAACCGTGAATCTCCCAGTTGTAACTTGACAAACATGGGACGGTCTCGTCATCTTCAACAGTCTACCCATACAAGCAGCACCGTATCTGGTGCTGGTAACAGCAATTTTATTGAATCTTTTCATAATTTTTTTAGACCATCCTTTGCAAGGCCACCAGAGACAACAAGTCTGACACATAGTCAACGGCTGGAGAGGATGATACAGGAGTATCTCCAAATGAACATCGATGCCATGACTTTGCAAATGGAGCCTTGCTCATTTTGGGCTTCAAATCTTGAAAAATGGCCAGAGCTCTCCACTTACGCCTTGGAGATTTTGTCGTGTCAAGCTGCCAGCGTTGTCTCTGAACGTGTCTTCAGTGCTGCTGGGTGTGTGCTGACAGATAAGCGCACGCGTCTGTCCAGTGACAATGTGGACAGACTAACGTTCATCCAAATGAACAAGTCATGGATCCACAAGGAATTTACTACCCCTGTGTCATCCTGGGGAGAGTAAATGCTTGTGGATTTTGAATGTGCTTGATGCAAATCTACCTGTGAAGTGTACAACTGGGGCACAAGTGCTGCCACTGAAGGGGTGGGTGTGTGTGTGGCCCAATTTTTGGAAAAAAGGGAGACTCCGCTTGGAGTAACCCTTGCTTACATTGTTTTTAAAAATGATCAAAGATGAACAGAGCTGGGATCAGGAAAGACTTAGCTACCTACCCCGGTGTCATCCTGGGGACGGTTAAGTATAGCGTATTTTTGAATGTGCTTGATGCAAATCTACCTGTGAAGTGTACAACTGGGGCACAAGTGCTGCCACTGAAGGGGTGGGTGTGTGTGTTTCGCGGGCAGGGAGGACGCCGTCGCTGCTGCACTCTCGCTAACGCTCGGGTCCGGCGCTGCTGTGATGGCTGCTTGGTGGTTCGAGCGGTGGGCCGGATCCGGGGACTCGAGCGGCACTCCTCGCCCGTGAGTGAAAGGGGTGGTTGGTTTGGGGGATTTAGTCTGTGACGCCACCCACGGGTCGTGGTGAAGATGGGCACCACCGCTGCTGGTGACGGGGATCCCAGGAGCGATGGTAGGGAGCAGCTGGGATGTTGATTTCCCCCTCCGTGGGTAGGGGTCGGTGGTCCCGGGGCCCGGTGATGTTGTGACGGGGAGGCAGGGTTGGTGAGGTGCAGGGTTGCAGGGACAGCACGGCGCGGTGCCGGATGGCACTGGTGTACTTACTCAGCAAGAAAGGTACAAAGTCCTCGGTAAACCAAATGGCTGGATGGACGGGTCCCGCAGCCGGCTGCAGTGCTTCTCCCCAGACAGGTGATGGCGGCTTTCTTTCCCTGCACCTTAATGTTCTCCTTCTGACTACTATGGATTCCCAACGGTAGTCCGCTCCCCGGTGTATGGGTACCGGAGGAGCCCGTTTGCCTGCAGACGCTGGCCCTTGGGTCTCTAGCCTTAGGCGGTAGCTGTATACCCTCACGGTGTGGGCTGTTGCCTTCAATCGGGACTTTTGCTGTTGGGAAACCCCTGGGGTTCCAGTCACATTCGGATCTGACTATTGTCAGCGGCTCCAAGCATGGTCGGGGTCCAATGGCCCTGCCTGTGTGTGCTGGCTTCACTTCGCTCCCCGGTCGGTACTGGCGGGCCGTCGCCCGTCCCCAGTCCTACGGTTCCGCGTTGCTCCACCACTCCTGCAGACGGCCACCACCATCTGCCAACCTTGCTGTGGGGGTCCTGCGGTGACATGGCCTGGACTGGCCATGGCCTGGCTTTGCAGTTGCGGCTCGGCGCAGCCTCAGCCGAGGCGGGGGACTCAGGTCTTGCTAACCTCACCAGTTGAGCCTTCGGGCCAGCAGCGGCTGGTTCGTCCACGGCCGGGAGGACTGCCGGAGCCGGGACGGCTTCAGGTGCGGCCCCTTCCGGGGCCGATGGCTTCTTGTCTCAGACGGCTACTTCCCGCGGGGCCTTCCACGGTAGCGAAAGGGACACAGGCCGTTCCCGAACAACGCCCCCAGGCCGGTCCTCTAGGGCAGACGGGCTGGCTTCCGCTACCGGTGTTGGGGGTAGCGGACCGAGCAGAGGGGCCACAGCAGCCGGTACGGATGGCGGGGGAAGCAGGAGGGTGAGCGGGCGCAGGCCGGGCCCCTCAGCCGCAGCGGCCGGTCCTTCTCGGACATAGGGGCGTGGGTCGCTTACCCGCTCCTCCAACTCTGTCTCCACCTCGCGTCTCCACACGGCCGCCGCCACTTCCTCCATCTCAGCCACCCAGCGCTCCATCAGGAACTGGACCTGGGCTTGAAGGTGGCAGCACATCAGTGCGGTCCGGGCTTCCACCCACGCCACTGTTCCTGGCGTGGGCTCGGGGATTTCCGTGGTGCCGGACGGACGGGACATCATGCGTGGCCTTGTTCCAGGAACCATTTGTATGCAGAGTCCTGGCGTCCCTGCTTTTATAGCCTCGGCTACATCAGGCAGACACACTCTCGTGCCCCCTTGATACTCTTCAGCACTTCCGTTTGTTGGGGGTGGGGCTTCGCTTTCGCGCCTTCCCTGCTGGAGAAGATGCTCGAGTAGGAGATTTTCGCGCCAAGATGGCGGCGCTTCAAAATTTTCGGCCGGACACCGCCGGCGGGGATCACAAGGCGCACTTCTACTGGTAAGTAGAGGGGCTCAATCCTGTTCGTGACGCCAAGTTGTCGCGGGCGGGGAGGACGATGTCGCTTCTGCGCTCTCGCTAATGCTCAGGTCCGGCGCTGCTGCGACGGCTGCTCGGTGGCTCGAGCGATGGGCCGGATCCGGGGACTCGAGCGGCGCTCCTCATCCGTGAGTGAAAGGGGTGGTTGGTTTGGGGGATTTAGTCCGTGACGCCACCCACGGGTCGTAGTGAAGATGGGCACCACCGCTGCTGGTGACGGGGATCCCGGGAGCGATGGTAGGGAGCAGCTGGGATGTTGTTTTCCCCCTCCGTGGGTAGGGGTCGGTGGTCCCGGGGCCCGGTGATGTTGTCACGGGGAGGCAGGGTCGGTGAGGTGCAGGGTTGCAGGGACAGCGCGGCACGGTGCCGGATGGCATGGGTGTATTCAAACGTAAACCAAACGGCTGGATGGACGGGTCCCACAGCTGGCTGCAGTGCTTCTCCCTGGACAGGTGATGGCGGCTGTCTTTCCCTGCACCTTAATGTTCTCTTTCTGACTACTATGGATTCCCAACGGTAGTCCGCTCCCCAGTGTATGGGTATCGGAGGAGCCCGTTTGCCCGCAGATGCTGGTCCTTGGGTCTGTAGCCTTAGGCGGTAGCTGTATACCCTCACGGTGTGGGCTGTTGCCTTCAATCGGGACTTTTGCTGTTGTGAAACCCCTGGGGTTCCAGTCACATTCGGATCTGACTATTGTCGGCGGCTCCAAGCCTGGTCGGGGTCCGATGGCCCTGCCTGTGTGTGCTGGCTTCACTTCGCTCCCTGGTCGGTACCGGCGGGCCGTCACCCATCCCCGGTCCTACGGTTCCGCGTTGCTCTACCACTCCTGCAGATGGCCACCACCATCTGCCAACCTTGCTGTCAGTGCCACAAACCCAGACACCCAAGTAATTGCTCCTCTCACTTCAAACTCCAAACTCTGTTCTGTCACTTTTCCCGCCTCCAGGCCTGTGAACTCCTTGGTGGGTGGGGCTAACTGCTTGGCTCAGCCCCACCTGGTGTGGACATCAGACACTGGAGATAGGCAACAAGTATTTTGTGTTTGGCTGGTGTCCCTGTCTAGTGGGGTGGGGTGTTTGTGTGTTATCTGTAATGACCTGGCTAGGCCAGGGCGCCACATGTGTGGCCCAATTTTTGGAAAAAAAAGGAGACTCCGCTTGGAGTAACCCTTGCTTGCTGTGTTTTTTTAAAAGGAGCCAAGATGAACAAGTCATGGTTCAGCAAAGACTTTGCTACCTACCCCGGTGTCATCCTGGGGACAGTTAAGGAATGTTGTTGTTTTTTTGAATGTGCTTGATGCAAATCTATCTGTTAAGTGTACAACTGGGGCATAAGTGCTGCCACTGAAGGGGTGGGTGTCTGTGTGGCACAATTTTTGGAAAAAAGGGAGACTCTGCTTGGAGTAACCCTTGCTTACACTATTTCTAAAAATGATCTAAGATGAACAGATCTGGGATCAGCAAAGACTTTGCTACCTACCCCGGTGTCATCCTGGGGACAGTTAAGGATGGCGTATTTTTGAATGTGCTTGATGCAAATCTACCTGTGAAGTGTACAACTGGGGTACAAGTGCTGCCACTGAAGGGGTGGGTGTGTGTGTTTTTGGAAAAAAAGGGAGACTCCGCTTGGAGTAACCCTTGCGGTGTTTTGCATGATTTTAGAAGGGCATGCCATGCCTATATCTGTGTCTCATCCTCTTTTCCTTGTAACGCTGTTTTGTTTAAGCATGAGAATTTGTTCTTGTCACTTTCCCATCTGTTTGTGTTGTGTTGTGAGTTGTTTGTCACCGTTTGGACACCTTTGAGGGTGTTTCTAGGTGTTTTTATGTGTTTGTGATTGCCTCCCATTGTTTCCTATGCGGTTCGAGTGGTTCGGCGAACCGAACTTGAGCCGAACCACGGCCGGTTCGCTCATCTCTAGTTATAACTGACTCGTAGTCCGTTATTTTACTCTCGTGTGCACACATAACATTATAATTTGAAATCGGCAATTAGACCTTAAGAGACCCTTTTTAGTCTCATTCTCAACAGTTGGCGCTCCAATTGTGGGGTCACCAAAAGAGTCGAGTCAAGCCAAATTTCCTTTACGGATCCAATAGGCTGCTTCCAAGTACCCGAGGGTTGCCCGACAATGAGAACTGAACACTCTCAAAAACCACAGGTGAGCTTCATATACATTGTATGTGTTATTTTACCTGTGGGTCGGGAGGTTTTCGGTGAAAGGGTAGGTCTTTGATCTGAATAGCGGATAACACTGCAGGCCTACAGTGTGACTATCACTCGCCGGTGACCTAGAATAAAGGAAGAACTCAGATCCCCTGGGTGCTGAGTATAGGTCATTCACTAGGATCTGATTGCCGATTGTTCGTATCATATGGCTGCTTGAGTAAGGCAGAGAGAAGGGAGGTCAATTACCCGCGTAGCTGCTGTCTTTACAAAGAGAGCGGGAGGGGGAAAAAA
Source organism: Anomaloglossus baeobatrachus (assembly GCF_048569485.1). Taxonomy (NCBI): domain Eukaryota; kingdom Metazoa; phylum Chordata; class Amphibia; order Anura; family Aromobatidae; genus Anomaloglossus; species Anomaloglossus baeobatrachus. The sequence continues at coordinate 782,438,982 of NC_134353.1, forward strand.
GTAGGGTGGTCAGTGCATGGAGCTGCAAACAGCGAGATGCAGGGATCTAGTGAGCAGCAGCTGCCCACAGCCTCGGCCATAGCAGTGCCCACAACCTCAGCGGACTGACAACTGTGATTAATTAGGAATAGGAGAAGGGGGGCTGGGATCTCGACAGTGAGAGGGCTTGTAATTTCTCCACTCTGACTTAGGCCTCAGAGGGTTAATTACCTCCAGCTGTTAGAAGAATCAGGCAGAAACCGGGGGCTATTGCCCACAGGCTCATAAGCAGCAGACTAACATCAGTGACTCATTAAGGACAGGAGAAGAAAGCAAGTGGGGTCAACAATTACCCACGGCTGCTGTGTAGGGACAGAGCGGGGGCTAGGAAGCAGGAGGGGGGCTACTAGCCTGTGGAATTTGGAAGAGGAAGAAGTGGGCTTATACGTTTCCAGCTCTCAGTATTTTACAGTCGTAAGTTTGTTTTGGATTTGAACAGAAGTATGGGAACTAGCGACCCCCCTGTGTTTTATATAACACATTCACTGCCGTTTCTAATCACTAAACACGAGCGAGGAGGGGAGGGTTCAGGTGAATGAGATAGTGTTAGAATCAGCGTATTCCCTTGTGTTTTAATGACACGTGCCACTGTTGTGATTGGGTATTAGAAAGATACGCAACGAGGTGGGAAAGGATTCTGATTGGTTGTGGCCAGACCAATTTATACACTATGTATACTCTGTTCAAGAAAAAATTGTTTTTTCCTGCATGAGCTAAAGGATTGTAAGAAGTTGTGTACAGTTGTGGGTATCTCTGGGAGAACAAATTGCAGCCCAGTACGATGGACATAGGTAGTGTAAAGAATCTATGATGAGATTGTGGAGTTTTCACTCCTTAGTTCAGTTTCAAAAATGCTCCTAACAGAATCATTCTAACAAAGAAAAGTTGGGGAAGAGACAGGCAGCACAGCCCCCCTTCGCAAGCTGGAATGCACATTCCTCAGCAGATACAGCACCCACATCTGGAAGGTGGGGGTAGGCAGCTCCTCATAAGTTGCAGAGAAGAAAAGAAAAAAAAACTGACCAAGTGGTAAATGTACATGTAATTGTGCTAGGTTTTGTATCTTAAGAGCATGTTTTGATAATTAGGAGATTTTTGGGGGATTCTTTTAGCCCAGTGAGAATATTGAGAGTTTACAAGTACAAAATTTATTATATTGAATCCCCTGTCCTGCATAGGAATCATGCATAAATGTAGGCGTTTATAGAATAGTAGCCTATAGCACAGCGCATAAATTTCAGAATAATGTAGACACTCCCCGTGTACACCGAGCTTAGCCAGGCCCCTCTCAATGGTTCTTTGTCCAAAGTTCTCAACCCCTCCCCTTTAAACTTTTTTTTTTTAGGGGGGAGAGGTGTTCTCTGGTATACATGACTAACACATTTGAACAAGTATAAAATAGTATATTTGCTTACTCAGCTATCCAATAAATGCAAGTCAGAGATAAATAAGTGAAACTTTTAAAGAATTGGCAAATAGAAAGATGTAACTTCCCACATAAAACAATTGGTATTTTAAAAGTCCAGCAGCATTATAAAAAAAAAAAAAAGAATAGAGGTAGGTAAATACATATCTTTGTACTATGTTAGCTAATCTAAAAATCTTAAAAGACTTACCCTAATAATGTCAGAAGGTATTATATTCCTTTGTAAAAGAATTAAACAATACATCCGAAGAGCAGAGCGGGAAGTTAAAAAGGCTGCCTGGAGGAGTTCGTTTAACACTTAGAGTTCAGGATTTCACAAGAGATTATCAATAGTATTCTGTTCATACCTGAATGATTAAATTAACTTTGTAGGGAAAATTAGATTTCTTGAGATATGCGAATTAGTTTTTGTGTTTTGTTTTTTTATGGCGATTTATTCGAACAATATATTTTTATTTTGTAACTCTGCATACAGACTGCTGGTATTTTATTAATTGGTTACATAGTAACATAGTTTGTTAGGTTGAAGGAAGACATTATGTCCATCTAGTTCAGCCCAATTCTCCAATTTACTCAAATCCATCTGTAGTTGCAAACTGTCCTCCTTTGTGTAAATTACCTTACATAGTTTTGTATCATCTGCAAATACTGATATTTTACTCTGTAATCCATTCACCAGATGATTAATAAATATATTAAAAAGTAGGTAACCCAATACAGATCCCTGTGGAACCCCACTAGTAACCGTGGCCCAAACTGAGTATGCGCCATTAATAACCACTCTTTGTTTTCTACCACTAAGCCAGCTACCTACCCATCTAAACACATTTTAAATTAAGTCGAGAAGGTCTGTCCCACTAGTTGGACCCGGCACAAGTTGTGACAGATAATTATTCTTGGTTACTGACAGAAACTGGTTTCCTTTCTGAGATACGCAGGTTTCAGTTTCCCAGTTTATATCGGGGTAGTTGAAGTCCCCCATAATAATCACCTCATTGTGATTTGCTGCTTTGTCTATTTGTTTCAATAATACATTTTCAGTAGTTTCTGTTATATTTGGTGGCTTATATCAAACCCCTATCAGGATTTTGTTATTAGTTTTCCCTCCTTGTATCTCCACCCATAGAGACTCCACCTCTTCATTTCCCTCTTGTATATCTTCTCTTAGTCTGGGCTTTAAACCGGACTTTATATATAGACAGACGCCACCCCCTTTCCTGTTTTTACGATCCCTCCTAAACAATTCATATCCTTGCAGGTTAGCCGCCCAGTCATAGCTGTCATCTAACAATGTCTCAGTTATTGCTACTATGAAAGATTTTCCTTTCTTTTATAGATACAGTATATACGAACCGTGTTGTCTATCGTTAGGTTTCAAAATTCCCCAGTAATGTACATTGTTGTAGAGATATGTTATTTCCAGTGTTTGTCTTGCTTTAGTTTCTAGTATGTAGCTAATTTATTGCCTGCTGTCTTATTTTTCCTTTTACAGACTAGCAACATAAAAACTATGAACTTTGCCAGATTGGTACACAAAAACAAAAAAGAAAAAAGGGGGGAGGAATCATCGTCATCGATTATATTTTCCAGCAGTAGAGGGCGCAGAAGACATATTATACAAGTTCTGAGGCTGACCCTTCCCCTGCAAGTCATATTTACTGGATTACTATGAAGCATATCTGTTAACTGAAATAGGAAAATCTTGCCCTATATGTTATTTATTTAGTATTTTCAGTCATGTGAAGTATAGATGAGCACTAACTCATGGTCAGAGTTAAAGTTATAAGAATGATCTAATGCATATTTTTAGTTTTTTGCTTTCATAGATGGAACAAGATGTTGGTCGATTCTACACTGGATATGCTACAGTTTACACAATATGAGGTAATCAAAATTTGAACCACTCCCTTCCCTCCTATTGGTACAGGAGGCAGTGACGCATTAATGGCCTCTCTAGATGGGTAGAACAGGAGTGGATAAGATGGTTAAATGTGTATGTAGGTTGTAGATTTTTCCGGTTGTCAAATGAGCTAGGTATACTGAAGATAAAGTCTAGACCTGAGCTGACGGTGATGGAGCCAGAGGAGATGCTCGCACAGGTGTAGCTGACAAAGAATAAATGAATGGGCCTAGAGTTGAAAGTCTTTCACCAATACGGACCATACCACGGTGGTACCTGTCACGTCGTCGGTGACACCTGCCACTCCTTGTGTTCTTAAATCCCTACAGGAACAAACGGTTCAACAAGGAATGGAGTGTGAGACGCAGGGAGCCAGCTGACTGAGGAAAGTCTGTGGATAAAGGGTGGTAAGCTTTCTCTGCCATGAGATCTCTTCTCATTGATGGCCCAGATAACATTTGTGAAAGATAGTTATCAGTGCGTGGTTTGGTGACACCAGGGTTCAGTACTCAGGTGGGCAAACTCACCCAGTCTTGAAAGACACATGCCTAAAACTATGTGATAAAAAAACTCTAAAGAATCCACAGAAACACACCCTGCACCTGCTCTACCCATTTCAGAGACTGCAGACTGATTATAGATGTATATCATGAGCAGGTTTTATGAAAGTTTGTGCGTGTTGTGTAGATTTCTTTCCAGGTTTGCTCAGAGGCATTCCAGTGCAGAAAACGACGTTATTGCTGAAAAACACATGATGAAGGTGGTATGTAAAAGAAAAATGGCTTTACACGAGTAAAAACAGTGTATATTTTATTGAAAAGTTGAAACTGGCAAATCGAGAACAAAGTATATGTTTTGTGTTCTTTTCGTAATATACAGGTCTTTATGTAAGATATTTTTTGGTTTAGCACAGGCATGCACATTTTTTTAATGATTGACTAAATAGTGTGATAAACAGGTGTATTTTCTAATTCCAGATTTTAAATCAGAGCTAGTAGTATATGGGCTTCAGTCAGGGGACTGATTGATCCTAAAAGGACAAGCGAGAAAGAGCCATGAGTCAAGACTAGATGAGCTGATCCAGTTTCTCTTAACCACGGAGATATCGATGAAGCTCGAGGGCAGGACAACATGGATCCACGCCTTGCATTGCAGAAGGGTCGACCAACCAGAACTGCACTGAGCGTCCTGCTCATATTTATCCTTTTCAAAAGACCTGTACAGTCTCAGACCATCATTGCCAAAATAGGTAGAAGAGAGGACTTAGAGAACCTTGAGACATGGGAAAGTCCAACTACAAAGGGTGAGGACTCGTCTAGGAGTCCTTGGTCTGAAACTGGTGAAGAAAACCCTTTCCCCTCTCCGCCCAAGCCTCAACGTTCAGTCAGGCAGGTCTTCCGCACAGATATTTTCTTCCTCTCTTCCTTAGGGAACACAGTACCCTTAGTATTCAGAAATGGCAGAAATAAATCTTTAGGGGGGACTGTTGAGGATAAGAATTATGTAACCAAAAATACTTAATTCAGCCATTTAATAGACTCAAATATATACTTTAGTTGATGTAACCTAACACACATATGTATGAATGTTTTTGCTTCTTACTAACACATTTTATATATATATATATATATATATATATATATATATATGTATATATATATATATAAATATATATATATATAAATATATGTATATGTGTATATATATATATATATATATATATATGTATATACTAGATGATGGCCCGATTCTAACGCATCGGGTATTCTAGAATTTATTGTGTAGTTAATGTATGATTTTTGTTATATATACAGATGTTGTTGTGTGTAGTTGCCAAGTGTTTGTGTAGGACGCTGTAAATGTTCTGGGTGTTCTCTGGATGTGGGTGTGTGTGAGAGCAGTGTTTTTTGTGTGTTGCATTGTGTGTGTTGCGTTGTTTGTGGAGCATTGTGTGTGGTGCTATGTGTTGCGCGGTTTGTGTGGATGCGTGTGTATGTTTTCTGGGGAGGTATGTTTTGTGCAGTGTGTTGCATGGTGTGTGCGTATATTTGTGTGTGCCACGGTGTTTGTGTGTTGAGTGTTGTGTGTGTGTGGCGTTGTCTGTGTGTGGGTGTCTGTGTAGGGCGGTGTTTGTGATTCCCAGGGTGTGTGTGTGGTGTGTTGTGCGGTGTGTGTGTGGCGGTGTGTGTGTGTTTTGTGGGGAGGTGTGCACCCCCATCGTGCTCCATCCCCCATGTTGCGCACCCCCTATCATGCTCCATCCCCCATGCTGCGCACCCCCATCGTTCTTCATCCCCCATGCGGCGCACCCCCATCGTGCTCCATCCCCCATGCTGTGCACCCCCATCTTGCTCCATCCCCCATGCTGTGCACCCCTCATCGTGCTCCATCCCCCATGCTGCGCACCCCTCAGAGAGGAGTATAATAGGAGGAGTAGTCCTGGGGAGAGAGGAGTATAATAGGAGGAATAGTCCTGGGGGGAGAGGAGTATAATAGGAGGAGTAGTCCTGGGGAGAGAGGAGGATAATAATAGGAGGAGTAGTCCTGGGGGGGAGGTGTCTAATAGGTGGAGTAGTGCTGGGGGGGAGATGTCTAGTAGGTGGAGTAGTCCTGAAAGGAGGTCTCTAATAGGTGGAGTAGTCCTGGGGGGAGGTGTATAGGTGCCCAATGTGTGTGGCGGGCGGGGCCGAGCGGCCAATGTGTGCGGGGGGCGGGCCCGAGCGCATAATGCGTGCGGGGGCGGGGCCGGGCCGAGCCGAGAGGCCAATGCGACGGTTGTCACTGTAATGACGTCATTTTGGAGCAAGACAGACAGACAGAATAAGGCGATTATATATATAGATTGCATATCCAGTGATTTTCCTTAATACAATATGTACATGTAATTTAAAGATGGCTCCTACATCCTGGAGAACTCCAAAAGAAGTTGAGGAACAAAGTAATTCCTAAAGTTCGGAACAACCATTCCAGTAGAGACTATGCAAATTCCTATACATCCTGAGTCCAGCCTGCGATACTTGATTGGACTGTATTTTGTCAACACCCTTCACTTCTCTAGAGCTATAAAAAGTTTCAAACAGTAAAGAGAGCCATAAGCTCTGGCGTCTGTCATGGAGATTATTTTAGTCTCGTGTGCACACATGACATTATAATTTGAAATTGGCAATTAGACCTTAAGACACCCTTTGTAGTCTCATTCTCAACACTTTATTTTGTTAGGACTTTTAGGTGACTTGAGCCTGTGATCCTAGTCACCTATGAAACTCATGTTGTGACTGGACTTTACAGCATTATCAAGATGGCAGCAATAGAAGCCATCTCCTGCCATACCCCATCCTAAACAGTAGCAACTAAATAGTTGACAGCAATGATTGGAAATTAGCTCCTGCTGCCGTTAGAGACAAATGCTATAGTCTGCATCTGTTGCAATGTCCCCTAGCCTTTCTTAAATTGAGAGCCACATTCTGCACTGAAACATGGTTGCCAGCCACATCCAACGCCTCCTCTCCACAGTAGTGACACTCAGAGTCCACCCATTATCGGTATGATGACAACAAAAGCTTTCCCACAGAAGGCACATCAAATCTTATGCCCTCCTCCCTTATAGGAAGCATTTTTACACATCTACCCAATATTTGGCATTCTCTCATCAAGCACCCTCACCACACTGTTGTATCTAGGTTAAAGCATCCCTCTAACTGGCAGTATTATCCCATCATTGTAGGGCTAATCAAAAAAGTCACTATCTAGAAACCTTCTCATAGCTGTTTGCTAGACCTGATATTAATGCACCAAGATGGCAGACTGCAGGGAGCCACATATCATGGGTCCGTGAACCACATGTGGCTCCTGAGCTACAGGCTGGGATCCACTGATCTATTGCGTGCTGATGGAACTCAACTTCTGAGCCTCTAATACTCTCAGTCACCTCAGCTCTGATGTACATGTACTTCATTTATCGGTAGGAGTTAAGAGAGCCATCACCGTACTTCTTTAGCAGTGATTTCTCTCTCCATAAACAAAAAGACCAATTGTTAAAATTTGAACAAGCTCTTCCACGAAATCATCCATCAATGTAGGTTTGGGAGACCCCAATTTACATTACACTGGTGGCTAAGTTTGCCGATATTGGCAGGTTTGGCCTATCTCAGAGTAATGAGTGGGCAAAATCTTTACTGAAACTCAATTGCAAAAAGTAATTTTAGCACCAGCTAAACTCATGCACTTCTTTCAGTTCTCTTCTATTGAGAGAAGCCAATCAAGTCTATGTGGTGTGTGACAGCCCACCTGCATCCGAAACACAGGGATAGTCTGCAATCACTTGGAGTGACTGCAGACATTTCTTTTTAGGCCAGACAATCTCTCTAACTCGCAGTCACACATCAATTCATTGCAAAAAATTCAGCTTTGTCCATATAGAAGTATAGTTTTGGTCAGGAGTGGATAATGAATTTTTATCAAGAGACCACATGAGAGCTGTGTCTGTTGCGGGGGCAAACAATAGAACTAAATTCTGTATATTATTGTTTTAGATTAATTTTTATCACTTAATATTGAGCAAAATTAAGTATGGTGAATCCCTGATATGGCTAATAAATGTTATGATAGGGCTTATTGTAACACGTATTTGTGCCGTTGACGGTAGACCTCTGATGTCATGGCGGTGGGTCTAAGTGGCGATGTGTCCATACCGGGCGCGTGCGACAGGCTTTTGTTATGGTGTTACAAATAATATTTTTTTAAAAAAAGGAGAAAAATTAATTAAAAAAATAAATAAATAAAAAGTTTGTGATGCCAGTTGGGATGTTCGGCTTTGTTATGGCCGGGCACTGTTGAGGTCCCCAGGAGTTAGGTGGTGATGCACAGTGCCAAAGGGTGTCCCTTCACCCCCCCAACTAATTCTGATTCCTGGGGATGTTGATGTAGGGATGGCGCAGCAATTCAGCCAGAGACAGGACAGGGAGTTTTTACCTTTTACTGAAGCTCTGCACAACAGTCCGGATCATTCTTTATAGCCTTCACAATGATGGTGGTTTTTCCTGTTCCAATGTGAGTTTGGTTTCTCTACTGTGTGGTGGTAGTGTATTCTTCCTGCCGCTACTTTTCTACCTGGGAATAGGTATCTTGGAGTCCTGGGATTTCCAAGACAAGAGAACTCTGGATCTGTAATCCCTTCCAGGGAGCAGGCGACTTGAATCCTGAAGCAAAACCCACTATTTCTTCTAGAAGTTTCCAGACTCAATCACGTCACTGAGTTCTTGGGCAATTTTCACTGCTCCTTATGAAAAGGCTAATGGCAGTCTCTCAGTTTGCCACCGACCTTGAAAGTGCAGGTAGCCTAGGAACTGATACTCTTCCAATTTGTAGCTGGCCCCTCCAGAGGTCTTAACAGTTACCTCAGGACAGGAACATTGCCATATTACACTCCTCACTTCACCTCAAATTGACATCAACTACCATAATCTGAATTTTACCTCATAGCTAAGCTCCTCCCCTTTCTCCTTCTAGGAAAAACTTCAACATTCAGCTCATCCTTGTGTGGACTTGAATCAGAATTCCATGCAGCTCAGACTTTCAGATGTGGTCACCCAGATAAACATGAACAAAGAAAAACTTGTGTCCAGCGCAATGAAACGGGTCCAGTTCATAAAATTTCCAGGTTTATTTTGACACAAAGCAGTCTCATTAAAATAGACAATTACATACATGTAAAGGTCAGGCAAAATCTCCGATGGAGGAAAAAATACAGCCATGCATTTCAACTACATAAATGTAGTCTTTGTCAGGCTTTGCCTGACCTTTACATGTATGTAATTGTTTATTTAATGAGACCGCTTTGTGTCAAAACAATCCTGGTAATTTTATGAGCTGGACCCGTTTCATTGCGCTGGACACAAGTTTTTCTTTCTCCTTCTAGGGCGCACATTCAAGCAATGTTATTTTCTAATGTGAATAGCCCCAGTAAGGGAGTGTGGGCAAATGTGTGTTTGTAGTGAACATCAGAGAACACCAAATCTCATTATAGCTGGCAATACATGGTTTACAGATTGAAATACACATGCAGCTATTATTTTTGATGACTAAGGCACTGGGCGCCACATATTCTTACCTATATCAGCAAATACCTATATCCTATAATTTACTGTTTTTTTGTTTTCTAAAATATTGGCCTCATTTAGTCAACCATGTGGCACGTACGTGTGTTATCTGTTTTTTTCACAAATAGCAAAAACCTATTAGAACCTATAGTGCTATTCATATGTGACACCCAGGACAAGCCAGGTAGTCGCAGATAGAGCCCCGTATAACAACAATCCCCTCACTAGGTAACACCAGCCAACCACATAACACCCTAGTCACCTCACTCAGTGCTTGATGGACACACCAGGGGGCGGAGCCAGGCAGTTGGCCACGCCCACTGAGGAGTTCAGAGAGCCTTAGGCAGGAAAACACAGCAGTTGAGATCGAGTTCAGTTCGAGTTGAGTTTGAGAGTGGAGTGTAGGAGGTCAGGCCTGTGGGACAGGCCTGTGACAGACTGACAGGTGCCAGGGTAGGAGCCCTGTAGCTTTGGCTAGGAGGCATACGGAGGCCTCTGCCTGCAGGAGCCGGGAAGATGGCTCAGTGGAACCTTGGTGGACCGGGACACGGTAGTGGCCAGCCGGTACCGACCTGGGGAACCGACTCGGAAACCGGAGCACAAGAGGAGGTACTCAGACCCTGAAACGAGGTATAGAAAGTACTGGACTGAGTTAATTAACTAATTGTGGTCTGGAATTTAGGTCCTTTCCCACCCAAAGTCTCTCATAGAAGACAACAGCCCAACGAGGGGGATAAGCAGCCACCGCCACGGCTCAGAGATCCCACGGGCCAGCGTCTGTGGGCAAACGGGCTCTTCTGACATCCACAAGCCGGGGAGCGGACTGCTGATGCTGCAAGCGCAGGTAGTCCAACATCTCAAACAGGTGCAGGAGAAAGGCAGAGGCCACCAACTGGGTGGGGGAACCCGACTTCAGCCGGCTGTGGGCACTGACCACCATCACCTTGGTTTACCAGAGACTCGAGTGTTTCATTCTAATAGTGAGTACACTAGTGCCCTCTGGCCGCCCATCTCCCTGCACCGCCAAAGCACCCCCAACGGGTCCCGGGGCCACCATCCCTGCCCACGGAGGGGTTAACAACTTGCTGCATACCATCTCCCCCGAGTGCCTCGTAACTGCAGCGGTGGTGTCCACCTTCACCACATCCCGTGGGTGGCGTCACGAACTTAAAACACGGCTCTGGCCGTACACCTACGTCCCCAAACTGCCAACCCCTTTTTGGTCGGAGTGACCGCAGGACCCCTGGGTTCGGAGACCCTTGAGCCACCCACTGAAGGTCCGGACCCGAGCGGCTCGGGTGCAGCCAAGCACGGGGCGGCACACATATATCTATGTTTTTACACAGACCATGTGTCCATGTAAAACACAGAGACATAACCATTTATTCTGGCAGCATGGATGACAAGGGCCAATACAAGTCTATGGGTCCATGACAAACACTTACAGCATGCAGATGTCATCCATGTGTCATCAGAGCGCTGTACGTGTTGAACATTGCACAATATAGGTGAAGCTTTGTAATTTAGTTAATGATCCACCTCGGAAAAACACTAATGACACACTGATGGTAAAAATGGACACATAGGCCTCATACTGATGACACACTGATGGTAAAATTGGACACATAGGCCCAATATTGATAACAAACTCATGGTAAAACGGGACACACTATATAATGATGACAAACTAGTACAAAACACTGTTGATACAGGTACCATTTCTTTACATATGTGTTTAAACACAGACATGTGAATGAGGCTTAATGCAGTAAATCATTCTGCTCCTGTTATTCAGCCCTTGCACCTTGAACACCACCTCCCAACACAATATGAAACCTCTGTGGAGCCCAGCCCAGGTGTAGCAGCGGTGCATTACCTTCAGGGACTCCACGGGACGGTTTGGTCTGGTCACAGGTAGGTTGCTTCTTTAGGAGTTTCGTGACGCCACTCTCGGTATTGCGGTCAGGGGACCGCTGCTGCAGGTTAGGGGATGCCTGGGGCTGGTGTTGTGTGCAGCTGGGTGTCGTGGCCTCCCGAGAGTGAGGCAGGCCCCAGGGCTCTGTGTAGGTGTGTGGAACCACATGTCGCAGAATGACTCAGGCACAGTGCAGACAGTCTTTCAGGGTTTTTACTCACAATAGATAGCAGGGTGAGTACCCGGGCGTAGCTGGGATTAACCAGAGGAAACCAGTCACTCCGTCAGGCTGACTTTTGAGGGTGACTACCGACTCGCCTTCTCTAGCCCTGGTGTTTTTGGGGTGACCCCGACTTGCAGTCCCCACGGGGGTCACCCAGGGAAGTTGCTGCTGCCTGTTCTCCCCTCTTTTTGGCCCGTTTGCTTGTAGCCTGGACCAGGTCACTCCGGCTGCTTGCCTCTTGTGAGCTATGGGCCCTCTTGTTGCTACGTGGCTGCAGACTCTGTGGTGTTGTGGTGGGGGTCTGAAGTGCCCCCTCCAGCAGGTTTGGCAGGAGAAAACTGATTGAATCTCTGCACTGGGACCTGTTACTCTTATGGGCCTGGTACCTCCCTGGCAGTCCCCTTACTCAGCCACCGCTTGCCTCCAGCCTCGGGTGGTTTTCGGATGGCACTCCCAGGTGACTGTTCTCCCCCATCGGTAGCCACTGCACGTGCGCTGTCAGATTGTGCCAGACTCCAGGGTCTGCTGCATGCGTCTGCTCTCCCTGAGCTGCACTCACTAACTGGCTCACTACTCCCTCCCCACTGTGCCTGCCTAGGCAACTTAGCAACCAGGCTCTCTACCACACCCCTTGAGTGGAGATGAAGGCCACGCCCCCTCCTGGATTCCCCAGGGGTCCACTCAAAGGTCCATGTAAGAGACCTGATTACTATGCGCCTGTGTAATCACACCTTGATTAGCCTTCTGGATTACCTGTATTGTACTGCCCCCAGCATGGGTGCAGTACTCAGTGGTGCCTGACCAGGTCAGGGGCACCACTCCTCCACAGCCTCAACAAACAGTATGATACCCACACATAGTATGATGTTGTGACGCCTTGGACTAGCCAGGTAGTCACAGACATAACAACATACACCCCCCCCACCCTAGACAGTTACAACAGTCAGTCAAAAACCCTTGTTACCTCCCTCCAGGGTCTGATGTCCACACCAGGTGGGGCGGAGACAGGCGGTTGGCCCCACCCACTGAGGAGTTCACAGGCCTGGAGGCGGGAAAAGAGACAGATGAGGTTAGGAGCTGAAAGTGAGAGGAGTAAAACGTCTGCGTGTGCCTGGGTAGGAGCCCAGGCACTGACAGCAAGGTTGGCAGACGGTGGTGGCCGTCTGCAGGAGTTAGCGGAACTCTGCAGAGCCGTAGGACCAGGGTCGGGTGTTGGCCCGCCGGTACCGAACCGGGAAGCGGAGTGAAGCTAAGCACACAGGCAGGGCCATCGGACCCCAACCAGGCTTGGAGCCGCCAACAATAGTCAAATCCGAGTGTGACAGGAACCCCAGGGGTTTCCCAGCAACCAAGACCCGACAGAAGGCAACAGTCCACACCGTGAGGATATACAGCCACCACCATAGGCTAGAGATCCAAGGGCCAGTGCCTGCAGGCAAAACGGGCTCCTACGGCACCTATACGCCAGGGAGCGGACTACTGGTGGGCATCCACAGGAGTCAGAACATTCTAAAAGGTGCAGGGAAAAACAGCCACCATCACACCGTCCGGGGAGAGCACAACAACACTGCAGCTGACTGCGGGACCCGTCCATCCGGCCGTTTGGTTTACCAGAGACTCTGTCATTGATTGTCTGAGTGAGTACACCAGTGCCGTCCGGCACCGCGCCGCGCTGTCCCTGCAACCCTGCACTTCAGCCATCCAGCCTCCCCATTACACCACCGGGCCCCGGGATCACCAACCCCTACCCACGTAGGGGACAACATCCTAGCTGCTCCCTACCATCTCTCTCAGGATCCCTATCACCAGCAGCGGTGGTGCCATCATCACCACGTCCCGTGGGTGGCATCACGACCTCTCTCCCCAAACAAACCATCCCTTTTCACTCACGGGTGAGGAGCGCTGCTCGAGTCCCCGGGTCCGGCCCACCGCTTGAGCCACCGAGCAGCAGCAGCAGAAGCCCCGGACCCGAGCGTGGCGAGCGCGTCCCCTCCGCCCGCAATAATGTCACTACACAACCACTCAAACAGAAAAATACTTCTTCAAACTATGATGTCACCATGAAGTCTCCTACACAGTATTATGTCCCCACACAACCTCCTTACACTGTATTTTGTCCCCATACAGCCGTCATTCAGAATTACACAGCTTCCTTACACAATATTATGTCCTCACACATCCCCACATGCAGGATGATGTACCCACACAGCTCCTTTTCACAGTATTATGTCACCACATAGCTTCCCATTAAAAATGATGTCACCATACAGCCCTCTATTCAGAATGATGTCACCATACAGCACCCTATTCAGAATGAAATCCCACGCAATCCCCCGTTTCAAACTGATGTCTCCACACAGCCCCCTTACACAGTATATTGTCTCCTCCCCTGAGTTCTTCTGCAGAATGATAAAACAAGCTACTAACCTAACCCCGTTTCCCCACAGCTCAGGTGTCATGCCTATCTCTCTGTTTTATGAGACTAGTGACAGATTAAGCACTTGAGAGTCATTTCAATCCTAAACTCTCAATATTAAATGGATTTCCTTTCCTTCAGCAGTCATAGGGTTACGTCAGTTTGCTTTCCAGCAGCTGCTGAATCCTGGTCAGATGTTTCTGGTTTGAGACCACTCCCGATCTCTTTATATACCCTCTGCTTCCAGCAGAGGGTGCCGGTTATTCTTTGCTTTGCCATTTGGATCCTGAACCAGGAGATGGAAGCAGCTGCTGTAACCCTCTGTTGAAGTTATTGTAGTGTTTGCAGTCTTGGTGCTGACTGCAGCAGTTTATCATTGTGTTTTCTCGCTGTCTGTCTTCCTTCCCTGGTGTGTTGCTTTAGTGCAGCGGTGGGGCTAGTGTCCCGTACCTGCCCACTCACTAGCCAGGACTACTCTAGGGCCACTCAGGTCTTGAGATTACTCCTCAGCGACAGGTGAGAAACTTGTATAGGGAGTGGTTAGAAGTGCAAGATTCAGCGGCAGGTAAGTGGAGGAGGTATCCATATTCCCTCTCACTAGTATCAATGCCCACCGTTGTTAAAGTGTACCCCTTTTTTGTCATGGCGTAACCCCTGTTGTTTTGTGTTTTACCTCATGCCGGACCTTCACTTAGTCCATGCTGTGACTTCTTGTCTCCACTGTGTATTGAGGCACAACTCGCATGATGTACAGTGCATACGGAAAGTATTCAGACCCCTTTACATTTTTCACTCATTGTTTCATTTCAACCATTTGTTAAATTCAAAAAAGTTCATTTTACTTCTCATTAATGTACACTCTGCACCCCATTTTGACAGAAAAAAACAAATATAGATTTTTTTTTTTGTAAATTTATTAAAAAAGACAAACTGGAATACCACATAGTCATAAGTATTCAGACTCTATGCTCAGTATTGAGTAGAAGCACCCTATTGAGCTAATACAGCCATGTTTCTTCTTGGGAATGATGCAACAAGTTTTTCACACCTGGTTTTGGGATCCTCTGCCATTCTTGCTTGCAGATCCTCTCCAGTTCCGTCAGGTTGGATGGTGAACGTTTGTGGACAGCCATTTCAGGTCTCTCCAGAGATGCTTAATTGGGTTTTGGTCGGGGCTTTGGCTGAGCCAGTCAATAATTGTCAAAGAGTTTTTCTGAAGCCACGCATTTGTTATTTTAGCTGTGTGCTTAGGGTCATTGTCTTGTTGATAAGTAAAACTTCGGCCAAGTCTGAGGTCCAGAACACTCTGGAAGAGGTTTTCTTCAAGGATATCTCTGTACTTAGCCGCATTAATCTTTCCTTCAATTGCAACCAGTCGTCCTGTCCCTGTAGCTGAAAAACACCCCCATAACATGATGCTGCCACCACCATGTTTCACTGTTGGGATTGTATTGGGCAGGTGATGAGCAGTGCCTGGTTTTCTCCACACATACCGCATACCCAAGAAATTCTATCTTCATCTCATCAGACCAGATAATCTTATTTCTCATAATCTGGGAGTCCTTCATGTGTTTTGTTTTTGCAAACTCTATGTGGGCTTTCATATGTCTTGCACTCAGGAGAGGCTTCTGCTGGGTCAATCTGCCATAAATATGCCGCCCCCGTACCAGCAGCCGGTGCTGCTTGGATCCGGATCTATGGTGCGGCTCGAGGGGTTCTCCGGACCCGGGGATCGCACGGACACTCTGAATAAAAGGAGACGTATTTATACGGGATTGGTTGTGGAATGTCTGTGACGCCACCCACGGTGTGTGGTGAGATGTAGCACCACCGCTGCCGTTGCGGGGCTCCCGGGGACGTTGGGCTGGCAGCTTCCCCTTTCCGTAGGCAGTAATGGATGTCCCAGGGTCCAGTGTCTCTATGATGAGGATGGTGGTTGCAGGGGCCGGCACACCCGGCCAGGCCGGGGATGTTACTCACGGTCGAATAAAGCACACAAGTCCTGTGGTAAACCAAGGTGATGGTAGCCAGCTGCCGCAGACGGGTGTATCTGATCCCACACCCGGGTTGGTAGTCAAAGTCTCTCTCCTCTGCACTCAGTGTTTAGTAGAAAGGACTTCCCGGTGTGAAACACGGGAGTCCGCTCCCGGTCCTTTGGTTGGGAGCCGTGCCCGTCTGACGCTGACCCTTGGGATCTACGGGCCCTGGCGGTTGCCCTATCCCTCTCTGTGGGTGGTTGTCTACTTTTCGGGACTTAGGTTGGGACAGGACCTATAATCCTGCCCTCAATTGGTTAATTAGTTAGGCCGTCGGTGCCGGTCCTGGCTTCAGGGTCCAACACGGTTTCCGGGTCGGTTCTCCGATGTCGGTACCGGCGGGCTCCAACCCTTCCCCGGTCCACCTCGGATCTCCGGCAGCCATCTTCCTGTCTCCTGCAGACTCCAGCTACTGTTTGCCACCTAGCCAAGGTGTCAGGGCTCCGACCCTGGCACCTGCCAGACTTCACCTCCACTCCAAACTTAACCTAGAACTTCTCTGACTGTTTTCCCGCCCCGGGCTCTCCAGACCCCTAGATGGGCGTTTCCTATCCACCTGTTCCCGCCCACTGGTGTGTCTGTTCTTCCCTGAGGGGGGTGACTAGGGTTTCAGGTCGGCTGATTTAACCTTTTGTGGGATTGGTGTTATGCGGGGGGCCTGCGTGTGCAACTACCTGGTGTTCCAGGGCGCTACATAAAGACCTGACTGGTGGAGGACTGCAGTGATAGTTGACTTTGTGGAACTTTCTCCCATCTCCCTACTGCATCTCTGGAGCTCAGCCACAGTGATATTGGGGTTCTTCTTTACCTCTCTCACCAGGGCTCTTCTCCCACGATTGCTCAGTTTGGCTGGACGGCCAGGTCTAGGAAGAGTTCTGGTGGTCCCAAACTTCTTCCATTTAAGGATTATGGTGGCCACTGTGCTGTTAGGAACCTTGAGTTCTGCAAAAATTATTTTGTAACCTTGGCCAGAGCTGTGCCTTGCCATAATTCTGTCTCCTTGGGCAGTTCCTTTGACCTCATGATTCTCATTTGGTCTGACATGCACTGTGTGCTGTGAGGTCTTATATAGAGAGGTGTGTGTCTTTCCAAATCAATTCCTATCAGTTTAATTAAACACAGCTGGACTCCAATGAAGTAGTAGAACTATCTTAAAGAAGATGACAATAAATTAGACAGTATGTGACTTAAATATGAGTGTCTGAGCAAAGAGTCTGGATACTTATGACCATGTGATATTTCAGTTTTTATTGTTTAATACATTTTCAAAAATGTCCACATTTATGTTTTTTTTTCTGTCAAGATGGGGTGCAAAGTGTGCATTTATGAGAAAAAAATGAACATTTTTGAATTTACCAAATGGCTGCAATGAAACAAAGAATACAAAATTTAAAGGGGTATACTGTATACTTTCCGTACCCACTGTAGTGATGCCATCACTCCACTACCCTCGCAGATGCACAGTCTCAATGATGGAAGCGGGATCTGTCAGCTCCCAGTTCCATCATTGTTTTCATCAGTATCTGCATCTCCATGATACAGATATCAGTGAAAGTGAATTGCCAGGTGTGGGGTGCTCTTGCGTTGCATGATGCACCTACATGTAACCATTTGGCTGTGATCCGCTAGCTGTACTTTGACAACGTCTCATCTAGGCCATAATAAGAATGCAGAAAATGTGCAGCATGAAGAAATCTAATGGACTTTTGTAATACGGCTTTTATTATTTTTTATTTGGAATAATGATATAAATTGGGAGGTCCATTTTATCCAGGAGCTGCTATCTTTTTCCCTAGATGAAATGATGATATGGGAGAACATCTGTGAAAAGTCGATTGGTATGGAATCTATGAGAAATAACAATGGGACATATTTGTGTTTTGTTCCCACCTGAGTCTGCTCCTACGACTTCTGCTTCGATCACTAAACACTGCTGTATTCCCACCATGGACTATGCTGGTGATAGGAGAGGAGTCAAAGCCAGTGGCTCTGGTGGGTGCAGGCTCCGCCCATCCACTAAGCTGGGTTTCCCTGAGACCTGCAGTACCACTGGCTGACTGTAGGTGGCATGTGCCTTCCAGCTGAAGTTACCACCATTCAGTTACAGCCAATGGGAAGACACCACACCCTTCTAATTCCCCCTCTTGTCTGCTGGTCACTGCCAGAGATAGTTTTGTATTCCTGCTAGTGTCTGCTTCCTGTTTTGACTATTGATCCCTGTGTTTTAACCTCTGCCTGCTCATTGTCTACTTTCCTGTCTGCCGTTATTGTACCTCGCTGCCATGTCCAGTTTTGACCTCTGCCTGATTCCTGACTACACTCCTGCCTGTCGATTTTGTCCCTTTTTGTGCCTGCCTGTCGACCACTCTTTCATGGATTGCAGCGATCTCCTGGACCTTGTGTAATTCCAAATCCCTGTAAGGCCTGCGACACACATCCGTGCCCCCGGAACGTGTTTGGTATGTTTTTGCATGTACCGGCGGCACGGAGACACGTTGACAAATGTTACCCTATGGTAGAAGGCACACACACGTAAAACCACACGGAACGTGTGTCCGTGTGGTTAGTACGTGTGTGCGTTTTTCCAGACGGCCGACATGTCCGTTTTTAGCCGTCAGCACACAGGCACAGACCCGCTAAAGTCAATGGTTCCGTGCCTGCACGGACGGCACGCATAGCATGTCCGTGTGCTACACGTACCGTCCATCTGGATTGTCAGAGCACCTATGTAATCTACTTGCTTGAGTGCACGTGCGGCCTGCAATATGTGGGCCGCACAGTGCAAACAATGCATGCTAGGTTGAACAAACATAGGTCTAATATTAAAAATGGTTTTCAACAGCATAGTCTGTCCCGACATTTTTATAATGTACATCAAAAAGACCCTAAATATTTGAGATTATTAATCATTGATCAAATAGATAATTCGGGGTCCGACCGTTTCGAAAGACTCATTAACCGTGAGAGTTATTGGATTTTTAAATTAGGGACTCTACATCCCGAGGGTTTGAACCTGACTATTGAAAACGTAGCCAAACATTGATCTGGGGTTCTCTGTTTAACTGAATCCATATCTTGGATTCTTGAAAGGGGAGCAACAGCACCTATTGTGCTGGAAAATGCACTTAACTGTTGTCCAACAATGGATGGCTGCCTACAATCCACAAATAGGTAGCGCCTTCTAAATAATGACCCCTCCTTTTTAATTCTTAGCTATATGCAGTATAATAATAGGTACAGAATCCACACATGGTTTTTATTATTATTTAATTTTTATCTCCCCATGTTTGATTTTAGGAAGGTAGTGATAGGTTATATTAACAATCTCATTGTTTTAACTTAACTCTATTAATATTTTAGTGTTTTTAATTCATTCTTATAACTGTGATTTAAATGTAAAAATGTTTTATTCATGAGTTTTTATATAAATTATTGTCCATGTAGGGTGCCAATGTGATCAATCATGGGTTAATCTTTTAATCAATTTGATGGTAGCCAATGAAATCACACTGGCCCCTTAAATAATATTCCCCACACTTCACTTTATATCCACCTGATGAAGATATTGTGATATCGAAACACGTTGTGGCTGTAAACATTTAATAAATCTACAAAACTAATATATCACCGTGGCCTCCTTAGCGCTTTCAAGACCGTGTTCTTTTGCATTCCCCAAAGTAATTAAACACATACACCTGTGAAAATCCTTTAGTTGCAATAATAAACACTAACAAATACCCTTGTTCACCACTTTATTAAGCCCCAAAAACCCATCCATGTCCGGCGTAATCCACGGAGGTCCCGCGTCGCTTCCAGCTCTGCTACATGAAGGTGACAGGAGCGGCAGAAGAACACCGCCGCTCCTGTCTGCTCCACACAGCAACCGAGGTGAGTAGCGCGATCAGCGTTGACGTCACTCAGGTAACTCCAACTGTGAAAGCAAGTCGCCCAAGTGACAGCGATGAAGTCACAGGTGAGTTGCGGTCTCGGGGGGAGGACTCCAGCTGGCCGCGGGTAGCCTGAGTGATGGCAGCGCTAATCACGCTGCTCACTTCAGTCACTCAGGGGATTAGCGGTCACCGGTTCACGGGTGACCGCTAATCAGTACGCGACACCCAGAAAGAGCCGCGGTATGACAATTAAGTTGGGTGAAGTTCACCAGAGTTCATTCTCATCGCCCGACTCTGTCTGCTGTCAGCCGACATGTATCAACGACATTGAGCATCACACACGGAACATTTCACACGGACATTACACGTACGCATACACAGCCATTCCACACGCACACACGGCAAGCATACGCCATCACACGGATGTCATACGTACCGGAGAAACGCCCATAAAAAATGGAACACTGACCCGAAAAACGGAACGGGAGACACGTAAGTTTTTTATGCGGAAGTGTGTTTTAGGCCTAAAGGGGTTAGAGGGTTTCAGGGTTTTTGAGATCCTGCCGTCTTGGTGGCTAGACCTATTGTGTCTGTGACAGTCATCCTGAGTCTGTGGTCAAGGGCAAATGTTACAATTTGTCATGGTAAATGCGCCAAAATTCTGGGGTATTTGCAATGAAAAAACTGATTTTAAAGATGATGTCACAATCACAAGTGAGCGGATTGCTGCAGCCACACATTGGTTACTGGTCTGGAGATCAGTGGACAGGATCTTATCACTTCCAGTTTAGTTGATCAACATAAAGAAGTGATCAAAGATCCGTGTAGGAATCAATGCTGAGTCTGACTTCTTCAATAGTGAGGGTTTGGAGGGGGTGGTTGCTAAAAATTATACAAGTTCTCAAATTACATTTTAATTCACTTGAGACTGATCTAGTAATGTTTTACATGGAGATTACCTGCCCTCTGCTGGATTTATATAGCATTCGTTCTAATATACTCCATTTAGAGAACAGAATATCTTTTCTCTCAGTACCTTTCTGTTACATTTTCTAAATTCTGCACAATGTTATTAATGTATAAAGTATAACTGGCATCTAATAGTATTATATAATCTTCTTAATAATGATTAATCTAAATAAGAACAGGGGATTTCTGTGATTAGAAAAGTCATTTTTTATTTTGCTGACCAAGGTTTACGTGACAATTTAGATATAATCTATGACATAGAAGATTATTTTGAAGAAATATCATTCCATCATTACTTATTTTACATTTTTCATTATCAAAATTTGTTTTTGCAGTACATGCAATTCTATCCTCAGATTTCAATATGGTCTGGTCTTCCTGATGCACTACAACTGTTTCTATAATTCTTAGATGTGCTTATCATGCCAAAACTATTTATATGTGTATGTATAAAAAGGAGAGTGAGAGTCAAGTATGGAGAAGGGTCAGCGTGGTGGGAGACACTTAAAGGGGTTTTCCTACAAAGCTAATTTTAATCAATATAATAATAATAAATTCCACAATTGGATGTATTTAAAAAAATTCCTGTGCCGTGTTAATCTTATATACAGTGCCTACAAGTAGTATTCAACCCCCTGCAGATTTAGCAGGTTTGATAAGATGCAAATAAGCTAGAGCCTGCAAACTTCAAACAAGAGCAGGATTTATTAACAGATGCATAAATCTTACAAACCAACAAGTTATGTTGCTCAGTTAAATTTTAATACATTTTCAACATAAAAGTTTGGGTCAATTATTATTCAACCACTAAGTTTAATATTTTGTGTCTTTTATAAGACCTGATCAGGCCGGCACAGGTCTCTAGAGTTATCTTGGCCCACTCCTCCATGCAGATCTTCTCCAAGTTATCTAGGTTCTCTGGGTGTCTCATGTGGACTTTAATCTTGAGCTCCTTCCACAAGTTTTCAATTGGGTTAAGGTCAGGAGACTGACTAGGCCACTGCAACACCTTGATTTTTTCCCTCTTGAACCAGGCCTTGGTTTTCTTGGCTGTGTGCTTTGGGTCGTTGTCTTGTTGGAAGATGAAATGACGACCCATCTTAAGATCCTTGATGGAGGAGCGGAGGTTCTTGGCCAAAATCTCGAGGTAGGCCGTGCTATCCATCTTCCCATGGATGCGGACCAGATGGCCAGGCCCCTTGGCTAAGAAACAGTCCCACAGCATGATGCTGCCACCACCATGCTTGACTGTAGGGATGGTATTCTTGGGGTCATATGCAGTGCCATCCAGTCTCCAAACGTCACGTGTGTGGTTGGCACCAAAGATCTCGATCTTGGTCTCATCAGACCAGAGAACCTTGAACCAGTCTGTCTCAGAGTCCTCCAAGTGATCATGAGCAAACTGTAGACGAGCCTTGACATGACGCTTTGAAAGTAAAGGTACCTTACGGGCTCGTCTGGAACGGAGACCATTGCGGTGGAGTACATTACTTATGGTATTGACTGAAACCAATGTCCCCACTGCCATGAGATCTTCCCGGAGCTCCTTCCTTGTTGTCCTTGGGTTAGCCTTGACTCTTCGGACAAGCCTGGCCTCGGCACGGGTGGAAACTTTCAAAGGCTGTCCAGGCCGTGGAAGGCTAACAGTAGTTCCATAAGCCTTCCACTTCCGGATGATGCTCCCAACAGTGGAGACAGGTAGGCCCAACTCCTTGGAAAGGGTTTTTTACCCCTTGCCAACCTTGTGACCCTCCACGATCTTGTCTCTGATGGCCTTGGAATGCTCCTTTGTCTTTCCCATGTTGACCAAGTATGAGTGCTGTTCACAAGTTTGGGGAGGGTCTTAATTAGTCAGAAAAGGCTGGAAAAAGAGATAATTAATCCAAACATGTGAAGCTCATTGTTCTTTGTGCCTGAAATACTTCTTAATACTTTAGGGGAACCAAACAGAATTCTGGTGGTTTGAGGGGTTGAATAATAAATGACCCTCTGAATAAACTTTTCACAATTTAAAAAAAAAAAGAAATAACACTCTTTTTTGCTGCAGTGCATTTCACACTTCCAGGCTGATCTACAGTCCAAATGTCACAATGCCAAGTTAATTCCGAATGTGTAAACCTGCTAAATCTGCAGGGGGTTGAATACTACTTGTAGGCACTATACATATAATTGGCAATTGATTCACCCACATAATTGCTGTTGATTCATCTTATCCTAGGCAAATCCCTATAATAGTGAAAAAGTGGGTGACACTGGACAATCCAAGGACAGTCGTACTAAATACGTACAAAAAGGAGAGGAGAGAAAAACGACCAAAGTCCTATTAATTGCAAACACATATTTATTCATTGATAAGAAACTGGAGATAGACACCACAGTGTACAATTAAAAACAATGAAAAGAGGAGGATGATGGTTGATCATGCATATAACAACCATATAGCATTTATCGTAATTGGCAAATAGTAATTATAGCTTCATGATTCACCCTCGGTCTTATAAAGACAATATATAATATATCAATGTATCAATACACAAAGATCTTGAGAGAGGTGGTCCAATCATAATTGTATCACATATTGACGAAATTGCAATGCACACACCTGGTGAGATAGATATAATCATAACTAAACTGGATTTCAACTATTGTCATTGTATTGGAACTACACAGGGATTGCAGAGACACAATGCAATCACCTGACAAGATATATATATATGGATATAGTCAAAGGCTACTCTAATTGCAGCCAATAAAGATACGTTGGAACTGCATATAGCATATTCCTTACTATAGTGAAAACATCAATAGTGTCCATAAACCAGTATTAAGATATAACCCATGTCTCTCAACATGGGTCATATATAATAAACTAATCACCAGGCATCAGCGTTAGCACTTCATCTAATATTCCCAGGTCAGAGTCATATAGCCAAATATCCACTAATGGGACTATACTGCAATCAACTGGCAGAATTATAGGTTGAACCACCAGGTGTCAGTGGTGACACAACATTCCCAAATCTCTAGGGATGACGTGTACAATATAATGAATGCCTAATGGGGCTATACTGCAATCAACTGGCAGGATTAATATAGAGGTGATCACAACCTGCAAAAAAGTATTGGTTGGTATACTGCAAGGGGATCACATATAATTCATGTATTGCTGGGAAATCGAAACCAACCAACGAATATATATGTAGTATAATATAATGCAATCACCCAGCAACACATATATTAATTAATATACCAGTCCAAAATCAGCATAGACATCAGTCCACATGGGTATATACTAGGTTGAACCACTAGGTGTCAGTGGTGACACAACATTCCCAAGTCTCAAGGGGTGACGTTGTACAATATAATGAATGCAAATTACCTGTGCCAAGTTATGATCAAACACATCCAAGGACGCCCTACGCGCGTTTCGGCAACGCCTTCGTCCAGGGGCAATAACAGGATGGTAGCTGCAGCCTTTTATATTCATATCCATATATCAGGAAGCGGGCAACTCCCATAGCGACGCATGCGCTGCCACGGCGTCCCCCGACGCCCGCCGGCCGCCGCGTCATGTCGGGGCGGCACCCGATAGATCACATGATCGGGATGACGTCCGTCCATAAAGATACGGCGGCCGGAGGGGGCCAGGGAAGCCGCCGCACGCATGCGTACCGGGCGCCCGCACGCCGATAATAGATACAAGAACTGCGATAGGCATTATAGCTATGCAGGTATAATAGGTCACTGCTGCAGCATTATTTCAAATATATATATAGGCAAAAACAGTCAACCAAATAAATATTGCATCTAGATGCATCTGTTTTGATCAAAAAATTCGCAACTAAACAATATATCACCCATTAACAATTTTAATATGCCAACATATATGGGGATCAATACAGAGCATCATTTTTCATCTTAATCAGGTGATATATAGCAATATAAATAACTTCAGATATTAAATTCCACAGATAGGTATTATCCAAAAGATGACTGTGAAGCCGATTCATTAAATCCAAATCGATCCAGAATACTCCTCACAGTAGTGAAAATAGACCAAGAAGATGACCACCCTAAAAAATAAATATAAAAACAATTAAAACTACAAAAAACACATAGTTACCGATGAGTTGACTCAAATATGTGTGTGAACATCCACACATATATCAACAAAATTCTATCACAATGGCTGAATGCGTGCATACATCATAGATGCATACACGCATATATGCCAACATTAAATCCTACAATTATAAAAATGGGGCAAAACTAAGGTTCTCATTGAGACCAGAGGGACATACCGTGGACAACATCCATATCCACCTGGTCTCAAGTTGGGCCAATCGTTTACCCAAATTCCCGCCTCTGATGCCCATCTCTACTGAGTCGATGCCTCGGACCATCAATAGAGCGCCATTAGCCTGGTGATGTTGTAAAAAATGTCTGGGGATGGTTTTTAATGTAGATACATCACTCACGTCGGGTGCCGCCAAAATACCCAGTACGTGTTCTCTGACACGGACTTTTAACTGTCTTGTTGTTAACCCAATATAAATTTTTGGGCAGGGACAGGTGGCGTAATAAATCATGCCACGAGTGTTGCAGTTGATTGTTTTAGTGATGTTAAAAGTTCTTATCCCACTCGAATCCGTGAAAGATTGACATTTTACAATATTGGGACAGGCAACACAACCTCCGCAGGGGGCACACCCTTTTCCAGTCAACTTCCTGTCCCTATCCCATAAAGTCCTCTGTTGACCAACATCATAGTGACTATGCACTAGATGGTCTCGCAAATTTTTAGACCTCCGAAATGTAATTGATGGTCTAATGGGAATAATTTTTGCCAGAACAGGATCAGCCTGTAATACAGGCCATGCCCGCTCCAAACACTTCCGCATAGATTCTGATTCAGAATGAAAGTTTGTAATAAATCGGATTTTTTCGCCAGATCGTTCTTTCTTTTGAGAGTATAGCAAGGCATGTCGAGTAGAATATTTCGCTCTATGATATGCACGTTTCAGTATTCTCTTGCTATACCCACGTTCTCTAAATCGGGCGATAAGATCTGTTGCCTGTCTTTCAAAGTCGGCGTCTGTAGAACATACCCGCCGTAATCTTAGAAATTGTCCGGTTGGAATTGCGTTCACCATAAACTTAGGGTGGGAGGAGGATGCATGAAGTAATGTATTTGCAGCAGAAGGTTTTCTATAAAGATCCGTCTGTATAACGTCATGTTCATCCCTCTTTAATGTCACATCTAGGAACTCGATCAGATCGTATGACCACTCATACGTAACTTTGATATTTAAATCATTAGCATTAAGATGACTCATAAACCGATGCAGTTCATCGGGAGACCCCTGCCAGATCAGGAAAATATCGTCGATGTACCGCGCCCAAAAGAGGACGTGGTCCATCGACGACTCCGGATCTGACAGGAGGAGGTCCCTCTCCCACAGCCCCAAGAACAGATTAGCGTAAGATGGTGCGTACGATGCGCCCATTGCTGTACCCTGGAGCTGTTGGTAGAAGGACCCCTTGAATGTAAAAAAGTTATGCATCAGTGCGAATTCCAGAAGTGACATAAGGAAGTTGCTGATGGATCTCGGCATATTTGATGTCTCTAGAAAGAATTTAGTAGCCCGTAGACCGTCTGTATGTTTAATACTCGTATACAGAGACTCAATATCTCCAGTAACCAAGAGGGTATCTTTACCAAGGTGTAAGCCATCCACCTTTCTGAGAAGATCACCAGTGTCCCTCAGAAAGGATGGAAGGCATTCCACCATCGGTTGGAGGTAAAAGTCGATCCACTTGTTGACATTTTCCAAATAATTACCGCACCCTGATATAATAGGGCGACCGGGAGGTGTTTCCATGTTCTTATGTAATTTGGGCAACAAGTAGAAAGTAGAGATAGATGGCTCTTTAATCTGTAACGCATTAGCTAGATTTTCGGTGATAACGTTGTCACTCAGTCCCACCCCAATGATATCTGACAATAATTGCCTAAATTTCAATAAAGGATTGAAAGTAAGTCGTTTGTAACAAGTCGTGTTATGTAATTGTCGAAAAGCCTCTTTTTCATACATTGGGGTGGGCCAAATGACAACGTTACCACCTTTTTCTGCTGGTTTAATAACCACTCCGGCTAGTTGTTGTAACTCACGCAAACGTGTCCGTTCACCCATTGACAAATTATCATGGTTGATCTTTTTGGGGATTTTTTGAAATTCTTTTGACACGATTTGTACAAATAAATCTACATTAGTGGATGTAGAGAGAGGAGGAAATTTGGTTGACTTTGATGCAATACAGGCCGGAATCTTACCTCCCTCCCCAGATGAATGTTCAATAGACAATTCCTCCAGAATTTTCAAGGCTGATTGTTCCTTTTCTGATGGAAATAAAGAACATAGTGTCTCATCATAGAAGTGTTTTTTAAAAATCAAGGACCGTGCAAATAAATGCAGGTCCTTGATAGCAATAAATTCATTGAAACCCATAGTGGGGGAGAAGGAAAGGCCCCTCGCAAGCAGCAACAAGTCAAACGGGGAAAGATTAATAGAACTCAGGTTAATTACCTTTAACTTATCATCATTCCCAGTTCTGGATTGATAACGTTTATGGGATCGATAGTTAAAATTTCCAGTAAAATTCCTCCTTATCCCGGACCGAGTGATTCTAGTGTTAGATTGACCATCAGAGGAGTCACTTAGGGATGTAACAGATGTTGATGTATGTAACTCATCATTTGGTTTTGCTGTCGCAGGAAATGATTTCCAATTATAAATCCTTTTCTGCGTATAATCAGATTGATCCCTTCTCACTTTGGAGGATTGAGTCTCATGAATTTTCTGGACTAAATTATCGAGTTTCTTACCCATAGACGTCTCATATTCATTTAACTTATCTTCAGGGCACATTGATTTAAAGTTAGTTTGTTGCAATTCCAACTGTTGATCCAATTTTGCTATAGAGGCAGTATTAAGATCCACCAACAACTTCATCAATGTATTTGAACAGGTGTTACAAGCCTCCTCCCATTGAGACATAAAGGACTCGTCATCGACAGGAAAACTGGGGGTAACACGAATACGTAACCCACGTGGTATCAAATGTAATGTAATGTACTTCTCAAGGAACATACGGTTCCACCATAGTTTGGTACGTTTAAACAGAGCTCTCTGAATGTCTCCAAATAGGGCATCGAAATCTTGTTGATCATCACTCATCGGTAACGTGGTAGAAGATCCACCAAATACCTTATCAATTTGCTGAAGCCAGGTGCTTTCCCTAGCTTTATAGTCCATTTTAGCCAAGAAAAAACCTGTGCAAAACACAGAAACCATTAGACATATACATATAATTGGCAATTGATTCACCCACATAATTGCTGTTGATTCATCTTATCCTAGGCAAATCCCTATAATAGTGAAAAAGTGGGTGACACTGGACAATCCAAGGACAGTCGTACTAAATACGTACAAAAAGGAGAGAAAAACGACCAAAGTCCTATTAATTGCAAACACATATTTATTCATTGATAAGAAACTGGAGATAGACACCACAGTGTACAATTAAAAACAATGAAAAGAGGAGGATGATGGTTGATCATGCATATAACAACCATATAGCATTTATCGTAATTGGCAAATAGTAATTATAGCTTCATGATTCACCCTCGGTCTTATAAAGACAATATATAATATATCAATGTATCAATACACAAAGATCTTGAGAGAGGTGGTCCAATCATAATTGTATCACCTCTCCCGATGAACTGCATCGGTTTATGAGTCATCTTAATGCTAATGATTTAAATATCAAAGTTACGTATGAGTGGTCATACGATCTGATCGAGTTCCTAGATGTGACATTAAAGAGGGATGAACATGACGTTATACAGACGGATCTTTATAGAAAACCTTCTGCTGCAAATACATTACTTCATGCATCCTCCTCCCACCCTAAGTTTATGGTGAACGCAATTCCAACCGGACAATTTCTAAGATTACGGCGGGTATGTTCTACAGACGCCGACTTTGAAAGACAGGCAACAGATCTTATCGCCCGATTTAGAGAACGTGGGTATAGCAAGAGAATACTGAAACGTGCATATCATAGAGCGAAATATTCTACTCGACATGCCTTGCTATACTCTCAAAAGAAAGAACGATCTGGCGAAAAAATCCGATTTATTACAAACTTTCATTCTGAATCAGAATCTATGCGGAAGTGTTTGGAGCGGGCATGGCCTGTATTACAGGCTGATCCTGTTCTGGCAAAAATTATTCCCATTAGACCATCAATTACATTTCGGAGGTCTAAAAATTTGCGAGACCATCTAGTGCATAGTCACTATGATGTTGGTCAACAGAGGACTTTATGGGATAGGGACAGGAAGTTGACTGGAAAGGGGTGTGCCCCCTGCGGAGGTTGTGTTGCCTGTCCCAATATTGTAAAATGTCAATCTTTCACGGATTCGAGTGGGATAAGAACTTTTAACATCACTAAAACAATCAACTGCAACACTCGTGGCGTCATTTATTACGCCACCTGTTCCTGCCCAAAAATTTATATTGGGTTAACAACAAGACAGTTAAAAGTCCGTGTCAGAGAACACGTACTGGGTATTTTGGCGGCACCCGACGTGAGTGATGTATCTACATTAAAAACCATCCCCAGACATTTTTTACAACATCACCAGGCTAATGGCGCTCTATTGATGGTCCGAGGCATCGACTCAGTAGAGATGGGCATCAGAGGCGGGAATTTGGGTAAACGATTGGCCCAACTTGAGACCAGGTGGATATGGATGTTGTCCACGGTATGTCCCTCTGGTCTCAATGAGAACCTTAGTTTTGCCCCATTTTTATAATTGTAGGATTTAATGTTGGCATATATGCGTGTATGCATCTATGATGTATGCACGCATTCAGCCATTGTGATAGAATTTTGTTGATATATGTGTGGATGTTCACACACATATTTGAGTCAACTCATCGGTAACTATGTGTTTTTTGTAGTTTTAATTGTTTTTATATTTATTTTTTAGGGTGGTCATCTTCTTGGTCTATTTTCACTACTGTGAGGAGTATTCTGGATCGATTTGGATTTAATGAATCGGCTTCACAGTCATCTTTTGGATAATACCTATCTGTGGAATTTAATATCTGAAGTTATTTATATTGCTATATATCACCTGATTAAGATGAAAAATGATGCTCTGTATTGATCCCCATATATGTTGGCATATTAAAATTGTTAATGGGTGATATATTGTTTAGTTGCGAATTTTTTGATCAAAACAGATGCATCTAGATGCAATATTTATTTGGTTGACTGTTTTTGCCTATATATATATTTGAAATAATGCTGCAGCAGTGACCTATTATACCTGCATAGCTATAATGCCTATCGCAGTTCTTGTATCTATTATCGGCGTGCGGGCGCCCGGTACGCATGCGTGCGGCGGCTTCCCTGGCCCCCTCCGGCCGCCGTATCTTTATGGACGGACGTCATCCCGATCATGTGATCTATCGGGTGCCGCCCCGACATGACGCGGCGGCCGGCGGGCGTCGGGGGACGCCGTGGCAGCGCATGCGTCGCTATGGGAGTTGCCCGCTTCCTGATATATGGATATGAGTATAAAAGGCTGCAGCTACCATCCTGTTATTGCCCCTGGACGAAGGCGTTGCCGAAACGCGCGTAGGGCGTCCTTGGATGTGTTTGATCATAACTTGGCACAGGTAATTTGCATTCATTATATTGTACAACGTCACCCCTTGAGACTTGGGAATGTTGTGTCACCACTGACACCTAGTGGTTCAACCTAGTATATACCCATGTGGACTGATGTCTATGCTGATTTTGGACTGGTATATTAATTAATATATGTGTTGCTGGGTGATTGCATTATATTATACTACATATCTATTCGTTGGTTGGTTTCGATTTCCCAGCAATACATGAATTATATGTGATCCCCTTGCAGTATACCAACCAATACTTTTTTGCAGGTTGTGATCACCTCTATATTAATCTTGCCAGTTGATTGCAGTATAGCCCCATTAGGCATTCATTATATTGTACACGTCATCCCTAGAGATTTGGGAATGTTGTGTCACCACTGACACCTGGTGGTTCAACCTATAATTCTGCCAGTTGATTGCAGTATAGTCCCATTAGTGGATATTTGGCTATATGACTCTGACCTGGGAATATTAGATGAAGTGCTAACGCTGATGCCTGGTGATTAGTTTATTATATATGACCCATGTTGAGAGACATGGGTTATATCTTAATACTGGTTTATGGACACTATTGATGTTTTCACTATAGTAAGGAATATGCTATATGCAGTTCCAACGTATCTTTATTGGCTGCAATTAGAGTAGCCTTTGACTATATCCATATATATATATCTTGTCAGGTGATTGCATTGTGTCTCTGCAATCCCTGTGTAGTTCCAATACAATGACAATAGTTGAAATCCAGTTTAGTTATGATTATATCTATCTCACCAGGTGTTTGCATTGCAATTTCGTCAATATGTGATACAATTATGATTGGACCACCTCTCTCAAGATCTTTGTGTATTGATACATTGATATATTATATATTGTCTTTATAAGACCGAGGGTGAATCATGAAGCTATAATTACTATTTGCCAATTACGATAAATGCTATATGGTTGTTATATGCATGATCAACCATCATCCTCCTCTTTTCATTGTTTTTAATTGTACACTGTGGTGTCTATCTCCAGTTTCTTATCAATGAATAAATATGTGTTTGCAATTAATAGGACTTTGGTCGTTTTTCTCTCCTCTCCTTTTTTTACTTGTAGGCACTGTATGTGTCCCTGCTATGCACTGTTTAATGGCCATGTCTGACCATACAGGGATGTGGTCTGACCATATCCCAACTCCTGGCCAGGGGAGTACGGTAAGAAAGTATACAAATAGCACATTATGTGATCACAAATAATTATTTCTTTGAAGTAAAACATTTTTTAAAAAACAGGCAGGGAAATGTTTTACCTCACAAAAAGAATCAGCTATGATCCACTGCTGAAATGTCTTTATGCTCTTTTGTGTCCTCCCCTGCCGAGAAGTTGTAGTATGATCAGACCATGAAGAATAAAGTGGTTATAGCTAATAAGGGAAGACAGTGGTGTTTATAGTCCATGGCAGTATGTAGGCATGTACCATAAGAGGGATAGTGTGGGTGTAATATTTTGTGCAGGCAAGAGAATGGGGGACAATTATTAAGGGTCACAGTGCAAAGCAAATATTTTTACTTAGTAGTGACGCACCCATGGGTTCTTGGGGAGGGTTACTCGTCACCGGGCCGGTGTCATGTGGGATGTCACAGCGGCCTGATCCGGTTCGGTGACCCCGTTGGTGTTAATAAAAAGGGGAGATGGGGATGATGGGAGTAGTTATTCGTGACGCCACCTGTAGTATGCGGCTATAGTATGGGAGCCACCGCTTCAAGGGGTTTCCTCTGAGGGCTGGTGGTAGTGCAGCTAAGTTGGTACAGCTCTTCACAGGCAGAGTTCGCACCCACAGGGAGGTTGGAAGTAGTAGTTCACTCCTGCTGCTGCGCAGCCGAGGCGTTTGAAGGAAGGGACAATACAGGGATTGTAGTTAAAGTTCTTTGCTCACTGAGATGTCATCGCCTTTGGACTACCGGACTCTGCTGTCATGGGGTCCAGCCGATCCCGGATAGTTCGGAGGTCAGAACCGGTGTTTCTTTCAGTGAGTCCTTCCTCTCTGCGCCGTGTTGTGTGAGTCCCTGCAGCTTGAAGCTACGCTGGTGCCCGATTCCTGGGAATGGTTTCTTTCCCATCCCGTATAGCAGGCAGCGCAAATCCGTAGATGGGGCCGCCCTATGGTCACGACTCCTGGCTCTATATGCTGCTGTGCCCCGGGCACTGTGTGTGGGTCAGAAGACTTGAAATCCTCTGCCTGGCGGATTTTGCTGGCGGGACTTGCTGTGCCCATCATCCTAGGGCTCCGCACTCTGTTCCGTGGGTGCTCGATCCAGAGGGAGCTATGGCGCAGCTCTGAAAGTTGTAGTTTAATGATATACAATTGTATATGGGCCTGACCTTAAATTGCAAATGATCACTGTATTAAGCTTAATTCTGTATTCATGTACTAATGATGGTTATCGGTCTGTATTCATGTACTGATGGGCATTCTGATGATGTATTTCTGTACTGTTGTATATCTGGTTATACAATTCTGTACTGATGGTGGTTCTGGTGATGTATACATGACCTATGGAAGCCAAACCAGAAATTCTATTTGCAGTCACTTGTTTGTTTTTTGAGGGGGTTGAGGTTAAGAGGACTGTGAGTGGGTGTTTAAGGGGGAACGTTTATCCTTTTGGAAAGTGCCAAGCCTATACTTATATAATGAATTAAATGAGGTGCACCACTTATGTCATATACTATAGTAGCGGAATTGATCCATGCTTGAAAAATAACTGTTTAGAATGAGAAAAGACAAAGCATAGAAGGAGCACACCACAAACAATCACAATTAATTATTAAATGTTATTGATACAAAACACACATGAGTTAAGAACACATAAAATCACTAAGTGCCAAAGATGTTAAACATGAGCCAACAGCATATAACAAGTAACCCCATCAGTAGTGCAATGCTATAAAGGATACCATATTTCTACCTCCATTATTTTAAATTGTAAAAAAAAATAGAATAAATGTTGGACACCATGGGAAAAATATATACTCCACAAATAGTACTATAATACACTGGATATTTAAACAAACAGACCCTCCAAAAGCCTGACTAAATAAGCAGATGTTTAAATGAATTCAAACCTGCTGGTTGGACCCTGTAAGGCCTAAAACACACTTCCGCATAAAAAACATACGTGTCTCATGTTCCGTTTTTCGGGTCTGTGTTCCGTTTTTATGGGCGTTTCTCTGGTACGTATGACATCCGTGTGATAGCATATGCTAGCCTTGTGTGCATGTGGAATGGCTGTGTATGCGTACGTGTAATGTCCGTGTGAAATGATCGGTGCGTGATGCTCAATGTCGTTGATACATGTTGGCTGACAGCAGACAGAGTTGCGCGATGAGAATGAACTCGGGTGAACTTCACCCGACTTCATTGTCATACCGCGGCTCTGTCTGTGTGTCGCGTACTGATTAACGTCACCCGTGAAGAACTCACCGGTGACCGCTAATCCCCTGAGTGACTGAAGTGAGCAGCGCGATTTGCGCTGCGGTCAATCAGGCTACCCGCACCCAGCTGCAGTCCTCCCCCCGAGACCGCAACTCACCTGTGACTTCATCGCTGTCACTTGGGCGACTTGCTGTCACAGTTGGAGGATCCAGCGGTGGCCGTGAGATACCTGAGTGACATCATCGCTGATCGCGCTACTCACCTCAGTTGCTGCGTGGAGCTGACAGGAGTGGCAGTGTTCTTCTGCAGCTCCTGTCACCTTCATGTAGCAGAGCTGGAAGCGACGTGGGACCTCCGTGGATTACGCCGGACATGGATGGGTTTTTGGGGCTTAATAAAGTGGTGAACGAGGGTATTTGTTAGTGTTTGTTTTAGAATGAAGGATTTTTTGTTGTGTGTTTTTATTAACTTTAAATTATAGGTTAATCATTGGGGGTGTCTCATAGACGCCTGCAATGATTAATCTAGGACTTAGTGGCAGCTATGGGTTGCTGCCATTAACTCCTTATTACCCCGATTGCCAACGCACCAGGGCAAATCAGGAAGTGCCGGGTAGAGTTCCAGAACTATCGCATCTAATGGATGCGGCAATTCTGGGCGTCTGCTGGCTAATATTTTTAGGCTGCGGGGATCCCCATAACGTGGAGCTCCCCATCCTGAGAATACCAGCCTTCAGCCATATGGCTTTACCCTGGCTGGTATCAAAATTGGGGGGGACCGCACGTCGTTTTTTTTTAATGAATGAATTATTTATTTTACTGCACAGTATATACCTGCCCACCGGTGGCTGTGATTGGTTGCAGTGAGACAGCTGTCACTCAGCGTGTGGGCGTGTCTAACTGCAACCAATCATAGGCGCCTGTGGGCGGGGGAAGCAGGGAATAGTAGATTGATTAATGAGCGGCCGGCATTTTCAAATTAATTGAAGCCGCGTATCTTTGGAACAGCTGTTCTTCGCCGCGCTGATGATCGGGGATCGGTGAGTATGTGACAAGGGAAGATACAGACCGAGTGCCAAAGGGATGATGACTGAGAACAGCAGAAAAAAAGGTAAGTAGACTGACATTTAACAAAAAAAACCCCGACATTGTTCGTTTAAAAAAGCACATGGACTGTACGTGCTGAACACGGACATGCTACGTGTGCCATCCGTGCAGGCACGGACCCATTGACTTTGGCGGGTCCGTGCCTGCGTGCTTACTGCCAAAAATGGACATGTCGGCCGTGTGGGAAAACGCACACACGTACTAACCACACGGACACACGTTCCGTGTGATTTTACGTGTGTGTGCCATCTACCATAGGGTAACATTGGTCAACGTGTCTCCGTGTCTCCGGTACGTGCAAAATCGTACAAAACACGTACCGGAGGCACAGATGTGTGTTGCAGGCCTAAAGGAGGGGAAATTCAGTGTGAATAGAAGGGTGAAGCCCACTTGTACCTAGGGATCCACCTGGGTATGGGGGATCCAAAAAGTGGCCTAGAGATCAGCAATGTTTGGGACCCAAGAAGCTAGATTGTAGATGGGGCTGCTGAGGCATAATCATCTACCGACGTGTATCGTCGCTGCAAATGCGGCTTCATCAGGGAGATTCTTACCTTCCCCCGCTCCAATGACCCATAGCATCCTCTTTTATAGCCGGCACAGAAGCAAGCTGCCGGCTTTCACATACTGACAGGTGCAGTGCAAGACGTCACTGTTATGTGCCACCCGGGATGGGCAAGCCGACTCATCTGCCAGTATCCGATTGGCCGGTGGCATGATTGGGGTTAAGGGAATGGGCTGGTCTTTGGACCGCAATACATTTCAGCTCACAGGGAGCTTGAAGAAGCACATTCAGGTAGAATAGGAGCGGCCATCAGGACTTAGTCACTGTGGCACCCTCTGTGATTGTGATCATTACATAACTGCTCTGCCACAGCATTACACAGCTCAGAAAACTATGGATATGGACTTTGTCACCAGTAAGCTGTGAAAGCACCACAATATGACAAATGAGACAAAACATCACCTGACAACTTCAGCAAGTTATTTAAATATTGTTGACCGCGCTGCTGCTGAAGACTTTCCAAAGGAAAATCTAGGACTCACCAGTGGAGATATGTGGTTTTTATTCAACTTTTCAAAGCCATTACAATCTTCTTCTTCAGGAAAAGAACCACAGAAAGTCATCAGCAGTAGCGTGGAGTGAGCACATCTTCTGTCCCCTTTTTGCATTGTCTGCACTGTTCTCTGCACTCGTGTATATCCAGCAGCTGCTCCATTATTAAGCAAATGTGTTGTTGTGTACTAACTACTGAACACTGTGTCACAGTCAACGTATGGTTAAACTGAAATTCACATATTGCCAAAGCAACAAATACCCTAACTAAATACTAGTCTTATTGAAACATAACTTTTAATTCACTATTGTGACAGCACACGTTTCAATGCACATACTTGTCATGCGATGTTTGGCTCTGCACGCACTTGGTGGCACAATGGCATTAGACTATGTTCACACCTGTTGTGAGTTTCTCCCATTCCTTAATAGTGGCCAGGGGTTTGTCAGGGGCATCCTCAAATGAGCACCATCAATAAAGCAGATCTGTTTGCCAGGTCATATGATTATCCTTAATGTGTTGGGCCTTGTTTCTAATACTCAAGCTACTGTGTTTGTTATTGTACACACGCTTTGTATATTCTGTTTCAGCCTGTTGCTATTATATGCGGAGTGGAGGTATTTATGTAATGCTTGGAGATCTGGTGACCTATTTAGGTTGTGGATCCTATGGTTTACTACTGTGATCAACTGGAGGAATTTACAACATTGATATGATATTTAACCAATATTGATTCCAAAGATAAGATTATTTGGAGAGACTCCATGCTGTATTAGACTGTATTTTTGATCATTATCTCACTGTGTTTAATTGTCCCTACACCCAGAATAGCAGCACCTTAGTCTGCCAGTGTAGTGACAGGAGGGTAAAGGTCCAGTCACACTAAGCAACTTACCAGCGATCCCAACAACGATAGGGATCGCTGGTAAGTTGCTAGGAGGTTGCTGGTGAGATGTCACACTGCGACGCTCCAGCGATCCCACCAGCAACCTGACCTGGCAGGGATCGCTGGAGCGTCGCTACACAAGTTGCTGGTGAGCTCACCAGCAACCAGTGACAAGCCCCCAGCGCCGCGTGGAAGATGCTGCGCTTGGTAACTAAGGTAAATATCGGGTAACCAACCCAATATTTACCTTGGTTACCACCGCACGGAGCTACACGTGCAGAGAGCAGGGAGCAGCGCACACTGAGCGCTGGCTCCTTGCTCTCCTAGTTACAGCACATATCGGGTTAATTACCCGATGTGTGCTGCAGCTACATGTGCACAGAGCAGGGAGCAGCGCACAATGCTTAGCGCTGGCTCCTTGCTCTCCTAGTTACAGCACACATCGGGTTAATTAACCCGATGTGTACAGCAGCTACATGTGCACAGAGCAGGGAGCAGCGCACACTGCTTAGCGCTGGCTCCTTGCTCTCCTAGTTACAGCACACATCGGGTTAATTAACCCGATGTGTGCTGCAGCTACATGTGCACAGAGCAGGGAGCAGCGCACACTGCTAGCGCTGGCTCCTTGCTCTCCTAGTTACAGCACACATGGGGTTAATTAACCCGATGTGTGCTGCAGCTACATGTGCACAGAGCAGGAGCCGGCACTGACAGTGAGAGCGGAGGAGGCTGGTAACAAAGGTAAATATTGGGTAACCAAGGACAGGGCTTCTTGGTTACCCGATGTTTACATTGGTTACCAGCCTCCGCAGAAGCCGGCTCCTGCTGCCTGCACATTTAGTTGTTGCTGTCTCGCTGTCACACACAGCGATCTGTGCTTCACAGCGGGACAGCAACAACTAAAAAATGGCCCAGGACATTCAGCAACAACCAACGACCTCACAGCAGGGGCCAGGTTGTTGCTGGATGTCACACACAGCAACATCGCTAGCAACATCGCTGCTACATCACAAAAGTTGTTCGTTAGCAGCGATGTTGCTAGCGATGTTGCTTAGTGTGACGGGGCCTTTAGCCTTCGGTGAGCGGGGGCACCACTTCATACTATCTAGGGTGTCAACATCCGCAGCTAGGAAGGGAAACCTTAGGGGGAACAGCCCTTGACCCTTACCTCTCTACGTATGTTTAAAAGTATATGTGTGTCAATATTTTGTACATTCACACGAATTGTGTGGTTTTTCAAATCTGGTATTAATTTATTCTAATAAAATTAAGTTTTAAAGGGTTTTTTTAGTAATGTTTTGATAGATACCCTGACTATTAATCCATACGGTTTACTGCAAATATATCTGCTTCAAATTGACTTCGAGTAGAACATCAGGTCTCCACCGATCTGAGCAATTCAATTTGCACGAATCTCCGATAAAATGTTTTAGCCCATCTTACTCATCAGACTAATTTTTTTTAATTAAAAATAGCTTTATTATTAATCAGTGATCAAACTCAAACCGATGATACAAGCGCAGACCAAAAACCAGCGCACAATAAATAATAAACTTTACAATACATAGCATGAGAATACAATACACAGCACAGGTTGCCCCATATGTTACATCATACTCCCATACTACACTATCACTCCAGCAAATTGCTACAAGTCAACCATCATTACAAGCAAAGATAGGGGAAAAGGCATGAAAGATGGGATAGTTAGAAAGTTCTGAGGTTGATGAAGAATTTCCACTAAGATGGATTAGTATCAGAGCAGGCTGTGGATCAGCCTGCAGCAGGACTAAATGGATATCTTCCCTATGTGAAAAAATGATCCAGTTCTTGATAGGTTTGTAGTTGTAGTTCTTGCATGGGTTTTGGGTGGACATGAATGACTGGATAGGCAGTCCACCCTGAATCTCCAACCACGGCAAGTCTTTGTGCCCGTTGGTCAACCTGCCAGAAGCCACATTAGTCCATACAGGTTTTGTGTATTAGCAGTAAGCCCTGGAATAGATTACGACAAGTCCTTGACTTTGACAAGCTTGTATCTAGTCTTGGGTTTCTACAAATTAGGTTTGAGTCCCTCCATTTGATATTCCCACAAGAACCAAACTCCATTACTGTTGAACCAGTCATCCAGTTGTAAGGTTAGGACTGGAGCTATCCCAATTGTCCCAACTGAGTGATTGGAGGGGAAGCTAGACATAGACCTGCACACAGGTCCTCTCTTCACTTGCACACTTCTCTGAACAGTCACACACAATAGATGTCTGCAAGAGGGTGGGGATATCTGGGATGGCCTTCCCACTCTTGCTTGGCCCTTATTCATAAAGACCTGCTTCACTCTGTTTATTTTGTAACCCAACACAAAGCAAAAAACAGTTCTTGTGATGACCCTGCCAAGGATGACAAAAGCACACCAGAACTTTGTTACAAATAATTTGTGATTTACAGGGAGTAGTGAATCATTTGAGATTTCACAGTCTGATCTGTTGATTGACTTTAGCCAAGGCATTTTTACTAAGACTTTAGGGCCTCTCCGTCCTTTCCAAACCAGATTACAAGTATTTTGATGAAGTCTACCTGGATGTTAAATGGAAATGGGCCAAGGAATAGGGGTGCCATTGAATTTGGCTCTTCAAATTTCTTTAAATATTTTGTAGGTCTGGATGAGTACATTAACTAAACCCTGATCAGCGCCGAGCACAGTCACTTCATCGATGTGCAGTGAGTACTCAACCACATGATTTTCCCTTTCTGCTGAACACCTTCTGAGTTCTATAAACAAACAAAACTTAGAGGTGAAAAAGGACAGCCTTGTCTGACTGGAGAGAGGACTGGAAAAGATGAATTGGTTCTCTTCACCTGTCAGAGGCCTCTCACCTAGCCAAATGACTTCTCCTGCACTAAGCCTCCTTAACTAACAACAGTTGTGGCATCACCAGCTCCCAAATGGACTGCAGAAAAAGCAGTTCCGTACCAGTAAGCTCCTTTGACTAAACACTGGGTCAGCTCTTTATTGTCGAAGCCAACACCCTCCTCTAATGATACCATCACCTCCTAATCACCTTGGTATAGTTCCAAGGTCTTGTCCAAGACACAGTCTTCCTCATCATCTTCCCTGTGTAACATCTGACAGAGGCATTTGGCTCAAGAAGGCCACCTTGGATAAATGTGGTGCCAGCAACTCTCTATAGTATATTCCAGAGAAACCCTGGTCTTTTACCAATACAGGAATCTGTTATTACAATAGATTCCCTTGGATTGCTTCCAATGATCGGATGATGACCAGAGGAGAGAATCACAGGCAAGAAAAAGAGAATTCTAGCTATCCAGGTCAGTGATGGGAGTGACAAGACAAAGTAGAGAAACCAAAAGCCATAGTCTGAGGGATAACCAGAGTCACATGCCAGGAAATCAGTCAGAGCATAGACAGTCAGGCCAAGGTTGGAGCAGAGGGGATAAAAGAATCAGGCATGATGGGTCTATCTTAGGAATCCACAAAAAACACTAGAATCCAGGGAACTTCCATGTACAGTATCTGCCAACTAAAGCAGAAAGTGTGAGGTTATATAGGATGTGGTACCACTTTGTTGTACAGCTAATCCATTTGTCTGGATGAGTCTTAAAGAGACTAAAGCCCACGTCACATTTAACGACTTACCAGCGATCCCGAAAACGATCCGACCTGATAAGGATCGCTGGTAAGTCCCTGGGAGGTCGCTGGTGAGATGTCACACAGTCAGACCTTACCAAGGATGCAGTAACGATGAGCGACCTGTATAACGATGAGCGACCTGTATATTTCATTGTTAGGTGTCAAACACAGCAATGTGTCCTGCCTAGCAGGACATCATCTTTGAAGAAAATGGTCCAGACCCTTTGGCAATGACTAGCAATCTCACAGCAGGGGCCTGATCGCTGGTAGGTGTCACACATAACAAGATCGCTGGCAAGATCGTTACTGTGTCACAGAAACAGTGACGCAGCAATGATCTCGTTAGCGATCTCGTTGTGTGTGACAGGACCTTAACCCGTGGCTGGACAGTAGCTGTACTATCCAGACACACTGGCTACCACCTCTCATTTAGAAACAGAACTGCTTGCAGAGTAAATACGACGGTTCTGGCTGATCAAAGAAGATGTACTTGGAGCAGGTCTGGAAGTAGATGTGTGACACCCTGACTTGGCTAACAGTTGTCTCAGTGTGGGAAATATCCTAAGCTCATTGATCCACCCCCATCTGATTTCCACCTCTAGAATTGCCTTGATTAAGAGTAACACTACTACTTCAATGACCACTGTTGGTGCCTCTACAAAACCAGGCTGTTAGAGCCACTAACACAACTAAGCATTTGTATCATGCTCTCCTTCTACTCCACCCTCATCTCATCTGAGTTCTAATGCTGACAGTTCATCTCATCCAATACGTCAACTGGAAGACATTGTTGTGAAATATCATCCCCAGCTTCCAAAGTGCTGCAGAATAGGGGACTAAGGGACAGAAATTATCACAGGTCTGCGACTAAAAAGCTGTTTGATTATTTTCATCTAATTTCCATGTATTTTGGTGTGCTGAAAATGAAAAAAATATTGAAAAAAATCCTGGACATCAGGATTTGCCACAAAATTCAAAATTCTCTTCAAATTTATTAAATTTTTCATAATTTTTTTTCTTTTTCTTTTTTTTTTTTTTAGGGTTTTGAAAGTCAAAATTACTATTAATTAATTCACATCAATGAATTGAAAATATATAATGCCAAAAAAATATAACTCTCAAAGAAAAGAACTTTCAGAGTGAGCTAATGAAACCAGCATCAAAATTTTGCAAGCTGAATGAGCGGGCTCTAACATGTCCGTGCTTGTTTCAATTGTTTTATTTTTGTTCTTGCCTGTTCACACTTCTTAATCTCAGTTCGTGTTAGCTCCTGATATTCAACTGTGTTTCCCAAAATTAGCATTATGGCTCAGCGGAAGTGTATTAATTCGCATGACAGTTTCTGTTACATTCGTGGTGAATATACAGTGTTGAAGCAACAGCTGAATATTACAGACTTTGTAAAAAAGTATACTTTGCATATTTCGGACTAAAGCTTGGAGATCAAGATAAAGCTTGGCGCCTCAAAGTGTGCAAACGGTGTGTTGAGGACCTCCGAAATTGGTTCAAGGGTAAGAAAAAAGCTTTCCGTTATGGGATTCCTATGTTATGGCGAGAGCAAAAGAACCATAGTGATGATTGTTACTTTTGTTCATGCGATGTGAATGGGTATAATTCAAAATGGAAGCATTCCATTTCATACCCCAATATTCACTCAGCAATTCGTCCCATCCCCCATGGCACAGATATATCAGTACCTAAGGCCCATGCTACCTTGGAAGATATAACTATGTCCGATGAAGGTGGAGTCATACCTGAACCAGATGAATCAAGTTCTGACTTTGAAGATGATACAAGACCAAAATTGTTTTCCCAGGAGGGGATGAATGATTTGGTAAGAGACTTAAATCTTCCCAAAGATGCCGCTGAGTTACTCGGCTCAAGGCTCAAAAGCAAGAATTTATTGTTGCCAGGAGTGTCTTTTTCATGGTTCAGACATCGTGAAGACGAGTTTGCTCCTTACTTTGCCCAGGAAGATAAGTTGGTTTATTGCATCGATATCGAAGAATTGATGGGTCAATTCAAAATCCAATATGATTCAGCGCAATGGCATCTTTTTATAGATTCTTCAAAAAGAAGTCTCAAAGCAGTTTTACTCCACAATGGCGGTTTTTATGCTTCCATCCCTGTAGTTCATTCCGTACACCTCAAGCAAACCTATGAGAACTTGGAATTGGTTCTTCGTAAACTTAGATATGAAGACCATGGTTGGCAAATGTGCGGAGATTTGAAAGTCTTGTGCATGCTGCTCGGGCAACAGGCTGGGTATACCAAATACCCTTGTTTTCTGTGTCTATGGGACAGTCGAGACCGACAAAATCACTGGACCAAAAAGAATTGGCAGCCGAGGGTGCTCACAGTTGGTGAAAAAAATGTCCTCCGAGAAACTTTGGTTCCTCCCCATAAAGTTCTACTACGACCTCTCCGCATCAAATTGAGATTGATGAAGCAATTCGTAAAATCACTTCCAAAAGATGGAGAATGCTTCAAATACTTGGTCGCCAAGTTTCCAGGACTCTCGGAGGCAAAATTGAAAGAAGGTGTGTTCGTCGGACCAGACACTATAAGGCTTAAAGCTGATCAAGAGTATATCTATACCATGACACATCCTCAAAAAGAAGGGTGGATTGCATTTACAGAGGTCGTAGAGAAATGTTTAGGCAATAACAAAGACCCTGACTACAAACAAACCGCGGGACGAATGCTGAAAGCATTTCAAGCTTTAGGTTGCCTGATGAGTTTGAAAGTGCATTTCCTCCATTCCCACCTTGACAACTTTCCTGAAAATGTGGGAGCTGTGAGTGAAAAGCAAGGTGAACGATTCCACCAGGACATTAAAGAGATGGAAAGAAAATATCAGGGAAGATGGAGCATTACAATGATGGCAGACTACTGTTGGACGCTTCAGAGAGACATTACAGATGCTACTCATAAGCGTAAATGTACCAAGAGAAGCCTCACAGGGAAGAAGAATCGATTTTTGTTCGTGTTAGTGAGCTCATTGCAATTAAAAAAAATTATTTTCATGAAACATTTGTAATAAAAAATTAATTTTATGAGTCTATTTTCATTTATTTTGAGGTATTGTCTTATTTAACATAGTTACTTAAATTTTCAGAAAACGTGATGTCCTATGACAAAATGGAGGTCATATTCGGATTTAGCGCACACAAAAACATAAAGATTACGTGGAATAACTAAAACAGCTCTCGAAAAAAATTTTTTTTTGCAGACCTGTGTTACATAGGAGTAATGGATGTAATTGAATGTCCAGATTCTAAAGGATTAACTGTTACAGTGGTGAAGGAGGAGAACTGTGCAGAAGAATGTCTCATACTGATAGTGACACTGTCAGAAGTAACAATAACATTATCTTGCTGGGATACGGATGATTATCTACGGATGAATAATGTGCCGTAGATTCCATAAAGTCCTCTGCTTCCTTCCCTCTAATACTCTTGCCAGGAGTAAAGGAGAATAATTGGGAATTTCATTTGGTAGTACTCAGTACTGGTGCCATTGATGAGCTTGCTACTGCTCTTTGTAAATCCAACATTCTTAATGCCAGATGTGATTAAACATTTTTCTTCTTTTAAATTACTCTGTCCATAGCCATTGCCACCTTGTTTGTTTTGTTTTTTTTGTAAAAATGTTGGGAATTTTTGCCTCTTTATACCTCTCCTGGCCAGCTCCACCATCTTTTAAATAAGTGGGTGTGACCAAGAACACCCAACTAATTCATGATAATTTATGCCACTACAATGGCAGAAATGACACCAGAAATGTACTGCAAGCCATAACTTTAGTAACATTTCTGGTGATGGGGCATGGCAGTTCAAGGATGTGACAATTCATTAAGAGGCAGATACATGAATCTGATGTA
The DNA here is from genome assembly GCF_048569485.1 of Anomaloglossus baeobatrachus. Classification (NCBI taxonomy): domain Eukaryota; kingdom Metazoa; phylum Chordata; class Amphibia; order Anura; family Aromobatidae; genus Anomaloglossus; species Anomaloglossus baeobatrachus. The sequence goes on from NC_134353.1 coordinate 782,483,649, forward strand.
TTTGCATGTACAATTCATTAACACTTATGTACAAAACACCAGTCTTGATGAACTGGGCATTGAGTTTAGATTTATTTTCTTTCAGCAATATTGTTGACTTGCTTTTGCATAAAGAATAAAACTGTGTAATTAAAATAAAGCGGCATTAAAATCACAGCTGTGAGTAATCAAAGCTGAATTTGTATTTAATTTCTGTATTATTCTCTTTTCTTCACAGAGTACACAAATTTTTAAGTTGTACAACACACTATCTGAAAATGTTATACACCTTTTTTAGGGCTTTCTCTACCAATCTCTATTTCTAAGCTGTGAAGTGTGATGTCCTTTCACTATCCAGAATTCATTCCAAAATAGCAGCTGCATTCCCTGCCTGTGTTATTATACAGGCTATGATAGTCCCTTCTGATTGGCTGCACATATGATGTGATAGCCACAAGGAAGCATGCCAGGCCACGCTTGAAGTCATGTAATTCTACTCTGCTTGATGCAAACTTTTGCATTTTGTAAAGTTGCAGATCGCATTTTGGCAACTCACACAACTCAAATTGTAAATTGTTTAAATTTGCCATGTAAAACAAATTCCCAAAAATGCTGCACAAATTTAATTTTTATTGAATGAATTTGCTCAATTCTACCTTTAGTACTTATAGATTATTAAGTGCCGCAAAATAATATCCCCAACACAGTTATTAAAATACAGATAAGTTTCCAACTCTCCTAAAGTCAAAAGTCTTTGGGTAGGCATGACATGTAAAGATGGTGGAGACAAGGTTACTTTTATTGTCAGTTCTTTGGAATGTGAGAAAGGTGACATATTATGTTACTCCTATATTGATAGGTGGAATCATATGTCTTCTGCACTCTACGGCACGGTAATAGTAACAGATGGAAATGTTCTCTTTGTTGTTTTTTCCTTCAGCTTTTAGAGGCCATGATAAGTTTATTTATTATCATTATGTCAAATCAATAAGCACTTAATACTGCACCAGAAGCACATAATTTCACTTGAGAAAGTAATAATGATCTTGATGTGCATGATCTCACTTGCCATTGAAAGCCGAAAGTCCATCAAAAACAAAGATGGCAATCTGTCACAAAAACAGAACTACTACAGGCATCCATTAAATAATGGTAGAGTTCAGGTTAATAATTGTTGGTTTTTAAGGCACAATTCATTACTGACAGCAGAATAAAGACATTCCCAATATTATATCTCTAGTGAGACAAGAGGATTCATCTTTTATTACTTAAAGTGTTTTCTTTTCTTTTTTTTTGCAATGGAAATATTGTAGATCACATTTTCCAATTGTCTTGATATGAAAATAATTACTGAAATGAGGTTCATTGTTAAAGGAGTTGCATCAAACCAAACATTTAAGGGCACTTTACATGATGCGATATCTCTATCGATACCCGCCCCCGTCGGTTGTGCATCACGGGCAAATCACTGCCTGTGGCGCACAACATCGCTTACACCTGTCACACGGACTTACCTTCCCTGCGACGTCGCTGTGGCCAGAGAACCGCCTCCTTTCTAAGGGGGCTGTTCGTTTGGCGTCACAGCGACGTCACACGGCAGCCGTCCAATAGAAGAAGAGGGGCGGAGATGAGCGGGCGGCATATCTCCCCCACCTCCTTCCTTCCTCATTGCCGGTGGACACAGATAAGGAGATGTTCGACGTTCCTACGGTGTCCCACATAGCGATGTGTGATGCCGCAGGAACGATGAACAACCAGCGGCATGCACCACCAACGATATTATGAAAAGGAGCGACGTGGAAACGATCAACGATTTTTGACATTTTTGCGATCGTTGATCGTCGCTCCTAGCTGTCACACGCTGCGATGTTGCTAACGGCGCCGGATGTGCGTCACTAACACCGTGACCCTGACGATATATCGTTAGCTATGTCGCAGCGTGTAAAGCACCCTTTATAGCATAGCCAGTGTATATGCATTACTTGTGTGACTGGCTAGTCATACCTGTGGTACATTCCTGACAATGGTGCTAAGAATGCACACTGCCCCTTTGTCTTCAATCAGCTCTGTATCGCTTTTTTCACGACATATGACAAGCCATTAACTATTATGGGAGGATTATACTGACTTTTGAAAAAGCCTATTACCCAACATTAGCATATATAAGCTGTATGCCACCATTGCCTATTCTAAAGCTTCCCCTTTAATCTGAATATCCTGGCAGTATCCCATCATTGCCTTTTCTGAAGAGACCCATTTCTAAGGGTTTTTCAGGTAAAATTTACTTTACTCACCTGCTGTCAGCCCTGTGGGTCCAATGCCGGAATATAAACCCCCTACTTCCTGGACTTGCTGCTGGTTATTCATTCAGTTGGAGTTAGCCAGGGAACAGAGTGCTACCTATTCTGTGATTATTGTAAGTGGAATCTTCTACCTCCCTTTTTCATTGTACCCTTGCCGTTACTCCTTGGTGATCCCTTGGTGCAGGTTATTTATGTGTCTAGGTTTTTGTTTACCCCTGTATGTTTCTCTGTTGGCGGATTGTTGGGCTCTGTCTGAGTCAATCCCCTGGGTGGTGGGGACATAGTTGTTAGGGACTGGACAGGAGACAAGGCTATGCTGGAGGCTTGACCCTGACTACCTCTAAGTCTACCATCGGGATAAGGGACAGCGCAGGGTCTACAGTCTAGATGTCCCAGTTCCATCTATACTACTCCATTACACCATTGTGTTCCTTTAGCTTAAACAGATTGTGCCATTTACCTAGGCAGAAACACAATGCATTCCAGTTTGCATCTTCCTTTTTGCTGGGACAGGGTGCATATTGTTTCATTGACGGTTTAGACCAGTGGCATCGCTGTGTCATTAGTCTGAGCTGTGCATCTCTGACATTGTGGCAGCTGTACCTCTGCAGCTCCAGAGTAATGCTGTGGCACTGAAGATGTCTGGAAGCTAACAGCACACTCAAGCAATCTGTCACATTCACAGTAGCGCTTACAAGCTCTATAGGAAACAGCTTGAATGCACTATGTTTGGCTAACGCTACTAGTAATCTAGTACTACCTTGTAACCTAGGTAGTAATCAGTAAACAAAAAAATAAAACTGCAATTATGAGAAGAAATTACTTTTCAGAAACAGTAAATTAGAAAGTTGTTTATTATCACAAGGAATATTTAGTTAAATAAATGAATTAATGAAAAGCCTTTAGGAGTGATAAACATAAATTATATGTCTGAGGGAGAACATGTATCAGGCATTGTCTGTATGATCACAGCTAAGTGTGCTTCACTTTGGCGTTTTGGAGAAAACATCCTTTTAAGGCCGGGGTCACACTGGTTTATAGCATCCGATGTGAGAGATCGGGGCAATTATGCTAATGACACTCAGCTGAAACTTGGGTGTAAGCGAGAGCCGACTGTCATTCCCGGTGTCCGTTTCTCAGACATGCGTTATTCAATAACTTTGGGCCAAGTGCAATCTGATTTTTTACACTCGTGTGACGCCACCCAGGAACCAAGCTTTGTGGTGCACTAGTCCTACAGGTGTAGTGACCCAGAGTAGCTGCTACTAGAATGTCCCCTGATGGGTCATGTGTTTTTCTATAATGTTGGAGAGTTTTAGCATCTACACTGACCTCTGCTGGCCTTTCTCAAAACTACCTTTGCCTTATATGGTAGAAGGAAGTGAAGCAGCAGTTGTGTCGCCCCAGGGGTGATGATCCTCTTCAGGGACACCACAGAGCTTATTTGATATGGCAACAGGTAATGTCAGTTTTATTTTATGTGTCGTGACGCCACTCACGGCTTGCGGTCAGGGATGTGGATGACCGCCGCTGCAGGTTTTATGAGCATCTGGGGCTGATGGAGTCTGCAGCCAGGTGATGTAGCCTCCCATGAGTGAGGCAGGCCCCAGGGGCTCGGGTGAGTAAGATAGCGGGTCCAGGAATAACACAGGCTGAGTCCAAAAGTCTTTCAACTGCTTTTTACTCACTTAGATGTTGCTGTGAGCTGACCTGGGCATTGCTGTGATGAACCAGGTAGGACCAGGGGCTCCTTCAGGCCAGTCTGACGGTAACCAGTTAGCTCGCCTTCCTAGCACTTCTGTGTTCAGATAACCCCCTGACTTGAAGTACCATGGGGGTCTATCCAGGGAGTCGCAACTGCCTTTTCTCCCCTGTCTTTGGCCCGTTTGCCGGCAGCGTGCATCAGGTGAGATGGCTTCAAGCTCTGTCTCCTTATGGGTCCCTGTGTTGCTGCTGAGGCTCGGACTCTGTGTCGTTGGTGAGGTACTTCTAGTTCCCCTCACCGGCAGGTTTAGCAGATCATTAAATTGGAGTCTGCTCTAGACACCTGTTCCCCGTACGTGCCTAGTCACCAGGAGCACCTCTTTACTCTGACTACCAGGTGACCGTGTTCTCCCCCGCTAACTGTCACTACACCGCTCAGGGTCTGACTAGTGGCCGCGCGCATATCACCTCACGACCGCCACACTCCACCACCAGACTTGCTCTCCTCTCTTCCTGACAATCTCTGAACTTTAGCTCTCAGCCTCTCCGCTCCACCCCTTGATGAGATTTGAAAGCTAGCCTCCTCTGGAGACTACCCAAGGGTCCCCTCTAAAGGTGTAGGAGACCTGGTTGCTATGTGTCTGTGCGTACACACCTCATTCTGGTCCTTAGGATTACCTGGAAGTACTGTCCCAGCATGGGTGCAGTACTCAGTGGTGCCTGACCGGGTCAGGGGCACCACACAGTGAGGAAATGTCTGTGTCCTTTTCTGACAGGAAAAATTAGAAAGATGTTTGTGGCTGAGGACTCAGGAGGGGAGGACTGAGTTTGGTGTGAGAGGTGTATGAACGTTGGAGTCAGTGGGCCTACTTCCAGTCACTTCTATCCTTTTTAGCGACTTTTTCCGGTAGGGAGAAAGAAACTGTGTGGAAAGGGAAAATCCAGGCTGCCATTTTTTCTAAATCACGGTAAACACTTAACAGGATTAGGCTCTGAGTTCCTAAGGTACTGTCACACATAACGAGATCGCTAGCGAGATCGCAGCTGAGTCACCGTTTGGTGACGTAGTAGCGATCCCGTTAGCGATCTCGTTATGTGTGACACTTACCAGCGATCAGGCCCCTGCTGTGAGATCGCTAATCGTTGCAGAATGATCCAGGCCATTTTCTTCAAAGGCGATGTCCTGCTGTGCAGGACACATCGCTGTGTTTGACACTGTGTGACAGGGTCACAGTGACTGCTGAGATCGTTATACAGGTCGCTACTGCGACCTGTATTGTTCCTGCATCGCTGGTAAGATCTGACTGTGTGACATCTCACCTGCGACCTCCCAGCGACTTACCTGCGATCCCTATCAGGTCGCATCGTTTTCGGGATCGCTGGTAAGTCGTTGTGTGTGACTGGGCCTTTAGGCCCTGCATTCCTGCTGGAGGTTGCGGCACAGGTGGGTCACCAGCAGCTTCACCCCATCCACTGGCAGAGACTGACAAGTGTCTATACGTGTGTGTATGGGCATAGACGTATCAGTCACTATCAGTGGGTGGGGAGAAGCTACCGTGGACCCGGCTGGCGCCTATATTACTTATGAGTAGTGCACAGCATAGCTCGGTCTTTGGCAGCTATAAAAGTGTTTTTTTCTGAAATGTGGCAGAATTTCAGAGTCATCATGCAGCCAGTGCCTGATACATGTTGCCCACGGTTTGGCATGCATGTATCTGCTGTATCAGCTAAACAGGTTCTCTTTAACCATAAAAAAATCAATTGCTAGATTGCAATATTACTTGTTAATTATGTAAAAATATGAAGACTCATACCACTACATAAACCAATGATGTCACACTGTCTGCGATAGTTAACATTAAAAAAAACCTAAATTCACAGACAAGATGTCGCGTCTATAGATTGTTTCCAGTTTTCTTCTTCAGACGGCTCTGCTGACCGTTACATCCAGCCAGGCATTTACGTCTCTCAGCTCCCTTTTTGGTCATTGATATTTGGTTTCATATTTCCAACAAGTAAATATATTATACTTAGCAAGAACATCTTCATATTTCAATAAATAACGAGACGGCCTTGTTATTGTGAATCCCTTCTGAGTTCCCTTAGTCTATCACTCGCCATATAATTTACAGTGTCTGGAAAGTGCTAGACCTCACACATTGATTGTCATTAGACAAAAACCTGTCCCTCTGGATCCGAATCCGCATCTAATAATACAAGCGTGCACCAAACATGAAGACAAAAGGAAAAACCTGCTGTGAAAACTATTTTCCATTTGGAGAATTTTTAACAATTTGTAGAAGTAAATGACATGTATTGTGACATTATGTGTCCTGTGGGGTGCTTTAATAAAGGCTGGGTAATAAAAAGATGGAGAGAGAACACTAGTTCACATATTTAGATGGTACTTACTTTCTTTTAAGGAGTATTTGTCACCCCAGTAAACATGTTACTTTAACAATACAATAAGTCACCGCTTTGCGTCTGTTCACCTGCTACAGCTTTCAATATTTGAGATCGCTTTAATTTACTGCTTTGCAGTTAGTGATTATAGGGGGATTTGAAAAGGTCTTTGCACCAGCAGCAAGCTCTCTACTGGATTTGTTACTGGAGCATGTTCATCTATTGGATCAATACGGTGCGACAGCATTGGCCTGTCAACTTGGTCTCTCGAGGACGTGCTTTTCTGCTGGGAACTCTCTCTCTTTCCTCTAAATATGGTTCACATAGTTCATCTTCCTTAGTGCCAGATTTAAGATCTACGTTCGGAGAAAACGAACAGAACCTTTTAGGAGAGGATGGATATCCTGTCACAAAATTGCCTGGCTAAGCTGCACTGCAAACAACATTTACAAAACCACTTATATATATTTCACATTTTCATTTAGATATAAATCGGACTCGGCTAACCATGGCCTGCCAAGAAATAAGTCATACAGGCTCAAGTGGAAACAATTGCTTCAATGACATAAAGTATATTTTATCTAACATATGACAATGGCTACATATAATAAGTATTCAAATAAAATATACCGTACTATTATCCATTCCATGTTTATTTACATAAATCTTAATATACAAGTTCAAGTAAATTGGGGCTAACAACTTAAACATAGACTAAACAATGTAAAATTATATCAGATTTACCATAGTGGCTCAGGCTGGATGATAAATATGGTGGCTCATTAGACTGTCTGTAATGTAATGTCAATGTGATGTCACATTAACAAAAGCTGAAAAGCTGGGGTTGGAGTGGTGGGTGTGTACAGCTGTAATTGTTAGCTTCTTATAGATAACAAATTAAAAAAGTAAAAAAAAATAAACCAAACATCTCCTTTAAGCCATGCCCTTTCATCAAGCTGCAAAAAGTGTCTAAAACCATAATAAATGTAAGATATATAAGATACCATATTTACCCCCCCCCAAACTGGGGGTAAATTGGGGGTGCATCTTACAATGCGGATATGACAGGGTCGGCAATACTGAGGGTGTCACTACAGTCCCTGACTAAAGTTATGTCGCTGTTATCCATGTTATGTAAATAAAAGCTTATAACGTGACTTTAAATTCATCCATTGGTTTCATAAATTACTCTTTTGAAAGCTGAAACCCTCCCAAATTTGGTTTAGGTTATGAAAATAAAGTTGCTGCAAAGCTGAAATATTGATCATTTAATGAACAGAGAAAGGTCAGAGAAGCAACAGGTGATGTTGTAAGGGGGTGCAAGGCTCAGCCGCCCCAAACCTGCAAATCCAACGTGTAGAAAATGTAATGTTTAATGCTTGGTCAGAACTGGGCGTCTACTAGTTTTGTACTCACTGATGATCGGTCTGATAGGAGTTAATTCCTGCTAGCCTGTGAGTTCCTGCTGGGGTTACAGGTTATGGAAGACCAATCAAAACCGCCTCCACCCTTTAAAAGATGGTGTATCCTGCTCCTACATGCTGAATATAGTGAAAGTGAAACCGGTCTTGGTGCATGGTCATTCAGCTGCTGGAGAACTGTTATATGCTATTGGGGTGTGTTGTGGAGATACCACTGTCGTGTATTTGCTTCCTTTTTTTATTTTCCCCCTGGGCACATAATGTCTTTACCGCTGTGATTGATTGTTGTGAGTGTGAGTTTTAGTTCCTCTCTGTCTGTCTATTTGTGTGGGGATTTATCACTCCAGTTCCGTCACCCTCCCGAGGTGGGTGTGAGGGGATATAAGTCCAGGACTTCTCATGAGTTAGAGTTACGCTGATGGTGCAGACCTCGCCACCATCATGTGTATCTCTGGGATGAAGGACAGTAATGGGCTCCCCTAGCCTGAGGGTCAGTTTAGTAGTTCCGGTTCCCAGTCACTCTGTTACTACCATGACATAAGGTGTGTGTGTCTTAAGGATATAAACACCCTTTATCATTATTAGGCAGTCTGTTTTTCTAAGGCAAAATGGGACAAAAACAAGATTTAACTAACTCAGAAAAGTAAAAAATGGATAAAAGTCTTACTGAGGGAAGCATCCCTCTTGAAATTGCTGTGATCAAAGAAACATCAAAAGTTTTGTTGTGAATGTCGGGGGTCACAAAAAATGTGTTAAAGGGAATCTGTCACCCCCTTTGACCGATTTAAGCTATTACTATTGGCATATATGTCGCCCAGGGTTATGGGGTACTCGGTCCCAGACAGTTTATGACTAGGGAATGTCACTTTGGTGGCTGTTGCCCAGTCCTGTGCCCTGGGTGCTTTTTGAAAAGGGGAATATTTACAGGGGATTAGAATAATGTTCACACGTGACGCCACTTGCGGGGCTTCGGCTATGTAGATGGAGCGGCACAATGTCCACTACTGGGGCTGGTGTTAATGGCAGCCTGGATATTTGGCCCTCCGCAAGCAGGGCTGGGCCCCAGGGGGTAGGTGATGTGATGGGGTGTTGGAAGAAGGTAGGTCACACAAGGGTTTCAGTGCAACTGGTTCTTTACTCACTTTCTGGTGCAAACTGGTCACCCGAGGCCGGATGGTTCACCTTCAGGTCCTGTACCCCGTTGGTGCATAGTTTTGGGAGTACTCCACCATACTCCACTGGCAACTAATCGCCTGGGCTCTCAGGTGACTGTTCACTCCCGATCAGTTCGTCTGCTCTCTCTCACAGTCACTTGCTGACTCTCTCAATCTCTTCTGTCTGACTCTCCACAGTCTGCCCCTTCCATCTGGTCAACTAGTGGACTGGAGTGGCTCCACCTCTAGGCGGCCCTCCATTGGTCCGACCTTAGCCTTGTACCATTCTATGGGGGATTGATGGGGAAAATTGGCATTACCTGAGTGTTTGTGTGTTACCAGCACTGGTCTTCTGGGTCCCTAGGGGGTAGGCCATGCATCCTGGTGGGGATGCAGTACCTTGTAGCTCCCTGATGGCTTCAGGGGCGCTACACATACAGATAATAGGATGTTGAAAGTAGTCTTACCTGTATGCCTCATTGTAGATGCCTTGTTCCACAAATATTACATCAGATCGCTTTATGCAAATTAGCCTACGAGGATACTGAGCGTTGTGCTTTGGCTACTGGGCGGTTGCTTCCCTGTAAGAAATCCCCACCTCTGTGCTACATTATCCTTCCTATCACCTCCTCTCAGCATCACAGTCACAGCGTCACAGTTGGCAAATCCCGAACGTGCGCAGTAGAGTGTTCTTCAGCCTGCATTCATTCACCTCCCATTAAATCTACTATGCATGCACTGGAGAGTCAGCTTCACTTCCGTTATCGGTGTGTTGTTCTAAGTAGTACTCGGGACTTCCTGCCTGCAGGTGGGCTGACATACACACACATACAGTACCTGGGCGATTTTGCAGGCAGGAAGTTGGGAGGAAAACTTAGAACAGCGCACCAATAACAGAAGTAGAGCTGACTCACCAGCGCATGCACAGTACATTTAATGGGGGGTGAATGAACGCAGACTGAAGAACACTCTACAGCGCAAGTGCGGAATTTGCCAGCTGTGACTGTGATGCTGGGAGGAGGTGACAGGAAGGCTAATGTAGCACAGAAGCGGGGATTTCTTACAGGGAAGTAACCACCCAGTAGCTGAAGCACAACACCCAGTATCCTTGTAGGCTAATTTGCATATAGCAATCTAAAGTAATATTTGTGGAACAAGAAGACATCTACTATGAGGCATACAGGTAAGACTACTTTCACTATCCTATTTATTACCTGTATGCCGATAGAAATAGCTTAAAACGGTCAAAGGGGGTGACAGATTCTCTTTAAGAAAAAAAGATGCACATTACATGCCAAAGGTTTGCGAAAAAATCAAAAGTGAAAAATTCCAGAACTACATAGGCATGCAAACGTTTGGCCACTCCTAGTCAAAATTACTTTTATTGTGCACAGGTAAGGTAACCAAACTAAAGATGATATGATCTCTAAAAAGCTTAAAGTTAAAAAGGACACATTTACTTTAAGGCACGAAAAAACATACCGTATTTTTCACTTTATAAGACGCACCGGATTATAAGATGCACCCCAAATTTAGACAAAAAAAAGGTAAAAAAAAGAAAAATGGGGTCCGTCTTATACTCCGATGTTCTCTTACCGGAGGGGGGCAGCAGTGGTGGCGAAGCGGGGTCACAGGAGGCAGAGGTTGTGCTGGCAGGCACGGCAGGTCAGTGGCAGCGGGGTCCGTGGTGGTAGGTGTGGTGGCATCCGTGGTGGCAGGTGCAGTGGCGTCCGTGGTGGCAGGTGCGGTGGCGTCCGTGGTGGCAGGCGCAGTGGCATCCGTGGTTGCAGGTGCGGTGGCGTCCATGGTGGCAGGACCGCGGGGTCTGTGGTGGCGGCAGCAGCGGCGGCGGGTGAGTCGTGTAGCAGGCCGGTGCATTGAGTGTCCCAGTGTCCGCGGTCCCGGTTCAAATGATGGCGACTGGAGCGGCGCATGCGCAGATAGAGCTCTCATCCAAGGGCTCCATCTGCGCACGCGCTGATTCCCGGAGCGGCAAGGTGCGCAGATGGAGCTGTCATCCAAGAGCTCCATCTGCGCACGTGCCCACTCCCGGCGCCATCATTTGAAACTGGGACCACAGCAAACTGGGTAACCTACTGCACAGCCGCCAGCCATGCACGCACAGAGTGGCAGCCAGCAGGCTGCCCGCCCACCCTGCATGCAAGCGGCCGGGTACCTGTGCTTGCCTGAGTTCGGGTGGCAGCCGGGTACCTGTGCCTGTGTGCGGGCGGCAGCCGGGTGCCTGTGTGCGGGAAGCAGCCGGGTGCCTGTGTGAGGGCGGCAGCCGGGTGCCTGTCAGTGCCGGCTGCCTCCCGCACACAGGCACCTGGCTACTTCTCGCACAGGCACCAGGCTGCCGCTCGCACGCAAGCGCAGGTACCCGGCCGCTTGCACGCAGCCACAGGCACCCGGCCGCCCTATCGCCACACAGACAGGACCCCCAGGTAAAGCCATATTCGGATTTTAAGACGCACCCCCCATTTTCCTCCCAAATTTTTGGGAGGAAAAGTGCGTCTTATAATCCGAAAAATACGGTACTTTCATCACCTACAATTTTAAATTAACAAAAAAAATGGGCCAATGGAAAAGTTTGGGCACCCTGCATGGTTAGTACCTAGTAGCACTCTCTGTGGCAAGTGTCACAGCTTGTAAATGCTTTTCGTATCCAGCCAACAGTCGTTCAATTTTTGTTTGAGGGATTTTCATCCATTCTTCCTTGGAAAAGTCTTCCATTTCTTTGAGATTCCTCGGTTGTCTTGCATGCACTGCTCTTCTGAGGTCTAGCCACAGATTTTCTCTAATGTTCACATCAGAGGACTGTGAGGGCCACTGTAAAACCTTCATCTTGTGTCTTTTGAGGTATGCTATTATGGATTTTTAGATATGTTTAGAAGAGACGGTCAGATGTAGCAGAGCAGACGGTCAGAGACATAACATCTGTCTGCTCTGCTACATCTGTCTCAGCTTTGATACATCTTACATTTCAGCTCTGCTACATCTGAATGAGATGGTCAGATGTAGCAGAGCAGAGACAGATGTAGCATCTATGACCTTCTCTGCTTTTCCACTGTCTTGCCAGAATGTATAGATGCTCAGCGTGAAGTAGGATACAAGGGGAATGACAGTAATGGTATAGAAGGAAGACCCTGGCAAGATTGATAGGTGAGCGAGAACAACTCCTACAACTCACCTGAGTCTGCACCCTAGGCCTCTTCTCCACTAGCGTTTTTTTTTCTCCAAATTCTATCGTATTGAGAAACGGATTGCAATCTTGCAAATGGTTTCTAATGATGCTGTCTCCATTTCCCTGTTTTTCTCAGACGATATACGGGCTCTCCTTGAAATCGCAGCATGCTGCGATTTGATGCGATTCTCAGCTCTCTCACCCCCATGCAAGTCAGAATCCGGGTGGCATGCGCATGTCACACGGATCCTGACACTTGCATACCGCGTCAGACTGGCTACCGGAGGAATCTCCTGTAAAACCAGTCCTGGTCGCGGTTACATGCACTGAACCCCGGAGCTGTCACCTGAGCTCCAGAGTGCAGCCTGAACAGAGAGCGCCGAGTGATTGATTCCCCGGCGATTGCTGTTCAGGTCAGCACAGCTGCAGACAGATCAGGCAGACGCTGGAGCTCAGGTTACAGCTCTGGAGCTGAGTGCAGGTAACCGCGGCCAGGACTGGTTTTACAGGAGATTTCTCCCGTAGCCAGCCCTACACTGCTTACCTAAAAACTCACATAGCACTCGCATGACGCTCACATGTCATACGGATGCTATGTGAGGAAAAAAACACACACTGTACACATATCACACGCAGATCACACGCAGGATACTCGACTCACATTTTGAGCCGAGTATCGCTGTGATTTAAAAAACGCCAGTGGAGAAGAGGCCCTACGCTACTTATTGTCCCTATACGGGTCCTTCTCCGCATCACCATCACGTGCCTAGGCCCTCACTTACCCTGTGCTCACACTTTCTAGTGAGAAGATAAGCAAGAACACTAGTCTCACCACTGCAGTACTAGAACACAAGGTATGAGTGACAGACAGAGGGAAAATAGACACAAAAAGATAAACTCTCCAAGCTCTTCCAATGCAGCTAAACCTCACTTCTGCAGTAGTCGCGACTCCTCAGTTTCTTTCCAGAGATAGGCTCCTTTCAAAGTGGTCAGCATAGAAATGAAATCTATAACCGGCATCAGATGGTAAGACACGGGACTTTATATCTTGAATGGGAATGGTCACAAAAGAGCTGAGATTAAGACTTACAAGAACAGCCAGAAAGGAATGAGTCCTTAATCTCTGCAGCACTAAAATAAAATAGGTTCACTCATATAAAAGTTGTAGACCTGCAAACAATAATGTGTGATGACCGTTTTGATCCCAGACTTGCCAGAGGTCTCCCCAGAGCAGGACACACTCATGAGAGCTACATCAGACTATTGTAACGGGGTGCCGGGGGTGCCTCAGGAGGTGTAGTCGTGGCCCCTTTGTATGCCAGGCTAACCCCCGGCTCCGCCGTCACTATTGGGACAGGGGGTTGCTTGGTGGGGCAGAGTGTGGTGGTAGAGAGAACGCTGTCAGACGTAGGAAGACTTTGCAGACGGAGATCAGTTGAATCAAAAGGCATGTTTATTGCACGTATCTTCACAACAGAGGCAACAATCTGATAGCGTCGATTCACAACTTCTGCTGGGGAAAACTCTTCTTGTCGTCTCCTCTCATGGGGATGTGCCCGGCTACTCTACTTCACCTGGGCTCCCACTCCGGCTACCGCAGACTTGACCCACACAACTCTGTTTCACCATCGAGGACACTTTCTCTTTCCCTTTCCTTCGCTAGCTGTCAACATGGCTCCCACACTCTGCCACCGTTGCTCCTTCTCCCCCGTCCCGGAATCGACTGCCTCAAACTCAAACTTTTTTCTACAACACTTTCTCTCTCCCTCCCCCTTCTGCTGCCGGCTCCTCCTTTCTCCTGCACTGTTTCTATGGGGACAGCCGTCCCACCCGGCCACTAGGGGAAACCCATCTATACAGTAGAAATACAGTAAAACATAAACATTAATATTAATGGCTTTGTCTACCCCAGCGGGGGTATCTTCAGGGGGGGAAAAACTGCGCCTCCTTGTAAGGGGTCCGTCCACCCCTTACATTCCTCCCCTCTTTTTGCCTTAGCCTCCCGGCAAGGCTCGCACCTGTAAAACACAATCTTAGCAGCAAGGCAAACTTTGGATAAAACTTTAAAACCTTCATGAGAAAGAAACAACCACTGAGCGCACAAGTTCTGCGCCCAGAGTCCCTCCAAGGGAGCTCCCGGTCTTTGTAGGCAATTTGCCCGGAGGCCTTCAGCAGGCACTCCCGGTCTTTGCTGGTCTTCTGCCCGGAGGCTTTCACAGCACTCCCGGTCCTTGCAGGCAGGGGAGCACAGATAATAAAAGTCTCCGTCAACATCACAGAGGGAGTCCTTGCACAGTCCGGCATCAGGCTCCTTCCGGGCTCGGTAACTTAAACGTGGTTACAAACTTTAAATCTTCACCGGTTCTTCAACAATACCGGTTCTTAGCACAGGTATGTCCCCCACCTCCGGTCGCTGGGATTCACACGGGGTGATAAGCTCGTAGCCATTCGGCCCGCTGGGACCTCACATAATCGGAAAGGGACTGACCTGGCAAGCGGTGCAGCCTCCGGAACGGTTCATAGTTAACCGGTGTCTCCGATTCTTCTGGCTCTGGCTTTGGCCCCTCGGCTCCCGGTGGAGGTGACGGGGTAGCTGGACGGGACGGCTGTGGACTTCCAACGACGACCACCGGGTGTGTCACCATGCTTTGATGAATCGTCAATAACGCTGGCGTCTCCTTTTCCGGCTCAGATATCAGTCCTGTAATGACTCCTGGCGATACTGCCAGCGTGTTTCTTGGCCGGCAAGTCTCAGCCAGTACCGGTCTCTGTTGTGTACGTCTCCGGTACTGACACTCTTCCCATTCAATCTCTTGTTGCCACTGTGCGGCCTCCTGAACAGTGGGCATCCGGGTCACTCCCACGGCAAATAGGCCCTGGCATCCTACTTCTCTCCGGAACTTTACTTTCTCCCCCGGGTACAGTGTATGGAGGCGTTGAGGTAATCCTTCAATGTCCAAATTGACCCGGTTATAGAAAAAATGATCCCCGGACTCGTCGTCTTCAATGAACCCGTAGCCTTCGGCCTGATTGAACTTGACCACGGTGCCAACGGTACACTGCCGATCAAACTCTTCGCTAAGGGGACCGGCCATCATCTCACGGGCCACGGTCTCGGCCAGTAACCTCTCCTGCACCGGGTCGGTTTCAGGCGGCGGAGACTGTCGACGGGTCAGGGGCGCCGATTTCACCGGCTCCCAGAAAAATCCCCACTCATCTTCCTCTAACTTCGGGGCATGTTGCTCCCCCGGGGCCGGAACTGCTGTGTGGGCTGGAGGTCCCACCTCCGAACTCTGGAGGGGTGTTTCCAGAGTTTCGCTTCCCGGCTGTAGTTGTGTCTTGTAGGTGGCCCGGACTTCAGTGGATGTTTCGCCGGTCGCGGCGTCCCATGAAGTGACCCACGTTACTTTTGCGGGCCGCTCCGGACCTCCTGGCACAGCCGGTAGTTTAATGGTAAGTGCCTCTTCGGCTGCAGTCTGCCTCGGGCGTCCTCTTCCCAGGCTGGTTGCCACCAGCGCGCCCGCTGCAGCTCGCTGCTTTATCTGGGTCTCCATCTCGCTCCTAGTCGGTTGCTGAGTTGGCGTCTCTTGCAGCTCTTCCTGTAATGGCGCCGGGGACAGTGGAGATGCTGGGGAAGGTGGAGGCGGGCCATCTTTTCCCGCTCTTGTATACACTCCACCCCCAATCTCACACATCAAATCGACCCAGCACAGGCGACACCTCTTTTTTTCTGTAACGCCGCCCTCTTCACATGTCTTCAGCAACATCTTGGGGCCAGCACCTCCCCTCTTTGGGCAGCGTACTCTGTACTTCTTTTTCTTCGCCAGCCAACTCAGGGTTTTTCGTTTGGCGCCAATTCTTCGCGCGCTCACTGTGTTCGTGAAGATGGTGGCCATTTTAGTACCGTCCTGTGCCTGGTCCAACGCCTTAGGCACCACTTGGTCTTCACATTCAGGGATCGGGACCCCCCGCAGATAGTCCGTATCCTGCCGACTACGCCACATGTACCGGGGGTGCCTCAGGGGGTGTAGTCGTGGCCCCTTTGTATGCCAGGCTAACTCCCGGCTCCGCCGTCACTATTGGGACAGGGGGTTGCTTGGTGGGGCAGAGTGTGGTGGTAGAGAGAATGCTGTCAGACGTAGGAAGACTTTGCAGACGGAGATCAGTTGAATCAAAAGGCATGTTTATTGCACGTATCTTCACAACAGAGGCAACAATCTGATAGCGTCGATTCACAACTTCTGCTGGGGAAAACTCTTCTTGTCGTCTCCTCTCATGGGGATGTGCCCGGCTACTCTACTTCACCTGGGCTCCCACTCCGGCTACCGCAGACTTGACCCACACAACTCTGTTACGAGGGGGACCCGGGGAAGTGTGCCAAGATGGGGAATGGACAGCTTCCGCCGGTCAAGGTCCACTGTGCGGTGTAAGGGACCGCTGCTATGGTGGGTGAAGAGTGAGCGGGTTGCTGCTAGCGATCGTCTGGAATGTCACAGACGATCTATGTACACCGGTCTGCCCTAACCCGTGTGGGTTGTATGGCAGGGATCACACGGCTCGGTGTACCTGTTGCACGGGGAAGCACAGAGGTGCCCACGCACGTGTGCCAGTGGAAGTCACGAGAATATGGCACGAGGATAGCACAGAGGTGCCCACGCACGTGGGCTTTCAATAACCAGGTGAGTCCAGTGGAGACTCGAGGAGCTCACCTGGGACAGGAACACGGCCTGTAGAAGGAGCTACTGCCGGAGCAGCAAGGCAGGGACATGGCCTGCAAACCAGGTGCTGCCTAAGCAGCAAGGGCCAAGCCCACAGAAGAAGATAATGCCTGAGCAGTGGCGTGGCAGCACGCTGCCAGACATCCAAACATAGAAGGACGGTCGCGCGCCGCCATGATGGCAGGAGGAGCTTTTAAGGAGGTGTAGCTCCAGCCAAAGGCGGGCGCGAGGCGGAGATGACGGACTTGACCCAATCAGGATCCACGACATCCCAGCCTGGCCAGTCAGGATTCACCACGTCACCAGCCTTGTCATCAAGCCGTGTGACGTCAGTGGGCGAATCAGGATCCACCAAGCATAGCACATGCTCACCCTCCTGCCTCTGGGAAATAGAGGCGGGATCCCCGGTCTCACAATGTGTAGAGATAACGGGAGTCTCACTGCTTCCCTGAGCAGCAAATCTCTGCACATTGCGCAACCTCACAGACCTTCGAGGCTGCTGAGCAGGAGGAGCTGTGGCAGGCAAGGAATGGGAGACCGCCTCATTTCTTGCAACAGGAGTACCACTAGGTGTCACCCTTGTGCTGCCTCTCTGAGGAGGTTTCTCCTGCACTCTGCGCAGTCTGGCAGACCTTCGGCGCTGCGGAGCAGGAGCGCTCGTGGCAGGCAAGGAGACTGTCTCATTCCTTGCCACAGGAGAGCCACGAGGTGTAACACAACTCTGTTTCACCATCGAGGACACTTTCTCTTTCCCTTTCCTTCGCTAGCTGTCAACATGGCTCCCACACTCTGTCCCCGTTGCTCTTTCTCCCCTGTCCCTGAATCGACTGCCTCAAACTCAAACTTTTTCTCTACAACACTTTCTCTCCCTCCCCCTTCTGCTGCCGGCTCCTCCTTTCTCCTGCACTGTTTCTATGGGGACAGCCGTCCAACCCGGCCACTAGGGGAAACCCATCTATACAGTAGAAATACAGTAAAACATTAATATTAATGGCTTTGTCTACCCCAGCGGGGGTATCTTCAGGGGGGAAAAACTGCGCCTCCTTGTAAGGGGTCCGTCCACCCCTTACATTATCTCACTCAAATGTAGCAAAGCTAAAATGGTCAGATGTAGCAGAGCATAGACGGTCATAGACGGACGCTACAACTGATTCTGCTCTGATACTGTCGCGGGCGGAGGAGGGGACGCCGCGCTCTCCCACTGCTCGGGTCCGGCTGCCGCTGCCGCTGCTCGGTGGCTCGAGCGATGGTCCGGATCCCGGGGACTCGAGCGGCGCTCCTCGCCCATGAGTGAAAAGGGGAATTGGTGTTTTGGGATAGTTGATTGTCCGTGACGCCACCCACGGTTGTGGTGATTGAATGTACACCACTGCTGCTCTGGCTGGGGTGCTGACTTCCCCTGCAGTTGACGGTGACGGTCTCTTCCCTGCACCTATGTGTTGTTGTTTGGTAGCGATGGGTTCCCACCGGTAACCCACTCCCCAGCTTGGATATGAGCCGGAGGAGCTCCACTCTTGCCCGCAGGCGCTGGCCCTGGGAAACTGGTGCCTTGGCGGTGGCGGTGTCTCCCCTTAACGGTTGGACTGTTGCCTTCAACGGGACTTGGTTGTTGGGAGACAGTCGTCCCCTTCACTGACGGATTTGGCAAATTCGGCGACTCCTAGCCTTGCCGGGATCCGAAAGGCCCCTGCCCTGGTGCTGACTAATCTTCGTATACCGCTCTGGTACCGCCTGGTCACCACCCGTCCACGGTCCTTTCGGCAACCTCCAATCAGTCTCGCCTGCAGACAGTCACCGCCGTCTGCCAACCTTGCTGTCTCAGTCCGGGGCACACACCCGGACCAACTTCAGGCTTCTTTCTGTCACTTTCTCTGTTGCTCTTTCTTTAGCTCCACTACTACTTCACTTCCTTCTCCTTTCACTTCCTAAACTGAACTCTATTCTAGCCTCAGCTAGACTTCAACTCCTCTCACTTCCTCCTCCAAAAACTATCTGCCTGGTTCTCTCGCCTCCAGGGCTGTGAACTCCTTGGTGGGTGGAGCCAACCGCCTGGCCCATCCCCTGGTGTGGACACCAGCCCCTGGAGGAAGGCAACAAGGATTTTAGTTTTGACCTTGTGTGTACCTGCAGGGAATGTGGGGTGCGTGTGGTGTTGTGACCTGTGACCGCTGGCTCGCCCAGGGCGTCACATTCCCCCTTAGCAAAACGCAGACCGTCCTCGGGCTGCCCGTCCAACACCGGTTTTATTTTCCTTTTTGTTTTCTGTGAAAATATGAAAAACGGTAACATATTTACAACTTATGGCATCATCCCAAAGCGGGAGGTTCAATTCTTAAACGTTGCAAACATTAAAACGGTTAACGGTTATGGTCTCCGCTCTCTCCCACCCAAGTAACCTGGCCCTGATGCTGCCCCTAAAGCCCAGGCAGCACCCCTTGACCCCAGTCCTGAACCAGTTACCCGAGCGGGATCTGTCCTTCCCTTCCAGAGGGTAGCCACCGGTTCCTGTGGTGGCTGGGCCCCAGCCTACTCTGCTGTGGGCCCTCCCTCCAAGCTGCCTCTCCGGAGGCGGTAAATGCGGAAACGGTAACGGTAACACAACTTATTTACAAGCCACTAACGTCTGTGGTTGCCATGCAAGTTCACGGGCTTGTCCATAAGGAGTCCCTTATGCAACCTTTTGAACGGTCCCCACGGGGACAACGGTGCCGGCAACGGCCTGTTTCCAAATCACGGTAAATCAGGTGACTGTTCGGTTATCATCTTATCATCATCTTTTTCAACTTGCAAACAAAACTCAGTGGTGGTCCCAACGGGGACGGTGCAGCGGTACTCCGCTGACCTTAAGGCGGCTACCACCGCAGGGGGTCGTCCCACTCGGGGACCGAACGGTACACAGGGTTCTCCTTCCATCGGCAGTTCAACCCCGACCCACTGACAGCCGTCAGGTACGGCGGCGGAGGCAGCATACTGGGGACCTCTTCTTCCATCAACGGCATTCTCTCCGGCCCCCCGGCCGCGGCGCTGATGTCTGTCTCCCACTCAATCAGGGCTCGTTCTGGGGTTTGGGTGGACTGGTCGCGACGCGGCACGGCCGCAGCGGCCCCTTGCTCATGGGCCCCCACTACGGCAACCATCCTGCGCATCTCTGCCTTCCAGTCCATCAACTGCTGCAGGCTCTGCGCCCTCACCTTCAAGCAAAACCGACCCAACTCCCGCTCCAGCCACTCAGCGGTCCCGGCGGGGAGCTCACCCGGGCCGCAGTCTTCAAAAGCTACTCCTCCTCTTTTTCCCCAGAGCTTGGATGCCCCGGTAGCGGGTACTCCCGTGCTCCAATTCGAGGACGCAGCCATTTCTCCATTCGCGTCCCCCTTAGTTTCTTTCCAGCCCCTCCTCTATTGGGGCGGGGTTTTGGCCTTCGCGCCTCTGCTACTCGAGAAGACGCTCGAGCGAGAACTTTTCGCGCCAAAGATGGCGACTTTTGAAATTTTTCAGCCGGATACCTCCGGCGGTCACAAGGCGCACCTCTACCCAACGGCAGAGTGGTAAGATCCTGTTCGTGACGCCAAGTTGTCGCGGGCAGAGGAGGGGACGCCGCGCTCTCCCAATGCTCGGGTCCGGCTGCCGCTGCGGCTGCTGTGGCCTGCCGCTGCCGTTGCTCGGTGGCTCGAGCGATGGGCCGGATCCCGGGGACTCGAGCGGCGCTCCTCGCCGTGAGTGAAAAGGGGAATTGGTGTTTTGGGATAATTGATTGTCCGTGACGCCACCCACGGTTGTGGTGATTGAATGTACACCACCGCTACTCTGGCTGGGGATCCCGGGAGTGATGGTGTGGAGCAGCCAGTTGTTGTGTTGCCCCTCCGTGGGTAGGGGTTGGTGATCCCGGGGCCCAGTGATGGGGTTGGGATGCTGGACAGGCAGGTCTGGGGCCTGTGGAGGTGCAGGGGCGCAGGGGCAGCGCTGTGCCGCACGGCACGGAGGTACTCACTCAGCCAGGAAACACGACACAGTTCTCGGTAAACAAACGGCTGGTTGGACGGGTCCCTCGGACGGTTCACGGTGCTGACTTCCCCTGCAGTTGACGGTGACGGTCTCTTCCCTGCACCTATGTGTTGTTGTTTGGTAGCGATGGGTTCCCACCGGTAACCCGCTCCCCAGCTTGGATATGAGCCGGAGGAGCTCCACTCTTGCCCGCAGGCGCTGGCCCTGGGAAACTGGTGCCTTGGCGGTGGCGGTGTCTCCCCTTAACGGTTGGACTGTTGCCTTCAACGGAATTTGGTTGTTGGGAGACAGTCGTCCCCTTCACTGACGGATTTGGCAAATTCGGCAACTCCTCGCCTTACCGTGATCCGAAAGGCCCCTGCCCTGGTGCTGACTAATCTTCGTATACTGCTCCGGTACCGCCGGGTCACCACCCGTCCACGGTCCTTTCGGCAACCTCCAATCAGTCTCGCCTGCAGACAGTCACCGCCGTCTGCCAACCTTGCTGTCTCAGTCCGGGGCACACACCCGGACCAACTTCAGGCTTCTTTCTGTCACTTTCTCTGTTGCTCTTTCTTTAGCTCCACTACTACTTCACTTCCTTCTCCTTTCACTTCCTAAACTGAACTCTATTCTAGCCTCAGCTAGACTTCAACTCCTCTCACTTCCTCCTCCAAAAACTATCTGCCTGGTTCTCCCGCCTCCAGGGCTGTGAACTCCTTGGTGGGTGGATCCAACCGCCTGGCCCACCCCCTGGTGTGGACACCAGCCCCTGAAGGAAGGCAACAAGGATTTTAGTTTTGACCTTGTGTGTACCTGCAGGGAATGTGGGGTGCGTGTGGTTTTGTGACCTGTGACCCCTGGCTCGCCCAGGGCGTCACAATACATCTGAGCGTCTCACTCAGATGTAGTAGAGCTGAGACTGACAGATGTAGTAAAGAGACATCTGGTGTAGCATCTCTAACCGTCTCTGCTCTGTTACACCTGTCCTTCTCTGCTCTTCTACATCAGAATGAGATGGTCAGATGTAGCAGTGCAGAGATAGTTGGATGTAAGAGAGAGAGAAAACTAACCCGGGAGCTCTTCAGCTCTAAAAGAGTCCAGCTGAGCAAGGAGTCCCTGCACTAACCTTGGGAAATCCCTGGCTTCAGTACCACAACTCCAATCATTGAAAGAAGCTTCTGCACTGTAAACTAGACCTCGAGCACCATAGATACTCGGCACTGCTCGCTAATCAATCAAGCACCCCAATGTTCGATCGAGTAACAAGCGGTCCTGGGCACACTTGCTCATCACTACTAATGAATGCTAAAAATAATGATTAAAATACTTTTTGCTCTTTTGATTACTGTTCCTGGATGTAGTTGGATGGACAATACATAACAGAATAGACAAATCGTTTAATATTTTGAAAACTTGTAAAAAATGTATTGGAATAAAATACCGTACATAAAAAACACCATTATGGGCATTTATTGTATCTATTTTATATAGCAGGACATGACTGTAGCCTATGTTTGATATCGGAGGGATATTTTCCTTCCTTTAACTTAAGATCATTACTATCAGTCTAAAATATCATCATACAATTAGAATATTTGGACAGTGACACAATTTTCGCGAGTTGGGCTCTGCATGCCACCACATTGGATTTGAAATGAAACCTCTACAACAGAATTCAAGTGCAGATTGTAACGTTTAATTTGAAGGTTTGAACAAAAATATCTGATAGAAATTGTAGGAATTGTACACATTTCTTTACAAACACTCCACATTTTAGGAGGTCAAAAGTAATTGGACAAATAAACCAAACCCAAACAAAATATTTTTATTTTCAATATTTTGTTGCAAATCCTTTGGAAGCAATCACTGCCTTAAGTCTGGAACCCATGGACATCACCAAACGCTGGGTTTCCTTCTTCTTAATGCTTTGCCAGGCCTTTACAGCCGCAGCCTTCAGGTCTTGCTTGTTTGTGGGTCTTTCCGTCTTAAGTCTGGATTTGAGCAAGTGAAATGCATGCTCAATTGGGTTAAGATCTGGTGATTGACTTGGCCATTGCAGAATGTTCCACTTTTTTGCACTCATGAACTCCTGGGTGGCTTTGGCTGTATGCTTGGGGTCATTGTCCATCTGTACTATGAAGCGCCGTCCGATCAACTTTGCGGCATTTGGCTGAATCTGGGCTGAAAGTATATCCCGGTACACTTCAGAATTCATCCGGCTACTCTTGTCTGCTGTTATGTCATCAATAAACACAAGTGACCCAGTGCCATTGAAAGCCATACATGCCCATGCCATCACGTTGCCTCCACCATGTTTTACAGAGGATGTGGTGTGCCTTGGATCATGTGCCGTTCCCTTTCTTCTCCAAACTTTTTTCTTCCCATCATTCTGGTACAGGTTGATCTTTGTCTCATCTGTCCATAGAATACTTTTCCAGAACTGAGCTGGCTTCATGAGGTGTTTTTCAGCAAATTTAACTCTGGCCTGTCTATTTTTGGAATTGATGAATGGTTTGCATCTAGATGTGAACCCTTTGTATTTACTTTCATGGAGTCTTCTCTTTACTGTTGACTTAGAGACAGATACACCTTCTTCACTGAGAGTGTTCTGGACTTCAGTTAATGTTGTGAACGGGTTCTTCTTCACCAAAGAAAGTATGCGGCGATCATCCACCACTGTTGTCATCAGTGGACGCCCAGGCCTTTTTGAGTTCCCAAGCTCACCAGTCAATTCCTTTTTTCTCAGAATGTACCCGACTGTTGATTTTGCTACTCCAAGCATGTCTGCTATCTCTCTGATGGATTTTTTTCTTTTTTTTCAGCCTCAGGATGTTCTGCTTCACCTCAATTGAGAGTTCCTTAGACCGCATGTTGTCTGGTCACAGCAACAGCTTCCAAATGCAAAACCACACACCTGTAATCAACCTCAGACCTTTTAACTACTTCATTGATTACAGGTTAACGAGGGAGACACCTTCAGAGTTAATTAAAGCCCTTAGAGTCCCTTGTCCAATTACTTTTGGTCCCTTGAAAAAGAGGAGGCTATGCATTACAGAGCTATGATTCCTAAACCCTTTCTCCGATTTGGATGTGAAAACTCTCATATTGCAGCTGGGAGTGTGCACTTTCAGCCCATATTATATATATAATTGTATTTCTGAACATGTTTTGGTAAACAGCTAAAATAACAAAACTTGTGTCACTGTCCAAATATTTCTGGCCCTGACTGTATGTCAGCAGCCAAAGAGCGAATACTCATATTGTATGCCAAGTGGCATTTGAGTGAAGTGAGCAGTGACCGGGGTCGAAAAAAAAAAAGAATGATGAGTGACAAGAGATGAGTGTTGACTGACTATGAAAGATGATTGTTGAGCCTAAAACAATGAATGAGAACAACTTGACAAACAAAAGGAGATTATTCAATGCTGATGCTTCCATTATGTGTTTCTTTAATGTATATCACCCCGTACATGTATCTTGGATATTAAACTCATGGGAGCCGAAATGTCACATGGACACTAGTTAAACCAATATAGAACGTGAATACGGCTTCTCTACTAACAGGAAATGATGCATCCTGTGTTAGCGTTAAATATATACTATGCTGTATTGTGTTTGTCTCTTTTGTATTGTTGGTGCTTTGGAAACCTATAACATTTAGGGTATTTTAGCTATTAGAATTATAGTATTCAACACTTTTTTATGACATTATAAACCCCAATCTGCATAATATGAATGCAGATACAATCATTATGGGTCTTTCCAGAAATATTGACATCTACTAATCATTTACATAGCCACCATATCTTTTAAAGACTTGATATATTTTATTTGGCAGTTTAATGTAACATGCCATGCGAGACAGATGTGATCATTAAATGCATTCACTCTGGTTGTACATACATAATAAATGTAATTATGCCCTGTAGTCAGTACAAGACACTATGTAGCTGAGGACCCCATTCTGTAAAGAGGAAGGAGACTCTGGTTTATTACCTATAATTCCATTTTATTTCATCATTTCATTTTATTGTACAGTTTAACATATGTTTGCTTTGATGAACGCGACCATATGCAAATATTGTTAATATAAAAAAATTGATGTATTTGTATCATAATAAACTTTAGAAATTACATAAACCTACACATAAAATGCAGTGGTGGCTAAAGATGACTAGGAAAAAGGGAATCTGTCAGCAGGTTTTTGCTGCCTCATCTAAGAGCAGCATAATGCAATGAGATTCTGAATCCAATGATGTATCACTTACATTACTGGCTACAGCCGTTCTGACACAATCTGAATTTTTAGCTTATGTCATGTAGCTGAGCCCAGGGAACTGTCCCTACCCACACCAGGTTCTCAATAGAGATTGTATATGGACAGTGATTTGTCAATCACAGCAGGAGATGTGTTGAGTTTAAAAAAAAACCTCGATTCACATAGAATAGCCACTATAGACAATGATAAAATTCATAATTTTATTAATTCATCATTAAAAAAAATCATCAAAAAACAGCAAGGAAAATGACAACAAGGGGAATGAGTCTGAACACGGCAATTTAGCACCAAAACTGTCAAAAAAAGATTATAAATACATATCAAAAGTAATCATTTAAGGTGCAACAAGAATATAGGCCACTAGATGGTAATATCAGATAAAATTATTATAATATAAAGTCCAAAGTAGTGTAGTAATTATAATACCAACAATGTGCAATAGAGAATATAGGATATGTAACACTAGCAGCTTAAATTTAAGTGCACTGTATGTGCAAATAACACTGAAATAATTAAGTAAAGTGCATCAGTGTATAAATATTAAAGCTGAATAATTAATAAAAAATTAGTTCATTTAAAGTTAGTAGCAGCCAAAATGTGATTGTACATAATACCCCATAGATGATCCATATTCAATATGATGTCTAGAAATCATCATGCCAAGACAGGGCAAGGAAATCAATATCAATGTATAAATAGTATATCTGGATCATTGGATAAGACACAAGTAATTACCTGAGGCCATAACTGTAACAGCTGTGCCGACGCCAACTGCCAACCCTACGCGCGTTTCGGCGTGCCTTCGTCAGGTTGGGATGGACCATGTGACTAGTCTGTAACCAACGAGGTAATGCAACATTCACACCTGACTGGTCACATAGCTATGATGTCACGGAAGGTCCTTTAGTCAGTGCTGTTTTACGGGGAGGGCACAGCAATGATCGGACTTGGAAGCAGAAGCCTCCAGGACCTGTAAGTATAATGACAATGTTTATTATTAACTATATTTATTTTACAGGCCCCCCCCGCCCCATCCCATAACTGTAAAGCCTGAGTACAGTGATAGGACGAAAGATCGTGTTATCTCGGTCAAGATCCTGATCTTTACAAAATGATCGAGTGAGGCTCCCGATCCCAACCATCGGGGGGATCGCTCATCACTATAAACAAAAAATCGGACTATGACAAAACAGGCATGCCTGAACTTTCTGTGCTGACACTTCTGCTGACACACTCCATTTAAGGGGAAATTATTACCATGAAAATGCGGTCCAATTTATTATCATGTGATAGAGTAGGAAAAGCAGATTTAGGGCTCTTTCACATGAGCGTATAGCATGGCCGAGTGATATCCGATGTTTTATTGGATACCTCTTGGACCAGTGTATAACACTATGGGGTAGTGCCGATCTACTACCTCTGGGTGTCCACCCCCAGAAAGCATATACTCCTGAAAATAGTGAAAAACAGAGCACACAGTGACTTCGTCTGCACCATTATAGTCAATGGCCCCGTTGGCGCATGTTTTCGAAACCCATTTTGCGGGTTGGTTCGGACGGAAGCCCCGACGGGATCACCGAATGGAGATCACAACACAGTGTGAAAGCGGCCTTATCTTTATCTCATTGGGTCCTGGCCTGCCAAAACAACCCTACCAGCTCTGAACTTATGGCACTGCTGAACATATTGCGATTTCAAATGGAAGTAAGCATAATGTTTCTTTCATCTGGTGCACTGTTTCCTTGGCCAACTATTGCATCTACAGTATGGTCCTCAACGTTATCTTAATGATTATTCCCAACAGCTTGAACAGCACATTTTAAAACTCCAATCTGCTTTGGAATCTTTTGCTGGGAAAGACTTTGCTGAATTAGTAAAACTTTAGGCTATGTGCGCACGCTGCGTTTTTTTGACGCTGCGTTTTTGTGCGTTTTTGGCCGCTAAAAACGCACAAAAACGCACCTGCGTCGAAAAAAACGCATCAAAAAACGCATGTGTGCGTTTTTGGCTGCGTTTTGTTGCGTTTTTGATCTCTGCGTTTTGCTGCATTTTTCCAATGCATTGCATGGCGGAAAACGCAGAAAAACGCAGGAAAGAATTGACATGTCCATTTTTTTTTTCAAGCTCAAAAACGCAGCTTAAAAAAACAGTTGTGTGTGGACAGCAAAAATGAAAACTCATAGACTTTGCTGGGGAAGCAAAGTCTTGCAGTTTTGAGGCCAAAAACGCACCCGAAAAACGCGCAAAACCGCCGCGAAAAACGCACTGTGCGCACATAGCCTTATTATGTCTTATCCTGGGCTTTAATCTTGCCATGGTGTATGACTTGTGTCTTCCTTAACTTTTTCACAGAGATTGGCTGTTAAACTCCTACACAGCTGTTTCGCCTAATGACTGTGCTTTAGCCTACATATGAAAATGATGATCATTATCATTTGCACAATAGTGTCATTATCTAGATCTTGATGTTCCTCTAAAAATGTATCAAAAGAAAATTGGTTCGGAAGGCTGCCAGGAGGCCTACTGCAGCATTAATGGAGCTGCAGGAATTTCTTGCTAGTAGTGGTTGTTTACTGCATGTAGCAACAATCTGCTGTATTCTTCAAATGTCTGTACTGTGGGGTCAGATGGCAAGACTAAAGTCCTTTCTTATGAAGAAACATATCCTGCTCTGGCTATGTTTTGCCATAACCTACATCAAAAAGCATGTAAGAAAATGTGTTATGGTCTGATGAGACACAGGGTTGACTTTTTGGCCATCATTTCAAAAGGTATGTTTGATACAAAGCCAAAGCCAACACTGCACATCACCTAAAGAACACCATACTCATAGTGAAGCATGGTGAAAGCACCATAATGTGTTGGGCTGTTTTTCAGGCAGCTTGACCTGGGGCTTTAACCTGCGGACGTCTGCTAAAGCGTTGAAGATAACGAGGAATTTTATCTTTCAGCATAACAATGACCATAATTATACCTCCAAATCAACAAAAGAATGGCTTTGCCAGAAGAAGATCAAAGATTTTGGAATGGTCTAGCCAGAGCCCAGACCTTAATCAAATTTAAAATCTGTGGGTGACCTGAAGATGGCGCTATACACTGGAGCCATCTTCAGTGTATAGCGCCAAGATTGCCAATTCTTTATGAGCCATTCTGATAGACTCCAACCCAAAAATGTTGAATCCTGTTATAAATTCAGAGGGTTCTTCAACAAAGTATTCTTTTAAGGGTGTGCATATTTATGCAACTGCCTTATACTATTTATTTTTTTGTGACTGAGTCATTTATTTTTGTTGCATAGTTAACCTTTGTCCAGTTCACCCTCTTTGAAACTGTTTACTGTTTTACAATTTGTTAAAATGAGCGTTGCGTAACAAGAAAAAAGCAACACTCATTTGGCTGTCAATGGGAAAAATGGCTCTGAGAGGAAAAAAAAAAGGAAAAATGGCACACTAGGATGAGTTGAAAATGTATAGTGCTTTTGTTTTTCCGGAGACAGCATCATTATCACTTGCATAGGTCTATACCAGCTTAGGTATAAAAAAGGTATTATTTATTTTTTTAATTTTGACAACACTGAATTTGAAACATTTAATTTGTTTGAATGTTAAATATTCACATGGTAAGCTTTTAGATATTTTTTTTCAGTTAACAGTTTTGTAACCCTTCACCCTGGATTCATTATTTATGTATTATTTGTATATTTTGTGTACAGTGTGTTTTAGATATACAAATATACAGTATTTGTCATATGCCTTATTATTATGACTTTTTATTTTTTGTTCCTGAATGCTTTGCAGTTTGCATGATTTCTATAGGAAGTGCAAACCCACTGGTGTCATGCCAAAGATGAGAGGACCCCCGGTAAGTGACGCAAGACAGATGGTACACAAGGGAAATAATACAATGGATGACATTCACACTAGGAAATAGGAGCAGGGTCACCTCCTAATACTTACTTGAGGCTGATCTCTGCGCTCGCTATTGTTGCTAGACGGTTCCTTTCCCTTGTGTGCCATCATGTGCCTAGGCCCTCACTGGCCCTGAACTCACCCTGACTAGTGGAAAGGCCAGCAAGACACTAGTCTTGCCACTACAATAAAATAACACAAGGAAGGAAAGACAAACAAGAGAAAGACTCAACAAAAAGTTTTTCACAGCTACTCAAGCAGGAGGCTTCTAATCTGCAACAGAAACAACACCTCAGTTTCTCCAGAGCCAGGCTCCTTCTAAGCGGTCAGTTATAGAATGAGGTGTCGCCGGCATAAGAGAGCATGAGAAGTGAATTCATATGACGGAAGGGCATGACTACAGCTGAGAATAACAGCTACAAGTCAACCTCAGCATTATAAAAAAGACACCTTAACCCCTTCGGCATCGAATGTAATTAAATACACTCCTATTCAGGATAAGCGATCAACCAAGTGCTAATACCTTTTGATACCCCATCCCCTGAGGTCTCAGCAGGGTGCGACACACTCATGACAGCTGGTTCTATAAAGAAGGGTGTTATAATTACTCAAACATTTTAAGATAAAATTTGCTATTTTTATTCACAAAGATAGCTCCTGGCTTCAAACTGATAGAATTAGTAACCACAATGCTATAATATAAATAATAATAACAGTTCTATTTTAGTTTATATCATTTTTATTCTTTTAAATATTTCCATTGGTGTTTTCTGAAAACAAAATACTAAAATTGACCCAGAGATCTCCCCACAGTCACATCACATTAGAATAAAGTCAATAAAGTATGAGCTTCTAATGGTGATTCACAGTGGACCTTGATCCGTCAATACCTAGCTGTTATCAATTCTCACTAAAACATTGCTTGAAGTCTGAAATGATGAATGAACAATTTATTTTCATGTGTTGTCTATTTGAAGGACAGCATGATCGCTAAAGTAAAATGAGGACCTAGTCAAATCGCTGCAAAAACTCTTTACTGTTGAGATTCTGATTTTATCAAGAAACAATACTTGTGCTGATGTTAGACAGGCGGCTGAAAGGTCAACGATTTCCCCTGGTTGCCTTTTGTCAAGGGTTTTTGACTTGTGTGTGAATAAAGATCTCCCATGAGGAAAGCAAACTTGGATTCACTGTCATGTGGAAGACAGCCAAGAATCTGAAAATGTTACAAAAAGCTTGAGGGACTTGAAGCACACCTTCAGATACGCTGCTGATGCCAATCGCTTCCCATGTAAACA
The DNA here is from genome assembly GCF_048569485.1 of Anomaloglossus baeobatrachus. NCBI lineage: Eukaryota > Metazoa > Chordata > Amphibia > Anura > Aromobatidae > Anomaloglossus > Anomaloglossus baeobatrachus. The sequence goes on from NC_134353.1 coordinate 782,513,984, forward strand.
TGTACACATGGATGTTTTGGATTTGTTCTGTCAGCTTTCGGTTGTGAAACAAATTGTTGAACAGCTTTGCAGCCTGAATACAAACACACTTGAAGGTTTAAGTAGCAGTTCTGAATATAATAGAGCGCCATCCCTGATCAATCAACGTAAACCATTATCACCTCCATACAAATGCAAAAGTGCTGGAACAGAAAGATATGATTACAGAATATTTTATTGTGAATAGATATAGGTCATTGCCATTGGGGAAAAACATGTAAAAAATATTCAAAATACAAATCATAAGAAATATTCTTCCAGCCTTTGACTTTTTTGCATGCCAAGCATAAAATATAAATATGGGACTGTTGGGAAAGACTCGCTCCACTATATGAGGAACACATGGTTCACGTTGAGTTTCACAATAATATCCTAACTCAATAGACAGTTTTCTAATTCAGTTTCATTATCAACTAATTCATTCCACTGAAATACTACTGTTCTGCCTTCTGCATTCAATTTGTGTTTTTCATTGTTTGCTTCGCTGTAGACTAATGTTTCATTTACTAGGTTGTACTTTAGCTCCCTCTAGTGACCAAACTTTAGTAGCACAAGCCTTGTGTTCATGTTTTCTTTCTCCTCCCCTTTCCGGTGCATTCTGGATAGGGAGCCTCCATTTCCTCTTGACTCACAAACCGAGGACATTCACCATTTTATTCCCTGAGTGTTAGCATCGTTGGTAAGGAAATATGTTTTTTATTGCCATCTGCAGCTGAGGAGTCTAACCATGTTAGATAGCTGCATGTATTATGTTAGGTTTAAGCTACCTTACATTTGTATGTATATTGTCAGTCTCTGTATGTATGTTCTCTGTTATATTATACGCATACTGATTATACATATCTTATTGTCTCAGTTTCACCTAACAAACATTTACTAATGTTCAATAAATACAGACTTCCTTCAAGTAACAGTCTCCTCATTGCTTAGTGGATAAAGGTTTAGCTGCCTGTCAAACTGCATACGTCCCAGGGTCCATGTAGGGAGGACAGAACAACTACCAATGGATTAAATTGCTGTTGTAGCAAAGCTCCTGTCAAAGAAGAGCTTGAAGGAAAGTATAAATTGGATCTGTCACCAAGAATTCACTAAACAAACTGAGGACATTGATAAGTAGATCTTTTAAACATGATGAGACTGGTGTACTTATTTAGAAAACCCATGTCAGAATGGCCCACCTAGCCTGATTGACACCTATTCAGTGTCCACCTCTGCTGCGGCTACTGCTGAAATCTCACGCTGCTCATTACAACATGCTGCTGTCAGTCATGGACTCATGAGCTCTCTTGCTCAACTGTATTTTTGGTCCAAGTGCTATACATTAAAAAATGTACTACACTCGGACCATGTTATTCAATGCATCAGTGCAGATGAATGATTTTTTTCACTGACTAAATTGTGGGAAAAAATTGCAGCATGCACGATTTTCCTCCATTATTCAAGTGTATAGGTCAGTGAAAAATATTGGCCAGCATTGAGATGACATAATGGATAAACTAAAGAAACTTTTTCTTTTCTCCTCACCTCCAAGAAAAACTGATCCCACTCTAATCCCAATCTGATCAGAGTCTGATTATCATAACCAGACCGGGTTTCTCGGGCGGAGAGAAAACAGTTGTGTGCATATACCCTTTCACTGGTATGTTTAACTCATAACATACCCATTCTTAGAATACACAGCCATTCTGTCATAGACTACCAAAGTAGGTACATAATCCTTGTTAGGAGAAACAAATTTATATTAAAAATACATTCAGATTGTATTGTGAATAATGGTGACAGATAGGCTATGTGCACACATTGCGTTTTGTGTGCTTCTTTTCTGCACATAAAAAGCATGCTTTGGCAGGAAAATGCAACTGAAAAAAGGCGCCTTTCTTATTGCGTTTGCGCATTTTTTTTCATGTGTTTTTTCATGCTTTTTTGTGCTTTTTTTTTAATCATGGTGATTGCGGTAGTTGAGGAGCCACTCTTGGCAGTTTAATCCCCTGAATGCTGCGATCAATGCAATCACAGCATTGAGAAAGCAGGGAGAGGGAATGCTTACCTCTCTCTGGCAGTCGAGTCCCTGTAATGCGATCACAGGGACTCGATCGCTTTCATAGTAACCCTGGGTTGTCACAATGATCACCCTGGGTTACTGAGCTATGGAGAGCCTCACTCACCATGCTGTATGCTTTGCATACTGTGTGAGGCGAAGTGTTGCGCTGTAATCCCTTGTAGTGATAAAGCACTGCAGGGGATTATAGAAACACAGAAAATAAACGCAGAAACAATTGACATGCTGCTTCTTTTTTTAGCAACAAAATCTGCAAGAATAAAGCAGCATGTGTACAGCAAATCAGGGGCTGCATTTTTCCTTGCAGTATTGATTAAAAGCTGTATGGAAAAACACATGAAAAAACGTGAAAAAAATGCAATGTGTGACATAGCCATATACTTTAAATCTAAAAAAAGAAGGAAGTTAAAGGGGGTGTCTATTACTAGTACAAACCCTTCTGATTCCACATGTTTCCCCCATGTAAAATAAAAAAGCAGATACTCCCCTCCCATGCCTGTGCTGTGCCAGGAATGCCAATCTTCCCGGGACTCACTTGACGTTGTGACATCACAGGAGCTCGATGTTCAATCACTGCCAGCTTCTGTCTCTCCCCCCAACCCCCCGCCCCTCGTCTACGTGATTAATATTTGTCCTATTTTAACCTATAAATAAGGAATTTTTACTTGCACATGTTGGATTGCATTTTGGACTCTCCCAGGATCTTGGATGCTTCTTCCTTACTTCTATGGATATTTTAAAATGGGCAAACTAAGGGGTACTTTGCATGTTGCAACATCGCTAGTGCGATATCGTCGGGGTCAAATCGAAAGTGACGCACATCCAGCGCCCGTCAACGACGTCGCAACGTGTAAAGCCTAGAAGCGCCGATAAACGATCGCAAAAGCGTCATAAATCGGTGATCTGTGTAGCTTCGGTCATTTTCATATTTTCACACCAATAGGAGATACGATGTTGTTCCTCATTCCTGCGGCAGCACACATCGCTGTGTGTGACACCGCAGGAGCGAGGAACATCTCCTACCTGCCTCCAATGGCTATGCGGAAGGAAGGAGGTGGGCGGGATGTTTACTTCCCGCTCATCTCCGCCTCTTCTATTGGCCGCCTGCCGTGTGACGTCGCTGTGACGCCGCACGACCCGCCCCCTTAGGAAGGAGGCGGGACGTCGCAGGGCAGGTAAGTGCGTGTGAAGCTGCTGTAGCGATAATGTTCGCTACGGCAGCTATCACAAGATATCGCATGTGTGACGGGGGCGGGGACTATCACGCTCGACATCGCTAGCATCAGCTAGCGATGTCGCAGCGTGCAAAGTACCCCTAATGAATTGATGAAGCATTGTATGTGCTGATCATCTCCATTTTTGTGCTTATGGGATTTCGGGCTTAACATATCTTGTAATATCCAGTATATGTGAATTTATATTTCTAGCATTTTATGGATTTTGCCAATAATGGTTTGTTTTAAAGTTCTTCATGTAGGGAAGAAGCCTAGACTTCCAGTAGTGGATAAGAGAGATTTCTTGTCTAGTAACATTGGTATCTTATGTGTCCCTGCTGATATTGCGAAAAGAAAACATCTGTAATCAGCTTGGCAGTGCTGAATAAGTATATGCCGATCTTATCACCAGTGTAAATGCATTAGTTCAGGTACCTAGATTTATGACATTAATACCTTACACCCACTATTCAGACTTAAAAAATGTGACTATTTGTAATCTGATTGTATCTTTTCTAGTGAACAATGTAACATTTCTTTGAAAAATGTTTCTTCTTTGAGACAACATTCATAAAAGGTGATGTTATCCCTAAGCGGGGAAGCACTAGGTATCTTTCATGGCAAATAATAAATAATATCAAAATCAATAATGCTTCAGGTTGTGTTCACACTATTGTTCAGTTCAGTTTTGGTTGCTTGTGTTGTGCCATTGTTTCTTAAACATAATAAATCTATAAGATCCATCAAAATGTATTTCATAATAGATATGCCATAGCTGTATGTTTGTTATTGGTATTGACTTTTCATTAGGGCACGGCTATAATCAGTGATTTCGCAGTAGTTACATTGTCTGTTGGAAGAGTGTGGTAATGCCCCCATATACATTAGATATAAGTCAGCCAAACTCGCCGATTTTGGTGGGATTACCAACCATACAATGAGTATGATCCTCCTGACTGTCTCTCCAACTGAATATATTGGGGGACAAAAAAAACGTGTGAGAGGGGTGGAGGTTGGAATTCAATCATCCGTTCTTTTTGTTCAGCAGAAAGGTAAGTTTCTCTCGTAGAGAAGACAGGAACACTAGGCTTAAAGAGGACCAAACACCAGGATTTTAATATATATAAACTAAAGCCCGTGCTATACTGTCCCTATCATGCTGATACTATACATACCTTTAGTTATGAGATTGGATGTATACTTTCTGAAATACAGGCTAGTAAAGCTTGTGAAATGCACTGTTATTTGATGATATGTGCAACGGAATAACTAATAGGTGGGTCAGATTTTGATAGTTGTTCCCACCCCTGTCGGCCTGCCTGTCCATCCTCCCCCCTGTCTCTGTTATTATATACATCCGATCTCACAACTAAAGATACGTTTAGAATCAGCATCATAGCGCCAGTGTAGCACTAACTTTAGTTTATATATGAAAATCCTGGTGGTTGGTCTTCTTTAACACTAGAACTACTGAGGTAGTCATTTTGACTACTTTGCACCATGTATTTCTATATAGGTGTCACGAGTCCAGTAGTTCTAGTGTTAACAGACTGTTTCTGTGTATGGAGAAATTAGGACAGATAGCTGTCAACAGAACAATAGTTTGACAGCTATCTCATGTGTATGGCCTGCTGAAGTCTAAAGGCCCCGTCACACTAAGCAACATCGCTGCTAACGAACAACTTTTGTGACGCAACAGCGATGTTGCTAGCGATGTTGCTGTGTGTGACATCCAGCAACAACCTGGCCCCTGCTGTGAGGTCGTTGGTTGTTGCTGAATGTCCTGGGCCATTTTTTAGTTGTTGCTGTCCTGCTGTGAAGCACAGATCGCTGTGTGTGACAGCGACAGAGCAACAACTAAATGTGCAGGCAGCAGGAGCCGGCTTCTGCGAACACTGGTAACCACAGTAAACATCGGGTAACCAAGAAGCCCTGTCCTTGGTTACCCGATATTTACCTTTGTTACCAGCCTCCGCAGCTCTCACTGTCAGTGCTGGCTCCTGCTCTGTGCACATGTAGCTGCAGGACACATCGGGTTAATTAACCCCATGTGTACTGTAGCTAGGAGAGCAAGGAGCCAGCGCTAAGCATTGTGCGCTGCTCCCTGCTCTGTGCACATTTAGCTACAGCACACATCGGGTAATTAACCCAATGTGTGCTGTAACTAGGAAAGCAGGGAGCCAGCGCTAAGCAGTGTGCGCGGCTCCCTGCTCTCTGAACGTGTAGCTGCATGCGCTGGTAACCAAGGTAAATATCGGGTTGGTTACCCGATATTTACCTTAGTTACCAAGTGCAGCATCTTCCACGCGGCGCTGCTGGCTGGGGGCTGGAACACTGGTTGCTGGTGAGCTCACCAGCAACTTGTGTAGCCACGCTCCAGCGATCCCTGCCAGGTCAGGTTGCTGGTGGGATCGCTGGAGCGTCGCAGTGTGACATCTCACCAGCAACCTCCTAGCAACTTACCAGCGATCCCTATCAGGTTGGATCGTTGTTGGGATCGCTGGTAAGTTGTTTAGTGTGACTGGGCCTTAAAATCCACTCTCTGTCTTATCACATGCCCAGAATAGTGCCTTACCCCTCCTTGCTACACTTCTACCTCTTCGGCTTAGCTACTGTATACAGTATACCCAAAAGTTCACCAGAAGGCTCAATGCTACTGCCACTGATTGGCTGCAGCATTCACATGTCAACGTTAGTGACATCACCACAGAAGCAGGAGGTGGAGAACGGCAGGGTATTGTTGAAACAAGAGTTGCGGAGGATCAGTATCTTACTGTTTTGCATTTTCTTTGCATTTAGGCTATTTTGAATTGTTTTCATAATTATATTTTATGGCTTAGATAACACAATTAAGAAAAAAATGCAACCTTCAACCTGCAAACATTACCTGTCTTGTTTCAAGACAATGTAGTCTACATTTACTCAAATGCTTTGCATAATTCATTGTTGCAGACTTCAAAATACTTTTTCTTCTTGTTGTCATTGTTGCTAAGACAGTAATTTTTGGACAATTATGAAACAAATAGTATTTTCACTGCAACGCACATTTAGGTTGTTTATTTTGTACTGTGGTTTTCTAGCTGATATAATGAGAACATTTTACTTCTCTAGCTTTGACTTTTTAACATCACTCAGCATTAAAATGCCTCTTTAGAAAAGGTCACACTTCTCCCTATCAAAACATTTCTTTCCAGTTTCTGCACCCGTGGGATGGAGAGAAACAACAATCAATACGAGAACATCACACAACTCTTTGACTTACCTGCAGATGAATATCTGTAACATCAATGATCTACCGGGAAAGCTTCTGTAACAAAACATTTTTCTCATTAGAAGACAAAATACCTCTATGAATTCTAAACGACAATATAAAGAAAGCTTTTATTCAGAAAGCAAAGCAAGTAATTTTATTTCTGATGCACAATTACTTTTTTTGTTGTTAAGAAAACGTTATCTGAAGACTTAATTCATCAACTGATAACAGACATAAAGAACAAAATACATTGTTCAATTAATGATTATATTACCTTTCCATGTTAAAGCTGTAGCAAACCAGTATATATTCAAATATATTCAAATTTCTAGTACTAAATTTAAGGTTAAATATAATTGCAATTTTAATTTAGGTAATATTATTAATTGTAATAGGCACTGCTCAGTACTGGATCAAGCATCGGGGTGCTTGAGACTCTTGATTAGAGATGAGCGAACCTCCCAAGGTTCGATAAGGTTCATGTTCGCTGACTTCACCTGCGTTCTGATTTCAATGGGATGCAAAAACGAAGGCGTAGAAAACACCTTTAGTGGGGCCCAAAAGCTGCCAAAACAGCTCAAACCATTTTACAGTGGAGCCACACTGTTGTGGCACAGCCATTACCTTCCTAGACTATTAACATTGGAAACTTTGAGATGCATTAGTGACAGGTATAGGCCTGGTGGTCTGGGAGCCCTCATACCTCATGCAACAGGTCAAACTACTTTACTGCTCAGACACATTCAGGTGGCTGAAATATTATCTTAACGGACTGCTATTGCTAGACACTTTTAAGGGTAGTAAGAGAGGTAGATGAGTGAAAGGTAACTACATGCCTGCCAGTCTGGGAGGCAACTGCTACAGGCAACACACAACAAGCACACCCAACTAGGAGTCCCCATCCCCATTTCCCAAAATAGGGACAGACACTAGGACAGTTTCATCAATTTCCCCACAGTACCCATAGTGTCTTTGCACAGGAGTGAGGCATGGGCAATGCAACAGACAGCTTTGGGCCCAGAATTTACAGCTTTCAAATGAAGAGGTGGATAACTGACAGGAGCAGGCCTGTTCCTCTGAGCTTCTAGCCACTACAGACAAGACAACCTGGTAACCCAACTAAAGGCTGCTTTACACCAGACAATCTATCGTGCGATAGATCGTCGAGGTCACGGTTTTTGTGACGCACATCCGGCATCGCTGGCGATGCCGGCCTGTGTGACACCGCCTAGCGACGCAGTATCGCTCACAAATTGTGAGTCGTGTACTGCTCGCTAGGTTCCATAATATCATTTAATTTAGTTGATCATAATTTCCGTGGTAGCACACGCCGCTCTGTGTGACACCACGGGAACGATGAGCAGCTCACCTGCCTCCCGCGCCGCCGCTGGCTCTATGTGGAAGGAAGGAGGTGGGCGGGATGTTTACATCCTGCTCATCTCCGCCCCTCCGCTTCTATTGGCCGGCGGCCGTGTGACGTCGCTGTGACGCCGAACGTCCCTCCCACTCCAGGAAGTGGACGTTCGCTGCCCACAGCGTGGTCGCACGAGAGGTAAGTATGTGTGATGGGGGTTACCGACTTTGTGCGCCACGGGCAGCGATTTGCCCGTGACGCAAAAAGGACGGGGGCGGGTACGATCGATTGTAAAATTGCACAATCGGTCGTACCGTGTAAAGCCCCCTTTAGAGTCTCCAAATTTCCAAAAATTAGAGGTTGACACCAGGACAGTGACATCAATTGCCCCACAGTTGCCATAGTGTTTTGGCCCAGCAGTGAGGCATGGGCCATGCACCAGACAGGGTCTGGCCCAGAATTTACAGCTTTCAAATGAAGAGTTGGATGAGTGACAGGAGTAAGCTTGTTCCTCTGAGATTCCAGCCACTATAGACAGGACACAACTTAGACACCCAGCTTGGAGTCTCTACATTTCCAAAAATTAGAGGAAGACATCAGGACAGTGGCATCAATTGCCCCACAGTAGCCATAGTGTTTTGGCCCAACAGTGAGGCATGGGCCATGCAACAGACAGGGATTCAACTCACAAAGATTTTGGGTATCCGTGCAGATGTTTTCCTCTTCTTGAGCCTGTGAATCTTTAAAGCAGACCTCTGATACCCACAAAAAAGAATGTGTGAAAAGCTCTGTAGACTCACCAATCTGTTGTTCCCACAGTCAGTTGGGTGGTTGGAGAGTTGTGACGTGGGGGAAACAATGTGTTACGTCACCACCGGCATCCGCTCCAGCGACTTCTGCTCTGATCGCCAGGTGACACAGTGTTCCTGCCGTGGATGGTGCTGGTGATGGGAGAGAAGTCGATGCCAGCGGCACCGGTGGGCGCAGGCTCCGATCATCCACTGGGCTGGGTTATCTTGGGATGTGCAGTGCCACTGGCTGACTGTAGGTGGTGTGTGTCTTCCAGCTGAAGTTGCCAGCGTTCAGCTACAGCCAATGGGAAGACACCCCACCCTTCTTAGTTCCCCTCCTGTCTGCTGACCTCTGCCAGAAATAGTTCTGATTTCCTGGCTCCTGGTCTGCCCTATTCTGTTTTGTGATTCTTGTGTGCTGACGCCTGCGTGTTTTCTGACTACCCTTCTGCCTCCTGTTTTTGTACCTCGCTGCCCGATCCGGATTTGACCTCTGCTGCATTTTCTGATGACGTCCTTGCCTGCCAATTCTGTCCCTGTTCTGCTATTCCTGGTTTGAACCTGCCTGACGACTACTCTCATCGGACTGCAGCCTTCCACAGGTAGTAATCTCCAGGGCCCTGTGTAATTCCAAATCCCTGTATAGGGGTTAAAGGGTTTCAGGGTTCTGGGGGTCCTGCTTGGTGAGTGGCTTCCCTCTAGCCTGTCCATTACATCCCATCTAAGTCTGTTGATCCAGGCAGGCGTTACATTATCTCTGGCCTAGCTAACAAGGAGAAAAAAAAAATGGATTCTCTCCATGCTGTGCTAAACCAGGTGCACACCCTTTCTGGCCTTGTTCATGAACTTACACAGCAAGTGCAGGATCTTAGGTCTGCTCAAGTTCAAGCCCCTGCTGCACTTACCTCATCATGTCCAGAGTCCCGTTGACTGCAAGGGAGCAGATCATGTTGTGGAGCCAAACATGGAGTGCCTGGATCTCAGAGGCAATCGTTTCCAAGGCAGCAGCACCACCTGAGTGGGCCCCAGGATACCCACTCAGGTGGCCAGGTACTTCCTGCAGACCCTATGAGGTTAATGTTACCTGTTTCATTGTCTCACCAAGGAAAATCTTTATGGCTGCAGGCCTTTGTTGATTGTGGATCTGCAGCTAATTTCATAGACCCTATTGTAGCAAAAGAGCTGGGTTTGACTTTGCTAAGGTTGAATACTTATTAGGATATCTGCTTTGATAGTACCCCTCTCACTCAGGGTGTGGTTAATTTTGTAACTCCAGAGATCTCCATGCTTGTTGGTGCTCTGCATGTAGAATCTGTGTCATTTTTTGCTCTTGAGAATCTGATGTCAGCAGTGGTATTGGGCATGCCATGGCTGTGCAACATAACCCGGTCATAGACTGGCACCAGGGTGAGATTGTGCGCTGGAGCCCTGAGTGTCAGGAGACGTGTATGTCTTTATCTGTTAACCTGACTAGAGCTGAACCTATCTTCATACCTTATGCATTCAGGGAATTTGCTGATGTGTTTTCTGTATCTGAATCTGAAAAATTACCTCCGCACAGAGATTATGACTGCCCCATAGATTTGGTCCCCAATTCCCGACTCCCCAAGGGTAAAATGTATAATCTTTCTGGTCTAGAGTGTCAGGCCATGAAAGATTATATAGCAGACAGTCTGCAGAGAGGGTTTATCAGACCATCCAGGTCACCAGTCGGCGCTGGATTCTTTTTCGTTGATAAAAAAGATGGTGGCCTCAGACCTTGTATTGACTACTGTGAACTTAATGCTATTACTGTAAAGAATCAGTACCCTCTGCCACTCATCCCCGATCTATTTAACCAGCTCATAGGAGCCCGGTGGTTCACCAAGCTGGATCTCAGGGGTGCATATAACCTAATCCGCATCAGAGAAGGAGATGAGTGGAAAACAGCATTTAATACTCCAGAGGGACAATATGAGTACCTGGTAATGCCTTTTGGGTTAACGCGCCGGCTGTCTTTCAGAACTTTGTGAATGACATTTTCAGAGATATTTGTGGTCAATATGTGGTGGTCTATCTGAATGACATCCTGATTTATTCTCCTGATGCTACGTCACATGTCCAACATGTATGCACTGTACTCCAGAGACTCAGGGAGAACTCCCTATTTGAGAAATGTGTTTTTTTTGAGGCAGAGGTTAATTCCCTGGGTTATATATTGTCTGCAGAAGGCTTCCACATGGATCCCTGTAAGCTTCAACTGATTAAGCAGTGGGTGCAACCCAAGTCTCTGAAAGCCTTGCAGCGTTTCCTTGGGTTTGCTAATTATTATCGCAAATTTATTAGAGATTTTTCCGAAATTGCCAAACCCCTCATCGATTTGACTAAAAAGGGGGCTGATGTGGTTAATTGGAAGCCAGAGGCGATCCATGCCTTCTCTACATTAAAAGAATGTTTTTCCTCAGACCCAATTCTGGTTCAGCCTGACCTTATGCGTCCGTTTATTGTAGAAGTCGATGCATCCGAGGTTTGAGTGGGAGCGGTGCTATCACAAGGTACTCCGTCTCTCACTCAGCTTCGTCCTTGTGCCTTCTTTTCCCGCAAGTTTTCTCCCACAGAGAGAAATTATGACATTGATAATCGTGAGCTGTTGGCAATTAAATGGCCCTTCGAGGAATGGCGCCACTTCCTCGAAGGCGCCAAACATAAGATCACAGTCATCACAGACCATAAGAACCTCACTTATCTGGAATCTTCTAAGAGACTCAATCCTAGGCAAGCTAGGTGGGCATTGTTCTTCTCCAGATTTGATTTTGTGGTAACTTTCCGGCCCGGTACCAAGGACACAAAAGCTGATGCACTTTCCCATAGCTTCTGTCCCTCTCAGTCTGTAAACTCTGAACCAGTGCACATTTTAGCTAAAGGCATTATTATGTCATCTGTTTCCTTAGATTTGATAGAAGAGGTCCATAATACCCAAGACCAAGCTCCTGAAACCACTCCTGTCCATAAACTGTTGTCGACCCCTCACTTCGCCTATGGGTACTCCAGGAATCCCACAATTCTGTAGGTCACCCTGGTATAGGCAATACCCTCCGACTAGTAACCAGGAATTTTTGGTGGCCAACCGTAGCGAAAGATTGTAAGGAATATGTACTGGCTTGTGAAACTTGTGCTCGAGTCAAGACACCCCGTACCCGCCCTGCCGGATTTCTCCAGTCCCTACCTACTCCAGTAAGCCCTTGGACACATCTCTCAATGGACTTCATCACTGACCTTCCACCCTCAGAAGGGAAGACTTTTATCTGGCTAGTAGTGGATAGATTCAGCAAACAGTGTCATTTTGTTCCTCTGTCCAGATTACCCAATTCTGAAACTCTTAGCAAGTTGTTTATTAGGCATATTGTGCGGTTACACGGGGTTCCAGAAAATATTGTTTCTGACCGAGGAACACAGTTCATCTCGAAATTCTGGTGGGCGTTTTGTAAAAAGATCAATATAGAGCTATCTTTTTCATCTGCCTACCACCCAGAGACCAATGGTCAGACGGAACATTCCAATCAAACCCTTGAACAATATGTCCGGTGTTATGTGTCTAGCCTTGGAGTTGGGGACAAGGTATGGTTATCAACACGGAATATTTAACTCAAAGTCCCTTCTGCTAAGCTGAGTCCAAGATTTATTGGACCTTACGAGATAATCGAAGTAATTAATCCCACAGCTTTTCGCCTGCAACTCCCCCCATCCTTTAAGATATCGAATGTGTTCCATAAGTCCGTCCTCAAGCTATATCGTGTCCCCATTCATCCAGTCAGTACCCCCCCTCCTCCTGTTTTGGTTGAAGGTAACTTGGAGTATGAGGTACAGAGAATACTTGATTCCCGTATTGTCAGAGGGGCGGTACAGTATTTGGTGCAATGGAGGGGTTACGGCCCTGAGGAGAGGTCATGGGTCCCTGCAAGTGATATTCATGCTAAGGGTCTGGTCCGGCGGTTTCACCTCCAATTTCCTGGCAATCCGGGTTTTGAGGGTCTGGAGGCCCCTCGTGGAGGGGGGGGTACTGTTACGTCATCACCAGCGTCCACTCCTGCAACTTCTGCTCCAATCGCCAGGTGACGCAGTGTTCCTGCCGTGGATGGTGCTGGTGATGGGAGAGGAGCTGATGCCAGCGTGTAACGTCACCGCTGCAGTCTGCTCCAGCGACTTCTGCTCCGATCGCCAGGTGACGCCGTGTTCCTGCCGTGGATGGTGCTGGTGATGGGAGAGAAGTCGATGCCAGCGGCACCAGTGGGCGCAGGCTCCGATCATCCACTGGGCTGGGTTAGCTTGGGATCTGCAGTACCGCTGGCTGACTGTGGGTGGCATGTGTCTTCCAGCTGAAGTTGCCAGCGTTCAGCTACAGCCAATGGGAAGACACCACACCCTTCTTATTTCCCCTCCTGTCACATGAGTACTGCCAGATATAGTTCTGATTTTCCTGGCTCCTGTTACGTCCTATTCTGTTTTGTGATTCCTGTGTGCTGACTTCTGCGTGTTTTCTGACTACCCTTCTGCCTACTGTTTTTGTACCTTGCTGCCCGACCCGGATCTGACCTCTGCTACGTTTGCTGACTACGTCACTGCCTGCCGATTCTGTCCCTGTTCCGCAATTCCTGGTTTGACCCTGCCTGACTACTACTCTCATCGGACTGCAGCCTTCCACAGGTAGTGATCTCCAGTTCCCTGTGTAATTCCAAATCCCTGTATAGGGGTTAAAGGGTTTCAGGGTTCTGGGGGTCTTACTTGGTGAGTGGCTTCCCTCTAGCCTTCCCTTTACAGCCCATCTGAGTCTGTGGATCCAGGCAGGCGTTACACAGAGGCACCGGTGGGCGCAGGCTGCGATCATCCACTGGGCTGGGTTATCTTGGGATGTGCAGTACCACTGGCTGACTGTGGGTGGCTTGTGTCTTCCAGCTGAAGTTGCCAGCATTCAGCTACAGCCAATGGGAAGACACCACACCCTTCTTAGTTCCCCTCCTGTCTGCTGACCTCTGCCAGAGATAGTTCTGATTTCCTGGCTCCTGGTCTGCCCTATTTTGTTTTGTGATTCTTGTGTGCTGACGTCTGTGTGTTTTCTGACTACCCTTCTGCCTGCTGTTTTTGTACCTCATTGCCCGATCCAGATTTGACTGCTGCTGCATTTTCTGATTACGTCCTTGCCTGCCGATTCTGTCCCTGTTCTGCTATTCCTGGTTTGACCCTGCCTGACGACTACTCTCATCGGACTGCAGCCTTCCAGGTAGTGATCTCCAGGGCCCTGTGTAATTCCAAATCCCTGTATAGGGGTTAAAGGGTTTCAGGGTTCTCGGGGTCCTGCTTGGTGAGTGGCTTCCCTCTAGCCTGTCCATTACATCCCATCTGAGTCTGTTGATCCAGGCAGGCGTTATACAATGGTAATTGGCGTGCAACTTCTGAGGACTGTACTATGTGTGATGTCGAGGTGGAGGAAGAGGAAGAGAGGCCACTTGATGAAGCCCTTGCTATGAACTATAGAAGATGCTCTTTCTGACCTTCATCTACAAGTCGTACCACTATGTGCCTGCCAAAGAAAGGGAGTGGAGTAGACCATCCAGTAACAGAAGTTGTCAGTTGTCTTTGGATAGGACAAGCCACTGTTTGTTCAGTAGTTTTAAGAAATATTAGCACCAACCTAACGTACACCTCGAGCACCACACCTATTCTCCTTTCCACCATGACCTTGGAATTTCCCACTCATAGTTGATGTACCCTTTCCCTCTGTACAGCTATTTCACACTCCTAGTCCTGTCAGTCACCTGTCTCTAAATTAACAATTGCTATTTAGATGCTGAAACATCAATTTTGAGGCGGACAACAAATTTAGCACTATTTAGATGCTGAAATAGCAATTTTGAGCTAAACAAAAGATTTTGCACTATTTAGATGCTGAAATAGATGAGGAAATGCGGATTTGTGGCACACAACATTTTCTACACTGCATGTTCCTGCACTTCCCTATTCTACACTTTCACTCTCCTAACAATCTCAACTACCTAAAATTAAACCCACTAGCTAAGCTAACTGGCTAGTAGCAGCAGCAGCTCTGTCCCTAAGATGTAGCAGTCACAAAATGGCGCCAATGCTGCATATCCGCATTCTATATGTAGAGACAGCGAATAAGTCCTTGTATATGAACATTGTGGATGTTTATTGCGCCCTGCTTGGCTGCCGGAACATCCATACATAAAGTTTAATAAAAAAACAGTCCACTGCTGCACAGACCTAACCCTACCCCCTCCCCTCATCAAACACATCACCACACTCATCATAGAGCATCAGTATCCTAGCCAAAGTGATCATAAGGTAGAAGAAAACCATTAGTGCAACCGCAGTTACCAAACAAATCCGATCTTTGATGCTTTTTGAGGAAAGTGCTCGTGAATCAGAGCCGAACAAACCAAATCTTGTACCAAATTTGAAATTGACAAACTTTTTTGAAAAGTTTGCTCATCTTTACTCTTGATACTTGATCAAGTATCATGGTATTCAGGCGCCATGCTCGAATCTCTGCCCAATATGTTTCATGGCTGATGTTTAGTCACTAAACATGTTGGGATGGCCTGCAAATCATGGTAATCTCATAGCCGTGTTGGCTCTGGCATTACTGTGATTGGTCAGCTGCATTGCATCATAGAGTCTACATAAGATCCGGTGACGCCATGCTCAACACACTGTACCCAGAAAAAGTGTAGAGAGTTTTTGCTGCATAAGGCCTGTTTCACACGTCAGTGATTCTGGTACGTTTGTGCTTTTTTTAAAACGTACCAGAATCACTAACATATGCAAACCCATTATAATCAATGTTGTCTGCTCACACATCAGTGATTTTTCACTGAACGTGTCTCCGTGCAGCGTGCATGCGTGGCCGTGATTCTGCACGGAGACAAGTCAGTTTTTTTCTGGCATCACTGATGACCCACGGACCACACTATGGTGTGATTCGTGTGTGATCAGTGAAACACGTACCAGAAAAACACTGACATATTAAATATTAAATATTTTCAACTAACGTTTCCAGTGATTCGCTCTGGAGTCTCCGCTCTCGGCAGCTCCTGCCTGGCTCATGAATATTCATGAGAGCAGGAAAACCCGACCAGGAAGTAGGTGCTGAGAGCAGTGGGCGGACGCTGGAGACCCGAGGAGATCAGCACCATGGACAGCAGCAGTGAAGGCAGGTGAGTAATGTCCATATGCAATCACGGATCACGGTATGCACATGGACAACCCACGTGTGCCGTTAATCACGGAACACGGAGGGACATGTGCGTGTTTTACACGTCAGTGTTTTTCACTGACGTGTGAAACGGGCCTAAGAGACAGTGTGTTATAGTGTTATAGTACCTGCTGGTTCAACACTAAACCAACAGTCCTTTTCAGGGCTAATTGAAATAGATTCTATTTTATAATAATACTGCTCATAGCTGCAATTAGTGTAGGGTTAGCTTCTGGAGTAGGTATAGTGTATTTGAGGAATTTAGACAGGGTTAATTGCAATTCAGTACCTGCTAGTGCAACATTAAACTAACAGTCTTTTTCAAGGCTAATTGGACTAGATTCTATTCTATTATAATACTGCTCTTATCTGCCATTTAGAGTGCTACTAAAAGGATGTAATACCAGAAGGACATAGTTGAAGAATTTGCCAAAAAATTCCCATCTGACAATGAAGTCAGTGTTTTTTGGACAACCGGAGTAGAGAGGGACACACACCAAGTAGGACCAACAGATGCAGGGTTCTTCCTCCTCCTCCACAATATCAATAGGGTCATGATCATGATACAACCCTTGCTCTTAATTTCTCTTAGAGGCCTCAAATAATATTTTACACACATATCTATCTATCTATATATATATATATATATATATATATATGTATATATATATATATATATATATATATATACACACACACAGTACAAACCAAAAGTTTGGACACACCTCCTCATTCAAGGAGTTTTCTTTATTTTCATGACTCTAAAAATTGTAGATTCACATGGAAGGCATCAAAACTATGAATTAAAACATGTGGAGTGAAATACTTTAAAAGGTGTGAAACAACTTAAAATATGTCTTATATTCTAGGTTCTTCAAAGTAGTCACCTTTTGCTTTCATTACTACTTTGCACACTCCTTGGCATTCTCTTGATGAGCTTCAAGAGGTAGTCACCGGAAATGGTTTTCCAACAGTCTTGAAGGAGTTCCCAGAGATGCTTAGCACTTGTTGGCCCTTTTGCCTTCACTCTGCGGTCCAGCTCACCCCAAACCATCTCGATTGGGTTCAGGCCTGGTGACTGTGGAGACCAGGTCATCTGGCGTAGCACCCCATCACTCTCCTTCTTAGTCAAATAGCCCTTACACAGCCTGGAGGTGTGTTTGGGGTCATTGTCCTGTTGAAAAATAAATTATGGTCCACTAAACGCAAACCGGATGGAATAGCACACCGCTGCAAAATGCTGTGGTAGGCATGCTGGTTCTGTATGCCTTCAATTTTGAATAAATCCCCACCAGTGTCAGCAGCAAAGCACCCCCACACCATCACACCTCCTCCTCCATGCTTCACGGTGGGAACCAGGCATGTAGAGTCCATCCGTTCACCTTTTCTACAAAGACACGGTGGTTGGATCCAAAGATCTCAAATTTGGACTCATCAGACCAAAGCACAGATTTCCACTGGTCTAATGTCCACTCCTTGTGTTCTTTAGCCCAAATAAGTCTCTTCTGCTTGTTGTCTGTCCTTAGCAGTGGTTTCCTAGCAGCTATTTTATCATGAAGGTTTGCTGCACAAAGTCTTCTCTTAATAGTTGTTCTAGAGATGAGAAGGTGTGTCCAAACGTTTGGTCTGTACTATATATATATATGTATATATATATATATATATACCCATATACCCCCAGGGGTAAATGTTTCAGACCCTGCACTTAGTCTTAACACTAGAAGTCCCAGAGAGGGGTCATTTAACATTTCTACCTTTGGAACCCAGAGACGGGTCGAATGACCTGAAGGATTTTGCTAACATCCTATAATCACCGTCTTTTGTTCTGTAATTATTATTATTATTATTATTTATTATTATAGCGCCATTTATTCCATGGCGCTTTACAAGTGAGAGATGGTATATGTACAACAATCATTAACAGTACAAGACCGACTGGTATAGGAGGAGAGAGGACCCTGCCCGCGAGGGCTCACAGTCTACAGGGCCATTACTGTCGCACCACAGGAGGTTGTTGTTTTCCATTGAGTTTAGCCATTTAGTTTCTAGTTAGTTCTATTCAGTTTGGACTAAGGGTCATTTGACCCTCTTTCGAGACTTCAGGGGGAGCTTGACATTTCTGGGACTTCTAGTGTTAATACATCACCTTTACCTGTGTAGGCGTCCTACTCATTCCAAATGGTAAAAAAGATGTTTTCTAAGACCTTCCTCTACATCTCTTCCAGGGTGTATCAGAGTGCTAACTTCATTATTTTTTCAGCCCTAGTGCATCAGGTTGACTAGACTTGGAGTCCAACTCCTTAATAATTGGAAAAAAATGTTTTTTAAGGCCCTCCTCTACTTCTTTATCAGGGTGTATTGGAGTGCCTCCTTCTACGTTTTGGCAGCCCTTGCACAAAGTGCATACGCTTTAACAGTCTGGGAGTCCCACTTCATCCAAATGGGGAAAAAATGCTTTCTGAGGCCATCCTCTACATATATTCTAGGGTCTATCGGAGTGCCTACTTCTAATTTTTGGCCGCTGTAGCATAAAGTGCAAATGCTTTAACAATCTAGGAGTCCCACTCCTTCCAAATTGGGGAAAATGCTTTCTGAGGCCCTCTCCTACATCTATTCCAGGGTCTATCACAGTGCCTACTCATAATTTTTGGCCCCCTTGCACAAAGTGCATATGCTTTAACAGTCTAGAAGGCCCACTGAGTGCATAGGCTTTCCCAGTTTCAGAGACAGAATGATTTTAAAATTGTACCAGAATTGAATCACAGTCCACCCTCTACATCTCTTCCAGGGTATGCTGCAATTCCTCCTATTATTTTTAGCTAGGCCTCACACTGAGTGCACAGACTTTTCCAGTTTCAGAGTAAGAATGTTTTCAAAAATGTATCAGAATTGAATCACAATCCCTACTCTACGTCTCTTCCAGGGAGTACGTCACTGACTCCTTGTAATTTTAGCTAGTCCTCACACTGAGTGCATAGGCTTTCCCAGTTTTGGAGTCAAAGTGTTTAAAATATTGTACCAGAATTAAATCAGAGTCCCTGCTCTACATGTCTTCTAGGGCGTATTGCAGTCCCTCCTTCAAATGTTTGGTTTTTTCACATTTTATTGTTTTAACTTTTTCCTAATGGAAAAGTTTAGATCACCCCCCCTTTTTCCCATTGAAAATAAAACAATAAAAAAACAACCCACAGATGTGGTATCGCTGCAATCAGAAATGTCTGATTTATCAAAATTTTAAAGAAATTAATCCAATTGGTAAATTGTGTAAACAAAAACAAATTTGAAAAATGCCAGAATTACATTTTTTGGGCAGCTGTAACATTGCAAGTGCAACAAAATACAATAAGAGGCAATAAAACATTGCACCTACCCCAAGATGGTAGCAGTAAAAACATCAGCTCAGGGCGCAAAAAGTAAGCCCTCACTAAAGGCCGCTTTACACGCAACGACATCGCTAACGAGATATCGATGAGGTCACGGAATTTGTGACGCTCATCCAACCTTGTTAGCGACGTCGTTGCGTGTGACACCTACGAGCGACCGCTAACGATCCAAAAAACGGCAAAAATCATTGATCGTTGACACGTCGTTCCTTTCCCACATATCGTTGCTCATTTTGGATGCAGGTTGTTCGTTGTTCTTGAGGCAGCACACATCGCTACGTGTGACACCCCAGGAACGATGAACAACAGCGTTCCTGCGTCCTCCGGCAATGAGGTGGGTGTGATGTTAATGCGGTTGCTCACCCCTCCGCTTCTATTGGTGGCCTGCTGTATGACGTCGCTGTGATGCCGCACGAACCTCCTCCTTAAAAAAGAGTTTGTTCACCGGCCACAGCGACGCCGTTAGGAAGGTACAGTTAGGTCCAGAAATATTTGGACAGTGACACAATTTTCGCGAGTTGGGCTCTGCATGCCACCACATTGGATTTGAAATGAAACCTCTACAACAGAATTCAAGTGCAGATTGTAACGTTTAATTTGAAGGTTTGAACAAAAATATCTGATAGAAATTGTAGGAATTGTACACATTTCTTTACAAACACTCCACATTTTAGGAGGTCAAAAGTAATTGGACAAATAAACCAAACCCAAACAAAATATTTTTATTTTCAATATTTTGTTGCGAATCCTTTGGAGGCAATCACTGCCTTAAGTCTGGAACCCATGGACATCACCAAACGCTGGGTTTCCTCCTTCTTAATGCTTTGCCAGGCCTTTACAGCCGCAGCCTTCAGGTCTTGCTTGTTTGTGGGTCTTTCCGTCTTAAGTCTGGATTTGAGCAAGTGAAATGCATGCTCAATTGGGTTAAGATAGGGTGATTGACTTGGCCATTGCAGAATGTTCCACTTTTTTGCACTCATGAACTCCTGGGTAGCTTTGGCTGTATGCTTGGGGTCATTGTCCATCTGTACTATGAAGCGCCATCCGATCAACTTTGCGGCATTTGGCTGAATCTGGGCTGAAAGTATATCCCGGTACACTTCAGAATTCATCCGGCTACTCTTGTCTGCTGTTATGTCATCAATAAACACAAGTGACCCAGTGCCATTGAAAGCCATGCATGCCCATGCCATCACGTTGCCTCCACCATGTTTTACAGAGGATGTGGTGTGCCTTGGATCATGTGCCGTTCCCTTTCTTATCCAAACTTTTTTCTTCCCATCATTCTGGTACAGGTTGATCTTTGTCTCATCTGTCCATAGAATACTTTTCCAGAACTGAGCTGGCTTCATGAGGTGTTTTATAGCAAATTTAACTCTGGCCTGTCTATTTTTGGAATTAAGGAATGGTTTGCATCTAGATGTGAACCCTTTGTATTTACTTTCATGGAGTCTTCTCTTTACTGTTGACTTAGAGACAGATACACCTACTTCACTGAGAGTGTTCTGGACTTCAGTTGATGTTGTGAACGGGTTCTTCTTCACCAAAGAAAGTATGCGGCGATCATCCACCACTGTTGTCATCCGTGGACGCCCAGGCCTTTTTGAGTTCCCAAGCTCACCAGTCAATTCCTTTTTCCTCAGAATGTACCCGACTGTTGATTTTGCTACTCCAAGCATGTCTGCTATCTCTCTGAAGGATTTTTTCTTTTTTTTCAGCCTCAGGATGTTCTGCTTCACCTCAATTGAGAGTTCCTTAGACCGCATGTTGTCTGGTCACAGCAACAGCTTCCAAATGCAAAACCACACACCTGTAATCAATCCCAAACCTTTTAACTACTTCATTGATTACAGGTTAACGAGGGAGATGCCTTCAGAGTTAATTGCAGCCCTTAGAGTCCCTTGTCCAATTACTTTTGGTCCCTTGAAAAAGAGGAGGCTATGCATTACAGAGCTATGATTCCTAAACCCTTTCTCCGATTTGGATGTGAAAACTCTCATATTGCAGCTGGGAGTGTGCACTTTCAGCCCATATTATATATATAATTGTATTTCTGAACATGTTTTTGTAAACAGCTAAAATAACAAAACTTGTGTCACTGTCCAAATATTTCTGGACCTAACTGTATGTGCGTGTGACGCATACTAGCGATATTGTTCGCCACAGACAGCAATTTGCCCGGGACGCACTCACGACGGGGGCGGGTGCGATCGCTAGCGACATCGCTAGCAATGTTGTAGCGTGTAAAGCGGCCTTTAGGCCCAGATCACAAGAATTTAAATTGTTATGGTTCTTGGAAAATGGCAAAAAAAGCTAACTTTTTTTTTGACAAATTTCTGATTTTTTTTCACCACTTAAATGGAAAAACAAATCCCATACAGATATTTGGTATCTAAACGAAAATGAAAAAATGTAAAATGTCAACTTCATAAAGGGGTTAAAAGGTATAATTTTCTCTTTTCAGGAGCACACTATCCTCCTGAGCTCCTGGTTGCTTGGGGGATAAGTGTTCCTGCTTAATTGACAGCTTAAACAAGCAACATTGTCCTGCCACTGAGCCAGACTATGTACTACTAATGCTGCTGTATGAGGCAGCTCTATTTGGCATGTTCTACCAGCAGTGGCTGATCCACTAGCCAACAAACTTTGAAGAATAAAATAAATAATTGGCAATCTCGGGAACAGAAAAAATCAACAGATATAGGAATAACCATTTCAAATTGTCAGTAACTGCATTGGCTTAATGTCCCTGATTCATTATGACTGGAATTCTGCTGACCAGTAATAATGAAAGGTGTGATGAAATAAGATGCATCAAATTAATTAATTAATTTTAAAGAATTCAGCACACTTAACACTTGTTATCTGCCTTTACCTTTAGATATACACTGCTCAAAAAGTTAAAGGGAACACTCAAATAACACATCCTAGATCTGAATGAATGAAATATTCTCATTGAATACTTTGTTCTGTACAAAGTTGAATGTGCTGACAATAAAATCACACAAAAATCATCAATGGAAATCAAATGTTTTAACCAATGGAGGCCTGGATTTGAACACACATGCAAAATGAAAGTCGAAAAAAGTCAAAATAAAAATCAAAACAAGACAAAATGAAAGTGGAAACAAGTCAAAATGAGGCTCAGTATTGTGTGTGGTCTCCACGTGCCTGTATGACCTCCCTACAACACTTGGGCATGCTCCTGATGAGGTTGCGGATGGTCTCCTGAAGGATCTCCTCCCAGACCTGGACTAAAGCATCCGCTAACTCCTGGACAGTCTGTGGTGCAACGTGATGTTGGTGGATGGAGCGACACATGATGTCCCAGATGTGCTCAATTGGATACAGGTCCGGGGAACGGGCGGGCCAGTCCATAGCTTCAATGCCTTCATCTTGCAGGAAATGCTGACACAGTACAGCCACATGAGGTCCGGCATTCTCCTGCATTAGGAGGAACCCAGGGCCAACCGCACCAGCATATGGTCTCACAAGGGGTCTGAGGATCTTATCTCGGTACCTAATGGTATTCAGGCTACCTCTAACCAGCAAATGGAGGGCTGTGCGGCCCTCCAAAGAAATGCCTTTTTGCACCATTACTGACCCACTGCCAAACCGGTCATGCTGAAGGATGTTGCAGGCAGCAGATCACTCTCCATGGTATCTCCAGACTCTGTCACATGTGCTCAGTGTGTGTGAACATGCTTTCATCTGTGAAGAGCACAGGGCGCCAGTGGTGAATTTACCAATTCTGGTGTTCTGTGGCAAATGCCAAGCATCCTGCATGGTGTTGGGCAGTGAGCACAACCCACATCTGTAGTCATTGGGCCCTCATACCATCCTCATGGAGTCGGTTTCTAACCATTTGTGCAGACATATGCACATTTGTGGCCTGCTGGATGTCATATTGTAGGGCTCTGGCAGTACTCCTGCTGTTCCTCCTTGCACAAAGGCCAAGGTAGCATTCCTGCTGCTGGGTTGTTGCCCTCCTACGGCCCCCTCCACATCTCCTGGTGTACTGGCCTGTCTCCTGGTAGCGCCTTCATCCTCTGGACACTATGCTGACAGACACAGCAATCCTTCCATCCTGGATGAGCTGCACTACCTGTGCCACTTGTGTGGATTGTAGAGTCCGTCTCATGCTACTGTGCCGCCCCTGCGACTGCCAACGGGCTGCTCGGATCCGGATCCGCAGTGGCTCGTTGGGTCTCCAGACCCGAGGAGGGATCGCACGGCCGCTCGAAAATAAAAAGGGGGATGAAAGGGTGGATTGGATAGTGTTCGTGATGCCACCCATGGGTTGTGGTTAAAATGGGATACCACCGCTGCTGTTGGGGGGAGCGCCCGGGAGCGATGGGATGGCAGCTGGAGATGTTAACCTTTCCATGGGCAGGGGAAGGTGTCCCGGGGCTCGGTGCTGGGCAGGCTGGGGACCCGTTGGAGGCAAAGGGGCACAACGTACTCACACAGTCCAGAGATGCTGACATGGACACCGGGTAAACCAAATTCCTGAATGTCCTGCTGCCTTAAGCCGAACACGCTGGGTCTGTGTCCTTTTGGCGTTGCTGGTTGGTCTGAAGCCTTGTCCTTAGCACTGTGTGTAACTTGGTGGATCCCCTTCGCCTAAGACTTCTTGGGTCCCGCTCACCTGCGTGGCTAGCAAGGTGAGCCTGCTCTCAGGGTTCACGCTTGGGATTTTCTGGACGATTTTGGGAAGTCCTATCCCCCTCGTTGCGCTAGTACCCCGATTTTGGAGCGGGTGGAGAGTGGTTCATGAAGATTCCGTCCTCGTCGGGTGAATTACTGGGCTGCATAAAGCTACTTCACAGCCTAGGGTCCGCGCACCCCGTCGTACCCTGGCCCCTGTCCGGTTGTAGCACAAGGCTGCAGGCCTGCCCTCCATGGAAGTACCGTGACCCTTGCCACTACCCCCTGCGACCGGGGTTCCAGCTCCTTCCAGGCCAGGCCAACATCTGGCACCTGGGACGGGTAAAGGGCCCAGCTCCGCAGTGTGACCTTTCCTGTCACTGCTCACTGAAACTCTCTGACTACAACTGACACTTCTGGCCCTCCTTCTACCATCCCTCCATCTGGGCAGCCCTATTCCCCTCAGGCTGCCCAATGGGTGTTTGGTGGGTGTGGTGCAGAGTGTTCCTCAGGATTTGTGTATACCTGTTCTTAGCAACACCAAAGGACAGGACCCGTAACCAAGGAGGAGTGGGTACCATGCATAAGGGCAGATTGCACAGTACCCTTGTGACGACCTGATAGGCAAGGGCATCACATTCCCCCTCGGTTACACGTGGCTCGTCCGCAAGCCACAGGACACCAAGCATTTGTTGAACTTGAAAGAGAAAAAGGGTTAACATTATAAACATTTATTAACAGGTTCATCCCTAATAAGGGAGGCACATACTTTAACGTTACAACCTTTATTGAGTTCATCTGTCAACAGGGGGACGCCACCGGTTTTGTTGGCAGCGGGGACCCAATCTACTCGTTGCGGTCCCTTCCTGCGACAGTCCAGTCCCAACGTCCCGGATCCCAATAACCCCCCACCCAAACAACCTGTTAACCCTGGAAACCTAAGGTGGGTCCATGGCTGGGTTAAGGTCCCGGGGTGTGTCAGATGACTCTTGTGACATAGGAGGTGCAATTATGTATAAGACACAAGTTTGTGTTGGTCACGCCAGTCCTGTGACTGTGGTCCATGTTTACTTAGCTATTTAAAACAACAAAGTCTTTGAAAAACTGGCCAAGTCCATGTACCAGTGTACACTTGTAGCAAATCTAGAGGAAAATCAGGTTAATTTCCATTTCAAACTGTTTCATTAAAGTACTAATTTTCTAGCAGTTTCTATATGAAAAACAACAAACTGTGAAAAGCAACAAACGAAAACACCGATACCTAACAATTCTATGGCATCGTTAACTTTTTCAGTATTGTCATGAATGGGTTCTACTGCCAGCCTCCACACAGGTGATTCTCATGATCTTCTAACTAATAGGCTTATATACCCTCTTTGTTGTAGGCTACGACGTACACACTTGCCCTGAGGAAGCCGCTGTGCGGCGATACGCGTGGGTCCCCCACGGTATTCTCTGTCCCCTGTGTACCTCCTTTGGCCTTGCTTATTTGCCTCGCTTACTTGCACATGGTATAGTTCTTTGCCATTATCTGGCTGCCACATTTTATATAGTGGTTGCCTGTGGATGGATAACCGCTTGCCTTACATGTGGTCTAGGAGGTGATACTGCTCCCCTGACATATATTGGTACTGTCTGCCGTCTATATATATATTTTCCTTTGGGATATGACTGTTTTTCATGGCCAGTGGGCACTGTTACTATATGGTTATATATATCCTCTAAGCAGGTTTTTCTGATTGTGTACAAGCCAGTTGGCATCGTGCATTTATGTGAGATATTTCATCAGCCTTTATACAATTTTGCATGATTTATAGGTTATATGTATGACGTCTTCATTATCGCATATTATTGCTCATGCTGTGTACATGACGGGGGTCACAAGGGGTTTCAGGCCGTGTTATCTTGTGTGTCACATTTTTTAGTGTTTTTATTCTTGCTGTTACAATAAAGACTGCCTTTTATATATATATACTATTGTGGGTGTGCTCCCTGTTATATGTAGCTCTTTTCTTTATACATTGTTCAGCCCTTTCCGCTACATGGGTAAGCACCTAACTATTTATTACTCTTAGGGTGGTGCACCTGCCTTGTTCATTTAACTTTTTCAGTATTAACATTTTTGCTTTAACACTCTTCCCTATACCTCCGTGGAGGTTGACCAAAGTTAACACGAGTGGACCTTCTTAACTCTGGACCCCCATTCTCCTCTAAGGGCATGGCTACACTCCCTGCATCTTCATCGCCCTCTGTACTGAGTGTCACAGTTAAGACCCTACGTGTGCATGGCAAGGGAATTGGTGCTACTCTAGGTGCTGGAGTGGGTGCAGTGTCAGTAAGTCATTCCTGTTCTGTTTCTTCCACGGGTTGTGGGAATGTTAATACAGGGACTATTACTGCTCCATTCTGCATAGGTCAATCTTCCGGAAAGTCACCTAGAATTGTGCGGATCACCTTCTTCTTCCTTTCCACCACTGGAGACTGGGGTTGAGGCTCTTCCGTCACCCTAAGTGGTTCTAGGCACTTCTTTAAATGGTCCCGAGACACTGTAGCCATAGTTCTTCCATGGTCCTTGTTGATTAAACAGGTCTTGTGGTTATCAAAGTTGGACTGCTGTATCACATACGACTCCTTTTCCCACTGATCATCCAACTTGTGCTGTCTCCTTTCTCTTTTCAACACCACTTCCCCGATTGCGAAGGGGGCTGCTTTAGCTTGTTTGTTAAAGTTCCTCTCTCGCCGCTCCCGGGTTTGATTCAAGCTTTCTTCGACACACTTCTGAATCTGCTTGTACTGAGCTTGGCGACGTGAGTCCCAATCTTCTCCAGGTGCATAAGTCTCAGGTAATTCAACTCCCATCTCCAAGTCCACTGGGAGCCTTACAGGCCGAGCCCTCATCAGGTACGCTGTGGTGCACTTGGTGGACCCTACCGGGATATGGTTATACGTGTCTACCAAATCCGGTAACTTCTCAGGCCACAAGTTCCGCTCCTCTAAGGGAAGGGTCTTCAACATGTTAATCACCAGGTGATTCATCTTTTCCCACATCCCATTTGTCTGTGCATGGTAAAGGGTAGTGCGGATCTTCTTGCACCCATACAGACTACAGAACTCCTGGAAGATCTCAGCTTCAAAAGCGGGGGCTTGATCCATCAGGACTCGGTCAGGATACCCATGCGGCCTACAGAAATGGACCTGGAATGCCTTCGCCGCTGTGCTGGCTGTCAAGTCCTTGACAGGTACTACCACCAAGAACCATGAGTAGTGATCAACCATGGTGAGTGCATACGTGTACCCATTGAGACTGGGGGTTAACTTAACATGGTCCAGAGCCACAATCTGCAGAGGCTGCTGGGTGATGATCGGCTAAAGTGGTGCTCGCTGACTGGTGCCATGTTGCCTCCTCAAGGTACAGGGACCACAGTTCCTACACCAGGCCATCTCCAGCTTCTTCCATTCAAAGTGCCCGGTTCCATGATGGTAGGCTTCCAGCACCACTGGAACTTGCTACTTGGGGACCACAATCTAGCAGATCCTCTCAAGGGTCTTGGGGTTGGTCAGATTCCTACACAACTTGCCTTGGTGTAAATACAGCCGACTCCGGTCTTGCCACAATTTCCTGGCCTCTTCTGGGGCACCTGGTCCCAAACGGGCATCGGCTCTGGATAACAGCAACTTGACTAGCTTGATAGCAGGATCCTGCTATTGAGCTTCTTGCCAGCCATGGTGAGGCAATGGGTCACAAGTTATCTCTTGCTGGTGAACACTTACTCAAGGCCGCTCTCCTGAAGGGGGCTGATGGAATGCGGGTAGCTCCACCTCTTCCAGGTCGTCTTCATCCCCCTCTTCATCCAGCAAATGGGGCATTCTGGACAATGCGTCCGCATTTGTGTTTTTGCGGCCAGCTCTATACTTGATAATAATATTGGCCAGCCGTGCAACCCATCTTTGTTCTAAGGCTCCCAACTTTGCCGTATCCAGGTGAGTTAGCGGATTATTGTCTGTGTACACAGTGAACTTAGCAGCGGCAAGGTAGTGCTTGAACCTCTCTGTCACAGCCCATACGAGCGCCAGGAACTCCAACTTGAAGGAGCTATAATTCTCCGGGTTTCTCTCTGTAGGCCTCAGCTTCCGGCTGGCGTAGGCGATCACTTTTTCCTTACCCTTTTGCACCTGGGACAGGACGGCTTCCAGTCTCACATTACTGCCATCTGTGTACAGCACGAACGGGAGGCCATAATCAGGGTAGGCCAGGATTTCGTCTCCAGTCAGGACAGACTTCATCCGTTCAAAAGATTTTTCTTGTTCCGGACCCCACTGGAATGGGGGCCCTGTGGATCTTCCGTGTGTGGTTTGACCCACCAGGAGGTCTTGCAAGGGGGCCGCCATCTGGGTATAACCTTGATGAATCTTCGGTAGTATTGCATAAGGCCCAGGAACTGCCGCACTTCTCTGACAGTGGTAGGCCGTGGCCAGCTCTGGATGGCTGTGATTTTCTCGGGGTTGGGTGCCACACCTTCAGCACTCACCACGTGCTCCAGGTACTGTTCCTTTGGTTTAAGCAGATGACACTTGGACGGCTTGAGCTTCATCCCGTATTTGGACAGGGCATCAAAGACCTCTGCCAGGTGCTCCAGGTGGGCCTCGTACGTCTTGGAGTAGACGATGACGTCGTCCAGATACAGCAAGACTGTCTCGATGTTACAGTGGCACAAACAGCACTCCATTAACCTCTGGAACGTCCCAGGTGCATTGCACAGCCCGAATGGCATGCTGTTAATCTCACACAGGCCCATCGGGGTCACAAATGCGGTCTTCTCCCGGTCCTCTTCAGTGACTGCCACCTGCCAGTACCCGCTGGTAAGATCAAGAGTGGAAAAGTAACTAGCAGATTTTAAGGCAGCTAACGATTCCTCGATTCGGGGTAGAGGGTAAGCATCCTTGTGGGTAATTTTGTTAATCTTGCATTAGTCCACACACATCCGCATGGTCCCATCCTTCTTATTTACAAGGACCAATGGGGCGGCCCAGGGACTACAACTATCCCGAATCATTCCTGCTTCCTTCATACTTCTGAGCATGTCTTTAGCACATTGGTAATGGGCAGGTAGTATGGGCCTATACCTTTCCTTAATGGGGGGGTGAGTGCCTGTGGGTATGTGATGTTGTACCCCTTTAACCCGCCCAAAGTCCAATGGGTGCTTGCTAAAAACCTGCTCGTACTCCCTGACAACCCTTTAGACCCCTTGTTTGTGATGTGCAGGTGTAGAGTCGGTGCCCACATGTAATTTCTTACACCACTTCTCTTCTGGGTCCTGAGGATTAGCCCTGGGGGCCTGGTGGGACATGTCTGGAGAGCTGGTTGCATGGATGTCGTTTGAATTTACTGTAAACAGCTTGGCTATGGTGGCATACCTGGGTAGTGTGACTTCCTCCTCCCCACAGTTGAGTACTCGCACTGGCACCCTCCCCATCTGGACATCGATTACCCCTCTGGCCGTAAACACGGTAGGCCAATTGCTCTGAGGGCAGGGGCTCTACCACTGCCTGGTAATCCTGTCCCCAGGAGCCTATAGCTGCCCTGCACCAAATCAACATTTCGCTCCTTGGGGGT
This sequence comes from Anomaloglossus baeobatrachus, assembly GCF_048569485.1. Classification (NCBI taxonomy): domain Eukaryota; kingdom Metazoa; phylum Chordata; class Amphibia; order Anura; family Aromobatidae; genus Anomaloglossus; species Anomaloglossus baeobatrachus. The sequence continues at coordinate 782,543,587 of NC_134353.1, forward strand.
ACCACTAGAGGAGCCACATGCATTACCCATACACCACCTATCTCACCTCCGGAGAGATTTACCTGTTGCCACTGCAGGAGGGCTCGGATCTCACGTTGCAGGACTCTCTGCCATCCCGCCCCTGCAGTCTCAGACAGCTGTTGAAGCAAAAACAACACCTCACTCATGCAATTCTCTATCACATTTGTTCCTAAAATGATCTTCGGGTTCCGATCACTAGTGTCATTTTGGACTACAATAAGGCCTTGTCGGACTAAAGGGTGCTTTACACGCTGCGACATCGCTAACGATATATCGTTGGGGTCACAGTGTTTGTGACGCACATCCGGCGTCGTTAGTGACATCGCAGCGTGTGACACCAAGGAGCAGCCTTAAACAATCGCAAAAGAGTTAAAAATCGTTGGTCTGTGATACGTCATTCATTTACCAAAAATCGTTGTTTGTCAGTAGCGAGGTTGTTCGTTGATCCTGCGGCACCACACATCACTACGTGTGACACCGCAGGACCGACGAACATC